>NC_044555.1:151550114-152152837 GCF_007565055.1 Rhinopithecus roxellana
TCCCCTCCAGACACATGCTCTCAATCCCTAGGGTGTTCCCTGATGAACAGAGAGTGTCACAGTCTTCTATAGTTCTCAGTGTACAATTTGGTGCAACAGGATGGCTTCTTATTACCTCAATTTCTTCTTATCCTAACATGAACTCCTTTGAGGCTGTAACCTGATGCCAGAGTCAAGAGAACCCACCCTTTTAACATTTTGTAAGTAGCACAATGATACACTTTTATAAATTCTTTACATGTCAGCAAACAATGTTTTTGTTTTATTTTTTTCCGCATATTATTCCTTGAAATACACTTAGAAAATTTGTGTGAGGGTGAAAGAGAACACAATGTAATTTCTTTGGAATTTTTTATGCAGGCAATAATGTTATCTGTAAGTAGTGACAATTTTATTTCTTCCTTTCTGATCTAAATGCCTTTTATTTCCTCTTTTTGCTTTACTGCAATGACTAAAAGTTCCAGCACTATGCTGAATATGAGTGGTGAGAGCAAAAATCCTTGCCTTGCTCCTGATCCTGGGGGGGAAAATGATTTAGTCTTTCGCTTTTGAGTACAGTGTTAGTTGTATATCTTTTGTAGATGCTCTTTTATCAAGTTGAGGACATTCCATCTATATTCCTAGCTTGATGAGAGTTTTTATCATGAATGGGTGCTGGATTTTATAAAATTCTTTATCTTTGTCGGTTGATATAATTTTTTTTTTGGAGTATTCATATGGTGGATGGATTACATTGGTTGGTTTTTAAATGTTGAAACAGCCTTGCATTCATAGAACATAACCACATTTAATCAGGGTATGTAATTCTTTTTATATATTGCTTAATTCTATTTGCTACAATTTTAAAAGTATTTTTATGCCTATATTTATGGGGGATGTTGATCTGTAGGTTTTTTTTTGTTTTGTTTTTTTGTTTTTTTTTTTTTTTTTTTTTTTTTTTTGTACTGTCTTTGTACTGGCTTTGGTATCAGGGTACTACTAGCTTTATAAAATGAAAGTGATCCCTCCTTTTCTATTTTCTAGAATTGGTATTAATTCTTCTTTAAAGGTTGTTCAACATAATTTACTTATGAAACTAATTTGGACACATTAGTGTGATTTAGCCCAGTTTTAGTTTTAATAATTTTTGCTTAAGTTTCTGTCACTAAGAGCCCTTCTTCCATTTTTTCCTATCCTTAAAATGGGTGTTTCATTGAAGTTTTACATCGTCTCCAAAACTTAAGGTGTTTTAGTTAGTGGGGCTGTCAGTCTAGCACTTTCCTCTTCACGACTCTTGGGGAGCTTATATCCACAACCCCATGCCCTGTGATGAGATCCATAGGGACAGACAAAGCCGGTAGTCTCTCTGGAATGTTGTAGGAGCTCATGTATTCACTTAGCTCCGTCTCCTGTGGCTGCTTAGAGAGCAGTGGGCTTTGAATTCCCTCTCCCAAGCTAGCTCACACTGAGAAACAGGCACTGCAGAAAAGGCAATCAATCTGAAACTTGGAAATAGGAGGCAGAGAGGGGGCGGGAAAGAAGGAGTGGTGCAGGGAACCAAACTGGGAATGTTAAATCGCCACAGGACATCTTCCTCCTGCCCTTACCAAGCTGTATTCAGAATGTAAAACATAGTGTTTGGTTTGGCATTGGTATTATAGTTGGAAAAAACTTCAAGAGAAACTCAATTTATACTGGCAATCTTTCTCTACTGCTTTTTTAAAAGTCTCACTTTAAAAAAACATTTTTTTCTCTGTTACTGTTTCCGATTACGAAAGTAATCCGTGCGGTGAAAATTCAACAATGCAGAAGTATATAATATAAAAAGTGACTTTCTCCCTTTTTCTGCCCTTTCTCTTATTTTTTAATTTTTATTATTTATTTATTTATTTATTTATTTATTTATTTATTTATTTATTTATTTATTTATTTTTGAGACGGAGTCTTGCTCTGACGCCCAGGCTGGAGTGCAGTGGCGCGATCTCGGCTCACTGCAAACTCCACCTCCCGGGTTCGTGCCCTTCTCCTGCCTCAGCCTCCCCAGTAGCTGGGACTACAGGCTCCCACCACCACACCCGGCTAATTTTTGTATTTGTAGTAGAGACGGGGTTTCACAGTGTTGGCCAGGATGGTCTCGATCTCCTGACCTCGTGATCCACCCGCCTCTGCCTCTCAAAGTGCTGTGATTACAGGCGTGAGTCACCGCGCCCGGCCTCTCTTATTTTTTTAAGTCCTTCTCAGGTTCCAATTTGGTGCTAAACTTGCCCACATTTTCTTCTTTTTGCTCTTCTTCCTCGTCCCCTTCTCTAAGAGTTCTAAACCATTTTTTAAGGGAAGCCAAGGCTTCCCTTAAAAACCAAGGCTACTTGTGTTTGCATAAAGCACTGGCTACTAGGCACTTACTACATGCACCACCTTGTAGCACCTACCCTCTTCCCATGCAAATGACTCTGCCCAGCTCCACAGATATCTACTTACAGCATCTGGCTTAGCCAAACCTTTTCACACTAACCTAGCCACATAAAACTATTTCTGGAGAAATCTCTAACGTCTTGGTTAAAGAATATGTTTTTAGCACTTTTGAGTTATGATTTGAGGTGGAATATTATTGTGTGGGAGACTGCTATTAAAATAGTTTTGGCAGTGAACTCTGAGCGGGAAAGCCTTTCTAACTTTGCTCCCTCTCCTATTGGCTGGAATTTAAAGCTGGATAGTTTTGATTGGCCAATCATCTGCTTAAGGCATTCCTTTGTTTCTTTACTTACCAGGTAAAGGACTTGGATATGTCTGTTATATAAACATACCTCGGGCTTTGGAGTTAGTTATATCCCTTCTGATAGTCAAGTACATAGGTAGCAAGGGTTAAGTGGTTCAGTGTGTGGATTCTGGAGTCATACTTCTCGCCTGACTGTTTGCCTGCCCGTCTGTTTGCCTGCCCGTCTGTCTGCCTCCTTATTTTTCAAATCCCACAACTACCATTTACTACCTATGCAATGTTAGATAAGTTAGCTAACCTCAAAGTGCATCAGCTTTTTCATCAGTGATGTTGAGATTATGGTAGAATGCACCTCAGGGAGTTGGTGTGAGGATTACATAGGTTAATGTGTGGAAAACACTTAGAAAAGACTCTGCCATACAGTTAGCCCCATATAAATATTAGCTATTATAGTAACTACATAGAAAATATCCAGTAACTTACATATGGCCAAGTGACCAGAGTCTCTATATGGTCATGGGTTATACAGAAGATAAAAATGTAAGATAGTTATTCCCTAAAAAGAAAGGATCAGAGACCCTAATTCCTTTACATCAAGGATAAAGGGTAAAGGTTGTAGCAATAACTAAATTATTTAGTGTTTCCTGATAATATTCCGTTCACTCTTCCCATTCTCACCTCACTTGATCATTTGTGTGGCTATAGTGGGGACAGAATTCTTGGCAGTGGAACTGACAAGGATAGATTTAATAGGGTATTTATGATAACCCCTTTCTGAGGCAGCTGGGATTGGGAGGTGACCTCACTCCTGTAGCAGGGAAGGATGTTATACTGACAGTAGAAAGAATTTACTTGCCAATAGTCTCTCTCTTAATTTATATTACCCGAAGGCCTTAGATGCCACAGTTACTCTATAAGGAAGAATACTTCAACTTATCTCTTTATGTCTAAACACCTTTCCCCAATATATTCTCTCATTAAACTAACAAGCCGGTCTACTCTCCCAGACTATCAGGTACTTCCTATCTTTCTTTAATCTTGACTCAGTCTGGACTTGTGGATAATGTCCCTCTCAATAGCCCCTTCACTTTCCTGGACTTGTCATTTTAATTCACATCCATTTGTCACTCTTCAGCCCTGGATCAATTTTCTCCGCTGCTTCAGCGAGCTCCCAGCCCCTGCTGCTGCTGTGCCTGTTATTGCGGCCACTGTGGAAATCCTGGTGACAGGGTGCTCAGAGGCTTTATTTCCATATTAATGAGCTCCAGGCTCAACTAGGCTCTCCATCCTACTCTGCAACCTCTTTACTTGTCCTAGTAATCTCCTTGCATGGTGGTGTATGGAAGAACAGGGCACTTGAGGTTTCACAAATGAAAAACCCTTTCCTTTTATGATGGCACAGTGATAATTTGCCAGGCCTGATCCAAGGGCTGTGCTACTTAATTAGATGTCCCCTCACTGATGTTAACAACACATACATAATTTTGCACCCTTTCTTCTACCTTAGCTGTATGTGAAATAGTATTTTTGAGCTATTAACTTATATTATTGTTGCTTTTCTGTGTATATCACTCTGCCTTCCTGTTATTCAAGCAGTTATCTGTGCTTCAGTGAAGGTTTGTAGCAAGGTTTCCCGGTTTTTGTGTTTTTATAAAAACCGGAGCCCATTATTCTAGAAGCCTCTGAAGCAAACAAGAATAACAAGAAGAAGGATTTTCCCCAGATTAGAGAAAAACTCTCCCCAACCTCAGTGGTGAGAGGAGAGAAGGAGAGGAAATGATGACAGCCAAGAGTCCAGAGAGGAAGTGAATGCAGATTGTGTCAAGGTGGATTAGGGCCTGGACAACCTTACAGAGGTCCTGTGCCTAAACCTACAGAGAAAATAGTTGAGAGAGGTTTTGGAGTTGAAGGGGCCACCAGACAGGAATGAGGGACTTTCAGCAGCCATCTCCAAGGGCCAATGACCCACACCTGTGTGACTTATTACTCTAGGACTACATGTCCACCACCAACCAGTATCTTTGCTCCCCTCCGCTTTTTGCACTGGACTTTAAACACAAACCTGCTGAAAGGGAAGAACCCAAACTTTATGGGAACTAGATTTTTGCTGCCCCAGGGGAGTGATAGGCTCAAAATAGAAATTAGGTTGAATTAGTTCAAAAGTTACATTTCTTGCTCATTAAAGTAGATTCTTAAAGAAATGATGCTTTTGCACACTTGAGTATGTGAAAAGCTTGCACACACAAGTTTGTGAACATTGCATTTTGGTAGAGCTTTCTCTCTCTTAAGTAACATTTTAAAATCAACGGCAATAGTCATATAAAGCACTGGCTTTGAGATTGGCTTCCAAGCAAATTTCTAATGGACCTTGGTAGAGTTTGAGGGGAAAGCATTTTGGTAGGAGTCTGGACATCAACCAGCACAGCTTTCTCCAAAGTACTTTCCCTTTTATCTGTTTAATGTGAATATTATTGTAACATTCTCTTTAAATGGAAGATTCAGATGAAAAATTTTTATAGTTCTGTGAGCTAAATCTATATAGGCAGGATACTAATTTGTTTTGGTTGTTGTTTTGTTTGTTTTGCTTGTACAACTTTGGAACAGGTTCTGAAAGCAATTCCCAATGTTTTTAAAGCAATGACAACAAAAGTGCATGGCTTCTTTCAGAGGGAATTATTTTGAAGGTCAGCACTTGGTTGCATTTTAAGTTCTCATGTTTGTTAAAGAAGAAAGTCAGTCTCTTGGCTCCAGGGTCACATGTTACATTTTCACTGCCAATACAGTTCTGATAAAACAGGATTAATAAATCTGTTCCTTAAAATGCAAGGGCAGAACTGTGAATAAGTAATATTTCCGTTGGGCTAACTAGAATATTCTTTGCTGGTTGAGTCTATTATTTCCACTGCAATAATCATTTCCATTTCACAATTAAATGACACTCCAACCTCTAACAGAACAGGAAATGTCTTTCTCATTCCAGGGTTCAAGGAAGAGTGCTTGAGAATGAATAACAGTTTTCTTCATCATCCTTCACTTCCGTAATACAATGCTAGCATACTGGGTATTTCTTCCCTCCTTCCTGAGACTTTTCAGAACTTTACCCAGGGGAACTCTCTGGGCTCTGGGCTGTTGAAGGAGGCCCCTAGACAGAAGAATAACTGCTGGAAAAGAAATAGTTTCTACTCAGACTGTGGATCTGTACCCTTCCTTCTCATGTACCCAATAGTCTGAGAGCATCTAGTTTGGTTTGCTGTTAAAGGGTGGATTCAGCACATACAGCAGGTAGCTGCTGCATCTTGGATGATTCCAAAGACTTCCTTTACTTTATGAAATCCTTGGTCCTTGGTACTGACTCTTATGGTAAAGAGGAGAGTCAGGAAGCTTCTAGGAAGGAGGTAGGAGATTCCATTCAGAATGCTCTGCTGACCATTAGTGGGCAGAACAAATTGAAAATGATCATAGGACGCTAGAGGTAATCTAGGAGGGCAGTTTGTGTCCCTTAGTGCAAAATTCATGTGTTTTAATGAAGAGTAGTGTCATCTCTGGTCTCTGTTGCTGTCTCTCTTTTCTTGACAAGTTAGGGTCTCTAGACATCTATTTGTTGTGTAGGATTTTATTTTCTAAATGGTTTGGAAATTTAATTGATTTCCAGATTAAATGGATAGCACTTCTTTTAGTCTTCTCTGGATGAAACTTGAAAGGTTAATAAAAAGTACATGGAAATTGTTTGAGCTCAGTGATTTCAGTGACTCAGTTAAGTATGAAATTCTGAAAGGACTAAATATTTTATATATATACACACATATATAATATCTGTGCGTGTGTATATATATATGTGTGTGTGTTCATATATATATATATATATATATATATATATATATATAGAGAGAGAGAGAGAGAGAGAGAGAGAGAGAGAGAGAGAGCAAGAGAGAGGAGAGAGAGAAAGAGAGTTCTCACTCTGTTGCCCAAGCTGGAGTGTGGTGGCGCCATCATGGCTCACTGCAGCCTCGACCTCCCGGGCTCAAGCCATCTTCCCACCTCAGCCTCCCAGGGAGCTGGGCCTACAGGAATGCACCACCATGTTTGGCTAATTTTATTATTATTTGGAGAGACAGGGTTTTGCCATGTTGCCCAGGCTAGTCTTGAACTCCTGGGTTCAGGCAATCTGCCCGCTTAGCCTCCCAAAGTGTTGAGATTACAGGCATGAGCTCCCATGCCCAGCTGGACTAAATATTTAACAAACTTAGGCTGGATATCAAAAACATATTTTAGTCTTTACATTTCTATCTTGGATAGGAGTAACAAAGAAGTTACAGGTAAATAAAAGATCAATTAGAAGTTGTGAGTAAATAGTTTCAACTCACCAATGAAATGCTGCTACTAATAAGTATAAAATATTTCTTTTATAGACACATCCTTATTTCAGGAATTTACAGTTGTACTATACAGAATATTTCATAATTTCCCCTTTTAATATAAAATAAATTATTTTAAAAGTTAATCAGCATTATAAAAATAAGCTGTGGCTCAAAACATATCTTTAATCTTTGAAAAAATATGCTCTGACTCCAGTCAAGAATATAGAGTGGTGTTCACTTTGGCAGCACATATACTAAAATTGGAATGATGCAGAGAATATTAGCATGACTCCTGTGCAGGAATGACATGCAAATTTGTGAAGCATTCCATACTATATTTTAAAAAAAAGAATATAGACTGTATCATTCATTCACATTTCTATCATTCTTCAAAGAGCCACAAAGTTAGGAGGACAAGTGACTTAAACATTTTAGTATTAAATATCCCTTCCATGAAGAAATCCTTCCTCTGTGTAACCAAAACCACTCAAAAAAATTATCCCAACTTCTTTAAATTATGTTAGTATGTTTTACTTACTTCCATCCTTTCATTACCTCAGTAGATAAAGACAGGAATAAAGGAAGGAACTTTTTCTTAAATAAACACAATGATGTCATAAAAGGCCTTACCATTGTTTCTGTTCTAAAAGAAAACAGACATAAACTTCTAACCTCATAAAACAAATCATGCATGAACACTAAAGGTCATTCTTTCCATCACTGCTTATTTCTCATTATTCAAAATGGTAATTTTTTCAGTTACACAATCACTGGAATTGCCTAAGAAAAAGGGCATTTACCTATCAAAATATGCATAGGATCATACAATCTTCCCTCTCTGTCACTCATATATGGTACCAGATTTAGCAAATAAAGATACAGAGCACCAGTTCAATTTGAATTTCAAGTAAAAAACAATTTTTTAGTGTACATCTCATGCAATATTTGGAACTCTGTAGTTTATCTGGCAATCCTATCAGCTAACAGATTTTCTTCCTTCTTTTATTGAAGTGTCTTTCACTTCCATAACCACTCCTCTAATCCCAGCATTCACACAGCTTCGTCCTTACATCAGGCCTTATTCATTTCATGCATGTCCCACAATAACCTTCAGATTGTTTTCCTGTCTCCAGTCTCTTTCCTCTGCATGTCCCTGCCAGAATAGCTTTTTCTCATGCCACTTCGCAGATTAAAACTCTACCAGTTCTTTAAGAAACAGATAATTCCTGTTATTTAAACTATTCAAGAACACAAATTTATAACGCTTCCAGATTCCTTTTTATAAAGCTAGCAATAACTAAAGAAGAAGTTATAAATATGGTTTCCCAGTAAATCTTCCAAAATTGGACACTTGGCCTCCTTAGAAATAACAATGCAAACATCTCAAATAAAAATATTAGCAAATAGTATCCAACGTTACATTAAAAATAATACTTCTTGTTTGGTTTATTTCAGTAATATAAACATGGTGATATTAAGAAATCTATTGCTATAATTAATTAAAAAATAGTTAAAGGAGGAAAACCGTGTGATCATCTTTATAAATGCAGAAAAGGAATGTGTCAATGTTTATCACTGAATCTGGCTTTTTAAAAGCCTTTATAAAATTGATAAATATGTCTCAAGTCCAAAGCTAGAATCATTTAGCATTTTCAGCAAATCAGGAACAATGTAATAATGCTATTGCCACCATATTTTAAAGTAGTTCTGGAAGTACTAGTCCGATGCAATTAAACATGAGAAAGAAAGCACTAGACACAGCAAACGAGTTCAGTAAGTGCCCAGCTATAGGATTAATATAGAAAAATCAATAGCTTTCCTGTGACTAAAAACCAGCTAAAAGAGCAAGGAGGTTTTTCTTTATTACTGCATTTCCTAAGGAGCTCACCACTAAGTCTCTGTTGTCCAAATATGTGAAAAGCAATCATTTTATTGAGGATTAAGAAACAATAATGTATCCTGATGTGATGAACTGACATCCACCTGAAGCTTGATAAAAATTATTTCCTTCCTTTTGGAAGCTCTGACTTCACCTTCCACTCTCCTAAACTGGAGTTCAAATCTCAGCTAAGGCCCCAGTATGATCTGCAGTAGGTCTCTGATGGAACAGAAGCCTTTCTTGATGCCTGTGGATGAATGAACTAGTAAGGGCATGGCTGGTGCTGGGACTCCTTAGATCTGCACGTCCTTAACAACTCACTGACAGCAATCCCTGAAAGTGAAGTGGCTGTCTCCAAGCCCAGACCAGAAACAGTGAAAGGATCAGCTCAGAACAGTGATCTCAATACTCTAGTTCCTGATTCTGGTTAGTGGTCTTTAAATGTTTATCATCTTAACTCTTACTCCTCTTGTGACTTCCCTTCTTATATTGTTCCACCCCCCCGACACACATACACACTAATCAAGTTATAGATGGCTGAAGGCGTAACAGCTGGTCTCCACTCTTCTTAGCCATATGTCCTGGAAGTTTCCAGTTAAAGAGAAACCGAGACTGTTTATACAGAGGTTTTTCTACTATATAAAAAGGTGCTTAGATTATGACTAACTAGTGTGGAATTAATTTCTTTTCTTTTTCTTTATACTTAGTTGCACCTACTAAACTGCCTTGGTATCCTATTGCCTTGTCACTGGGTTGAGTAATTGAGGCTATTCTCTAAGAAAATGGGAACCAGAATAGATCTAAATATTCAAGTTCAAAGTTGCAGGTAAAAAGAAAAGCAAAAGCAAGCCCAGGAGCATATCAGTGAGCTTTCTTTGAAGCAGGAGGGAAGGATAGGGGAGCTGAAGACGGAGAACCAAACCCAGTGCTCCTGGATGGAGAGGAAGCTGTTAAGGACATGGCTGGACTCTGCTATCCAGGACTGAGAACCAGGAAACCTCATGAAGTTTGTGAAGATTTTCAGCATCCTCATGGGATAGGACTAGCAGAGGACATGGCATGCAGACAAAACCCAAGGCATTTGTACAATTGTCCCTCAGTATCTGTGGAGAATTAATTCCAGGGCACCCTCACCCTATTCCTCCATTCCCACCTCTGTGGATACCAAAATCCATGGATGCTCAGGTCTCCAATATAAAATGGTGTACAAAAAGACAAATACCGAATGTTCTCACTTATAGGTGGGAACTAAATAATGTGTGCACACGGACATAGAATGTGATAATAGACAATGGAAACTCAGAAAGATGGGAAGTTGAGGGAGGTAGATGATGAGAAATTACTTAATGGGTACAGTGTAGGTTATTCTTCTGATGGGTACACTAAAAACCAAGGCCTCACTATTATGGAATATAGCTATGTGACAAAACTACATTCATACTCCATAAATATATACAAATAAAAAAATTTAGTAAAAAGTGAAATGGTGTGGCATTTGCATATAACCTAGGCACATCCTCTGATATTGTTTAAATTATCTTTAGACTCTTTGTAATGCCTAATACAATGCAAATGCTATGTAAATAGTTGTTATATTGTATTGGTTTTTAATCTGTGTTATTTTTATTGTTGTATTGTTATTTCTTATTGTTTTTTTCCTGAATATTTTCAATCTTCAGTTGATTGAATCCATAGACACAGAACTGGTGGATATGGAGGGCTGACTGTGTTCTCTTTTTCTTGAATCTCTGTCCTTATCCCCTTCCTCCCCAGTTCGCTACCTTGGGTTCAGTCCTAATTTAGAGCCCTAGTGGGACTGGCTGCTAGCTGGGATCATGGTCCTATTTTCTTATGTACAGGGTGACTGTGTTTCAAATACTTGCTGAAACTATGCAGAGATGTCCAGATTGTTCTTTATCTACAGACACACAGACAGTAAAAGACTGCAGATTGCTATTGGCTCCAATGTCATTCATGACGCAGGGCCCTGGTTTTCCAGTTTACTACTGTGTGATTTTGCTCTTACGGGATTTCATGACACCTGTTTCTATCTACATTATTCTTCTGTCACAAATCAACATACAGTCAGCAATTATAACAGTATGAAGGGATGGGGAAAAAAGAATGGGAAAGGCTGAGGTAGCTCATCCCTGAAGATATAACTAGACAGATAGGGTGGAACAAGATGGCCAAATAGAAGGCTCCACCAATCATCCTTTCTACAAGGATACCAATTTTAAAACTATCTACACAAAAAAGACCTTTCATAATAACCAAATCATGTGAGCACTCACAATACCTGGTTTTTACTTTACATAGCTGAAAGAGGCACAGAAAAGGGTAAGAAAGATAGTTTTGAATTATGGACACCACACTTCCCTCATCCCATGGCAGCAGCTGTGTGGCACAGAGAGAGAATCTGTGCACTTGGGAGAGGGAGAGCACCGGAATTATGACATATTGTGTTGAACTCAGTGCTACAGTGTCACAGCAGAAAGTAAAACCAGGCTGAACTCAGCTGATGCCCACCTATGAGGGAGCATTTAAACCAGCCCTAGCCAGAGGGGAATTGCCCTTCCCAGTGGTTGGAACTCCAGTTCTGGCAAGCCCTGTCACTGCAGGCTAAAGTGTTTTGGGGCCCTAAATGAAGTTGAGAGGCAGTCTATGCCACAAGTACTGCTATTCCTAGCCAAGTCATAGTGCTGAACAGGGCTCAGAGCCAGAAGACTTGGGGGACATGTGACCTACTGAGACATCAGCCTGGGCAGCTAAGGGAGTGCTTGTGCCACCCCTTCCTCAACCCCAGGCTGCACAGCTCACGACTCCAAAAAGACCCCTACATTCCACTTTAGGAGAGGAGAGGAAAGAGTAAAGAGGACTTTGTCCTGCATCTTGTATATCATCTCAGCCACAGCAGGATAGGGTACCAGGCAGAGTCCTGAGGCCCTAGCTCCCAGATGACATTTTTAGACATACCATGGGCCAGAAGGGAACCTGCTTCCTTGAAGGGAAGGACCTTGTTCTGGCAGGACCTATCACTTGCTGTTTGAAGAGCCATTGGGCTCTGAATAACCAGCAGCAATACCCTGGTAGTTCGCCATGGGCCTTGGGTGAGTCTCTGAGACTTCCTGACTTCAAGTGAGACTCAGCACACTACCAGCTGTGCTGGCTATGGAGAAACACACCTTCTTCTTGAGAAAAGTGGAGGAAAAAGTAAAGGAGACTTTCCCTTGCACCTTAGGTACATGCTCGGCCACAGCGGGGTGGAGCACCAAGCATGTGCTTGGGGTCCCCAATTCCAGGCCTTGGCTCTTTGACCCCATTTCTGGACCTGCCCCGGGCCAAAGGGGAGCCCACTTCCCTGAAGGGTGAGCCCCAGGCCAGGTAGCATTCACTACAAGCTGAGTGAAGAGCCCTTGGGCCTTAAGGGAACATTGACAGTAGCCTGGCAGTACCCACCATGGGCCTATGGTGGAGGTGGCCATGGCGTGATACTCCTCTGCATGTGGAAAGGGGAGGGAAGAGGGAGAAGAACAGTGTCTCACAGTTTGAGTGCTAGCTCAGCTGCAGTACAGTAGAACACCAGGTAGATCTCTAAGGTTTTTGACTTCAGTTCCTATTCTTGGATGGTACCTCTCGATCTGCCCAGGACCTGGGATAAATTGACACCCTGAAGGGAGGGACACAATTCTGCTCCACCACCTGCTGATTATATAGCCTCAAGGCCTTGAGTGAACATAGGCAGTAGCCAGGTAATGGTTACAGTGGGCCTTGGACAAGACCCAGTGCTGCACTGGATTTAGGTCTTACCCAGCACAATCCCAGTGATGGTGGCCACAAAGGTGCTCATGTCACTTCACCCCCAGCTCCAGGCAGCTCAGAATAGAAAGAAAGAGAGACTCCATTTGTTTGGGAGAAAGTAAGGGAAGAGAACAAGAGTCTCTGCCTGGACATTGGGAGAATTCTTCTGGATCTTATCCAAAACCATCAAGGCGGTACCTCTATGAGTCTGCATGAACCACAGTGTTCCTAGGATTGGGGTGCCTCTTAATGCAGATGTGGCTTAGATCACAACACCCAAGTCATCTCAAATTCCTAGAAAACCTTACCAAGAAGGATGGGTACAAACAAGCCCAGACTGCAAAGACTACAATAAACACCTAACTCTTCAATGCTCAAACATAAATATCTACAAACATTAAGGCCATACAGGAAAACAGGACTGTACCAAATGAACTAAATAAGGCACCAGGGACCAATCCTGGAGAAACAGAGATATGTGACCATTCAGACAGAGAATTCAAAATAGCTGTTTTGAGGAAACTCAATAAAATTCAAGATAACACAGAAGGAATTCAGAATTCTATCAGATCAACTTAACAAACAGATTGAAATCATTAAAAAGCATTAAGCAGGAATTCTAGGGTTGAAAACTGCAACTGACATACTGATATGGGTTGGATATTTGTCACTACCCAAATCTCATGCTGAATTGTAATCCCTTGTATTGGAGGTGGGATCTGGTGGGAGGTGTTTAGATCATGGGGATGAATCCCTCATGAATGTCTTGGGACATCCCTTTGGTGATAAGTGAGCTCTCCTTCTGAGTTCACACAAGGTCTGTTGGTTTAAAAGTGTGTGGCACCTCCTAGCCCAGGCTTTCTCTCTTTCTCTCGCCCCTGCTTTCACCATGTGAAGTGCTTGCTCCCATTTTACCTTCTGCCATGATTGTAAGCTTGCTTCCTGAGGTCTCCGCAGAAGCATATGCCAGTACCATGATTCCTGTAAAGCCTGGAGAACCGTCAACCAATTAAACTTCTTTTCTTTATAAATTCCCCAGACTCAGGTATTTCATTATAGCAATGCAAGAATAACATAACATGCATCCTGAAGAATGCATCCGAGTATTTTAATAGCAGAATTGATCAAGTAAAAGAAAGAATTAGTGAGCTTGAAGATAAGCTATTTGAAAATAAACAGAGGAGGCCGGGCGCGGTGGCTCAAGCCTGTAATCCCAGCACTTTGGGAGGCCGAGACCATCGGATCACGAGGTCAGGAGATCGAGACCATCCTGGCTAACACGGTGAAACCCCGTCTCTACTAAAAACTACAAAAAACTAGCTGGGCGAGGTGGCGGCGCCTGTAGTCCCAGCTACCTGTGAGGCTGAGGCAGGAGAATGGCGTGAACCCAGGAGGCGGAGCTTGCAGTGAGCTGAGATCAGGCCACAGCACTCCAGCCTGGGTGACAGAGTGACACTCCGTCTCAAAAAAAAGAAAAGAAAAGAAAAGAAAAGAAAAGAAAAGAAAAGAAAAGAAAAAGAAAATAAACAGAGGAGATGAAAGAAAAAAGAATAAAAACAATGAAGCATGCCTACAGGATCTGGAAAATAGTCTCAAAAGGGCAAATCTAAGAGTTGGTTGCCTTAAAGAGGAAGTAGAGAAAGAGGAGTAGAAAGTTTATTCAAAAGGCTAATAATAAAGCATTTCCCAAACCTAGAGAAAGACATCAATATCCAAGTATAACTAGGTTATAGAGCACAAAGCAGATTTAGCTCAAAGAAGACTACCTCATGGCATTAAATAATCAAATTCCCAAAGGTCAAGAATAAAGAAAATATCCTAAAAACAGCAAGAGAAAATAAACAACAGGCTGGGCATGGTGACTCACGCCTGTAATCCCAGCATGTTGGGAGGCCAACGTGGGCAGATCACCTGAGGTCAAGAGTTTGACACCAGCCTGGCCAACGTGTTGAAACTCTGTCTCTACTAAAAATACAAAAATTAGACAGGCCTGGTGGCGGGTGCCTGTAATCCCAGCTACTTGGGAGGCTGAGGCAGGAGAATTGCTTGAGCCCGGGAGGCGGAGGTTGCAGTGAGCTGAGATTGCACCACTGCACTCCAGCCTGGGCAAAAAGAGCAAGACTCCATCTCAGAAACAAAACGAAACAAAACAAAAACAACAAAAAACAAAAAACAAAAAAATAAAACAAAACAAAAAACATACAATGGATCGCCAACATGTCTGGCAGCAGACATTTTAGTGGAAACTTAACAGGCTAGGAGAGAGTGGCGTGACATATTTAAAGTGCTAAAGTAAAACAAAAAGTTTACTGTAGAATAGTGTATCCAGTGAAAATATCCTTCAAATGTAAGAAGAAATAAAGACTTTCCCAGACAAACAAAAGCTGCAGGATTTAATCAATATCAGACCAGTCTTACAAGAAATACTAAAGAGAGTTCTTCAATCTGAAAGAAAAGGATGTTAATGAGCAATAAGAAATCATCTGAAGGTACAAAACTCACTGGAGACAGTAAGTACATAGGAAAACGCAGAATATTGTAATAATGAAGCATCTTCTCTGACCACAATGATATAAAACTAGAAATTAATAACAGGAAGAATTTTGGAAACCATACAAACATAGAAAAATTAAACAATATGCTTCTGAATGACCAGTGGGTCAATGAAGAAACTAAGAAGGAAATTGAAGATTTTTTTTAAACAAATGATAATGGCAACACAACATATCATAACCTCTGAGATAGAGCAAAAGCAGTATCAAGAGGGAAGTTTATAGCTGTAAGTGCCTACATCAAAAAAGATGCAACACTTCCAATAACCAACCTAAAGATGCATCTTAAAGAAATAGAAAAGCAAGAGTGAACCAAACTCAAAATTAGTAGGAAAAAAAATAATAAAGATCAGAACAAAAATAAATAAATTTGAAATGAAGAAAACAACACAAAACATCAATCAAACAAAAAGTTGGTTTTTTGAAAAGTTAAAATTGACAAATTTTTAGCCAGATTAACTAAGAAAAATATAGATAAAATCCAAATAAATAAAGTCAGAGATGAAAAAGGAGACATTACAACTGATACTGCAGAAATTCAAAGGATCAGTAGTGGCTGCTGTGAGCAACAATATGCTAATAAATTGGAAAATCTAGAAGAAATGGACACATTCCTAGACATACACAATCTACCAAGATTGAAAGAGAAAAAAATTCAAAACTTGAACAGACCTATTTTAACAAGTAATGAGATTGAAGTCACAATAAAAATCTCATAGTAAAGAAAAGCCTGGGACCCAATGGCTTCACAGTGAATTTCTACCAAACATTTAAAGAAGAACTAATACCAATCCTATTCAAACTGTTCCAAAAAGTAGAAAAGGAGGGAAGGTGATACCAAAAGCAGAAAAAGACACATCAAAAAAAAAAAAAAAAAAAAAAGGCAAGAAAAAGAAAACTTCAGGCCAATATGTCGATGAATATTGATGCAAAAAAAATCCTCAACAAAATACTAGCAAACCAAATTTAACAATACATTAGAAATACCATTCATCATAACCAAGTGGGATTTATCCCTGAGATGAAAGGATGGTTAAACATATGCAAATCAATCAGTGTGATACATCATATCCACAGGATGAAGGGTGAAAACCATATGATCATTTCTATTGATGATGAAAAAGCATTTGATAAATTTCAACATCCCTTCCTGAATAAAAAAAAAAAAAAAAAAAAAAAAAAAAAAAAAAAAAAAAAAAAACTGGGTATAAAAGGAACATACCTTAACATAATAAAAGCCATATATAACAGACCCATAGCTAGTATCATATTGAATGGGAAAAAATTGAAAGCCTTTTCTCTGGGATCTGGAACAAGGCAAGGATGCCCACTTTCACCACTGTTAACATAGTACAGAAAGTCCTTGCTAGAGCAATCAGAGAGGAGAAAGAAATAAAGGGCATCCAAATTGGAAAGGAAATGAAATTATCCTTGTTTGCAGATGATACGATATTATATTTAGGAAAGCCTAAAGGTGCCACCAAAAACTATTAGAACTGATAAATTCAGTGAAGTTGCAGGATACAAAATCAACATATGAAAATCAGTAGTATTTCTATGTGCCAATAGCAAATAATCTGCAAAAGAAATAAAGTTAATTCCATTTACAATGGCCATACATACAAATAAATAACTAGGAATTAACATGATTAAAGAAGTGAAAGATCTCTACAATGAAAACTATAAAACACTGATGAAAGAAATTGAAGAGAACACACAAAAAAATGAAAGATATTACGTGTTCATGGATTGGAAGAATCAATATTGTTAAAATGTCCATACTACCCAAAGCAATCTCCAAATTCAATGCAATTTGTATCAAAATATCAATGGTAGTCTTCACAGAAATAGAAAAAAAAATCCTAAAATTTATATAGAGCCACAAAAGGCCCCAAATAGCCAAAGCTTTCCTAAGCAAATAGAAGAAAACTGGAGGAATCACATTACCTGCCTTCAAACTATACTGTAGAGCTACAGTAACCAAAACAACATAGTACTGGTGTTAAAAGATATATATAGACCAATGGAACAGAATAGAGAACCCAGAAACAAATCCACACACCTACATTGAACTCATTTTTAACAAAAAGTGCCAAGAACATACACTGGGGGAAAAGGCAGTCTCTTCAATAAATAGCACTGGGAAAACTGGATGTCCATATGCAGAAAAATGAAACTAGACCTCTGTCTCTTGCTATATACAAAATCAAATCAAAATGGATTGAATACTTAAATCTAAGACCTCAAAATATGAAACTACTACAAGAAAACAGGGAAACGCTCCAGGACATAAGTCTGGGCAAAAACGTCTTGAGTAATATCACACAAGCACTGGCAACCAAAGCAAAAACCAACAAATGGGATAATATCAAATTAGAAAGCTTCTATACACCAGGGGAAGCAACCAACAAAGTAATGAGACAACCCACAGAATGAGAGAAAATATTTGCAAACTACCCATCTGACAAAGGATTAATAGCCAGAATACATAAAGAGCTCAAATATAGGAAAAAAATCTAATAATCTGATCAAAAAAGGGTAAAAGACTTAAATAGACACTTCTCAAAAGAAGACATATGAATGGCAAACAGGCATATGAGAAGGTGCTCAACATCAGTGATCATCAGAGAAATGCAAATCAAAAGTACAATGAGATAACATCACACATCAGTTAAATGGCTAAATGGCTTATATACAAAAGACAGATAATAACAAATGCTGACAAGGATGTGGAGGAAAGGGAATCCTCATACACTGTTGGTGGGGATGTAAATTAGTATAACCAATAGGAAGAACAGTTTGGAGGTTCCTCAAAAATCTAAAAATAGAGCTCCTGTATGATCCAGTAATCTCATTGCTGGGTACATATCCAAAAGAAAGGAAATTAGTATGTTGAAGAGATATCTGCACTCCTATGTTTGTTGCAGCACTGTTTACAACAGCTAACATTTTGGAAGCAACCTAAGTATCCCTCAACAAATGAATGGATAAAGAAAATGTGGTACATATGCACAATGGAGTACTATTTATCCATTAAAATTAATGAGATCCTGTCGTTTGCAACAATATGAGTGGAACTAGAAATCATTACGTTAAGCAAAATAAACCAGGCAGAGACAGACAACCATCATGGCCGGGCACAGTCGCTAAACCAATCATTTATTACTATTTTTTAAATCTAACTAAATGACACTGCACATGGTGGCTCATGCTTGTAATCACAACACTTTGGGAAGCCAAGGCAGGCAGATTGCTTGAGGTCAGGAGTTCGAGACCAGCCTGGCCAAGATGGAGAAACCTTGTATCTAGTAAAAAATACAAAATTCTTGCTAAAAACTCTCAATAAATTAGGTATTGATGGGATGTATCTCAAAATAATAAGAGCTACTTATGATAAACCCACAGCCAATATCATACTGAATGGGCAAAAACTGGAAGCATTCCCATTCCCTTTGAAAATTGCCACAAGACAGGGATGCCCTCTCTCACCACTCCTATTCAACATAGTGCTGGAAGTTCTGGCCAGGGCAATCAGGCAGGAGAAAGAAATACAGGGTATTCAATTAGGAAAAGAGGAAGTCAAATTGTCTCTGTCTGTAGATGACATGACTGTATATTTAGAAAACCCCATTGTCTCAGCCCAAAATCTCTTTAAGCTGATAAGCAACTTCAGCAAAGTCTCAGGATACAAAATCAATGTGCAAAAATTACAAGCATTCCTATGCACCAATAACAGACAGACAGAGAGCCAAATCATGAGTGAACTCCCATTCATGATTGCTTCAAGGAGAATAAAATACCTAGAAATCCAACTTACAAGGGATGTGAAGGACCTGTTCAAGGAGAACTACAAACCACTGCTCAACGAAATAGAAGGGGAAAAACAAATGGAAGAACATTCCATGTTCATGGATAAGAAGAATCAATATCATGAAAATGGCCATACTGCCCAAGGTACTTTATAGATTCAATGCCATCCCCATCAAGCTACCAATGACTTTCTTCACAGAACTGGAAAAAACTACTTTAAAGTTCATATGGAACCAAAAAAGAGCCCGCATTGCCAAGAAAATCCTAAGCCAAAAGAACAAAACTGGAGGCATCACACTACCTGACTTCAAACTATCCTACAAGGCTACAGTAACCAAAACAGCATGGTACTGGTACCAAAACAGAGATATAGACCAATGGAACAGAACAGAGCCCTCAGAAATAATACCACACATCTACAGCCATCTGATCTTTGACAAACCTGACAAAAACAAGAAATGGGGAAAGGATTCCATATTTAATAAGTGGTGCTGGGAAAACTAGCTAGCCATATGTAGAAAGCTGAAACTGGATCCCTTCCTTACACCTTATACAAAAATTAATTCAAGATGGATTAAAGACTTAAATGTTAAACCTAAAACCACAAAAATCCTGGAAGAAAACCTAGGCAATACCATTCAGAACATAGGCATGGACAAGGACTTCATGTCTAAAACACCAAAAGCAGTGGCAACAAAAGCCAAAATTGACAAGTGGGATCTAATTAAACTAAAGAGCTTCTGCACAGCAAAAGAAACTACTATCAGAGTGAACAACCAACCTACAGAACGGGAGAAAATTTTTGCAATCTACTCATCTGACAAAGGGCTAATATCCAGAATCTACAAAGAACTCAAACAAATTTACAAGAAAAAAACAACCCCATTAAAAAGTGGGCGAAGGAGATGAACAGACACTTCTCAAAAGAAGACATTTATGCGGCCAACAGACACATGAAAAAAATGCTCATAATTACTGGTCATCAGAGAAATGCAAATCAAAAGCACAATAATATACCATCTCACACCAGTTAGAATGGTGATCATTAAAAAGTCAGGAAACAGCAGGTGCTGGAGAGGATGTGGAGAAATAGGAACACTTTACACTGTTGATGGGACTGTAAACTAGTTCAACCATTGTGGAAGACAGTGTGGCGATTCCTCAAGGATCTAGAACTAGAATTACCATTTGACCCAGCCATCCCATTACTGGGTGTATACCAAAAGGATTATAAATTATGCTGCTCTAAAGAAACATGCACACGTATGTTTATTGCGGCACTATTCACAATAGAAAATACTTGGAACCAACCCAAATGTCCATCAATGATAGACTGGATTAAGAAAATGTGGCACATAGACATCATGGAATACTATGCAGCCATAAAAAAGGATGAATTCATGTCCTATGCAGGGACATGGATGCAGCTGGAAACCATCATTCTCAGCAAACTATCGCACTCCTGCCTGGGCAACAAAGCAAGACTTCATCTCAAATAAAATAAAACATAAAAATCACATTTTCTCTCATTCTGTTCTCACTTATTTGTGGGATCTAAAAATCAAAAGAATTGAACTCATGGACATAAAGAGTAGAAGGATGGTTGCAGCTGGAAACCATCATTCTTAGCAAACTATCACAAGAACAGAAAACCAAACACCGCATGTTCTCACTCATAGGTGGGAACTGAACAATGAGATCACCTGGACTCGGGAAGGGGAACATCACACACTGGGGCCTATCATGGGGAGGGGGGAGGGGGGAGGGATTGCATTGGGAGTTATACATGATATAAATGATGAATTGATGGGTGCTGACGAGTTGATGGGTGCAGCACACCAACATGGCACAAATATACATATGTAACAAACCTGCACGTTATGCACATGTACCCTAGAACTTAAAGTATAATAAAAAAAAAAAAAAAGAAAAAAAAAAAAAAGAAAAAAATAATTAAAAAAAAAGAAAAAAAAAAAAAAAAAAAAGAAGAAGGATGGTTACCAGAAGCTGAGAAAGGCAGTTGGGAACTGAGGGGGGAGGTGGGGATGCTTAATGGGTACAAAAACATAGTTAGAAAAAATGAATAAGATCTACTATTTGATAGCATGACAGGGTGACTATAGTAAATAATAACTTAATATTACATTTTAAAATAACTGAGTGTAATAGGATGATTTGTAACTCAAAGGATAAATGTTTGAGGGCATGGATAACCCATTCTCCATGATGTGCTTATTTCACATTGCGTCCCTGTATCAAAACATCTCATGTACCCTGTAAATATAAACACCTACTATGAACTCACAAAAATTAAAATGAAAACTTATATAAAAATAAAAGTCAGGCAATAACGAATACTGGCAAGAATGTGGAAAAAAGGGGAACCTTTTATGTTGGTGGGAATGTAAATTAGTACAACCACTCTGGAGAACCGTTTGAAGGTTCCTCAAAAATTTAAAATAAAACTATTATATGGTGCAGCAATTCCACTCCTAGGTATATACCCAAGAGAAAGGAAATCAGTATATCAAAGAGATAGCTGCACTCTTGTTTGTTGCAGCACTGTTTACAATAGCTAAGATTTGAATGCAACCTAAGTGTCATCAACGGAAGAATGGATTAAAAAAATGTGGTACATGTACACAATGGAGTACTATTCAGCCATAAGAAAGAATGAAATCTTGTCATCTGCAACAACATGGATGATTCTGGAGATCATTATGTTAAGTGAAATAAGCCCGGCACAGAAATGCAAACTTTGCATGTTCTCACTTATTTGTCAGAGCTAAAAATTAAAATAATTGAACTCATGGAGATAGAGAGTTTAGAAGGATAGTTACCAGAGGCTGGGAAGAGAAGTGGGAGGGTTGGGGGAGGGGAGTGGGGATCATTAAAGGGTACAAAAACTAGTTAGAAAGAATGAATAATAACTAGTATTTGCTAGCACGATAGAGTGACTACGGTCAAAAGTAATTTAATTGTACACTTTTAATTAAATAAAAGGATGTAATTGGATTTGTAAGACAAAGAATAAATGCTTGAGGTGATGGATATCTCCGTTTACCCTGATGTGATTATTATTCATTGTATGCCTGTATCAAAATATCTCATGTACTCTTTAAATGCATACACCTATTATGTACAAAGCAAAATTTTTTTTTAGAAAAGATAACTGGACAAATATTAACAGCTTAGGGAACAGACAAATACTTGCAGTTCTTTATTCATGGCCATGCTTGTCAAACTTTTCACACTTGAAATTCCATTTCTTTCATGGCTCCACTAATGCTCTCCCCCTTCGTACATCTCATTGACCAGAAACATCCACCTGACCGACTCACAACTGGGGGTATGTGAAGGTAGACTGAGTGGAGAATAGGAAAGTAGTCAAGGAATGGGAGACAAAACCGAGAGGCCAGGCTTTCAGCTTGTCCTCATTCCCTAGGCAGATAGACAGACAGAGATTAGGCATTAGGGATTGCAGAGGTACTTCAGAAGACATAGGATGGGATTAGTGACACGGAAGAAGCAGAGGTTGCTTCAGCATCCCATCTCGTTTCAGCCATCCCTGTTCCACACACACACTGGGTACTAAATAAGTATCCAAGTATTCAACCAGCCCCAGGACACAAGTCTTAATATCAATATTTTCTGATTTAGGACCATGCTTGTCAAATATTTCCTACTTTAGGATCTACCCAATGTACCCCCAACACTCAATCTAGGCTCATCTGCTACAAGCCACTTCCAGAGAACGTTTTTTTAAAAAATTCGACTAAATTCTAGAAATTCTTTAAAATATTTCAATTTAAAAGTTTTTGGAAGGTAATCAGGGTATTTTTACTAGGAATCAAGAAGGCACAGACCCAAATTTTAGGATAAAGCAAGTATACAGCATGAACTTAACTATAAACTATGTTTTTCTCTCCCTCCCTCTCAATTTCTGTCTGTCCCTTTCATGCTTTCTCTTTTTCTCACTCTTTTTCTTTCCTCCTCTTAATCTCAAGAGTTTCTTCTTGATGAATATGGCCTTGAGCCATCCCTAAACCTAAAAGAAGCAGTGTCATTGATTAATTAAGGTGCATTCTGAAACCAGGGCTTTCTGGTTTCCAGAGAATCTTGATACCTTGATGCACTGAGTCACAGGATAAGGGGAGTAGCTTGAATGTCCATGCTTCCAAATGCCTCTTCTGTGCCTCACCTTCATTCAACTTCTCTGAGGGCTGGTTGCCCATAGAAACTTCTTAATGATGTGATTATTCTAACTCAATTAGCAGAGAATGAAAGGCACAAAGGAAACTGATTTTGCAGTTGGCTGGTCATTGAAAGCCATCCTACCTTAAAATGTCAGCTAATTAGCAGATGGCGGAGAGAGAGATTTTAATGAGTACTTAGAACATATTATCAGATTTTTCTGTAATTATTATTATATTTCAACAAATAAACCCAAACATATGATACAGCAAATTTTATTTGAAAAATAAATTTCTATCACTCTCACCCTAGCCAGACATTAGATTCATAATGTCCAAAATCATAGAAATAATTAATTCCCAAATTAGTATTTTTATAATTAAACATTGACCAGTTCTCTTTAATTACTTTGTGGACTCTGAACCTGTAATAATCTTTGGATGTACTTCTCAGTTAAGAAAGATGCGAAGCTGAGAGAATAAGGTACATTTGAGAAAATAGCATTGGAAGAGAGCCAATGGCTACAGATTCTAAAATGCAGAGAAAGTAGCTGTTCTATTCTCTGGAAGAAAAGGCATAAGCGAAGGAAAGCAACATCTAGGTTAAAATTTACCCAGCGTTTATTATGTGTTAGGCTCTAAGCATTTTACACTCATCGTATCATATATACCTCATAACCGCCCTATGGGAAAGGTTGTTTGTTATCCTCTTTATGTATGTACATATACATACATATAACATTATGTATGTTAGGATACATACATAAAGAGGATAACAAACAACCTTTTAGCAGGGCAGTTGAAGGTATGTATATACATATGTATCCTAACATACATAAAGAGATTAAGTAGCTTGCTCAAAGTAATACAAATGGCAACAGTAGCAGGATTTGTAGTTATATGATCTGACTAGAAAGAGCAAAACTCATAATTATTACACAGTTCTTTGAAGAAACATGAGATCACAAATATTCTTAAGCATCAAAAAAGACCATTAATGAAAAAGCACAGTAGATGATTAAAGGAATGCATAGGTAGAGATAAAGGGTTTAACCCAGTCTCTGGCATAAAATTATTAAATTATCCTTTAGCCAAGTTATTTTTTTTTCCTTTTCTTGAGACAGGGTCTCACTCTGTCATCCAGACTGAGTGCAATGGCGGGATCTCGGCTCACTGCAACCTCTGCCTCCCGGGTTCAAGCGATTCTCCTGCCTCAGCTTCCTGCATAGCTGGGACTACAGGCGCATGCCACCACACCTGGCTAATTTTTGTATTTTTCATAGAGACGGGGTTTCACTATGTTGGCCAGGTTGGTCTCGAACTCCTGACCTCGTGATCCACCCACCTCAGCCTCTCAAAGTGCTGGGATTACAGGCCTGAGCACCGCACCCAGCACCAAGTTTTTTTTTTTTTTAAGAGGGAAATACACATGTATTCATACATATGACCAAGTTTGATGGGACAGAGACCATGCACCTGTAGTCCATTGTTTAGGAACTGAAAGTAGATGTATAACTTTGGTAGAGAGGAGTTTCGTTGAGGTACACACACACACACACACACACACATACACACACCCCAAGAATTTAGAAATAAGATTTTTCTCTAAAAGCTAAACCAGTAAAAGCCAGCCACAATGGATATGACGATTGGATTGGAGGACACAATCAAAAGACGGCCTGTACAGGTATGACAGCAAAATATACACACACCCAACACACCAGTCAAGGTTGAATTGGGACCAGTCCAATGAAAGGGAAGAAAGGTCATGTCCAGGCAGAAGCACGACATGTGCAAAAGCTAGGAGGTGAGAGAGAGCAGTATGCATTCAGAGATCTTAGAAAAGTTCAGTATGGCCAAAGTAGTGAAGATAGAATAGTAGGCAGGGGCAGGGCAGTGGAAGGTCCTGTCTGCCACATTAAGGTTGATTGGACCTTGTCCCCAATACATTGGGAAGCCAGACATTAAGATGTTCTCAGTCAGACATGGAAGCACCCAGAAAGGTATCTTTGACTGTAGTGTATTGGAGTTGTCCCCACCCCCACCCCACAGCAGAGGAGGCTGCTGCAGATATCCAGAAGGGAGATGGCCTGGGCAAGGTAGGCGGGAGTGGCATCTGGTAGGAGTGGACTGATGAGAGACATCTCAGAGGTACATGGATGGTGTCTTAGTCCACTGGGGCCACTATAACAAAAATACCTTACAATGGGTAATTCATAAACGACAGAAACATATTGCTCACAGTTCTAGAGGCTGGGAAGCCCAAGACCAAGGTGCCAACAAATGTGGTATCTGGTGAGGGTTCCCCTGTTTCATAGATAGTGCCTTGCTACTGTGTCCTCACATGACAGAATGGGCTAAGGGAGTTTGCTCCAGCCTCTCTTCTAACGGAACTCATCTTATTCATGAGGGTAGAGCCTTCATCTGACTTAACCACTTCTCAAAGGCCTCATCTCTTAATAATATCACACTGGTTATTAGGTTCCAACATATGAATTTTGGGGAGGCACCAACCTTCAGACAGTAGCAGATGGGATGTGGGGGTGAGGCAGAGAAGAGAGTCTGGCTTGGGAAGTGAGGTGCATTGATGGTGTCCGTCATGGAGAGTGAGAATCCCTTGAGGAGAAGCAGGAAGAAGAAGAGGAAGGGAAGGAGAAACAAGTATTTGAGGAGAAAGTGGAGGAGTTCAGGCTGAGAAAAGTTGAGTTGTGGGGGGTTGTAAGTTACCCAAAGGGAGCTCTTCAGTGACCAGTTGATCATATGGATCTGGAGTTCAGGTGTGAGGCCTGCAATGGGAGATTAAGTTGTGGGTGTCATCAGCTTTCAGAACCCCGAGAGAGGATCAGCTGGCTAGAGAATACCCAACCATGAAAATGGAGAAGAGAAATGAGAAACAGGGAAAACTGTAAGGCACAGACAGCAGATGCCTAAAGTTTCTCACATGGTGTGGAAAAGATGGAGGACTTTTGTAATCCCCCAGAGGCAATCTTATTTCTTTCCTCACTATGGTGGTTTCTTGCTAACTGTGTGTTTGTGTTTCTGCGGGTGGGGCAGGCTAGGGGTTGTCATTCTTTTACTACCTTTGTATTTTTTAGGCCTTTGAGAGCTCTTGGTGTTTGTCTGCTTTTGAGGAAGGTAGTTTCCTTTTCCTTTTCTTCCCTCTTCCAGGCTGTTCGTGTAGTTCTGTCTGCCAGAGCTTGCCAGTGGGGAGTTCTTAAACATGTACATTATGAGGCAGCTTAATTCATTGCTGAAGAGCGTAGGTTTGGCGTCATAGTCCTGATGGTTGTCATGGTTACCTAGTCATTAACATGGCTAAGTATGCATGAGAAGCAGGCCATTGCCTAAGCCTTGGGAATCCTTGTCACATGGATGGCTTTATAGACGCAATTGATTTTCCGAAACTTATTTTATTTTTTCAGGCACCAGAAATATGTCTTTTGATAATAGGAAGAAGCCTCGTAGAGAGCATAGAGTAAAATGAATTATAGGAAACAATTTCAACAGGAGATAATTTTCACAGGAAGGTAGTAGTTACATTCCCAAGGGCTCAAGGACCTACTAATATTACCTGGGTTTCATTCCAACATCTTGTCCATCAGAGAACCTTTGTGCTTTGTGATCCTGTAGTATTTTTAATATTCTGGAATCCAAAGACAACACAGACACCTAGTTAATGTGTATCTCCTAAAAAGCACAGCAAGTCACCCTGATTCAGTAGGAGAGGGATGAAGATTTTGCCCCAACACAACTTCATCAGACACCACACTGTAAATTATAAAAAAGGCACTGACTATCATACATAATATAGATGAGGAAGGTTTTTTTTTTTTACCTCGAATACTCTTTATACCATGATTTAGCTATTTGACAGAAAAAAATGGCTGTTTATAAATGGGAAGTGTTCAGGATAATAGTGAAGGGTACTGACTTTAGCAAAGTGCCTACTATGTGTCAGGCACTGAATTGGGTATTTTTCATTGGTTTTCTTTTCAACTCCTACCAATTAAATGAGCAGTGTGTATCTTTCCAATCCTCTTCTATCTATATCTGTTTAAAGAAAATTTGAATATCTCTGTACATATTGGTTCACTGCCTGCTTAGAAAATAACTTTCATTGCTTCATTTTTTTTTTCTTTCTTGTATTAATGACACATATGCACTGGGAAGCAATTAGAAATTACAGATGAGTGACACTTAGGAGTCCAGAGTCAGAAATGCAACCTGAACATCACAGAGCAGGAATGTTAGGAGGGAAGGTAGGAAAGAGGGAATAAATTAAGTGGGAAGGGGCTGCTGCTGTAACCGCCAGACTGAGCTTTCTAGAAGTTTGTCTGGTGTAGTAAGCACATCAGTTGCAGGCAGTCTCGCTAAGAGTCTTTTCTTTTTTTTAATCTGTTGAGATTTCCTCCAGACAAGTCAGTTGGCCTCTAGTCTACGCTCTTCTTCCCCTTTCTCCCACTATCTCCCTCTCTCTCCCTTAGCTCCCTCCTACTACTTCCAGCCTACTCCTCCTACAACATGCACAAATCAGGCTAGGAACTGTCAAAGTCTGTCCAGAGTAGGCAGGGAGCTATCTCAGTCCTAGGGAATCTTCCACCCTCAGATAAAGAGAAGCTCTGGGTGTGCAAGTGCACGTGTGTGTGCACACATATGCGTGGGTTTAAAATTAAGATAGGATTATGTCATTTGCAATTTTTTTCTGATTATAAAACTTGTGCTTGTTTATTGAGAAAAAACAGTGAAATTCAGAAAAGTTTAAAGACAATAGAAATTACCTAGAATCTTATAATTCAGATGTTCAGTTATGTTTTTGTACTTTTGTTTGTAGAGCTTAGAATTTTTCTTTGCACAAACATATATGTACATACAATTTGTAACCACCATTTTAAACTTAGCCATGTGTTGTGGATCTTTCAATGTCAATAACAATTTGTATCTTATTTTCTGAATTGCTTTAAAACAACATTTTTTATATTTCAAACTTTAATCTCTATTTTTCTGATTTTAAAGCTAATAAAATCCTTGTAAAAATCAAATAATATGCAAACATACAATATAGATAATGAAATTTTCCTGTATTTCTTTCACCTGCCAAACCTGTAGAAATATCCTCTGTTAATAATGTCAGATGCATTTGAAACACAGCAATTCCATCTTAAATAGGGCTGGGTAAAATAAGGCTGAGACCTACTGGGCTGCATTCTCAGAAGATTAGGCATTCTAAGTCACAGGATGAGATAGGAGGTCAGCACAAGATACAGGTTATAAAGACCTTGCTGATAAAACAGCTTGCAGTAAAAAAGCCAGACAAGACATACCAAAACCAAGATGGCAATGAGTGACCTCTGGTTGTCCTTACTGCTACACTCCCACCAGGGCCATGACAGTTTATAAATGCCATGCCAACATCAGGAAGTTATCCTATATGATCTAAAAAGGAGAAACATGAATAATCCACCTCTTGTTTAGCACATAATCAATAAATAACCATAAAACTGGGCAACCAGCAACCTTCAAGGGTGTTCTACCTATGGAGTAGCCATTCTTTATTACTTTACTTTTCTAATAAACTTTCTTTCACTTTACCGTATGGATTCACCTTGAATTCTTTCTTGTGCTAGATCCAAGAACCCTCTCTTGGGGTCTGGATTGGAACCCCTTTCCGGTAACAATAATACATTCTTTTCGAAATGTTTTTCTTGGGATATATACATGTATTCTTTCATAAAAGTGGGGCCATACTAAAAGCATATTACTTTGCATATATCTTTCCAATTCATTCTTATGTTTACAATGTTTGCAAGCTGCTTTTGTTCACCTAGCAATAAATCGTGAATATATATCAGGTCAATAAATATATTCCTATATAATTTTATGAATCACTCACTATTCAGTAAGATTTTCTCCAATTTTTGAAATTTTAACTAAGCTATTTTTCTGATTATAAAGTATATATGCTTGTTGCAAAATTTTAAATGATATAAAATATATAAATTAGGAAGTGAAATTTCCCTGTTTCTCTCCATTCCCCTGTGAAGGTAGCTAATGGTGTCTATTCTTCCATTATTTTCTTCACAAATACCCCCCACCCCCTTCTCTGTCTCTGTCTCTGTCTCTCTCTCTCTCACATACACACACACACACACACACATCCATTTATTTTGCAAAAAAATGGGATCATATGGGGTATATTGTTTAGCAACTTGCTTAAAAAATACTTAACATAGATATCTCTTCATGACAGTACATATAGATCCACTTCATTTCCTTTAAACCATTCAGAGGGCTCCTTTGCATAAATGTACACTTTAAAATGCAACCAATGAGCTCTAAATGCCCTTTAGACTTTAAAAAGTGTTCATTATTACAAATCATGCTAAAATGAACATTTTTACATACATATTTACTTATGTGTGCCATTATTTTTGTATACATTTTTAGAAGTGAAATTCCTGTCTTAAAAGAACATGCACATTTTGTATCATCATAAGAACCACCAAATTTGCCTCCAAAAGATTGGGACAATTTATGGTCCAATCAAGAGTGTAAGAAAACGCGAGCTTTCTGCAACACCATGTACCTTCAACACATCAAAAAAAATTTTCCTCTCTGTTATATAATGAAATACATATTCAGTCTTCATTTCCATTTCCTGACACACAGCTAAAATCCTTGGACTCTCCCCATCGATGAGTGTCTTTTGTATGCTAATGAAATGACTGGTGGCTGGGGGCCCTTAGGTAGCTTCAGAATGGGGTACTGAAAAAGGGGAAGGACAAGGCAGCAGTAAAAGGTTGGGACTTTCAGCCCCACCCTTTAACCTCTAAGGAGTAGAAAGGGGCGGAAAGTTGAGTTGATCACCAGGGACCAATTATGTAATCAATCATGCATACTTAACAAAGCCTCCTAAAAACCCAAAAGTATAGGGTTTGTTGAGTTTCTGAATAGCAGAATGTGTGGGAGTTCTTCAAGGGTTGCATTCCCAGAGAGGGCCTGGAAGCTCTGCGTTCTTTCTCCCATACCTCACCCTATGCATTGCTTTCTTCTGGCTGTTCATCTGTATGCTTTGTACTATCCGTTATTATAAACCAGTAAGTGTAAGTAAGTGTTTCCCTGAGTTCTGGGAGCTTCTCTAGCAAATTAATTGAACCTGGGGAAGAGGTCATGGGAACCCCCAATTTGTAGCCCATCAGCCAGAAGCTCAGACCACAATCTGTGCTTGTGACTGGGATTTAAAGTGAGGAGCAGTCTTGGGGACTGAACCCTCAACCTGTAGGGTCTGATCCTCTCTTTAGGTAGATAGTGTCAGAATTGAATTTTTAAATTTTGAGGACATCCAGCTGGTGTCGGCTGCAGAGGATTCTGCAGCACTGCTTGCTGGTGGGGAGAAATCCCCATACATTTTGGGGACCAGAAGTCACAGTAATATTCTGTGTTATATTATACTGAATGATTAAGAGTAGGAATAAACATGCTTTGATTTTTCCTCTATACCACAGACCCCTTCATCAAAATTACCCCAGTAAATCCTAGGATTTCAAGAAATAACACTTGACCATTATTATTTGTGTTGTTGCGTGGTGGTATGTTTGTGTTTCTGTTAATGTTTGCAGCTGCCTAGAACTCTTCCCTCTTGCCTTTTGCACCTTCCTGGCTACTTTTCACATGTGATAATTATTCCTTCTCTAACTTCAGGTCCAGGCCAAAATTGGGGATTTACAGAGAAGAGCATTCTTGCAACATTATACTTATGTACATCCTGAAACTGTATCTTAGGACAAATTTCTAGAAGTGGGACTGCTGGGATAAAAGGATATATATATTTTAAAGCCAAATGCTTTGTAATATACGCTTGTAACTCCCAAGTTTATCTTCTGTCTAACTCTCTTCTTAGCTTCAGACCTGATATTAAACAACTTACTTTCTTTATGTTAAGTGAAATAAGCCAGGCACAGAAAGACAAACATCACAATGTTCTCACTTATTTGTGGGATCTAAAAATCGAAAGAATTGAACTCGTGGACATAGACAGGAGAAGGATGGTTACCAGAGGATGGGAAGAATAGTGGCAGGGGCTTAATGGGGGAGGTGGGAATGTTTAATTGGTACAAAACTACTTAGAATGAATAAGACCTAGTATTTGATAGCTCAAGAGGGTGACTATAGTCAATAATAACTGAATTATTTGTTTTAAAATAACTTAAGCAGTGGTTCACACCTGTAATGCTAGCACTTTGGGAGGTTAAGGCGGGAGGAGAGCTTGAGCCCAGGAGTTCGAGACCAGCCTGGGCAACATGGCGAAATCTGGTCTCTACAGAAAACAGAAAAATTATCTGGGCCTAGTGGTGCATGCCTGTAGTCTCAACTACTAGGGAGGCTGAGGTGGGAGGATCGCTTGAATCCGTGAAGTCAAGGCTGTAGTGAGCCGTGATCCTGCCTCTACACCCCAGCCTGGAGGACAGAATGAGACCTTATCTCAATTAAGATAAAAAAAGAAAACAAAACCAAAAACAAAGCTTAAAGAGTATAATTGGGTTGTTTGCAACTCAAAGGATAAATGCTTGAGGGGGTGGGTACCCCATCCTCCATGATGTGCTTATTTCACATTACATGTATGTATCAAAATATCTTATGTAACCCATAAATATATATACCTACTATGTGCCCACAAAAATTAAAAATTAAAAAATATTTTTATACAAATAAAAAGAAAAAAATGAAATTGCTAATTCAAAATGTAAACATGCTATCTTATTTAAATTTCCATTTGGCTAATTACTAGGGAGGGTGAGTACTTTCAGTTTGTTTATTGGTTGTTTGGGTTTCTTATTTTGTGAACTATCTATGTTATGGCAAAACATTTCAGTTTTCTTTTTTAAAATAACTAAAATTTTCTTATTACAAAAAATGTACATGTCATAAAATTTCAGGCAGTGTAGGAATGTGCAACATGGCAAATACAGGTTCACTAGATCAATCCTAACCTTAAGGAATCACCACTGCTGACAGTGTGAGAATTATAATTCTAGAATCTTCTAGAAATTTTAAATGCCATCCATTTGGCTTTACAGGCTCCTGAAGTTTCTCTCATGGTTTCAGTATCTTAAGAGTTGTTTTGCCCACTGATGTCTTTGTCAAATAAAGGTAGTAGGTTTATTTTGACAAACTTACTTTTGTTTTAACATCTCAAACTCAAGAAGACCAAAAACTAAATTCATCATCTCTGCTCTCTCCCATCCTCCAACATGGCCCTCCTCCACCTTCCTTATCTCAGTTAATGGCAGGCAGTGTCACGTCTTTTTTTCTTTCTAAGTTGTATATTTTGGACAAAGGTCCTTCCACATTCATTACATTTGTAGATGTTCTCTCCTATAGAAATTCTCTGTTGAGCAAAATTTAAGCATCAGTTAAAGGCTTTGTTACCTGATTTACATTTGTAAAATTTCCCTCCAGGATAAATACTGTGGTGTTCTCTGAGGTGTGTATTTTGGACAAAAGTCTTTCCAAAATTATTATATTCATAGGGTTTCTATCCAGTACCAATTCTTTAATTTTTTAGTAAGATGTGAACACCTGTGAAAGGCTTTGCCATATTCTTTCGATTTGAAAGGGTTTTCTACAGTATGGATTCCCTGATGTTGTGTGAGGATTGAGTAGCAGCAGTTAATGGGTTTGCCATTCTTTACGTTTTAATTACTTCTCTCCAATATAAATCTTCTTATGTCTATTTAGATGTGATGATTGACTAAAGACTTTTCCACCCTTATTACATCTGTGTGATTTTTTTCCAGTAAGAATTCTCTGATGCTGAGTAAGTGGTGAGAAATTGTTAACATTTTCCCACATTTCTTAAATTTGTAAGGCTTCTCTTGAATATGGATACTCTCATGGATAGTAAGTTTTGAGGGTTGTTAAAATACTTTCCTGTATTTGTTACAGTTGTAATGATTATCTGGAAAATAATTACTCTGATGTTTACTGAAATTTGAGCGATGGTTAAAGTTTTTCTGAGTTTCATTACATAAGGTTTATTTCAAAAATTGATGTTGATATTTACTTATAGAAACATATGTTTCTATATAGAAGTAGCTGATGTAAGTTGAGGTTTCTTCTGAGATGTTCTACGTTCTTGATCTGTGGCAGTTAAATTTCTGCTATGAGTAGTTATTGCCCATTGGTTATGCACATCATAATATTCTTTTTGCCCTTCACCTCCACCCCACTTTCACAGTTTTTCCTGAAGTGTAAATTCTCAAGGCCACAGCTTTCATATCTTCCCAATATTACTTTTTGAAAAGAGACATCTATGCCCTGCTTTGGTGAAAGGCCTTGGTTGTAATGACATGACAGATCTGAGTGTGTGGCTGTCTCATGTCTCTTCACATGCCAGCACTCTTTCTTTTGCTCTAGATAGGTGACCAGGTCCAGCTTATAGACAGTGAGACCATTTTCCAGCTTCCAGAGTGTCCCAGAGTCCCCTCTACAAATCTTCCAGTACCTGCAGTTCACAGGGAGACAAAGGCTGCGGTAGGGAAACCTGGAGCCTCCTGGAGAATGGGAAAAGGAGCATTAGAGACCAGCGTCACCTACTTTTTACTAGCTACAAAGTGTGACTCCTATCTCTCTGTCACCTTCTCATCCTGTTTATCCCAAGTTCTATGGATTGTGTCTCCCAGGTGTATCTTGAATCTGTCTGCTTCTCTCCAACTTCATTGTTACCACACTAGAGCAAGCTAACATCTTTTCTTAGCCAAGCTGCTACAAAGATCTCCTAACTGGCTTTCTTATTCATTTATTTTTTTTTAGAGTAAATGGCATGTATTACATGAACTTACAGGAAGAGGAAACGCCAGGCAAATTATATCACCATCCATATTTTCACAAAGAAACACTGAATTTCTCCATTTCACATTATTCGCAACATTTAGCCTTGTTTTAATTTTTTGCATATCAAAATGTGAAAGACACTGACTGCTATGGACTAATGTTTGTGAACCTCCTAAAGTCATATGTTGAAAGTCTACCCCTACATTTGATACTATTAGAAGGTGGGGCCTTTGGAAGATTATTAGGATTAAATGAGGTCATGAAAATGGAGACCTCATGAATGGGATTAGTGCACTTCAAAGTGTCATGAGAGAGATTGCTTCCCTTTTCTGCTCTCGACCACATGAGAATACAATGAGAAGTCAGAAGTCTGCAACCTAGAAGAGGACCCTCACCATAACCTGACCATGCTAGCATCCTAATCTCAGACTTTCAGCCCCCAGAACTGTGAGAAATGAATGTCTGTTGTTTAAGCCACCCAGTCTGTGGCATTTTGTTATAGCAGTTGGAGCTAAGACACTGACTTTCACTTTGTGAAACTAGATGCCACTAATAAGCAAAGTGTTAGAGTAAATGAGGGACACCAAAAGTTGTAACATCTACATTTTTGAAAGAAAAATTTCGCAGTTACAGAATAACTGATAAAACAATTTGAAATTACCTTTGAGTTTTAGAAACAATAGGAGACACTTGGTCACGTGCAAATCTTAACTATTCTGATAATACCATGGACATGGAGGGAAGTCTGGAATTCAGAATGCATATGTAATTTTTTTTTTCTAGTTTTGGAAACAAACAGGCAGTATTATCTTTCTAAAATGTCTAAGATGAATGGAAAAATATACATAGATGAAATTTTTCTTTTAATTGAGAAATTGCAGAGAGCAAATGCTCACTTTTCTCCACTCCTATGTAATATTGTGAAATATATATTGGGTCCTCATTTCCATTTCCTTGTATACAATTCCTAAAACCCTTGTAATCTCCAAAGTGGTGTTTTTTTGTATGCTAATGATATGACGGAGGCTGGGGGCTCCTAGGTATTTCAGGATGGGGGCTGGTCATGGGAAAGATCAAGGCAGGATTAGAAGGTTGGAACTTCCAGCTCCAATCCCCAACCTCCAGGGAAAGGAGAGGGGCTGAACGTTAAGTTGATCACCAATGGCCAGTGATGCAATCAGTTATGCCTATCTAATGAAGCCTCCATAAAAACCAAAAACAACTGGGTTTGAAGAGCTTTCAGGTCGCTGAACACGTGGAAGTTCTTGAAGGATGGTGCGCCCAGGGAGAGCACAGAAACTCCACACTCCTTCTCATACCTCACCCTATGAATCTCTTCATCTGTATCTTTTGTAATATTCTTTAATGATAAACTGGTAAATGTAAGTGTTTCCCTAAGTTTTGTGAGCCGCTCCAGAAAATTAGTTGAACCCGAGGAGCGGGTTGTTAGAACTCCAATTTATATTCAGTTGGTCAGAAGAACAGGAGAATAAAAACAACCTGGGGCTTGGGATTGGCATCAGATGTTGGGGGGCAGTCTTGGGGACTGAACCTTCAACCTGTGGGATCTGACCCTGTCTCCAGGTGGATAGTGTCACAATTGAATTAGAGGATGTGTGGCTGGTGTCCCCTGCAAAATCGAGTACTTGCTTTGATTACGTGTTTGGTTACTGAAGTCTTCTGTATTAATTGTTCAGTGAAAGTATAGGAGAAACTGAGTTTCTGTTTACCTTAGTTTTAATCAAATTCTTTATCTTGCTTTCTTTTTTCTTTCCTTCTTTCCATCTTTTCTCCCTTTTTCTTTCTGTCCTCCCTCCCTCTCACCTTCCCTTCCTTCTGTTCCTTTTTTTTTTTTTGAGGCGGAGTCTGGCTCTGTCGCCCGTACTGGAGTGCAGTGGCCGGATCTCAGCTCACTGCAAGCTCTGCCTCCTGGGTTTATGCCATTCTCCTGCCTCAGCCTCCCTAGTAGCTGGGACTACAGGCGCCCGCCACCTCGCCCGGCTAGTTTTTTGTATTTTTAGTAGAGACGGGGTTTCACCGTGTTAGCCAGGACGGTCTCGATCTCCTGACCTCGTGATCCGCCCGTCTCGGCCTCCCAAAGTGCTGGGATTACAGGCTTGAGCCACCGCGCCCGGCCCCTTCTGTTCCTTTTAATCTTTTTTCTTTGTATTAAGATATAACTCATACACTATAAAATGCACCCTGTTAAATTGCACAATGGAGTGGTTTTTATACATCCACAAAGTTTTGCAACCATCATCACTATCTAATTCGAGAATAATTTCATAACCCCTAAATGAAACCCCATATCCATTAGCAGTCACTTCCCACTGTTCTCTCTCCCCATCTCGTGGCAGCCATTAATATATTTTCTGCCCCTCTGAATTTGCTTATTCTGAATATTTAATATCAATGGAATCATACAGTATGAAATCTTGTGAGTCTGATTTCTTCCACTTAGCATACTGTTTTTGAGGGTCATTCACATTGTAGTATGTATCAGCATGCACTTCATTCCTTTTTAAGGCTGATGTTTCATTGTATGGATATATGATATTATGTTTACTCATACGTCAATTGATAGGCATTTTTGTTGTTTCCACTTTTGAGCTATTGTGAATAATGTTGTTATGAACATTCATGTGCACATTTTTGAGTGGTGGACATACGCTTTCAATTTTCTAGTATATATATACCTAGGAGTAGAAATGATGAGTCCCATGCTAACTCTTTGTTTAATTTTTTGAAGGACTTCCAAACTGTTATCCAAAGTGGTTGCAGCGTTTTATATTCCCACCAGCAATATATGAGGCTTCCAATTTATCCACATCTTTGTTAATATTTGTTATTGCTCATCTTTTTTTATTATAGCCATCCTACTGGGTGTTGAGTGGTATTGCATTGTGGTTTTGATGTGCATTTCCCTAATGACTAATGATGTTGAGCATCTTTTCATGTACTTATTGGCCATTTGCATATCTTTGGAGAAATATCTATTCAAACACTTTACCTATTTTAGATTGTGTTGTCTTTCATTATTGTTGAGTTGTAAGAGTTCTTTGTATATCCTAGATACTAAATTCTTATCAGGTATTACTTGAAAATATTTTCAACCCATCCTATGGGTTGTCTTTTCTTGATGAAAGCTTTTTTCCCAAGTTTTGAAGCACAAAAAATTTAAAGTTTTCTGAAGTAAAATTTATTTATTTTCTCTTTCATTGCTTGAGCTTTCGGTGTCATATTTAAGAAATCATTGCCTAGATCAAGTTCATAAAGATTTCTCTCTATGTTTTCTTCTAAGAGTTTTACAGTTTTAGTTCTTATAAGCCTTTGATACATTTGGGTTAACTTTTGAAAATGATATGAAGTAGGGGTGCAAATTAATTCTTTTGCATGAGAATATCTATTTATCCCAGTACCATTTGTTGCAAAGACTATTCTTTCCCCATTGAATGGCCTTGAAACCTTTGTTGAAGGTTAATTGACCGCTAATGTTAGGGTTTATTTCTGGATTCTCAATTCTGATCTGTTCATCTATATGTCTATCCTTTTATATCATTGACACACAGTCTTGATTATAGTAGCTTTGTAGTAAGTTTGAAATTGAAATGTGTATGAGTCCTCTAACTTTGTTTTTTTCTTTTTCAGGATTTTTTTTTTTTAGCTATTCTGTGTACCCTGCATTTCCATATTAATTTTAGGATCAGCTCGTGTATTTCTGTAAAAACTCAGCTGAGATTTTGATAGGGATTTTATTGAAAGTGTTGATCAATTTGAGGAGTACTGTTATCTTAAGAATATTAAGCTTTCCAATCCATGAACGCCAATGCCTTTCCATTTATTTGTCTTTAAAAAATTTTTTACAACAATGTTTTGTAGTTTTTCAGTTTGCAGTTCTTGCCTTCCTTGGTTAAATTCATTCCTAAGTATTTTTGTTTTGTTTCATTTTGAGACAGGGTCTTATTCTTTCACTCAGGCTGGAGTGCAGGGGTCTGAACACAGCTCACTGTTGTCTCAACCTCCTAGGCTCAAGTGATCCTCTAACTTCAGCTGCCCAAGTACCTGGAACTACAGGTACCGCCACCATGCCTGGATAATATTTAAAAAAAATTTTTTTTATAGAGATGGGGTCTTGGTGTGTTGCCAAGGCTAGTCTCAAACTCCTAGGTGCAAGTGATACCCCCGCCTCTGCCTGCCAAGGTGCTGGAATTTCAAGCATGAGCCACTGCACCTGGCTTGAAGTATTTTTTTGATGCCATTGTAAATAAAATTGTTTTACTTTTGAGTTGTTCATTGCTTGTGTATTAAAATATAAATGATTTTTGCATATTGATCTTTTAGCCTGCAACTTTGCTAAGCTAGTTTAACTCTAATAGTTTATTTGTGGACTCCTTAGGATTTCCTGTATATGAAATCATGTCATTTTTTGAAATAGAGGGTTTTACTTCTTTCCCAATTTGGATGCCTTTTATTTCCTTTCCTTTCCTAAGTTCCCTGGCTAGAATATCAACACAATATTGAATGGAAGTGGTGAAAGTGAGTATCCTTGTCATGTTCCTGCTCTTAATGTCTTAATCTAATCAATATTGCTCTTGATTCATTCTCCATCTAGAGAGATAATTTAAAACATTAAATTATACCAAGTCACTAACCATCCTAAACACACCAGTGAATTTCTATCCTATTTAAAATCCAAATTGCCCCTCTTTGCTTATAAGGCTCTCCATGCCCTTCTTCCCCAACTTTATCTCATATTGCTTTTCTTTTTTAAAAGTTAATTTATTTTTAAATTGACAATAAAACTTTACACACTTGTTATGTATGGCTTGATGTTTGAAATATGTATACATTGTGGAATGGCTAAATTGAGCTAAATTAACATATGTATTACCTCACATACTTATCATATTTTTTTTTTTTTGTAGTGAGAACACTTAAAATTCACTCCCTTAGCAATTTTTAGGAGTATAATATAGTTGTCCCTTGGTATCATTGTAGGCTTGGTCCTAGGATCCCATGGCTACCAAAATCTGGATGCCCAAGTGTCTGATCTAAAATGGTATAGTGTTTACATATAACCTAGGCTAGGCACATCCACCTGTATATTTTAAATTATCTTTAGATTACTCATAATACCCAATACAATGTAAATGCTATGTAGTATTTGTTACACTGTATAGTTTTTTTGGAAAGAGATTATTTTTATTGTTGTATTGCCATTTAAAATTTTTTTTTTCTGAATATTTTCAATCCGCAGTTGGTTGAATCCACTGATGCAGAACCCGTGGCTATGGAGGGCTGACTGTATGTTGCTATTTACTATAGTCACAGTAGATCTCTTGAACTTATTCCTCCTATCTTCATATTACTTTACTTACTCTGCATGATAGCCACATGGACCATACTCTCTCCTGCCATAAGCTCTGTATCATGCTATCCCTTTCCTTGGACAAGCCAGTTTCTTCAACTCCTTTGCCCTTTTGTTCTAATTCAAAATCACATGTGAAAACTATACATGAATGAATCAGTCCAATTTCCTCCTTTTTGTTCCTAATAATACAGGCAGTATTCTTTCTAAAATGTCTAAGATGAATGGAAAAATGTACATAGATGAAATTTTTCTTTTAATTGAGAAATTGCAGAGAGCAAATGCTCACTTTTCTCCACTCCTATGTAATATTGTGAAATATATATTGGGTCCTCATTTCCATTTCCTTGTATACAATTCCTAAAACCCTTGGCCCAACCTTGGCTCACTGCAGCCTAGACCTCCTGGGTATTAATAGCTGGTATTACAGGTGCTCAACACCACGCCTGGCTTATTTTTTTGGTATTGTTTTACAGACTGGGTTTCGCCATGTTGCCCAACTTGTCTCCAACTCCTGAACTCAAGCGATCAGCCTACCTTGTCCTCCTAAAGTCCTAGAATTAGAGGCATAAGCCACTGTGCTGAACAAGAGCCTCCTTTTTACTTAATATATCTTGGACTGTTTTCCATGGCAGTCCATATAGTTCTACCTCATTTCTTTTAAGTGCTTCATCTTTCCTCCATGGCAAAGATTTACTGTAATGCATGGAACTCTCCTGTGTTGATAGATGTTTACCAATGTTTGCCATTACAAACAATGCTGCAGCAAACATTCTTGTAACTTGTGTAAGTGCTTCCTTGGGACAAATTTGTAGAACTAGAATTAAGATATGTTAATACTGTAAGAGGATACTTTTTATTTTACAAATATGTGGTTTTTTTAGAAGTTTGGATAATACATCACGGTTTAAAGAAAATAAAAGTCACCACCAATTGCCCATTCATAGATAACCAATTGTATTTGTCATTTAGTGTGTGTCTACAGTAGTATTGTGCTGTCATTTTATATACATTAACTCACTTAACCCCTATGACAGTCCTGAAGGGTCAACATTATTACACCCAATTTTATAGGTGAAGAAACTTAAGTCTTGGAGGGAATGAAGAAACTTATTAATGATTGCATAACTAATAGGTAATGGAGTTAGCATTCTGGCCAAAGTGCTGTGCTAGCATCTCTACATGTGCAAAACATGGAACTATTATCTCTATTTATATCAGAAAACTGAGGCTAAGAGAGAGTTTAGATGTTTTGCTCTGGGTCAACAGTGAGTAATTGACAAAGTTAAGTTTCCAAACTGGGTCTGACTTCAAAGCCTTTTCTTTTTCCTCTAGATCGCATTTTCTACCTCTTCTTACTATAAATATTTTTTACGATATTTTACCATTGTGAAAGTAATGCACATCTGTGAAACTGTAGAAACCATGTTCAAATTTAGAGAATAAAATGTACATACCAAATAGTTCCAGTCCCCTACTAATAACTATTCTTTTGGTGATTTCCTTCCATTATTTTCTATGGAACTTCAGGCCTTCTTTCATTTCCCGCCTTAAGGACTTCACATACTTGATCCTTCTGTTTGCCCTCTTCTTCCAGATATTCACTTGGCTGGTTCCTTGTCATTCAAGACTTAGTCTAAATATTACCCTCTCAGAGAGTGCTTTGCTGACCATCTAACCTAAAGTAGCCCAAAGTTACTTCTAGCTCTTACTCTGTTTCATATTCTGCATAGTACTTTTTGTTTTTTATTTTGAAGTTTTTGTTTCACTTTATGTCCCTACCCCAGAAGCCATACAATGACATACAGCAAGGCAAGAACTATACATAACTTGGTCCCTTCTGTATCTCTTCTGTGTTTAAAACTTGGTACATGGTAGGCACTCAGTAAATGTTTTTGAGTCTCATCAATGGATGAATATTTCTAGAATGGAGCTAGAAGTAAGAGAAGTTTACAGATAATTCTTTAGTAGGTTTAGTTGTCTGGACACTGTTACCACACAACTCTCCGTTTGATTATTGAATCATGTTTTTTTGGGGGCAATGCTTATCCCTCTGAAAAGTTCGAATACCTAAACCACAATTTACTCTCTTAACTACTATATTAATGTGCCTTGCTCTCTAACATATTATTAAATAGCTACTTGTTTATTGTATGTTTTACCCGATTAGAATGTAGGCTCTAAAAGGACAGATAGCCTTCCATTTTTTTTTTTCAGTGCTGTATCTCTAACACCTGGGATGCTGTCTGGATCATAAAAGATGCTCCATAAGTATCTGTTAAATGAATACATATCTCCTGATATCAATGGTGGATTTGCAATTCTGCCCTCTGGGCTAAGAAAACTGGATCTGTGGGCCACATGGATTATATGGTTTCCAAGTCAGTCTTCAGATATGTAATTGCCTTAGGAAGGAAAGAAGATGTCATGAAGGAAAAGAAGTTAGTATTTATCAAGTTCCACACATGTATGAGGCACCTAAATTTTATCTCTTCTACTCACAACTTTTTGAGGTAAATATTATTCCCACTATGTAGATGAGGACACTCGGGCTTAGAAAAGTTGAGTAACTTGACCTAGGTCACGCAGCTAGGAGGTGACTGAGCAAGAAATCAGTATCAAATAGTATTCTGAAGTCCAATGGGTGATATTCACCCACAGACTCAGAAAGTTAGTATAGTCTTCATTCTGGTCACTACTAGGTTTGAATCCTGTTGCACTTTTATATAGGAATTGTTAAGGTACTACAAAGTCTCTAGATGGATAACATTGTTTTTTAATGCATCTCAGTGTATTGGTTAATATTTTTCAATGAGATGTATTTTTTAGCCAGAAAATAAATTAAAAATGCTTTCTGTATTGTCTAAACCACCATTTAAAGACATATGAAAAACAATAATAAAACGTTTACATCACATGCTACAGACAGAGGGTTAAAATATTTGATATGTAAAGATCTTTTACATCTTCCACCAGAGAGATGGTCGGAGGATATGAACAAGAGATTTAGAAAAGCAACTAATATAAAGAGATGCTCAGTAGCATTAATAATTCAAAAACTATAGTGAAATAAAATTACTTTTCATGCCTATCAGGCTGACAAAGATGAAAAATGTAATTGAGAGTCAACACTATGCAAGATGTGGCAAAAGAGGTATTTTCATACTGTGTGGAAGGCATGTAAATCACTACACTTTTCTGGAAGAGAATTTGGCATTATCTACTACAATAAAATGTATTCATACCATTTGATTCAAAAATTCCACTTTTATATATTCATACAAAATTCCTCTTTTAAATATACGAAGATGCCAGCCAGGTCGGTGGCTCACTCCTGTAATCCTAGCACTCTGTGGAGCTGGGGTGGGAGGATCACTTGAGGCTAGGAGTTTGAGACCAGCTCAGGCACCATAGCAAGGCCTATCTTTACAAAAAATAAAAAAATAGCCCAGCTAGTGGTGTGTGCCTGTATTCCTGGCTTCTTGGGAGGTTGAGGCAAGAGGGTTGCTTGAGCCCAGAAGTTTGAGGTTACAATGAGCTATGATTACACCACTGCCCTCCATCCTGGGTGACGGAGTGAGACCCTGTCTCTAAACAAACAAACAAAAATATATGTACAAAAATTAATTGCAGTAGCATTTCTAACATTGAAAATTATAACAGTGAATCAACAGAAAAAATAGTGAAAAACCAAAAATGACTAAATCTCTATGAATGAGAGAAATGATAGGTATATTTCAGTATGGTACTTTCAAACAATAAAATACTCCACAGATCTAAAGAGAAATGAAGAAGCATTCTTCATTGAAAAGTTTCATTTGAAAGTTGCATTGACAGTAATATGTCCAAGATATATTAAATGGGGAAAATCTTGCAACAAAGTTATAATTGTTTTGTAAAAAATATATTTTCAAATCCATATATGCACCTTCAGATTAATACAATATATACATAAAACATTAATAAATATTAATATCATCAGTTCTTTAAAAAGAAGACCAACAATTAGGGGAAATGCAAATTAATGATTTTTCCCTTTTGGCTTTCATGTTTTCTAAACGTTCCATAATGAACATGTACTATTTGTGTTATAATAATTAAATAATAAGGATGTATTTTCATCAGAAATTACCAGGGTATATTAATATAAGCCTAGATGATATAATATCCAATAAATTTAACATGCTGTAAATTCCTTTTTGGCCCCATGCAATATAGATGAAGATATAATTTCAGAGATATTATATGTAAAACGTTAAAAGAGTGAGGACACACATTGATGACATGAAAGGTATACCTACAGCCATTTTCAAGAATTGGCATTACTTCAAAAAAGAAAACAAAAAATGGGAAAGTGTAAATCCCCAGACTATGTAAATCAGATGCAGGAACAATGCCAGTGGTCTCATCAAGATGCGAGTAGTGGAGGAAATCTCATGTAAGACTTTCCACTGAGAAGCTGACTGGATAGAGTGCTTGAAAAATAGCCACAGCTCCCCACAGAGACTTACCACAGACACTAGAGTGGAAAGTGTTAAGAGAAAAACCAGTCTGTTCTCTGGAAAAAAGGGTCAAGGATAGGGTGAGGGTCAGGGATGGCTGTTGCATGCATAGCTTGGTAATAAAAACCAGTCTTTTGACATTCAACACTGACATTTTGAAGTAGCCTTTGCATAACAGCTGCATTAAGTCAGCCTGGTCAAAATGTCCTGCTTTTCTCTGAGAGAAAGGGCCTCTGCAAGAGAAAATAGCATGCAGGATGGCAACAAGCATGCTATGAGGGACTTGGGATTGAACAGCCTTGCAATAAGAAAACCTACCAGGTAAGTAGATAAATACTTCCCCAAATTCTTCATCTAGTGATTAGGAGAATACAACTGTTTTCGAAACCTCTTTGATGTGACGGGCCATAAGATTGTAATCAATTTTTTTTAAAGAAGAACAATAAAGGGAATAATATAAATACCTTGGAGCTACAGCGAGGTGCTTTCCCAAACCCCTAAAATAATTTGGAAGTAAGCGTACAACTTGAGAATCAAAGAATAACAATCTACTGGTAATATTGATTGTTATCCAACTCTGGGTCTAAAGATGAAGATAACTGGCTGGGCGAAGTGGCTCACGTCTGTAATCCTAACACTTTGGGAGACTGGGGTGGGCAGATCACGAGGTCAGGAGATCGAGACCATCCTGGCCAACATGGTGAAACCCTGTCTCTACTAAAAATAGAAAAATTAGCTGGGTGTGGTGGCACATGCCTGTAATCCCAGCTACTCAGGAGGCTGAGGTATGAGAACTGCTTTAACCCAGGAGGCGAAGGTTGCAGTGAGTCGAGATTGCGCCACTGCACTCCAGCTTGGTGACACAGTGAGACTCTGTCTAAAATAATAATAATAATAATAATAATAATAATAATAATAATAATCACTACGTGTATTACTGAAGAATTTGTACCATTCCTCCAACTAAGGCAATTCTATAGTGTCAGAGATGAAAGGTACTTGCATTTATTGAGCAAAATCTAAGCTGTGTCCAGGAGACATATTAGGAGGGCTGGGATAAAAGCAGATGTTAGAAGTCCTAGGGAAAATGTGGAAAGATATTTTTGGAAGAAAACTGAGGAATAGATGGCATAAGTATGACTCATGAGGTGGAAGAACTTAGGAAAGACACAAGAAGAATGAAATGAGTTGTAAAATGACCCAAACGCTTCTAGATAAGCTGGATCTCTGGCCTCTAAGGAAAAGGTACCTGCAAGGGAAGATGGCTATCGTGAAGCACCAGACTACACAGCATTCTTGTAGATAAGTGAGGGCTGGTAATGAGAAAGATGACTAGGTAATCAGAAAAGGCCTGGTACAGAGACAGTAGGTCCAACTTTGTTGCAAAGGACTGTGTATTACTGATGATTAATTCCAATACCCATGGAATGCCATGCACTGGTATAAACACATGACCAAGCAACATATGGGATATCTCAGCAGATTCCTTCTTGGACAAGAGATTTGGATACCAGAATGCTCCCCCTAACAACACTGTCATACTATATAAGACACTGCACTCCAGACCTTATGTCCAACTCCATAAAATGAGGGCAAAATATCTAAGAGAACTGTGTATCCATCTGTCCCATCACAGGCAATGTATCAGGCTGAAAATTAATCAGTGGATACTCAAGACCAAAATAAGATCTGCATAAGCAGAAAATGTAAGCTGATAACATTCCTCTCATGATTGTTAAAGCAAACCCTCTTCCCTTAACTTTGAAGTAAAAAGGCAAACAAGTAAAATCTACACAATATGTATGTAAATAGTGGCCAGTGTGTTTAAATGTAGAAGGTAGGATTCCTTAAGAGTAGAAATTATAGTATTATGATTAGGTAAATCTTGGAATTAATTTAAGAAGGAAACAAAATAAAATGTTATCATTATTATCTCATTTCATTCTTTATATGACATTCAAAATTTGAGGTTTTATTCTAACACTAACATAATATTAGCCACCTTTATAGGTTAAAAAGTCAAGAATACTCCTAACTAGAAAATGAATCCTGGGGTTATTTATGTTTGTATTTTGCAGTAGCAGTAGAAATAGGTGGCTGGTCTGGAATATTACTTCTGAATGCTGTTTACTATGCTAGTTATTTACAATAGTAGTGCTAAGAGTTAATAAATAAAAACTCTTTTTTTCCTTGTTACCTTTTAGGGTCCTGAGCCCTTTCCACTTGTGAAGAGATAATGATTCCAGCTTCCAAGAGATATTGTAGCGATTTAGAGGTACTCATAAAACCTCAGCATCAAATCCAATAAAAAATACTGAGCACTAACCAATGGTAAGGGTCCATGTATAACATGAATCAATGAGTGAGAGGTGCTGAACTGAGGAATAACATCTCATAGTTCAATCAACACTTAGGATTTGAATATTGATTGCTTTGATGTAGAGGTACATGTGCTTTCAAGTCCTTCCCTTACTCATGGTTCAATTTTTGTCCGGACTGTACCATCTACTAGATCAGGGGTTTGTAATATGGCCTCTGAGCCAACCCCAATCTACCCTCTGATTTTGTACATAAAGATTATTGGAATTTACCCACACCCACTCATTTATATTTGGTCTCTGGCTGTTTTTGAACTACAACAACAGAGTTGAATAGTTTAGACAAAGGCTGCACGACCCCAAAAGACCAAAATATTTACAGCCTGGTTCTTGACTGAAAAAAGTTTGACAACTCCTGGGCTAGATGGTCAAAACGGATATGGAGCAACCAATATAATTCTTTCAGAAGGCCCACTCCCTGGTCAGCCTGCCAAATTCTTAAATTCTTTGTTAGGTCTTTTGTTCTTTCTGTCCACTCTATATTTTTCTGAAACTGTTTACACAAAGCTGAGAACTGGGTGGGGTTTTTCATTCTCAATGAGTTACAGTTTTCTTAGGGACAATAGTTTAAGAGATTTTGTCCATCAGTGACAGACTGGATTAAGAAAATGTGGCACATATACACCATGGAATACTATGCAGCCATAAAAAAGGATGAGTTCGTGTCCTTTGTAGGGACATGGATGCAGCTGGAAACCATCATTCTCAGCAAACTGTCACAAGAACAGAAAACCAAATACTGCATGTTCTCACTCATAGGTGGGAATTGAACAATGAGATCACTTGGACACAGGAAGGGGAACATCACACACCGGGGCCTATTGTGGGGAGGGGGGAGGGGGGAGAGATAGCATTAGGAGATATACCTAATGTAAATGACGAGTTAATGGGTGCAGCACACCAACATGGCACATGTATACATATGTAACAAACCTGCACATTGTGCACATGTACCCTAGAATTTAAAGTATAATAATAAAAAAAGAGAGATTTATACTATCCTTTTTCTTTCTTTCTTTTTTTTTTTTTTTGAGATGGAGTCTCACTCTGTTGTCCAGGCTTGAATGCAGTGGCGTGATCTCAGCTCACTGCAACCTCCACTTCCCAGGTTCAAGTGATTCTCCTGTCCCAGCCTCCCGAGTTGCTGGGATTACAGGCACACACCACCACACCTGGCTAGTTTTCGTGCTTTTAGTAGAGGCAGGTTTTCATCATGTTGGCCAGGCTGGTCTCGAACTCCTGACCTCAGGTGATCCACCAATCCTCGGCCTCCCAAAGAACTGGGATTACAGGCGTCAGCCACTGCACCCAGCCTCTTTCTAAAGAATATTTTATTTTATTATTTTATTTTTATTTGTATTTAATTATTTATTGAGATGGAGTCTCACTCTGTCGCCAGGCTGGAGTGCAGTGGCACTATCTCGGCTCACTGCAACCTCTGCCTCCTGGGTTCCAGCGATTCTCCTGCCTCAGCCTCCTGAGTAGCTGGGATTACAGGCACCTGCCACCACGCCTGGCTAATTTTTGTATTTTTAATAGAGATGGGGTTTCACCAAGTTGACCAACATGGTCTTGACCTCTTGACCTCATGATCCACCCGCCTTGGCCTCCCAAAGTGCTGGGATTACAGGCGTGAGCCACCTTGCCTGGCCTCTGAAGAATATTTTAAAAGCCAGCAAACAAAAACACACAGTAGCAAATCTGGGAAAGAGGCCACTGAATCTGAACATTTTGTCATTTTGTCAAGCAGCACCTAATTCACAGATATGGATGACGGAGCCCTGAGAACTACTCAACAGAATCCATATGTCCAGGAGACAGGAAAGCTTGACTAGATGAGGGTTAGGAGAAGAGGTGGGATCTTTGTGGCAGAAACGAAATCGATGATGCGGTAAGTGACTGTAGGGATCCAGGAAAGATGGTGGTTCAGATTGTACTGATACATTTGGAGAAAGATAAGTTTGTGAAGTCTCTCAAGATTAAAAATCATGCAAGGCTTCGCTGGACCATGGGCTCTTTGGCCCATCTCATGAAAGGGCCTCTTAGAAGGGAAGACATCAGCTGTGGGTTATGTTTTAAAATTCTAGGAAACAAGCTACACAGAGGGTCTATGTTTATATTATGAGTCACAGCAGGGACAGGTGGTGGGTCTAGGCCTTAACGTCTGCATACGATGTCTCTGACTGCCAAGATTGCTCTGAGGAGTTGTTTGTACGAGTGAGTTTGAAAAAGAAACAAGGAAATGAAAAGGCCTCTTTCTTTCAGTGACCATTTTATACTTTGGGCTCTTTTCTTCCATTTGTTAAAGATAAATTATAGCAATATACAAGGGATGTTGTAGCAACTTAAACTATTCAGCAAAATTTCAGCAGAACCTTGGAAGAAAAGCACTGAACACTAGATGCTACTAGGAATAGGAATAATATAAGAATGAATAAAGAGATAAATGAATGAATCACAGGGAATACCCTGGATAATGGATAATGAAAAAGTAATAAAGAAACACCCCATTCTTTTTAAATGAAGAGTCAGAATTCAAAAATATTGGCTGCTTGGAAACTCCACTATCTTAGCTTTAAAGCTCTCCCTTTTGTTCCTGAAATTTTATCTCTAGAATTTTATGTGCCATCTGCCAAATGTCCTTAGCTTGTTGCTATAACAGCTGTTAACATTCCATGGATCCACTACTCAGTCAGTAAAGATTGACATCATGGCCATATTATATAGAACTGCCAAGGAAGCCAGGCCAAGCATGATTTTCCAGATCCACTTCAATTGTTGTCTTAATTTCTTTGAGAAACACCTGAATTAAAGAACAAGAGAGAAACCTGTAGAGCATGGCAACAACAAAGAAATAGACACAGAACTGCTTTAGGCAGAAACACACACACCCAAAGATTCCCAAGCGCACACATGCAGACAAATATAAGCAGGACTTGCTCTGGACAGCTGAAGCAATATGCACTCCCGCAATAATGAGGCTTTCATCTCATAGCTCAGTATTAATGCAGGGGAGCTTGATGAGGAACAAGAATGTGTTCCACAACTCTATGAGCAAATTCAATCTGCAATTTGAGCTAGAGGACAGCAACAAAGATAAGCACCCAATGGAGCATCTGGCCCATACTTAGTTATATTTCTATTAAAATGTCCATTTTCAATTTGAACTAATTATGAGTGTGTAACTGTTAGTGAAGAATATCAAGCATCAAATAATTTTTACAACTCATTTGCCTTCTGGTTGTGCTATATTGTTGCCTGTGATACATAGTTGGGTTTTTGAGTGATGGGATCATCATGGACCAAAGAAGTTCTTTCTGCATTGTGTTCAGCCCCAGCAGCCCTGTTTCAGTTCTCAAGCAGGCCAAGCATCCTCTTGAATTCTATGTCTTTGCTCAAATTGTTCCCTCTGACCATGCTTTGCATATACCCACAAGCACTCACTCACTGTTTCTTGGTTTCTTGGTGGTGGTGAGAACAGACATGCCATGCTTCTAGGACTGGACACTCCAGGAACTTGATTAGGCACATGGCAAAGCCCTGGAAAAGAAAGGGCACAGATTGGGGAAATAACAAGGATGGATGTGAATTCTGGGCTCTTCTACTTACATCCTGTGACAGTCAACTAATAAAGTATAAGAATTTTCATCTGAGAAATTGAAATAAAAAATGTTGCCTCATAAGCTTACGTTAAGTATTAAAGGAGACAGCATGTAGAAAAGCTCGTAGAACACTGGCAGGTACAGTTCACATTAGTTTCTGTAGTTCTGTAGAGGGCAGGATCCCTGTCTATCTTGGTGTCATTTGTGTTTCACAAGTGCTTTTTGACGTTTCATAAATAATTGACATGTGTGTGCCTAATGTGTAGTGTTCTGTTATTCCTGCAAATTAATTTCAGTTAAAATAATTCATTGGCTTTAACAGATCTCCCCAGCCAAGAATCCAGAATGTTTGCTCTACAGGGAGTCTCATGGGTCTTTACAACATTCCAGGAGTGGTGGGCAGGCTCCCTAATTTAATCCCAGTGATCAGTTGGCAAACAAAAGGGAAATGACTTGTTCAGGGTACTGTCATCAGTGATGTCTACATTCTTGGGACACAGAAAGTAACCCTGACTTTCACTCCAGCATTGCGGAATGATTTACTTTGTAGCTTTGTGCTTCCATAGTCTTTCTGGGGCTAACAGGGTACCATAGACACCCACATTATGTGTTTGTCTGATTCTTACCTTGAGATTCAAAAGGAGGAGAAGGGAAAAAAGTCAATAGCAAAAAGATGAAGTCTGTCTCCCTCTTTGAACTCAACATGCAAATCATTCTATTAGATTGAAACATATCAAATTCTTGTTTTTGTAAGTAAAAAATGATCAAATGTCAGCATTTTCATGTGGTTTGGCTAAATATTATAAAGAATGTACTGTATTTCTTACATAATGTAAACGCATATTGTTTTTTCTTCTCTGTAGCAATTCCAAATGCTTTTTATCACATAATTTCACAATTTTATTATGGTAATACCACCTCTGCTACAGAAGGGAAGGGACAGGATGGGAAGAAAACTTTTGCTGAGTGTCTAGTACAGGCCAGAAACTCTGTTAGGCATGTAACCAATGTTTTTACTTTAAATGCTTAAAAATCCTGCAAGTATATATCAGGGTCTTTTTTATTACTCATATTTTCACTAAGTGTGCTGTGTGAGGCTCAGAGGAGTTAATTATATTTTCCAAGATTACAGTTAATAAGAGGCAGGGCAGGAGTTCTAACATAGTTGTGTCTGACTTAAAAACCCAAGCTCTTGCCAATTGCCACATGGCACCCCTTTTACATGGTAAGCTGTGAGGATTCAAGGCCAGGTTGGTCTAAACTTGTTGAGTATAGTCTGAATGAGATCATAGACATTCAGTTGGTTAGTTATATTTATCCTCTTCAAATGAGCATGTGTAAGTAGGCAGTTTTCTATGTGAATCTGGAATTTAAGGGAAATATATTGTGGGATGAAGCTATGGAATTGGATTTCCAGTGTCTGATACCTAATAAAGCATGATAAATATTTCTTGAAGTAATGAATTATTAGACGAATTAGTTTTTGAGAGTCACCAGTAAGTAAAATTGATATTATATCCTCCAAATCATTTTCTATGTATATACATTTTTCAAAGTGTTTGCAATCATACAGTACAAACTGTTTCATAATCTTTTAAAAGTAACTTTTATTGGTTTTGTAGTGGGTATAAATTTTCAGGATATGAAATTCAGTGGGTAAACAAAATGTATCTCTTTGTTTTTATATAACTGATCTTAGTATACAATATGAGTCCCATTCTTCCTCTTGAGGAAAACCTAATCTTGCTAATCGAGGATAAATTCAGTCACCTTAGGGTTTGTTCAACCAATCCAGCATGAGCTAAATCAATTTATGCCTGAATCTAAGCCTCAGGAGTGAGGGACTTATATTGTATCATAGAATCCTAGGTGGGAGGAGTAAATAAGAATGATTTGTCTTATAGCCGTTAGGCCAGGGAGAACAAGTAACTACTCTTAAATGAGAGAAGTGAAAAATCTACCCAGTAACTTGCCTTATTCACCTGACAAAAGAAGATCCTGGGAAACATAGCACCTATTTGCTGATCTGAGTATGGACATTACTCTTCTAGACAAATTTTGGAAAATAATTAGTCTTACTTTCTTTGAGGGGGTGATAACCTAAGATGAGAAATACGTTTTCTTTGTGAAGGAGCGAGGCTTTTCTAGGGGTAGGAAATGTGACGAGATGAAATATTACTTGATATATTGCCTGCCCCCTCACATATGGGTTTTACCTTCTTTTTGTCTTAATACCTGGGACACCATAGCTTCACAAGAATTCTATGTGTCATCATAATGTGGGTAGAGTAGAACAGAGATGGCTTCATTTCATATGATGGCCAGAGAAGGCCTGAGGTAGCCCCACTCAGCTTTCCAAATTACTCTGAGTTGTGAGAAAACAGTCCAGTTTTTCTTGGTTTCCAACAGGACACAAAAGTTAGCTCAGCAAGACTGCCTACAGTCCTGAACCAGTCTTGGTCAGGGTGGGAGGTTGCACTATGACAACATGAACCACTTGTTCAAGGTTTAGATGGGAACTCAAATATTTTGGAGGGTATCATCAAATACAGGAAAAGATCAAGACACTATATAAGCCCTGAGAATCTATATGTCATATGGGGAGAAACAGAGGGTGGAGGAGAGACATAAACTGATTGAATTTATCATAAATTGACTAAGCAATCCAAGAATGAACAGAATTTATCCAGAATTGGAGACATTATACCTCCTATTTACAGCTGACCAGGGCTGAAAATGGAAATTAGGTTCAGATACAATACAGAAAAATACACAAAAAGTAACACTTCATGTACACTTGAGTGCTTGACCCTGGCTTGAAAATTTATGCCTACAATATTTTTCCTTCTTTGTAAATATGATATTTATTCATTTAGAGAATTTTATAAAACATAGCAGAGTTCAAGCTTTTGATCAGAAATAAAACTTAAACATCTTAGACAAAAGAGAGAAAAGGCAGTGAGGTAAAGATTATCAACTTAACCTGGTAGAGAGCTATCTGGAAGTCTGTTTAGTTAAAAAAAGTATTCCTAGAACCCCTAGGTATTTTCAGAACTCTCTAAAACATGTGAAAGAAACACGTGCTTGCTGTAAAAACATGTAAGTAGTGTAGACATGTATAATCTGGAAGGTGAATCTGTCTATATTTCCTCCTTCCTCCAAAAAATCCTTTGATTTAAAAATTCTTTGATAATTTCCTTGTGTTTATTATACTAATACCTATGTATATATATACACACATAAAGTGTTCAGATCCTTAGCCTATTCCACTGTTGAGTTGTAAGGGGTCTTTATATATTAAGAATACTGACCATTTTTATAATACATCTTGCAAATATTTTCTCATCTTTTACTTATTTTTAATCTTATGGTGATTTTTTCATATAGAATGTGTCAAAAATTTGCTCATAAACAAAGTTAAACATGAACACATTTGGAAATACCAGTGTGTTCATCAATCTCCTGATGGTATAAACCTGAAAGTCAGCTGAGTTGATGATTAAAAATTTCCAAGATTAAAAACCTGGGAAATGCAGGACTTGCAGGACTCAGTGTCAATCCTAGTTTTTAGTCCCTGCTTTCATATTTATGTGTTTGGTGATCTGGGATAAGTATTTAACTTATCTAAGCTTCTAATGGTTTTGCTATTATTAAAGGCTATAAGGTAAAGTTACCTCTTTGTAGTTCTCCTATGCTAGCTTTTTAGGCTAAGTGGCATAATTTCACATTCATATCCTCTGTTGACATCGTCATCATCATCATTATCATCGTTATCTTCATCATGCCGTCTGCACGTCATGACTACTAGCAAGTCTGAAAAACACCACCACCACCACACACACAAAAAAAAACAATAAAAAAACAGTCCCTGAATCCTGGAAACATATCGAACAGAAAGGCAGATGGAAAGAACAAGAGTTAGAATCCTCTTACTGCCAGTTATTATGTGCTTATTCCTAGAAAAGTTACCCTCTATAAATTTGAGATTGATCATCTGAAAAATATGAATTATCCTGCCTTCTTTAAAGGATTTTTTTTTCAAAGAAAATGAGACAATCTATGGAATGTGTTTGGCATATCTTAAGGCTTCCAGAATGTTATTATTTAACCTCACATGTCTCCCTTCCTTCATTCCATTATAGAAATGACTTTTACATAAACTAAATAGTATAATAGTCAAATGATCAAACAACTCCTCCCAACTTAGATGAGTACAGAATTTCAAGTAAATTGAATCTGAACTTTCTGTCATTGTGTCAAGTAGCACCTAATTCGCAGGTGTGGAATACAGATGTCTAGGAGAGGGGAAGGTTTGACTTCCTCTGGATGACTTTCTAGGGAGACATGGTACTTCTGATTGGTGCCTGTAGTAGATCATGTTCTCAAAGATGGCTACATTAATATCATTTCACATGCTGCTTTGGAATGTGACTTTACCTCCATCCCATCAAGAAGAGAAGCCCGTTTCCCCTTTCCTGGAATCTGGGTTGGCCTTTTGTTCGTTTTTGACCAATAAAATGCAGCAGAAATAATGTTTCGCATTTCCATGGCTATGCCTTAAGGAGTCTTCAGCTTTTACTTTTGTCTTGTGGAGTGCTCTTTCTTGGAATCTAGCCACCATGCTGTAAGGAGCCCAAGCAGTCATGTGGAGAAGCATGTGGAGAAATGAGTCTCTCTGCTGCCAGATCCAGCTGAGCTCCTGTTGGTAGCCTGCATCAACCTTCTGTCATGTGATTGAGGCTGTTTTCGATTTTTTGACCATCCCAGCACCCCAGCTGACACCACCTGAAGCAAAAGAAACACCCAGTAAGCCCATAGAATTATGACGAGCAGTAATAAAAAATCATTCATGTTTTAAGTCTCTATGTTCAGAGTGGTTTTTTATGCAGCAGAAGATAACCAAACACTGCCTATGTTTGGATTGGTAGAATATGGGAAAGACTGTTTGTGAAGGCTCTCAAGATCTGATGAAACATGACTCTCTGGCCCATCTCTCCTACACAGGGGTCTCTGAGAAAACGGAGTCACCAGCTGTGGATTATATTTCAAAATTCTAAAAAAAGAGGGGTTTGCCTGGAGATGCTACTATGTAGTCAATGAGTTTAGAGTCTAAAGTCTGCATATGATGCTTCTAAGTTTTTTGGTGTTTGTTTTTTTAAGGAGGAGAATGGTCCCTTGAGTTTTGAAACAGAAAGCAAGCAATGAAATTGCCTCTTTCTCTCTAGATATTTCATAACCTGGACTGACTTCTTTCATTTCAGAGGGGAAAATTTGATCAACATCCAAAGGGTACTGCAGTGTTTCACAATCACCAATAGACCCCACTACCAAATCCAATGAAAAATGTTATACATGAGCTACTTCCGCAATTCAATTTGTTATAGGACAGGAGGAAGGGAGGAGGAAAGGAAAAAAATCTTAGGATAAGAAAAATATGCCACATCATTTTAATAAAGAGTAAAGATTCTGAATATTGGTTGTCTGGGCACCTTGTTGACATGATTACATCTCTGGAATGGAATGTACAGTTGTTCCAGACAGTCACAATAACATCCATTAACATTCAGCAGATCTACTCCTCTGTTAGCAAAGACCTTGACATCAGGGTCAGCACAGCCAGAACTGCCAGAAAACCCAGTCAGGTATGATTTTACACATTCACCTAAAAGCCAATCTTAAATCCTTCGATAAGGACCCAAATTCATAGATCAAAAGAGAATCCCCAGTAAGAGAACAGTAATAAAACAATAGAAAGACATACAGAAACTTTTAGTAGACAGAAGCAGAGATACAAACAACACATGTATGATTGTGTCTATATAGTTATAGAACACTGCTGTCTTAGAACAATCTCTCTTTCAGAACAGTATCTCAGAGGCTTGCGACATAATTAAGTTAGTTGACAATGTAAAGAAGTTGTCACAGTGAGATTTCCTTTAGCTTGTTCCTTTTGCACAGGTGCCATGTGTTTTTGGATGGTCTCTGAATTCTACTAGACACCTTCCCCAACTGCACCATGGGTAGTTAAAACAGAAAATTAATAGCAGACATTTATTGGGTAATTACTCTCTAGAAGGCTAATTTTCTTTTCTTTTCTTTTTTTTTTTTTTTGAGGCGGAGTCTCGCTCTGTCGCCCAGACTGAAGTGCAGTGGCGCAATCTCGGCTCACTGCAAGCTCCGCCTCCCGGGTTCACGCCATTCTCCTGCCTCAGTCTCCCAAGTAGCTGGAACTACAGGCGCCTGCCACCTCGCCCGGCTAGTTTTTTTGTATTTTTAGTAGAGACGGGGTTTCACCGTGTTAGCCAGGATGGTCTCGATCTCCTGACCTCGTGATCCGCCCGTCTCGGCCTCCCAAAGTGCTGGGATTACAGGCTTGAGCCACCGCGCCCGGCCTAGAAGGCTAATTTTCTTACAGATAATTTACACTAAATTGATTTCCTTACACATAACAGCTTCTTCCTTTCCTTCTGAGAACTCAGAATGCTGACAGAAGTGGGGGTGTCATTTATCTTTCAAATACTTTGAATGTTTGGGATTGCTTTATCCTATCACCAGGGATTACTTATAAATTGGAACTCATACAGAGCTCCTGACTCTTGCTCTTGTGTCCCTCCTGCAGACCCATCATTATGTGCTAGGTTTCTATTATGTATCTTAACACTCTGAGACTTAAAGAACGCTAGAAACTTCCAAGTCATACACATGCATCATATTAATCTAGAAGGTCCAAATGAATTAGGAAAAGTACAGTGACTGAATTGTTCTATTATACAGAAATTATATCGGATTACATTCATAATGTAAATAAACATGTATTTAATTTTCTTTTTGCTCTGATTTTTTGGATGTTCTCTATGATATAATTGTGCTGTTGAGTTCATGGGTGAGTCATTTCTGCTAAGAAAGGGAAGAGATGGAGTGGGAAAAAGTGAATACGTGTTGAATTTTCAGACTGAATGGTTGAGTGCACTACATTTCATATTCTTTCTTGTGAAACACAGACAACAGTCTCCCTGTACAGATCAGGAAATTAAGTCTTAGAGAATTTAGGCAAACTTTCCAAGCTTAACACCTTCAATAAATGGCAGAACATGAATTTTAACCCATGTTTGTCTGATTGTGAACTCAATATTCTCTGTCTTCCCCTACCACACTGCCTTCTACTTAGGTGATAAGCTTTTAGAGCTCAAGGACTGTATAATTTGAATTGGCTTGATAAAGTGTCCATGCCTGGTCATACTTGTTAATATTCATTATGCTGTAGTTGTATAACAGGGTCTGGAGCTCAGAAGAAAAGGCCTGTGGTGGAGTAGCCGGGTATGGTGGCTCATGCCTGTAATTCCAGCACTTTGGGAGGCTGAGGTGGGTGGATCACATGAGGTCAGGAGTTCAAGACCAGCCTGGCCAACATAGTGAGACCCCGTCTCTACTAAAAACACAAAATTAGCCAGGCATGGTGGCACATGTCTATAATCCCACCTACTCAGGAGGCTGAGGCTGGAGAATTGCTTGAACCCAGGAAATGAAGGTTGCAGTGAACGAAGATTGTACCATTGCACTCCAGTCCTGGTGACAAGAGCAAAGCACCGTCTCGGAAAACAAAAAAAAAAAAAAAAAAAAAGAAAAAAGAAAAGACCTGTGGTGGAGACATAATTTGGTCTAACAGTTCTTTGCACTTATTTGGTATACCATAAATATTTGTTGAATAAATAAAACAAAGAGAGAAAGAAAAAAATTAGTATCTGTTAGTCATCATTAAATCAGCAATAAAACTGGATAAATATCTCTTCCTTTTTTTATTAATGTGATTGAAAACAGAACAGGGATAATTCTGTACATGCTGTTTCATAAAATGCTTTTTGTAAATAAAGCAAAGCATATTTCTTTTGTCTTGTTAAATCATATTTTTAGCAGATATTATAGAATGTACATTATAGAACTATTATAGGGTGAAAATGGCAACATGTTTAGTATTGTCTAGGACATAGTAGACTGAACAAGTATTACTCCTGTCTCCCTGCCTTCTCTCTCCCATTAAATATATGATTTTAATATAATTTAAATAGCAAAATTATTATAGAAAATGTTAGAAATGTAACAGCAACAAGTAAAATGTAAATATATTTTAGTAACCTGTGAGCTTCAGTGTCATTTCTGTGTTTGGGGTGAATTACCTGGTGAATATGGGAAAAGGGAAAATAATCATTATGCCATTTTTTTATGAGCATGTCCCCTTTCCTGTCTCTGATATTACCTTTTAGTGGATCATCAGAAAAATAGGTTTTCTACTGAGTCCTAGAAATAAATGACAGTAATAGTCCTGCTTATTAGAAGACTGAAGATAGAAGATCTAGAATCCAGATGCCACACTGATTACCAATTACTGGACCATGGGTGTCTGTCTTTCTCTGAGATTATCTCATTTCTAAAATAAAAAGTACTGTATGATAGATTGAATAGTAAGAAATTGACATTTTTCTTTGTCAAAATGCTCCAGTCGTGACTATTTTATACAGTTCATTTTAACAGTTCATGTAACAGTGGTTAAGAGTATGAGCTTACTATGATAAGACTTGGGTTTGAAATTAGATTCCACATCAGACCAGTTATGCTTTCTTTACCTGTAGTTTCTCATCTTTTCAAGACAGAACAGAAGAGTATCTGCACCATCTATGTAATTGAAGACTAAATGTGATGCTACAATAAAGTGTTATTGACAGATACATATCAAATGCTCAATAAATGTTAACTACCTTTATTGCTGTTGTTATTGCTATTCTTGACCTTTTAAGAGCAAATAATGGAAGAAAAGGTTATATTTTTAGTTATTAAGATGTTTTATGAAGCAATGACATTAAAACAAAATAAGACTGGTAGAAAATCTGAGATATAGTTTAATGGAACAGAATAAAAGCTCAGTCCCAAGGTTTTAAATGTGATAAACTTGATATTTCTGATCGGTAGGTAACATAGATTATTCTGGAAATGGTGTTGGGTCAGTTGGCAAAGTTTTTCACTTAAAAATATAAATTTTGATCCTTTTCTTCATAAACTATGAAGGAAAATAACCCACCATGGCACTGGTATAAAAATGAATACACAGTTTATTGGTAAATAACAAAAAGACTAGAAATATAACCAAATTACACAATTATGCATTTTAAGTATTTACCACTCAAGGTTATTAGTGGTTTCTAATTAAACAACAGTGAAATATCACCTTATTGGCAGGCAAAAATTAAAATGGTAGATGGTGGATATCAAGTGTTGTTGGGGTCTATGGGGCCCTCCATGCACTGCTGGTAGAAATACGTTCTGGAGAGCAACATAGAAGTGTTTAGTCGTATAAAAGGTACACATTCTCAATGACCCAACATGTCTGCTCCAGGATGAATACCTCAGAGTCATTTTTATATAGCTAAATAAAAGAATATGTATAAGGGTATATTTGTGGTGGTGAGAAGTTGAAGGCAACTTAGATATCTATCACAAGGACAGTGAAAGTATTTGTTTATTGTTGAGAATCATTAGACGTGCTATTGTGCATTTCTGATAGCTGGTCCTTTCTTATCCACAAATCAACACCGTTATCAGCCAGTCAGTGAACTTCTCCTAGCTCCTGTTTCCTCAACCACAAAAATAAGGGAACTGCATGGACCATCATGGTGACTTTATTCTTTTTTATGCTCTCTGATGTATAGTTCAGTGAACTCTCATATAACTTTGTTTTCTGTCTCTACCTTTTTCATATTAGGATAATGGGCAATGACTTTGAACAGTAGTTTAAACATTAGGTGTTTGACTCTCTTTGAAAGGAGTCATTGCTGTTAAGATCTTTAAGTAATAAGGATAACCAAACCATAATTCATGTATCCAGAATGCTATAAGTGAAGCTATCTGGAAAAAGAGAAAATGAGAGCATAGAAAATGGCATTTTCTTGAGCACTGAAATTTTACTTGAAAACAGGTTAGAGAGACCTGATATAATATAAAAAGGCAAGAGAGACCTGATCATAGTGCTTTTTCTTCTTATTTTCTCTCATGATCATTTTAAAACTTTATTTTAAATTCCAAGCTACAAAAAGTAATATGTGGTAATGTATAAGAAAATGTTGATCATAATTGTAAAAAATTTCAATTACTCTAGGAGTATCTGAAGTAAAATGTGAAAGTCTAGCCCTCAAGACCAAACAGCATTATGTAATGCCTATGTCTATCGCAAATTCTCATGTAGTTAATGGAACAAACCTGCTTTTTCAGGCCTCTTTCTGCAGCATTTGGATGAGTCACACTGTTTTCAGAGGGACTCTACTGTGCAAAACTACGTCTGCTGAAAAAAAGAAAGGAGAGCTTACCTTTAAGTAGGAAAACAAATGGCTCTCTCTTTCCAGGGTCTAAGGCAGACAGAATGTTTGGAATCATTTAATTGCTTTCTGCATTAGTCACCCAGCCCTGATATAAAACTTTTACTATTAAGAAGTTTCTCTCAGGGATCAAGTCAGGCCAAAGTCCGGCACCAAAACCAGCAATTTTTGCCTAGTCATTTGTTCGAACCTTCCTTTCTCTTGGACACCAAAACATGACAGTAACAACCTTAAGGGTTCCAGAGAGGTGCAAAGCATTCAGAACAACGACAGCATCTGTAACATTTTGCAAAGTTGAAATATCTTTCAATTTATCAAAAAATCCTTGAATGTTCTGGTAATGAGGAGAGTAGAGATCCGTCTTTTAGAAAACGCTTGTGATCAGTGGACAGAATAACCATCTGCTCAGGAGATAGGAAGGAGAGAAGTTGGTATCGCTTAGGATAAGATCCGCACATAAGTTAAATTTTGGCTAAATGTGGTGCTGGTCTGGAGATACAATTTGTCTCATAATAATGATTATAGAAGGTTTCTAAAACAATTTTAGATATTCTTCATCCAGGGATACTGACTCCAAGTCCTATGTGCTTGCCATTAATTGCCCACATGCTGCTTCACTATGTACTTATGTTTAATATTACCATTTACTACTGACCACTCTGCGGTGTATTTACTGTTATTGGGGCTTCAAAGCTTCTGCTCAGTGGAATCTAAGGCCTGCAGTTTTTAATAGGACATCACTACATCCATGCTCCTCACTTCCCTGAGGCTTTTTTCACTTAATTCCAGTTTATGGACTTTAAATTGGTACAACTTTTCTTGTTGGCAGGTGGGGAATCAAATTAAGCATGTGTATACCTTTTGAGGCAGCAATTCCATGCCTTGAAATGTACCCTAAGGAAATAGTTAAGGATGTGCACAAGTGTATGGAAACAATAAAATTCATCGACCTAAATTCCTGGCTTTGGTCTTTGCCACAGACATAAATTTATTTGAGGGTAAGAGAACACAAAGAATATCTATCAGGGAATATGGGATATGAAAACAGATAAGTGTTTAAGGATACACAAACACACACACTTACAAGCCCTCATGTGCACACATCAAACTGGTCATCAAGGTCTACTTATAAAAGCCTAAAAAGTATGCAAATGTGACTCAGAGGCACGAAGAGGACAAACTATTATTAAACATTATTAAAAGTAATGGCAGAAACCGCAATTACTTTTGCACCAGCCTAACAGTAGATGAGCTAAATCTATTTTAAATGCAAATGTGAAATACGTCCTTTAGCAATAAAAAATGATTAAATGCCATTCACCTCACCACTGTTTATTATAGAAAAATTGTGTTAGTTCCAAGGTAGGATTATGAATGTTTTACTTTTTTTGATCTTTTGTATTAATGTTTTCTTTCACAAATAGGTGTTACTTATGAGATACATAAAATTAAAGAAGAATGAAGGTCTGTCAATAAAAAATTGTAAGATTATCATCCATATAAGAATGTAAGTCCCTGTAATTTTAATAGCATGTGGAAACTCATTTAGTATTACCTAAATCAAGTTAAATGATAATGAAATTGTAAAACGGCAAAGCCACTCTTTAGTATACCAAAAATTATCATTAAGGATTGACACCACTGTTCAACTTCAATAAAAACATAGATGAGAAGCCTTAGAGGTGTAACACATCACAGTGGTAAACAAAACACAGTCATGGTCCCTGTCCTTCTGGAGCTTGCAAACTTAAGGGAAAGACAGTGAAGCCAGCAATAATAAAGTTTCATAGGTGCTATGATAGGAGAACTCAGAGTGCTGTGGAACAGAGCAGATAACACAAGCACCCACCTGGTCTTGGGTGTTTTGGGGAGGCTTCCCATAGGAAGTGATGTTTAAACTGAGAGACCTGAGGGATAAGGAGGCATTACCCAAGTAAAGAGGAGAGAGTGGAGCTAATGTGAAACCCTAGTCAAATATAACAGGCAGGAAATACTCTATGACCTGGTTCATCCCAGGGGATATCCTGTGTGGAAATCCACTACCCGGTAGTTGGGCATGTCCGGAAACTGCATGAAACATAACAGGACAATTGTAGAACTTGCCTGAACTCTGTAGTTCATACCCATGACAGAAGCCAAGGTTGAGAGCTCCTAAGAGTTGTCTCATCCTTAACTCTTTCTATAGCATCTTGACAGTGAGCTTCAATCAGGAGAAGAAAAAATATCAATAGTATGTTATAAAAAATCAGTGTTTAAGTGATATAGCTGAAATGCTGATACTTTGCATATCAGTATGTCTCTACTCCACCCCTTTTCCATTTCCTTTAGAGGGGGGTCCTCCAGGACTCCTATACTCCTCTGGTTTATGTTGATTGTCTACAATGTCTGAGCCTGGTTATGTGTGTACAGTTGAACACTAACACTGGGCATGTCTAGTAGAGCATAAACCATGTAGTTCTAGAACTCAGGAAAGAGGAGGCCAGGTGGCAGTGATAGATTCAGGCTGGCAGTGGTTAGCATACAGAAGATACTCAAACGCTGTATGGTGAATGGAAGGATGAATGAATGAATGAATGAATGAATGGCATATTAGTCTGTTCTCGTGCTGCTAATAAAGACATACTTGAGACTGGATAATTTATAAAGGAAAAAAGTTTAATTGACTCACAGTTCCACAGGGCTGGGGAGGTCTCACAGTCATGGCAGAAAGTGAGTAAGGAGCAAAGTCACATCTTACATGGCAGAAGGCAAGAGAGCTTGTGCAGGGGAACTCCCATTTATAAAACTGTCAGATCTTGTGAGAATTATTATCTCCACCTGGCCCCACCCTTGACATGTGGGGATTATCACAATTCAAGGTGAGATTTGGGCGAGGACACAGCCAAACCATATCAAATGGAGTGAATAAATGAAAGAATGACAGATTTTTGAAGACAGGAGAAAATAAAATTGAGTGTTTACCTCTTTAGGATGTTTCTATCCATATTTGTCTTTTGAAAATAATTGTCAAAAAATTTGACAAATGGGATCTAATTAAACTAAGGAACTTCTGCACAGGAAAAGAGACTATCAACAGAATAAACAGACACCCTACAGAATGGGAGAAAATTTTTGCAAACTATGCATCTGACAAAGATCTAATATCCAGCAACCATAAGGAACCTAAACAAATGTACAAGAAAAAACCCAAACAACCCCATTAAAAAGTGGACAAAAGACATGAACAGATGCTTCTCAAAAGAAGACATACATGTGGCCAACAATCATAGGAAAAAAAGCTCAACATCACTGATCATTAGAGAAATACAAATCAAAACTACAATGAGATACCATCTAACACCAGTCAGAATGGCTGTTATTTAAAAGTCAAAAAATAACAGATGCTAGAGAGGTTGTGGAGAAAAAGGAACGTATATACCCTGTTAGTGGGAGTGTAAATTAGTTCAGCCATCATGGAAGACAGTGTGGCGATTCCTCAAAGACCTGAAGACAGAAATAGCAGCAATCCCATTACTTGGTATATACACAAAGGAATATAAATCATTCTATTATAAAGACACATGCACATGTATGTTCATTGCAGCACTATTCACAATAACAAAGACATGGAATCAACCCAAATGCCCATCAATGGTAGACTGAATAAAAAAAATGTGGTACCTATACACCATGGAATACTATGCAGCCATAAAAATGAACAAGGCCATGTCTTTTGCAAGGACATGGATGGGCTGGAGGCTATTATCCTTAGTAAACTAATGCAGGAACAGAAAACTAAATACCCCATGTTCTCACTTATAAGTGGGAGCTAAATGATGAGAATACATGGACACACAGAGGGGAAAAATACACACTGGGAACTTTTGGCAGGCAGAGGGTGGGAAGAGGAAGAGGATTAGGAAACATAACTAATGGGCACTAGGCTTAATACCTGGTGATGAAATAATCTGTACAACAAACCCCCATGACACAAATATACTTGTGTAACAAACCTGCACTTGTACCCATGAACTTAAAATAAAAGTTAAAAAAAGAAAATAATCGAGATTGTATTACATGTCTGCTTTCTAAGCTGATTTTTAAAATATTGTGGATCTTTATCATTAAGTTTTTTCCTTTCAATAAAACTTAAAAAATACCCATTATATTAATGAGAGTTGCAGTTTGAATATTATAGAGCAGGAAGCTTATGAATGAGGTAGCTGTTCATGTTCCATCTCACCAGTCAGCTTTTTGGAGGTCTCCTGGAGCAAAAATATTGCTAGAAAACTCAGCAACTGCCTCTCTTCTCTTGAGAGAAGAAAAACAGACATCCCCAGCGTGATCGCAGATGTGTGTGTGTGTGTGAATTTGTGTGCAAATATTTTGGGTTATATATTTTAACATATTTTACACATACATTGATTTATTTTGAAATAATAACTTACTGTATATTTTCTAATCAGATTTTTCTCCATTTAAGAGTGTACTTTGAAGACCTTTTCATGTCCATATGTATACATTATTAGTTTTATAATTCAGTTTCAAACCAGCTATTTTCTGTGTTTTGAAGGTATCAGTACAGTTATTTTTTCTGGCTATAAAATAGATATGTGGTTATTTAAACAAAAGTGAAACAATATAGTAGTAGTACGTTATTAGAAGGTAAAATTTAACCTCTCTTACCTCACAACTCTTTACTCCAATGATACCACTGGTGCTAGTAGGCTATGTGTCCTTCCAGATGTTTTCACTTGCCAATTAGATATTAACTTAGATGTACCAATAGACTATACAAATACATATATAATTTTATATTTCTTTGCAGAAACGAGATCACATATTCATAATATTCTGAATTTTTTAACCTAATATTATATCTCTTTGTTTTATTTTCATTTCTACAATTATTATTTGTTGAATTTTTTTCACATTTTATTGCCAGGGTATTACTCTGAGATTTCTGCCTTTTAATAAGTATTTATAAATCTCCAGTAGATTTTCTGGTTTAGAAGACAATACAGAAGATATTTTAAAATGCCACTGGAATGCATTCTCCACTGTCCGGACCATCTCTAGGGAAATTCCAACCTCCTGAACGATTAGATTCAAAACCCAGAAGGCTGCAGGTTAATTGGGAGAGAGCTAGGACCTTAGAGACAGTGCAGGTTTTGAGTCCTCTCTCTGCCGCTTTCAAGCCTTTAGACTTGAGGCATGTTACTTATGAGTCTTATATTCTTCATCTGTTTAATGGAGATAACACTGGTTACTTTGAATGGTGGTTACTAAGAATAAAGGAGGTAAAGTGTAATGTTTACCCTACATAGGATAAATCATACAAATGTTATGTTCATTCTCCCCATCTTATCTTCTCAAACTGCAACACCAACGTTTCTGCCTGGACCCTGCACCATCTCAGGCACCAGTCAATCTGTGTCTTAGCATAAGGGGCATATTTCAGTACTACAATTGTCAATACAAACTAATGCAATAGTTATCATATGTGCATGATACAGGTGACACACTAAGAAAATTATCAAACCCTCTCTCTCTCTCTCTCTCTCTCTCTCTCTCTCTCTCTCTCTCTCTCTCTCTCTCTCTCGACTGAGTCTCACTCTGTTGCCAGTCTGGAGTGCAGTGGTGTGATCTCGGCTCACTGCAACCTCCACCTCCCAGGTTCAAGTGATTCTCCTGCCTCAGCCTCAGAGTAGCTGGAACTACAGACACGCGCCACCAAGCCCAGCTAATTTTTGTATTTTTACGAGAGAGGGGGGTTTCACCATGTTGGCCAGGATGGTCTCCATCTCCTGACCTCGTGATCAGCCCGCCTCAGCCTCCCAAAGTGCTGGGATTACCGGTGTGAGCCACCGCGCCCGACCCCTTTTTTTCACTTTCTAGGTTAATTCTAGAGAAGTTTCCCATTGAGTCTGTCTGAAAAGACAAGATGCCACAAAAGAACACAGCATAACAATGAATCTGTTTGAGGGATATTTGCATTGAGATTCAGATGATTCAGGATCCAGCAACTGGCTAATTGTTGAGCTTATCTTGGGTAAGTCACGTCTGTTCTTTCAACCTTATTTCTATAATGGAATGATGCTGTCTGTAAGTGTTTAATAACATGGATTTTGGAGACACACGGTCCATTATTACAACTTTGCCAATAGCTGTGTGACCTTGCACATGTTACTTAATCTTCTAAGCCTCTGTTGTCTTCCTTCCTTTCCTTCCCTCCCTCCCTCCCTCCCTCCCTCCCTCCCTCCCTCCCTCCCTCCCTCCCTTCCTTCCTTCCTTCCTTCCTTCCTTCCTTCCTTCCTTCCTTCCTTCCTTCCTTCCTTCCTTCCTTCCTCCCTTCCTTCTTTCCTTCCTTCCTTCCTTCTTTCCTTCCTTCTCTTTTTTTCTTTCTCTTTCTTTTCTTTCTCTTTTTCTTTCTTTCTTTCTCTTTCTTTCTTTCCTTCTTTCTTCTTTTTCTTCTCTTTATTTCCTTCTTTCCTTCTTTTTCTTCTCTTTCTTTCCTTCTTTCTTCTTTTTTACATCTAGCCAATGGATAATAATACTACCTATTCTACATGGTGGTAAGGAAGAATTAAAGAGCTAATATATGAAACATTCTTAGCAGGATGACTAGCACATCGTGAGTGTTCAGTAAATTTAAATTTTAGCCCTTATTGGTATTATTAGTCCTGTCAATCAGGGCCAAAACCAGAGTGAAGAGAATAAAGTATATAGAGCAAACAATTTAAGGAGACATTCACCCTTGGGGTTATGCAAATGCTAATGCTGCACCTGTACAATCCTGAGTACCTCCATGAGAGAAAATGCCTCTTTTACATTTGCCTCATCTTAGTCTATAACAGGATTTCAGCTTGGTGTTTTGGTTTTGCTCACTGGAGAACTCAAGGAACTCTGAGCATCTGCAGTGTGCTTGGCACTGTAATTCCATTTTATATATTTTACCTCATCTATTCATCACTTGTAACTCTGGTGTGGGGAATTGTCACCTCCATTTCACAGATTAGGAGACTAAGGCACAGAGAGGTAAGAACCTTGTTTTGGGCCACACAATACTAAATGGATAAGAGGTAAGAAGAAGTGTCCTTTTGATTGCCATGTTTCTTTCAGGGTTTCACAAAACCTCAACTGTAAATCCTTTATTTCTAAACCAGGTAATGTTTTCTTACTGTGTTGATGTGTGAAAAAATGGAAAAGCATGCATTTATTTCTAGAAAAATGCTAGTCTTTCCTCTCTTATTCATTAGCTGTCTGATCTTGAGTAAGGAATTGAATCTCTCTGGACTCCATTTTGTCACCTGTAAAAAAAAAGTGAGTTGAATGTTACTATCAAGAATTCTCTAAATATTTCACATCCTATAATTCATAATTTAATTCTGTCTTTTACTTTTTTATCTCTTTCCTCTTGTTAAGTGGACAGAAATGTGCAAAGATGCCCTTAAATACTTTGAGGTGGAATTCTTTTTGAAAGGAACCTCTAAAAATAAAAGAATTCATAAAAAAAAGAAGATCAGCCATCTATTCTATGTAACATAATGTTACATATGGAGATAGAGTAATACAGGGCATATTTATTAAGAAATATTTAAGAATCAGGAAATATTGTTTAAGATTATGCCTGACACAAAGTTAAGGAGAGAATCAAACAAAAACTGAGTGTATTAGCTGTGACTATAAAATAATAACGTTGGTGTTCTTGTGAGGGTTCATAAACTGGTTGTGAAGCCAGTTGCTACTATCTTGATCAATGACAATCTCTTTGCACAAGTATGTGATTTTATGGGAATGGGCGTCTCTTTTGAAAAGTAATCCTGGTTTTGTTTAAAAGTCTGGTGTTGGTGAGGAAGGATATAAATATACCCTATAGCCAGGTGCAGTGGTGGGTGCCTGTGGTGGGTCCCAGACACTCAGGAGGCTGTGATGCGAGGATCACTTGAGCCCAGAGTTTGGAGCCAGCCTGGGCAACATAGAGAGATCCCATCTCTTTTACAAAGTAAAGTATATCTTATGATTCCATTGTCATTTGAATATAGAAAAAACTGTCATTTGAAACTAGGAGGACATCATAGATAAGATTGGGAGGGCAACTTGATAGTGTCTTTTAAGGCAATGGACATACTTTGCTTTCATGGGGACTTGAGTGAACTCTGGTTGAATACGATGCTTCTGTGGGTTTATTTTGTGGCAAAATGATAACTAAAAACTTTAATTCATGGAGCTTTAAAGCACTTTCACATCTTTCTCATAAAACTGGCACTGGTACCCCGGGGCTAATGAGTCCGAGGCCCATGCCACTGGCAGTAATTAGTTCCAAGTTGTCTTGTGATTTCATCATACATTGATTTCCTACATTCAATTATAATATAATATGATATAATAATATATATTGTATTAACCATATAATATATAATATAATTAATAATATTAATATGCATTATATATTATATATTATTATATGTAATAATAATATAATACTTGATTTCTCAAACACTCAGTTATAATATATAGCTCATTTTTTCTCTTGCACAATCCTGGGTGGTTGAGGGGCAGGACAGGTAAAATTTAGATAGGTGAGATCAGAAAGATGTGAAGGGATTTAACTAAAGTTGTCACAGAATGATTGGGTTAGGTATTTTACTGGGACGCAGAAAGACCTCCTGACTTAAGTGGCTTCTCCAGAAACCAAAGTATTGGCATTGTTCCTATGAGTACCTTGTTTTTTAAGGGAACAAAGGAACAAGGATTCTCTGACATTGACATGTAGAAAGTAAAATAAGAGGACAGGAAAGCACATGGAACATAAGAAGTGCATGCACAATATTATTATTTTTAAAAATCTGCCTCCACCTGCCTAGAAGTTCCTGTGCTCTTAGGAAAACTCTGACTTGAAGCATAAAAAAGGTTTCCTTTTCAGAGAAGGCATTGATCATAAAGGACCACAGGGATTCTATTGTAAGCTCAAAACTGTCTCAGAAATCTATCACTTTGTTCTGACAGAAAGGATTCAATGGAAAGCTTATTTTTTATGAGCATTCATTATGCCTGGATCATAATTAGATCTCAATAAATATTGGTCAAATTTATTTGCATTGAACAGAATCTTCAGTAAGGTCTTATGGGTCCTGATCAGCTGTATCCAATGACAGTTCTTTTGATAAAGCTGACTACAAAGATTAGCAAAACCATGAATTAGAGAACTGAGCTTGGCAAGAGGAGACAGACAAAAAGCAGAGGGAGGAGCTCAACATACAGATGAGCCAGATATTTCACCATGTCACTACTTCATCCCTGAGGAAGTCTTGTAAAGAAAAGTAACATAGCTCAGAGGAAAGTGTCTGTTTCTCAGAACAAGTATTGAACGAATAAATGAACAAGGGACATGCAGACTTGCGAGTCATCACCAGCAAATAAAACAGAATGTACCCTTTCTATATTTTCCCAGACATGAACATTTTTCAAATATATTTTGGATCGTATTATACATACTGTTTCATAATCTGTTATTAATAAGTCACAATGATTACTAGTGTTCCTGTTTGCAGAAATAGTTACTTTTCTATTGCAGCAAAGGTAGAATATTGAGATAATTGCCACCTGTTGGTCAAATGCAGAACTACATCTCTGACTATCTAGGGGGAGGTTCCGTAAGGATTTGAGGAGGGCGGGGCCTCTGCCCTGACCCACCAAACAGGGCTTGTTAGAGGCTTGAATGGCACAGGCAGCCCTTCCTGCAGAATCTGTTGCTGCCTGGCTTTCTGAGCTTCTGGCAGGAAGTTCCATTCTTGTCTCAGATCAAGAGAAAGCTGCCAGTGTGAGTGTCTCTGAGGCAGTGTGTATCAGTTGTGTGTGTGTGTGCGTTTGTGCGGATATTTTGTATTTTGGGTCATAGCCTTTTAGACACATTTGCTTTATGCATGTACTTACTCGTACATATAAGAGTATTATCAACAACAAATGGGACCGATTATATTATACATAAAGTATGAAATCTGTTTTTTATGCTTAATAGGGAATACCTTTCGAGGTGAGTGTTTCTGTAACATCAGTTGTGTGAATCAGATCGTAACAAAATTTTCCTGTGCTTTGAAAATTTTTATCTTGATTACTTTTCTGAATTACAAAACGAATACGTAATTGTCTTTTAATGATATCAAATCATGCAGAAATGTGTAACTGGAAAATGAAATTGTGCTTTGTTTACCCTCTCAAGATAAACATTTTTAATGGTGTGCTAATATATTCTGCAAATGTTTCTATCCCAATATAATGTACTAGCATATGTAAGTACTTTTATGTAAAAACCCTAAATATGTATACACATGAGATAGATGTACACCACTCTATACCTATTCTTCAACAAAGACAATGAGACAACATGTTAATCTGTCCCTTTCCTTTTTCCACTTATAAAATCTTAAAATTTTTATTTGTATTTCTTTGTTATTGTGTTTGGGTTGTTTTTCATAGGTTTGTTGGGGATTTATATTGCTTTTTATGAAAATTAGAAGTTACTCTTTATCCATCCTCTAGTAGTCAAAAAGAACTTTTTATATGAAAGATGACTGTACAATTAATTGTTCAAACTGACACTTAAAGAATAATTTCAACTTTTATTTTAGATTCGGGGAGTATATGCGTAAGTTTGTTACCTGAGTATATTGTGTGATGCTGAGGTTTGGGGTGTGATGGATCCTGTCACTCAGGTGCTAAGCATAGTACCCAACAGTTAGTTTTTCACCCCTGTGTCCCTCCCTAACTTCGGCCTTTAGTAGTCCCAACTTAGGTTGGTTCCATGTCTTTGCTATTGTGAACAGTGCTGTGATCAACATATGAATGCATGTGTTTTTTTGGTAGAAGGATTTATTTTCCTTTGGATGTATACCCAATAATGGAATTGCTGGGTTGAATGGCAGCTCTGTTTTAAGTTCATAGAGAAACCTCCAAACTGCTTTCCACAGTGGCTGAAGTAACGTACATTCCCACCAGCAGTGTATAAGCATTCCCCTTTCTGCACAACCTCACCAGCATCTGCTTTTTTTTGACATTTTAATAATAGCCCCTCTGACTGGTGCGAGATGGTATCTCATTGTGCTTTTGATTTGCATTTCTCTAATGATAAGCAATATTGAGCATTTTTTCATATGCTTCTTGGCCACATGCATATCTTCTTTTTGGAAATGTCTGCTCATGTCCTTTGCTTTTTGCTTGTTAATTTAAGTTCTTTATAGATACTGGATATCAGGCCTTGTTGAATTCATAGTTTGCAAATATTTTCTCCCATTCTGTAGGTTGTCTATTTACTCTGTCGATAGCTTCTTTTACTGTGCAGAAGCTCTTTAGTTTAATCAGGTCCCATTTGTCAATTTTTGTTTTTGTTGTAATTGCTTTTGAGGACTCAGTCATAAACACTTTTCCAAGGCCGATGTCCAGAATGGCATTTCCTATGTTGTCTTCCTAAGATTCTTATATTTGAGGTCTTACTTTTAAGTCTTTAATCTACTTTTAGTTAATTTTTGTATTAATATATGTTGAGAGGTAGGGGGTCCAGTTTCTTCTGCATATGGCTAGCCAGGCATCTCAGCACAATTTATTGAATAGGGAGCCCTCTCCCCATTGCAACTTTGTCAAAGATCAGACGACTGTGGGTATGTGGTCTTATTTCTGGGTTGTCTATTCAGGTTCATGGTCTATGTGTCTGTTTTTGTACCAGTACCATGCTATTTTGGTTACTGCAGCCTTATAGTATAGTTTGAAGTCAGGTAGTGTGATGCCTCCAGCTTTGTTTCTTTTGCTTAGGATTGCTTTGGCTATTTGGGCACTTTGTTCTATATGAGTTTTAGAATAGATTTTTTTTTTTTGTTCTGTGAAAAATGACATTGGTATGTTGGTAGGAATAGTGTTAAATCTGTAGATTGCTTTGGTCAGTATGGCCACTTTAATGATATTAATTATTCTTTTCTGTGAACATGGATGTTTTTCCATTTTTATGCAAACTGACACTTTTGAGAGAGAAAGGTGATCTGTGAAACAACAGACTTGTGCCATGTTGGTGTGCTGCACCCATCAACTCGTCAGCACCCATCAACTCGTCATTTACATCAGGTATAACTCCCAATGCAATTCCCTCCCCCCTCCCCCCCCATGATAGGCCCCCGTGTGTGATGTTCCCCTTCCTGTGTCCAAGTGATCTCATTGTTCAGTTCCCACCTATGAGTGAGAACATGCGATGTTTGATTTTCTGTTCTTGTGATAGTCTGCTGAGAATGATGGTTTCCAGCTGCATCCATGTCCCTACAAAGGACACAAACTCATCCTTTTTTATGGCTGCATAGTATTCCATGGTGTATATGTGCCACATTTTCTTAATCCAGTCTGTCACTGATAGACATCTGGGTTGATTCCAAGTCTTTGCTATTGTGAATAGTGCCTCAATAAACATACGTGTGCATGTGTCTTTATAGCAGCATGATTTATGATCCTTTGGGTATATACCCAGTAATGGGATGGCTGGGTCATATGGTACATCTAGTTCTAGATCCTTGAGGAATTGCCATACTGTTTTCCATAATGGTTGAACTAGTTTACAATCCCACCAACAGTGTAAAAGTGTTCCTATTTCTCCACATCCTCTCCAACACCTGTTGTTTCCTGACTTTTTAATGATTGCCATTCTAACTGGTGTGAGATGGTATCTCATTGTGGTTTTGATTTGCATTTCTCTGATGGACAGTGATGATGAGCATTTTTTCATGTGTCTGTTGGCTGTATGAATGTCTTCTTTTGAGAAGTGTCTGTTCATATCCTTTGCCCACTTTTTGATGGGGTTGTTTGTTTTTTTCTTGTAAATTTGTTTGAGTTCTTTGTAGATTCTGGATATCAGCCCTTTGTCAGATGAGTAGATTGCAAAAATTTTCTCCCATTCTGTAGGTTGCCTGTTCACTCTGATGGTAGTTTCTTTTGCTGTGCAGAAGCTCTTTAGTTTAATTAGATCCCATTTGTCAATTTTGGCTTTTGCTGCCGTTGCTTTTGGTGTTTTAGACATGAAGTCCTTGCCCATGCCTATGTCCTGAATGGTACTACCTAGGTTTTCTTCTAGGGTTTTTATGCTTTTAGGTCTAACATTTAAGTCTCTAATCCATCTTGAATTAATTTTCGTATAAGGAGTAAGGAAAGGATCCAGTTTCAGCTTTCTACTTATGGCTAGCCAATTTTCCCAGCACCATTTATTAAATAGGGAATCCTTTCCCCATTTCTTGTTTCTCTCGGGTTTGTCAAAGATCAGATGGCTGTAGATGTGTGGTATTATTTCTGAGAGCTCTGTTCTGTTCCATTGGTCTATATCTCTGTTTTGGTACCAGTACCATGCTGTTTTGGTTACTGTAGCCTTGTAGTATAGTTTGAAGTCAGGTAGCGTGATGCCTCCAGCTTGTCCTTTTGACTTAGGATTGTCTTGGCAATGCGGGCTCTTTTTTGGTTCCATATGAACTTTAAAGCCGTTTTTTCCAATTCTGTGAAGAAACTCATTGGTAGCTTGATGGGGATGGCATTGAATCTATAAATAACCTTGGGCAGTATGGCCATTTTCACGCTATTGATTCTTCCTATCCATGAGCATGGTATGTTCTTCCATTTGTTTGTGTCCTCTTTGATTTCACTGAGCAGTGGTTTGTAGTTCTCCTTGAAGAGGTCTTTTACATCCCTTGTAAGTTGGATTCCTAGGTATTTTATTCTCTTTGAAGCAATTGTGAATGGAAGTTCATTCCTGTTTTGGCTCTCTGTTTGTCTGTTACTGGTGTATAAGTATGCTTGTGATTTTTGCACATTAATTTTGTATCCTGAGACTTTGCTGAAGTTGCTTATCAGCTTAAGGAGATTTTGGGCTGAGACAATGGGGTTTTCTAAATATACAATCATGTCATCTGCAAACAGGGACAATTTGACTTCTTCTTTTCCTAACTGGATACCCTTGATTTCTTTCTCTTGCCTGATTGCCCTAGCCAGAACTTCCAACACTATGTTGAATAGGAGTGGTGAGAGAGGGCATCCCTGTCTTGTGCCAGATTTCAAAGGGAATTTTTCCAGATTTTGCCCATTCAGTATGATATTAGCTGTGGGTTTGTCATAAATAGCTCTTATTATTTTGAGGTACGTTCCATCAATACCGAATTTATTGTGAGCGTTTTTAGCATGAAGGGCTGTTGAATTTTGTCAAAGGCCTTTTCTGCATCTATTAAGATAATCATGTGGTTCTTGTCTTTGGTTCTGTTTATATGCCTGATTAGGTTTATTGATTTGTGAATGTTGAACCAGCCTTGCATCCCAGGGATGAAGCCCGCTTGATCATGGTGCATAAGCTTTTTGATGTGCTGCTGAATCCGGTTTGCCAGTATTTTATTGAGGATTTTTGCATCAATGTTCATCAGGGATATTGGTCTAAAATTCTCTTTTTTTGTTGTGTCTCTGCCAGGCTTTGGTATCAGGATGATGTTGGCCTCATAAAATGAGTTAGGGAGGATTCCCTCTTTTTCTATTGATTGGAATAGTTTCAGAAGGAATGGTACCAGCTCCTCCTTGTACCTCTGGTAGAATTCGGCTGTGAATCTGTCTGGTCCTGGACTTTTTTTGGTTGGTAGGCTATTAATTATTGCCTCAATTTCAGAGCCTGCTATTGGTCTATTCAGGGATTCAACTTCTTCCTGGTTTAGTCTTGGGAGAGTGTATGTGTCCAGGAATTTTTCAATATCTTCTAGGTTTTCTAGTTTATTTGCGTAGAAGTGTTTATAGTATTCTCTGATGGTAGTTTGTATTTCTGTGGGATCGGTGGTGATATCCCCTTTATCATTTTTTATTGCATCTATTTGATTCTTCTCTCTTTTCTTCTTTATTAGTCTTGCTAGTGGTCTGTCAATTTGGTTGATCTTTTCAAAAAACCAACTCCTGGATTCATTGATTTTTTGGAGGGTTTTTTGTGTCTCTATCTCCTTCAGTTCTGCTCTGGTCTTAGTTATTTCTTGCCTTCTGCTTGTTTTTGAATGTGTTTGCTCTTGCTTCTCTACTTCTTTTAATTGTGATGTTAGAGTGTCAATTTTAGATCTTTCCTGCTTTCTCTTGTGGGCATTTAGTGCTATAAATTTCCCTCTACACACTGCTTTAAATGTGTCCCAGAGATTCTGATATGTTGTATCTTTGTTCTCATTGGTTTCAAAGAACATCTTTATTTCTGCCTTCATTTTGTTATGTACCCAGTAGTCATTCAGGAGCAGGTTGTTCAGTTTCCATGTAGTTGAGCGGTTTTGATTGAGTTTCTTAGTCCAGAGTTCTAGTTTGATTGCACTGTGGTCTGAGAGACAGTTTGTTATAATTTCTGTTCTTTTACATTTGCTGAGGAGTGCTTTACTTCCAATTATGTGGTCAACTTGGAATAAGTGTGATGTGGTGCTGAGAAGAATGTATATTCTGTTGATTTGGGGTGGAGAGTTCTATAGATGTCTATTAGGTCTGCTTGGTGCAGAGATGAGTTCAATTCCTGGATATCCTTGTTAACTTTCTGTCTCGTTGATCTGTCTAATGTTGACAGTGGGGTGTTGAAGTCTCCCATTATTATTGTATGGGAATCTAAGTCTCTTTGTAAGTCTCTAAGGACTTGCTTTATGAATCTGGGTGCTCCTGTATTGGATGCATATGTATTTAGGATAGTTAGCTCTTCCTGTTGAATTGATCCCTTTACCATTATGTAATGGCCTTCTTTGTCTCTTTTGATCTTTGATGGTTTAAAGACTGTTTTATCAGAGACTAGGATTGCAACCCCTGCTTTTTTTTGTTCTCCATTTGCTTGGTAGATCCTTCTCCATCCCTTTATTTTGAGCCTATGTATGTCTCTGCATGTGAGATGGGTCTCCTGAATACAGCAGACTGATGGGTCTTGACTCTTTATCCAGTTTGCCAGTCTGTGTCTTTTAATTGGAGCATTTAGTCCATTTACATTTAAGATTAATATTGTTGTGTGTGAACTTGATCCTGCCATTATGATATTAACTGGTTGTTTTGCTCGTTACTTGATGCAGTTTCTTCCTAGCCTCAATGGTCTTTACATTTTGGCATGTTTTTGCAATGGCTGGTGCCGGTCGTGTCCTTTCCATGTTTAGTGTTTCCTTCAGGGTCTCTTGTAAGGCAGGCCTGGTGGTGACAAAATCTCTAAGCATTTGCTTATCTGTAAAGGATTTTATTTCTCCTTCACTTATGAAACTTATTTTATCTGGATATGAAATTCTGGGTTTAAAATCTTTTCTTTAAGAATGTTGAATATTGGCCCCCACTCTCTTCTGGCTTGTAGAGTTTCTGTCGAGAGATCTGCTGTTAGTCTGATGGGCTTCCCTTTGTGAGTAACCCGACCTTTCTCTCTGGCTGCCCTTAAGATTTTTTCCTTCATTTCAACTTTGGTGAATCTGGCAATTATGTGTCTTGGAGTTGCTCTTCTGGAGGAGTATCTTTGTGGCGTTCTCTGTATTTCCTGAATTTGAATGTTGGCCTGCCCTCCTATGTTGGGAAAGTTCTCCTGGATGATATCCTGAAGAGTGTTTTCCAAGTTGATTCCATTTTCCCCCTCACTTTCAGGCACCCCAATCAGACGTAGATTTGGTCTTTTTACATAATCCCATACTTCTTGCAGGCTTTGTTCATTTCTTTTTCTTCTTTTTTCTTTTGGTTTCTCTTCTCGCTTCATTTCATTCATTTGATCCTCAATCACTGATACTCTTTCTTCCAGTTGATCGAGTTGGTTACTGAAGCTTGTGCATTTGTCACGTATTTCTCGTGTCATGGTTTTCATCTCTGTCATTTCGTTTATGACCTTCTCTGCATTAATTATTCTCACTTTCAATTCTTCCACTCTTTTTTCAAGATTTTTAGTTTCTTTGCACTGGGTACGTAATTCCTCCTTTAGCTCTGAGAAGTTTGATGGACTGAAGCTTCCTTCTCTCATCTCATCAAAGTCATTCTCCATCCAGCTTTGATCCGTTGCTGGCGATGAGCTGCGCTCCTTTGCAGGGGGAGATGCACTCTTATTTTTTGAATTTCCAGCTTTTCAGCCCCGCTTTTTCCCCAGCTTTGTGGTTTTATCTGCCTCTGGTCTTTGATGATGGTGACATACTGATGGGGTTTTGGTGTAGGTGTCCTTCCTGTTTGATAGTTTTCCTTCTAATAGTCAGGACCCTCAGCTATAGGTCTGTTGGAGATTGCTTGAGGTCCACTCCAGACCCTGTTTGCCTGGGTATCAGCAGCAGAGGCTGCAGAAGATAGAATATTGCTGAACAGCGAGTGTACCTGTCTGATTCTTACTTTGGAAGCTTCCTCTCAGGGGTGTACTCCACCGTGTGAGGTGTGGGGTGTCAGACTGCCCCTGGTGGGGGATGTCTCCCAGTTAGGCTACTCAGGGGTCAGGGACCCACTTGAGCAGGCAGTCTTTCTGTTCTCAGATCTCAACCTCCATGTTGGGAGATCCACTGCTCTCTTCAAAGCTGTCAGACAGAGTCTTTTGCATCTGCAGAGGTTTCTGCTGCTATTTTTTTGTTGTTGTTCTTTATCTGTGCCCTGTCCCCAGAGGTGGAGTCTACAGAGACAGGCAGGCTTCCTTGAGCTGCTGTGAGCTCCACCCAGTTCGAGCTTCCCAGAGGCTTTATTTACCTACTTAAGCCTCAGCAATGGCGGGCGCCCCTCCCCCAGCCTCGCTGCTGCCTTGTGATTAGATGGCAGACTGCTGTGCTAACAATGAGGGAGGTTCCGTGGGTGTGGGACCCTCCCGGTCAGGTGTGGGATATTATCTCCTGGTGTGCCCGTTTGCTTAAAGCGCAGTATTGGGGTGGGAGTTGCCCGATTTTCCAGGTGTTGTGTGTCTCAGTTCCCCTGGCTAGGAAAAGGGATTCCTTTCCCCCTTGCGCTTCCCAGGTGAGGCGATGACTCGCCCTGCTTCAGCTCTCGCTGGTCGGGCTGCAGCAGCTGACCAGCACTGATTGTCCGGCATTCCCTAGTGAGATGAACCCACTACCTCAGTTGAAAATGCAGAAATCACCGGTCTTCTGTGTCGCTCGCGCTGGGAGTTGGAGACTGGAGCTGTTCCTATTCGGCCATCTTGCTCCGCCCCCCATGAAGGTGTTTTTCTGTGTAGATTTTAACTTGATTCCTTGCTCTTGGAATGGTCAATGGAGCCTTGTATTCTGCCATCTTGTTCTGCCTCCTTTCTAGTGAGTTTTTGAATTGTTGGTGCAGAATAATATGTCCATTAGATCAAGCTTGTTAATTTTGTTTTTCAAGTTTTCCGTATCTTTACTTATTTTTTTTTGAGAGGAATGTTAAGAACTCTCACAAATGGTAGATATGTCCATTTCTCTTTGTAATTCGTTGATTTTTTCTCTGTAGGTTGAAGCTGTATTAATAGGAGGCATAAAAGCATATAACTGTGATACTTTCCTGGAGAATTATACCATTCATCATTCTGTACTGACCTTCATTACCCTTAATAATGCTTTTTGCCTTAAAGACTGTTTTTTTCCTGATAATATAGCTACGCTAAGTTTCTTTTGTTCAGTATTTTGCTGATACGTCTTTTGCTGTTCCTTTACTTTCAAAATTTCTATGCTGTCATATTTTAGCTATAAATCTTGTTAACTCAGCGTATCTAGAATTGTTTTCCCCTTTTGTGTCATTTCATTTTAGCTGTGTCTCTTGTAAATTGCATATAACTGGACTTAAAATAATCAATCAGCTATTGTGTTTTTAAAAATTGGCTGGGTTGGTTTATACTTGATATGATTTCCTATACATTTGGATTTACTTTTATCATTTTATTTTGTGCTTTCTATTTTTCTACCTTTTCTATGCCCTACTTTTTTTCTGTTTTTCTGGCAGTTTTCAAATTCTTTCAGGCTTTTCTCTCCTCTCAAATCCTTGGTTTAATTCTACTCTTCAGTAAATTATAGATTAAGTTACTATTCTTTAAGTCATTATCATTAAGATTTTTTTTTTTTTTTTTTTACAATATACTTATTTTATTTTAAAACTAGAAAGTTTGCACAGAGGAGAAGGGAAATAACCAAATGTGAACAGTTGCTGTCTCAGCTATATTTAAGTGTTTCCTGTTGTTTCTGACAAGTATTCTTCTCTCAGTGTTTCACCAGCCTCTTCAACTCAGAACTGGTCTTAAATATGGTCAATTTCTGCCTCCCTGCCAACTTGGGTTACTGGGATATACTTTACCTACTGTCAGTCTGACTGTTTTTAGGTGTTCAGTTCTATAACTCTGAAAAATGAATACAACCATCACCATCACAGAGGCATAAACATTTCTATCACTGGTAGAGCCCAGTTGTACTCTTGTAGTCAATCCTCTTCTCCCTCCCGCCAGTCTCTGGCAACCTCTAATCTGATTTTTTATCTCTATAGTTTTATATTTTCCACAATGTTATAAAAGTGGAATTATATAGTAAATTCCTTTGTTTTTGTCTGGTTTCTTTCACTTAGCATAATGTTTTTTAGGTTCATCTGCATTATATCATACATCAGTCACTTAATTCCTTCTTAAGGCTGAATAACATTAATATTTCATTGTATGGATTACAGTACCATATATTTATCCATTCATCAATTGATAGACATTTGGGCTTTTTCTACTTTTGTCTATTATGAATAATGATACTATGAACATTCATGTACATATTTTTGTGCAAACTAATAATGTCTTCAAATCTCCTGGGTAAAATACCTAGGAGTCGGATTGTGGGTTAAGTGCTATCTTTATGTTAAGTTTGTAAAAACTGCCAAATTGTTTTCCAAGGTCTTTTTACCATTTGAATTCCTACCAGGGCAATGTGCAACAGTTAAGTTGCTCTGAGTCTTTGTCAGCCTTTGTTTTGTCTTAAAAAAAAATGAATTTAGTCTGTTTCCAAATGCACCTTCCATCAAAACAAAACTGGACAAAAATTTATTCTGTCCCATAATTTCCACTTCAGGGAATTTATCTTATCGCTTATTTTTTTCAGCTATATTTCCTTTATTAAAAGAACTAGATGAAACAATAGACTTTGAGAAATTACTTTTTCATCTCAATTTTACAAATACTATATCACAAATGTTTTACAATACAAATTTAAATACAGCACCTTTCCACTTTCTTAAAGATTCTTCACCTCCTAAATAGAAATAGAAGGGAAGCAATGCTACTAAATGTCGTGTAAGCTAGTAGTGGCAGCAGAATAATCTATCAACATTCTCATAACACTAGTCTAGTGACGATATTATTATTGTGAGAATTTAATAAGAATAGAAGGAAGGGGCCTAGAAGAGAGTAGACACTGATTAAAATATCACTAATTGGTCGGGTGCGGTGGCTCACACCTGTAACCCCAGGACTTTGAGATGCCGAGGCAGGTGGATCACCTGAGGTCAGGAGTTCGAGACCAGCCTGGCCAACATGACAAAACCACGACTCTACTAAAAATACAAAAATTAGCTGGGCGTGGTGGCAGGCGCCTGTAATCCCAGCTACTCAGGAGGCTGAGACAGGAGAATTGCTTGAACCCAGGAGGCAGAGGTTGCAGTGAGCTTGTTATTTGCATTTTCCCCTACATTTATGAATGTGGTTTCTCTATTGTTTAAATTGAGGGTGAATTCCTGTTACATTCAGAAACAAAGCCCATAAAAGTATATACCATAATCAAGATGTTCTTCAGTGTCTGGGCATTGAAGAGTTAAGTTTTCATTGTAGTCTTCACTATCTGGGCTTTTCTGACTTATATTACTCATCTGACCTATGTCCCAGGCATCCCACTCAAAAGTGGAAGAGGCAAATCATTGGGCCAATCATTGGATAAGACATTTGAAAGCTCCAGAGTCATCAGTCCATTGTGTGAAGCCACAGCCATGAGAAATTTTGAGTGCACACTCATTGGACCCTTTGCAAATGAAAAAGTGTATCTGGAAATGGTGAAGCTGGTGGAGTTATCAGGAGGGTAAAGTTAATAAACCGTTAGGATGTGTTGGGAAAGCTTCCCACAGGAAGTGATGTTTAAACTGAGACTCGAGGGGCAAAGATGCGTTATTCAGGGAAAGAGTAGAAGGAGGAGATAATCTGACATTCTAGCCAGATGTAAGAGATGGGAAATGCTATATAACCTGGTTCATCCCTGGAGAAATCCATTGTGGAAATCCACTATTCAGCAATTGGGCATGTCCAGAAAACTGTGTGAAACTTAATGAAACAATTATAGAAAGTGGCTGAACCCATTCTCCTCTCTTTGCTCTGACCCCAGACCTCACAGCAGAGTGTTACCACTATTGCTACATACTGTATGGGACTGAGGGATATTGTCAGGAGAGTGTGTGAAATGGTGGATTTTAGAATCAAATTTGCAAAGTAAAGATATTTGTGAGAGTGGTAAGAAGAAGAAATATTTGTATTTGTGGAACCATAGAAAGGAAAACTAAGTAAAGGGATTTGATCATTATTTTGACTTACACATTCTTGCACCACTCACAAGACAAAATGACTTTTAATAGATGATTGTTTCATTTTCCCAAATTGTTATTGATTTTCATTAGAAAAATCAGAAATTAGAGATCAGTACCATCTAGTGACCAGTTCCAAAATGACTACTTGTACATAATTCAGCCGGAAGCCTGGGAAGCAGAGGCCCCATCAGAAGGAACTTTCTAGAACTTTAAGTGGCAAATAAAGTGGCCTAGACAGAGCCTACTGTAATTAAATTATATTAAATCATGTGCCAGGAAGTTTTCTTCTGCCTCCATGATAAAAAGAAAGCTCTCTGTGTATGTGTGTTTGTGTGTGTGTCAGACAGATGATGTTTTTATGTATATATATATATATACACACACACATAAATGCCTCCATACAGATGTATATTGCAAAATGTTTTGTAACTTATTTTAAAAAATTATGTGCACATATGTATGTATATTTAATATATATATGTTTTTTCATGTACAGAACTACATTTTGACAGAACTATTTTTGTGGTCAAATTTCTTTTTTTTTATATATAAATATATAGGCATTAGAGCACATAAATTTATTAAACAAACATGGACAGAGCTGAAGGGAGAAACTGACAATACAATAATAATAGGAAACTTCAATACTTTCACTTTCAATAATGGATAAAACATCTAGGCAGAATTCCAATAAGAAAACAGCTAATTTAAACAAAACTATGCACCAAAGGGACCTAACAGACATACACAGACCTTCCCCAAAAACAGCAGAACACAAATTGTTCTCAAGCACACACAGGACATTATCCTAAATAGGTCATATGTTAGGTAACAAGTCAACAAGTTTTAAAAGATTTAAACCATATCAAGTGTCTTCTCAGATCACAGTAGAATGAAATTAGAAGTAACAAAAACACAACTGGAAAATTCTCAAACACGTGGAAATTAAACCACAGCTTTTGAACAACCAGTGGGTAAAATAGAAAATAAAATGGGGAATTTTTTAAATATCTTGAGACAAACAAAAATGAAACTACAATTTACTTAAACTTACGAAATTCAGCAAAAACCATATACTAAAAGGGAAATTTATTGTGTTAAATGCCTCCATTAAAAATGAAATATTTTTTTTTTATTTTTATTATACTTTAAGTTCTAGGGTACATGTGCATAACGTGCAGGTTTGTTACATATGTATATTTGTGCCATGTTGGTGTGCTGCACCCATCAACTCGTCAGCACCCATCAATTCATCGTTTTTATCATGTATAACTCCCCAATGAAATCCCTCCCCCTCCCCCCTCCCCATGATAGGCCCCAGTGTGTGATGTTCCCCTTCCCGAGTCCAAGTGATCTCATTGTTCAGTTCCCACCTAAAGAACTCAAACAAATATACAAGAAAAAAACAAACAACCCCATCAAAAAGTGGGCAAAGGATATGAACAGACATTTCTCAAAAGAAGACATTCATACAGCCAACAGACACATGAAAAAATGCTCATCATCACTCGCCATCAGAGAAATGCAAATCAAAACCACAATGAGATACCATCTCACACCAGTTAGAATGGCAATCATTAAAAAGTCAGGAAACAACAGGTGTTGGAGGGGATGTGGAGAAATAGGAACACTTTTACACTGTTGGTGGGATTATAAACTAGTTCAACCATTATGGAAAACAGTATGGCAATTCCTCAAGGATCTAGAACTAGATGTACCATATGACCCAGCCATCCCACTACTGGGTATATACCCAAAGGATTATAAATTATTCTACTACAAAGACACATGCACACGTATGTTTATTGCAGCACTATTCACAATAGCAAAGACTTGGAATCAACCCAAATGTCCATCAGTGACAGACTGGATTAAGAAAATGTGGCACATATACACCATGGAATACTATGCAGCCATAAAAAAGGATGAGTTTGTGTCCTTTGTAGGGACATGGATGCAGCTGGAAACCATCATTCTTAGCAAACTATCACAAGAAGAGAAAACCAAACACCGCATGTGGTCAAATTTCTAATGAGAAATATATAATATAAAATGTTATCTCATTTTAATTTTTGCTGACTTCAAAATTAATGTATTTGTTCCAAAAATAAATGCAGTGGAGAAATAAGTATTCACTAGAGAAAATTTTTTAATCTTTTGTCCTGTTATGTAACAAGATGTCCATCCTTGGTAATGTAGTTACTATTCTCCAGATATATTTCTATGTTCATAGTACTATATAGGTAGGTTCAGATGACATTACATATTATTTTAGAAAATTTTAATCATTATATGTATAGTATGGTTAATAAATTCTGTTGTTTAATATGTATTTTTGTTTACATATATTATAATTTTGTTCTTCCTTAGTCTTTATATGTTTGTGATGCAGAATTATTATTTGAATTATTTCACTGCAGACTTGGAACAAAACATTTTAGGTACTCAGACTTATTTATATATTAAGAATACTAAATATCTGCCTGTAAAATATGCTGGAATAGTTTCCCATAATTTATATTTCTTTAAAATTATTTTTCTGTTTTTGGATAGACAAAATCTTTTTTTAACTTTCCCTTACTTTTTATAATTAAATTAGTAATATGATTCACTGTAAAGAATTTGGAACCAGTTAATGTGTATTTATAACTTAATGATCATGTTAAAAAGAAAGTTTGTGACCCTACTGATACTGTATGGGATTTGGGGATATTGTCTGGAGAGTGTGTGAAATGGTGAATTTTAGAATCAAGTTTGGAAAGTAAAAATGTTTGTGAGAGTGGTAAGGAGAAGAAAGAAGTTAATGTGAGAAAAAGCATTTCGTAGTAAGAATGAAATGTTAAAAATTTCTGAAGGGCCAAGTCCAGTGACTCATGCCTGTAATCCCAACACTTTGGGAGGCTGAGGAGGGAGGATCGCTTGAGTCCAGCAGTTTAAGACTTGCTTGGGCAAAATAATGAAAGTCTGTCTCCACAAAAAAAAAAAAAAAAAAAAAAATTAACCTGGTATAGTGGCATGCACCTGCCTAGTCACAGCTACTTGGGAGGCTGAGGTGGGAAGATCGCTTGAGCGAGGGAGGTTGAGGCTGCAGTGATCCATGATTGTACCACTGCACTCCAGTCTGGGTGACAGAGCAGGACCCTGTCCCCCCTCCAAAACAATCCCAAACAAAACAAAACAAAAACAAAACCTAGAGGAACCGAATTTATCATTGAAACCTTTTTATTCTCTGTGTTTTTATGTCTTTGTCATTTCACCTTTTATTTGAATGTTAAAGAAGCAATTTTCCATTAAGTCTGAGAAAGAAATGACATTAATAAGTTCACTGGAGAAACAGTATCTGATACCTAGGCCTCAGATACCAGGTCCATCGCGGATCATAGGACTTTCAGTGAGTCACTTCCCCTGTGCTGGCCTCTGCTGTAACACACAATAATCTTTTATATAGAAATAGGTCTTTGTTCAAGTGTCATTTCCATCAGTGAGAACTTCAATGATTATACTACTTTTAAAAGTTCACACCCCTTCTGCACTCCCCATCTCCTTTCCCTGCATTAATTGTTCCACAATAAAAATGACAGCATAAACTTTGGTAGTTCTCTCTCTTAGCCATGCACTGTTTTCAGTGCTTCATATGTACTAACACATTTATTTCTCACATCAAGTTTAATAGGGAGATACTATTATTATTAGCCCTAAGGTCACACAGTTTTTAAGTGGGCAGAGCTGTGACTGAAATCCACCATCATGGCTCCTAACTCCCTTCTCTTAACTGTCAATCATGTTGTGCCTGTCCAAATTAGCTAGGCCATATCACATACTCCGTATTTTACTTATTTGTTTATTACCTTTTACCAACCCCACTAAAACATTAACTTTGAAAAGGTAAGAACTTTGTTCGTTTTGTTCATGGTTATATCCTGAGGCAGATGCATAAAATGTCCTGTAGCCACCAAGTACAAAATCTGATATTAATATCACCACTATAGCTTTCATATGCTTACTCTTGGTGTGGTACATCTTTTTCTTTCCCTTTACTTTCAGCTTATTTTGCCATTATAGTTAAACTGCATTTCCTTTAGACAACATATGTTTAGATCTTGTTTTTGTATATAGTCTCATAATCTTTGCCTTTTACTTGGGAGTGTTTAGTCTATTAGCATTTAAAGTACTATCAATAAAATTTGATTTAATTATAATATTTTGCTATTTTAGTGCATCTCCTTTAAAAACTTCCTCTATCCTTTGTTTGCCTTCTTTTTTGCCCCTTCCAACTTTTGAGTTCCGAGGGTACATATATATGCCAGTTTGTTATATGGATAAATTACATGTCGCTGGGGTTTGTTGTACAAATTATTTCATCAACCAGATAGTGTATTAGTCAGGGTTCTCTAGAGGGACAAAACTAATAGGATATATGTATATATGAAAAGGAGTTTATTAAGGAGAATTGACTCACATGATCACAAGATGAAGTCCCACAATAGGCCATCTGCAAGTTGAGGAGCAAGGAAGCCAGTAATGGCTCAGTCCAAGTCCCAAAACTTCAAAAGTAGCGAAGCCAACAGTGCAGCCTTCAGTCTGTGGCTGAAAGTCCAAGAGCCCATGGAAAACCACTGGTGTAAGTCCAAGAGTCCAAAAGCTGAAGAACTTGGAGTCTGATGTTCGGGAGCAGGAAGCATCTAGCATGGGAGAAAGATGAAGACTGAAAGATTCAGCAAGTCAGCTTCTTCCCCCTTCTTCTGTCTGCTTTTTCTAGCCACATTGGAAGCTGATTGGATGGCGCCCACCCAGATTGCGGGTGGGTTTTCCTCAGGGTGGGTCTTCCTCTCCCAGTCTACTGACTCCAATGTTAATCTCTTCTGGCAACACCCAGAAATACCCAGATACACCCAGAAACAATATTTTGTATCCTTCGATCCAATCAAGTTAACACTTAATATTAACCATCACAAGTCCACCCCTTGTCAACTTGAACCCATACACATTTCCTGAAATGATACTTAATCTCCAAGTAAAGATAATCATAAGGTCATAATTAAGCCTAACATAATACAGCTATCCTTCGTTCAACTGGAAGTGCCCTAATCCTTAACCATACTACCTGACAGATTTTTCAATCCTAATCCTTCTTCCCTGTTCTCCCCTCAAGTAGGCCCCAGTGTCCATTGTTCCCGTCTTTGTATCCATGTGTACTCAGTGTTTAGCTCCCACTTATAAGTGAGAACATGCAGTATTTGGTTTTCTGATTTTGCATTATTTTGCATAAGATAATTGCCTCCAGTTGCATCCATGTTGCTGCAAAGGACATGATTTCATTTTTTTTTCTATGGTGGCATAGTATTCCATGGTGTATACATATGAGTATTTTTTATCCAATCCACCTTGATGAGCACCTAGGTTGATTCCATGTCTTTGCTATCATGAATAGTGCTGCGATGAACATACGGGTTGTCACCCATTTAAAAGTGGGAAGTTGAGTGAGGGGCTGACTCCTTCTTAATGGCATCCCAGCAACCCCAGGACTTCTGAGTTTATGACTTTTTTTTTTTCCCCACAAAAAGAGTTATCCTCAGCACACTCTAGGATACTCATCTTTCTTTCCATATAAGCCCTCTACTCCTTCGCAATCACCCCCTCTGATTTCCAATTGGGACTGAATAAGAATTACATTTCTGGGGAATTTTTGCTCAAAATCAACAACCCATTATCTGTGAGTGTATAACCTCCTGACTTTTAAATCCACTGTGCAGATCTCTGTTAATCAGTTTATGTATCCAAAAAATAGGAATAATAGTTCATGCTCTGCTTACATTTTAGGATTAGTTTGTTAAAAAACCTGTGAAATTGCATTTTAAACTGTGAGGCATCATTTAATGTAAGTTGCTATAGGGTAGTGGATGTATTTCAAGATTGTAGGTATTTGGGGTGACTAAAAAGTGTGAACTAAGGAATCTTGCTGTCTCTTGGCACAAAAAGGTGAGAGGAAAGCAAAGCAATGTGTATATCTAATTTGAGCCCATTTTTCTAAATAAAGGAAAGATTGATTTCACCATTAGCATCTCTGAAGCTCTCTGACTCTGAGAATGGTAAAGCGCCTCCCATATCACCGTTTTTTGAACTAAACTCTAAGTCCCTTGAAAGCAGGGGTTATTGTATGTTAGGTTTTTCTTGGCCATCTTTTACTTTCTTAACAAGCATCAGCTGCTTGGCCTGGTGTGCCCCCCCCCCCCCCCCGCCCCCGCATTTGAGAAGGGTAACAATCTATCTATTCAGTGGCAATTATCTCTGCATCTGCTGGCTTTACCATATCTGAATAATGAAAATAAAAACCTACATTTTATTTTACTTTTTATTTTATTTTACAATTTCAACTTTTATTTTAGGTTCAGGGGGTACATGTGCACGTTTCTTACATGGATGTATTATGTGATGCTGAGGTTTGGGGTATGATTGATCCCATCACCCAGAAAGTGAGCATAGTATGTAATAGTTTTTCATCCCTTCCCTCCCAACTACCCTTCCCCCTAGTTGTCCCTGATGTCTGCTGTTGCAATTGTTATGTTCATATGTACTCAGTGTTTAGCTACCACTTATAAGGGAGAACATGAGGTATTTGGTTTTCTGTGTCTGTGCTAGTTTGCTAAGGGTAATGGCCTCCAGCTCCATCCACACCCCTGCAAAAGACATAATCTCATTCTTTTTATGACTACATAATATTCCATGGTATGTATGTAACACATTTTCTTTATTCAATCCATCATTGATGGGCATCTAGGTGGACTCCGTGACTTTCCTATTGTGAATAGTGCTGTAGAGAACATACACGTGCATGTGTCTTTATGGGAGAACGATTTACATTCCTTTGGTTCCTATGGTTATTCCAGTAATGGAATTGCTGGGTATAATAGTAGTTCTGTTTTAGTTCTTTAAGAAATTGCCAAACTTCTTTTCTATTTCTTTAAAAAAAAATTTTTTTTATTATTATACTTTAAGTTCTAGGGTACATGTGCACAACGTGCAGGTTTGTTACATATGTATACTTGTGCCATGTTGGTGTGCTGCACCCATCAACTCATCAGCACCCATCAACTCGTCATTTACATCAGGTATAACCCCCAATGCCATCCCTCCCCATTGCCCCCTCCCCATAATAGGCCCCGGTGTGTGATGTTCCCCTTCCAGAGTCCAAGTGATCTCATTGTTCAATTCCCACCTATGAGTGAGAACATGCGGTGATTTGTTTACTGTTCTTGTAATAGTTTGCTGAGAATGATGGTTCCCAGCTGCATCCATGTCCCTACAAAGGACACAAACTCATCCTTTTTTATGGCTGCATAGTATTCCATGGTGTATATGTGCCACATTTTCTTAATCCAGTCTGTCACTGATGGACATTTGGGTTGATTCTAAGTCTTTGCTATTGTGAATAGTGCCACAATAAACATATGTGTGTATGTGTCTTTATAGCAGCAAGATTTATAATCCTTTGGGTATATCCCCAGTAATGGGATGGCTGGGTCATATGGTATTTCTAGTTCTAGATCCTTGAGGAATCGCCATACTGTTTTCCACAATGGTTGAACTAGTTTACAGTCCCACCAACAGTGTAAAAGTGTTCCTATTTCTCCACATCCTCTCCAGCAGCTGTTGTTTCCTGACTTTTTAATGATTGCCATTCTAACTGGTGTGAGATCATATCTCATTGTGGTTTTGATTTGCATTTCTCTGATGGCCAGTGATGATGAGCATTTTTTCATGTGTCTGTTGGCTGTATGAATGTCTTCTTTTGAGAAATGTTTGTTCATATTCTTTGCCCACTTTTTGATGTTTTTTTTTTTTTTTTGTTTGTTTTTTTCTCGTAAATTTGTTTGAGTTCTTTGTGGGTTCTGGATATTAGCCCTTTGTCAGATGAGAAGATTGCAAAAATTTTCTCCCATTCTGTAGGTTGCCTGTTCACTCTGATGGTAGTTTCTTTTGCTGTGCAGAAGCTCTTTAGTTTAATTAGATCCCATTTGTCAATTATGGCTTTTGTTGCCATTGCTTTTGGTGTTTTAGACATGAAGTCCTTGCCCATGCCTATGTCCTGAATGGTATTACCTAGGTTTTCTTCTAGGGTTTTTATGCTTTTAGGTCTAACATTTAAGTCTCTAATCCATCTTGAATTAATTTTCGTATAAGGAGTAAGGAAAGGATCCAGTTTCAGCTTTCTACTTATGGCTAGCCAATTTTCCCAGCACCATTTATTAAATAGGGAATCCTTTCCCCATTTCTTGTTTCTCTCAGGTTTGTCAAAGATCAGATGGCTGTAGATGTGTGGTATTATTTCTGAGAGCTCTGTTCTGTTCCATTGGTCTATATCTCTGTTTTGGTACCAGTACCATGCTGTTTTGGTTTCTGTAGCCTTGTAGTATAGTTTGAAGTCAGGTAGCATGACGCCTCCAGCTTTGTCCTTTTGACTTAGGATTGTCTTGGCAATGCAGGGTCTTTTTTGGTTCCATATGAACTTTAAAGCAGTTTTTTCCAATTCTGTGAAGAAAGTCATTGGTAGCTTAATGGGGATGGCATTGAATCTATAGATTACCTTGGGCAGTATGGCCATTTTCATGATATTGATTCTTCCTATCCATGAGCATGGAATGTTCTTCCATTTATTTGTGTCCTCTTTTATTTCACTGTGCAGTGGTTTGTAGTTCTCCTTGAAGAGGTCCTTTACATCCCTTGTAAGTTGGATTCCTAGGTATTTTATTCTCTTTGAAGCAATTGTGAATGGAAGTTCATTCATGATTTGGCTCTCTGTTTGTTACTGGTGTATAAGAATGCTTGTGATTTGTACACATTGATTTTGTATTCTGAGACTTTGCTGAAGTTGCTCATTAGCTTAAGGAGATTTTGGGCTGAGACAATAGGGTTTTCTTTTTTTTTTATTATTATACTTTAAGTCTAGGGTACATGTGCATAATGTGCAGGTTTGTTACATATGTATACTTGTGCCATGTTGGTGTGCTGCTCCCATCAACTCATCAGCACCCATCAATTTGTCATTTATATCAGGTATAACTCCCAATGCAATCCCTCTCCCCTCCCCCCTCCCCATGATAGGCCCCGATGTGTGGTGTTCCCCTTCCCGAGTCCAAGTGATCTCATTTTTCAGTTCCCACCTATGAGTGAGAACATGTGTTGTTTGGTTTTCTCTTCTTGTTATAGTTTGCTAAGAATGATGGTTTCCAGCTGCATTCGTGTCCCTACAAAGGACACAAACTCATCCTTTTTTATGGCTGCATAATATTCCATGGTGTATATGTGCCACATTTTCTTAATCCAGTCTGTCACAGATGGACATTTGGGTTGATTCCAAGTCTTTGCTATTGTGAATAGTGCCGCAATAAACATACGTGTGCATGTGTCTTTATAGCAGCATGATTTATAATCCTTTGGGTATATACCCAGTAGTGGGATGGCTGGGTCATCTAGTTCTAGATCCTTGAGGAATTGCCATACTGTTTTCCATAATGGTTGAAGTAGTTTACAGTCCCACCAACAGTGTAAAAGTGTTCCTATTTCTCCACATCCTCTCCAGCACCTGTTGTTTCCTGACTTTTTAATGATTGCCATTCTAACTGGTGTGAGATCATATCTCATTGTGGTTTTGATTTGCATTTCTCTGATGGCCAGTGATGACAATAGGGTTTTCTAAATACACAATCATGTCATCTGCAAACAGGGACAATTTGACTTCTTTTCCTAACTGAATACACTTTATTTCTTTCTCTTGTCTGATTGCCCTAGCCAGAACTTCCAACACCATGTTGAACAGGAGTGGTGAGAGAAGGCATCCCTTTCTTGTGCCAGTTTTCAAAGGGAATGCTTCCAGTTTTGACCATTCAGTGTGATACTGCCTGTGGGTTTGTCATAAATAGCTCTTATTATTTTGAGACACGTTCCATCAATACCGAATTTATTGAGAGATTTTAGCATGAAGGGCTGTTGAATTTTGTCAAAAGCGTTTTCTGCATCTATTGAGATAATCATGTGGTTTTTGTCTTTTGTTCTGTTTATATGCTGGATTATGTTTATTGATTTGTGTATGTTGAACCAGCCTTGCATCCCAGGGATGAAGCCCACTGGATCATGGTGGATAAGCTTTTTGATGTGCTGCTGGATTCGGTTTGCCAGTATTTTATTGATGATTTTTGCATCGATGTTCATCAGGGATATTGGTCTAAAATTCTCTTTTTTTGTTGTGTCTCTGCCAGGCTTTGGTATCAGGATGATGTTGGCCTCATAAAATGAGTTAGGGAGGATTCCCTCTTTTTCTATTGATTGGAATAGTTTCAGAAGGAATGGTATCAGCTCCTCGTTGTACTTCTGGTAGAATTCAGCTGTGAATCCATCTGGTCCTGGACTTTTTTTGGTTGGTAGGCTATTAATTATTGCCTCAATTTCAGAGCCTGTTATTGGTCTATTCAGGAATTCAACTTCTTCCTGGTTTAGTCTTGGGAGAGTGTAAGTGTCCAGGAAATTATCCATTTCTTCTAGATTTTCTAGTTTATTTGCATAGGGGTGTTTATAGTATTCTCTGATTGTAGTTTGTATTTCTGTCGGGTTGGTGGTGATACCCCCTTTATCATTTTTTATTGCGTCTATTTGATTCTTCTCTCTTTTCTTCTTTATTAGTCTTGCTAGCGGTCTATCAATTTTGTTGATCTTTTCAAAAAACCAAATCCTGGATTCACTGATTTTTTGGAGGGTTTTTTGTGTCTCTATCTCCTTCAGTTCTGCTCTGATCTTAGTTATTTCTTGCCTTCTGCTAGCTTCTGAATGTGTGTGCTCTTGCTTCTCTAGTTCTTTTAATTGTGATATTAGGGTATCAATTTTAGATCTTTCCTGCTTTCTCTTGTGGGCATTTAGTGCTATAAATTTCCCTCTACACACTGCTTTAAATGTGTCCCAGAGATTCTGGTATGTTATATCGTTGTTCTCATTGGTTTCAAAGAACATCTTTATTTCTGCCTTCATTTTGCCAAACTGCTTTTCATAGTGGCTGAACTGACTTACATTCCCACTAGCAGTGTATAATTGTTAACTTTTCTCCACAACCTTGCCAGCATCTGTTTTTTTTTTCTTTTTAGTAATAGCCATTCTGACTGGTGTGAGATGCTATCTCATTGTAATTTTGATTCGCATTTCTCTAATGATTGGTGATGTTGAGCATTCTTTCATATGCCTGTTGGCTGCATGTATGTCTTTTTTTGAAAACTGTTCTTGTCCTTTGCCCATTTTCTAATCAGGCTGTTTGTTTTTGCTTGTTGATTTATTTAAATTTATTATAGATTCTGGATATTAGACCTTTGTCAGATGCATAGTTTACAAATATTTTCTCCCTTTCTGTAGGTTGTCTGTTTATTCTGTTGATAGTTTCTTTTGCTGTGCAGAAGCTTTTTAGTTTAATTAGGTCCCACTTGTCAAATTTTGTTTTTGCTGCAATTGCTTTTGGAGTCTTCATCATAAAATCTTTGTCAGAGCCTGTGTCGATAATGGTATTTCCTAGATTTTCTACTAGAGTTTTTATAGTTTTAGGTTTTATATTTACGTCTTTAATCAATCTGGAGTTGATATTTGTATACAGTGAAAGGAAGGGATCCAATTACAATCTTATGCATATGTGTTTGCCTTCTTTTAGGTTAAATAAATATGTTTTAGAATTTCATTCTGCTTTCTCTATTTACTTTATAGCTATATCTTATTGTATTTTAAAGTGATTGCTTTATGGATTACAATATAAACCACTAGTCTTTCTGTGTTCTCGGAGTTCATATTGTACCACTTCACATAAAATGAAAGAACATTGGTGTTACGCATTTCCTCTTACCACTGCTCTCTTTTATACTATAGCTGCCATATGTATTATACCCACATACATTAACTCTCATAATACATTATAATTTTTGCTTTAAAGCAACTTTTATTTAAAATAAATTAAAAGGAAAATAAAAGATAGTGGTTTATATTTACCCACATATTGGCCATTTTTTAATGCTTTTCATTCCTCTATTTAGATTTCATTTTACATCTGGTATCATTTCTCTTCAGCCTGAAAAAACTTCCTTTAGCATATCTTGTATTGCAGATATACTAACATTGTACTTTCTTAGTTTTTGTTTATGTAATGCTGTCTTTGTTTATGTAACACTATTTTTGTGAATGATACCTTGTACGTTCCAAATTTTGTTCCTCTACAGCAGGGGTCTCTAACCCCCAGGTCACGGACCAGTACTGGTCCCTGGCTTGTTAGGAACCAGGCTGCACAGCAGGAGGTGAGCCGTGGACCAGCAAGCATTACCACCTGAGCTCCGCTTCCTGTCAGATCAGTGGCGTCATTAGATTCTCATAGGAGCGTGAACCCTATTGTGAACTGCACATACGAGGGATCTAGGTTGCATGCTCCTTATGAGAATCTAATGCCTGATAATCTGAGGTAGAACAGTTTCATCCTGAAATCTACCCCAACACCCCATTGGTGGAAAAATTGCCTTCCTGAAAACCGGTCTTGGTCCCCTGGTGCCAAAACGGTTGGGGACAACTGCTGTACAGAGTATTAACTTGTTTGTTGGTTGAAGCAACAAATTGATTCAATCTCTGTCTCTTCTGCAGTTAGCATCAGATGAAATATTTTAGCTAAAGCTAAAATAACTGAAGCTTACTGTTTTCCCCACCATGTATAGTTCAGGGGTCAGCCAGATGTTTGAGCCAAAGCTATATACAGAATTTGTGGCACTCTCTTTGTGACTTTCGCCTTTCAGTGTATTATTTACTTATTTTTCAGCTGCTGTGATTGCCCCAAAATGTGGCCATTGATTCCTAAACTGGTAACGCTACAGATTCATCTGAATTTTAGCCACTCCACATGTAACCAGACAAAAAGCGATAATAGCCACTCCACACGTAACTGGGCAAAAAGCCATAAAAGCAGGCATCCAGAAACATTTCCTCTTCCAAATTCTACTTCTCTCCAATCTCTGCTTGGTCTCAGTCTTACTCAAGTGCTTTAAAATAATGATCAATAAATGTTAATTTTTCTGTGACACAGTTACAGAATATAAGCACTACTAAATCTTAGCATGAAGCAACAAGAATGCAGAAATGTCATTATTAAGGTACTGAAATGTATACATCATACAGTACTCTAAGAAAAGAAAAACATGATACAAAAATATGTACTGTGATAATCTCATAAATATTCTAAGGAGACAAATAGGTACTAAAGGGAAAGTTTTTTAAAAAATGTTTTATTGACACATAATGATTATATACATTTATGGGGTACATGTGATATTTTGGTACTTACATAAAATTTGTAATGATCTAATTAGGGTATTTAAAATATCCATTGCCTTGAAAATTTATAATTTATTTGTGTTGGGAATATTTCAAATATTCTCTAGCTATTTTGAAATATACAATAAATAGTTAACTATAGTCAGCCTACTGTGCTATCAAAACGGTGTGGTTTCTCAAAAAGCAAAACATAGAACTGCCATATGATACAGCAATCACACTACTGGGCATTTATCCAAAGGAAAGGAAATTGGTATATCAAAAGGATACCTGCAGTCATATATTTATCTCCGTGCTATTAACAATAGCCAAGATAGGGAATCAAGTGCCCATCAATGGATGAACAGATAAAGAAAATGTGGTATATATACACAATGGAATACCATTCAGCCATACAAAATAACAAAATCCTGTCATTTTCAGCAACATGGATGGAACTGGAAGTCATATTAAGTGAAATAAGGCAGACACAGAAAGATGAATACCACATGTTCTCACTTATTTGTGGGAGTTATAAATTTTGATCTCATGGAGGTAGACAGTAGAATGGTAGTTAGCCAAGGCTGGGGAGGGTTAGGGGAATGAAGAGAGATGGTTAACGGGTACAAACATGCAGTTAGATAGAAGGAATGAGTTCTAGTGTCCTCAAGTGCTTTTAGATAGTTATTTAAGTTGTTTCTCACAGTTTATAACTGCTAGCTATGGGAGGTTTGGTTCAATGTGACTTATTTTGCCATTACTGGAAGTAAAACATGTACTCTGCCTTTAATTATGAAAAGAATGAGCCATTGACTTTCTTGTCTGACGAGGTTGAATGCAATTTAATTGTGAAAGAGAGGGCTGTCTATTTCAGTTGACATAGAGAATACAAATAGGGATGAATTCTTTAGTTACCACAGGCAAAAAAGGTTTCATATGTAGATCTATGTATTTAGAAAAGTGAAACATTAATTTAAATAAATCACATTCTTACCAGAATGCCTTGATTTGAAATATGTGAGCTCTTATAACAAATTATTGGAATTGACTTTCCTCCATAGCATACAGTGTCTTAAACTTAAACATGTTCTCTTCAGCTACACTCTCAGTTGAAATAACTTTGCATGTGTGTGTATACACACATACGTATGTGTGAGGTATGAACATATAATAAATATATAGAGATATATATTCAAAGGAAAACGTAATCTTATCATAACATCTCTTTGCAACATGCCTTTTTCATATAACAGCATATTTTCCAAGTAATAGAACACATTTTTAACATGTGATTTTTTTCTCTTTTTGCTTCACAAACAGGCTTATCCTGTGTTTTCAAAAATATTATTTTGTTTACTTTCCCTGATTGTAAACTTAACATAAATTTTTTGCTAAAAACAAGTAACTGTTTTGTATTTTCCTTTTCCTCTATGTTATGGTATTAATTCAGTTATATAAATTATAAATCAACATATATTTCTTCTTGTGTGTGTATATATATGTATGTGTGTGTGTATGTGTGTGTGTGTATACATAAGGGAAGAAAATGTTTCTAAATTTTAACTTTGTTTATCAGTAGATGTCATCAACCCTAAACAATAGCTAATCTCCTTTCTGTCTTTATGGCTATGCTTATTCTGGATATGTCATATAAATGGAATCATACAGTATGTGACTTTTTGCATCTGACTTATTTCAGTTAGCATAATGTTTTTAAGGTTTATCCATGTTGTAGCATCCACCAGTACTTTTTTATGGCTGAATAGTATTCCATTGTATAGACGTACCGCATTTCACTTGTACATTTACCAGTTGATGGGCATTGGACTGTTTCCATCTTTTGGCTACTATTAATAATGTTGCTATAAACATTAATGTACAAGTTTTTGCTTGAACACCTGTTTTTAATTCTCTTATGTATATACCTAGGAGTGGAATTGGAGGCCATGTGTTCATTTTTAAATAAAGCTGATATTACCTGTGCAAAACTGATCAAAACAAATAGACAAACATACCTGTTTTTATGGTATTGCCAATTGGCTGCATATGAGCAAGGACCATCAGAGAATATGGACAAATAAAATACTTGAACCTTTCAGAGAGGGTATTTACCAGTTAATGGTTTTCTATTGTTACAAATAAATATTGCAAATGCAGAAAGCAGCAGGAGTTGCTTCTGTTGCCAGAAATCCAAATCCATTTAATTCTATCTCTAGACTTTTAGGCACTTAGAGTTATGTTGGACTATTTGTGATACAACTCTTATAAAGGCATAAAGCATACCATTCTGAAAATAGGCAAAGACTATTCAGACAAATATCTACATCTAATGTGAAACGGTTCAATTGAAATGCTGTCCCCACATCACTTATTGGGTCAGAGGAAAATGTCATGGCCAGAGATAACTTGGCACAGAACTGAATTTATCCAAGATGTATTATCTTTGAATACCCACTGCGACCCGCCAGCTGGAGGTCACTTAAGAAAATATGACAGCACTAAATATGGCAAACAGAAGTTCATTATATCCCATCAAACGTTTTTCTAATGTGGTATTTAAAAGTTTCTTCAAATATGCATTTCCTTTATTTGTCCAAAAATGGGAAAATGTGCATATTTATCATATTCACCTCAGAAAGGCTATGTGGAACATCAGTGATGTGACGTGGAAAACTTTTAATTCCAGGAAAGCCAAATTCATAGGCCTATGGGGTCAAGTTGATGATGTAGATAATATAAGCAGGAGTAAATAAAAATAACAAGAACTTTTGCTACCACAAGTTAATACTGTCCACTTTTACTGAAATGAACAGTATTCTTAGTTTCTTTTTTCCACCCACGTTTCACAATTTTTATTTTTTAGCTGGGCATGATGGCATGCGCCTGTAGTCCCATCTTACTTCAGGAGGCTGAAGTGGGAGAATCCCTTGAGCTCAGGAGTTTGAGACTACCCTAGGCAACATAGTGAGACCCTGTCTCTAAAATAATAAATACATAAAATTTTATGTTTAATAGAGAAGTAATAATTGCATTATTTATAAGGTACAGTGTGATATTTTGATATATATATGTATGTGTATATGTATGTGTATGTATATATGTACATACACACAGATTGTGGAATGATGAAACCAAGTGAATTAACATATCCATCACCTCACCTACTTATCATTTATTTGTAGTTAGAATGTTTAAAATCTCTTTTAACAAGAAATATTTCACTTTTCTCTTTACTGTAAGAAAAGTACCAGCAATAGTAGTACAATAAAAACTAACATTCCGTGTATCTGTGGGGATAGGAAGTGACAGGAACCACAGTGACTGGGGATAAGGAAACTGCTACTCAGCTCTAGCCAGTTATTTCCTTAAGGTCATGTAGGAATGTAGGCCCTGTGTGGCAGAACCTTCTCATTTTTCAAGATAAGCCAAGAAGCTTTATTTATATGTGAAATCTTCCAATTTTTAGATGTCGGCAACTGTTTAAAAATGAAATGTTATGTGGATGACATTGTGTTCCCCAAATCATCAATTTTTACCCTCTGTTGTAAATTAATATTTTTTTTGCAGTTGCAAGATTTGATAGAGTGAAAGTAAATTAATATGAATTGAAAGAATATGACATCTAAAACCAGATAAGCTAAAATAAAAAGATTAAAGACAGACATGATTAATATTTTATAATTATCTTTATATAAACAAAATGTCCAAATAAAGAATCAATAAAAGAAAGGGAATGAAATTAGGAGCAGACACACAAAGAAGCTTACATCACGTGCTTTGTCCAGATGTAAGGAGTTGAGAAGAGTTTTTTTTATTGCCGGAGTTATTATGGAGGTTAATGAAAATGTTTACCCAAAAGTTGGAACTATGAAGGATGAATATAATATTCATAAGAAAAACGAGGACACTATGATCAGTTCCCAAGAGCTTTTCCAAAATAGAACAGCTCTCATTTTTGGCCTGCCATTCCGATATCACTGCCTTGTTTTCACAGGGATTTTCGGTTTATATGGACTCTTGTTTGGATGGCCGCACTCCCCCTTTTAGCAGAGTAATGATCTGCATTTCATAGATCAGGAAATCAAGGGCATAAAACATGTTGCTGAGAAAAGACTAGGAATAAATAACCTTTTATTCATGCAAATCTCAGTTGCAAGTTCACATAGTGGAGGCGGAAATGTCAACCGGATGTCTAGAATACAGAAAGAACTAGTCTTTGCGGAGCCTTGAATACTATTTTTAAAATCTTATTAATGTGAAAGACTGAGGACTCCTTGTAACCTCATTTAAAAAGTTTTATCTGCTAATACATAGACAGTGTTTACAGACAGAAATGTATTTGTCATTTGACTCTAGAAAATTCACCTATGCAAAAATCTCATTTCAAAAGTAGGCAGATAGCATAAAGAAAACACAATTTTCCACTGAATAATTTTTCTTGAAATTAAACATTTTTATTTGAATGCAATCATCAACATGACTGAATGATAATATATTTGCTTATGAGTAATATAAAGTGAAACCATACAAATTGAGAACAAAATTAAGTTGTCTTGATAACTATTCAAAAAGTGTTTGACCAAAACAAACCCCCGTCCCAGTATAAATACTCTCTGTTAAATTCTCAAAATAAATATGGCTGAATACAAAGAAATCCTTATGCTGTTGAGATGACCCATTTTCATGCTCTGGGAAAAGAAATGATTCGGCAGAAGACATGAGAATGGTGTGTTAAAGTGAAGATGTGAATGTCTGTATGGAAAGGCAAGATGAACTTAAACATTGAACAGTAAACTGAGAATTCTGATATTGTTCCCTTTTAGCACAGTGCTGCCGAAGCACTGCCAAGTGTACCAGGCACTCAGGTGTGCAAATGTTTCTCTGTATAACTGGTTTGATCATCCTTATGGCTCCATATACACCTGCACTTTCTGTCTGTCCTTTTGAGAATATGCACAATCTCTCAGGTTGGCCTTGCCCTATGCCCAGCCATTTTCCATCATTAGGTTTTGGGCACATGGGTGGTCGCGGAATGGGGAGGCAAGGGGCAGTGGTAGCTTGCTTGTCCCTATGGCACTAAGTTGTTCCCTGCACTGGTGACTGTTAAGATGTGATGAAACTTGGCCATGACCTTTGTGCTTTGTTCTCAGCCCTTTCATTAGCACTCTGTTTTTATAGTCAATAAATTAGTCTTTATTATCATATATGCATGTATATTATCATACATACAAATAGATGGAAAATAATAAAGAAATAGATTATTGTGAAGTAGAAAAATCATGCCTAACAGGATTTTTAAAAGGAGACTATCAGATGAACTGTAGACGATGTCTGGTGATACTGCCATAGTATCTGTCCAAAAGCTCCTTGATCTGATATACAACTTCAGCAAAATTTCAGGATACAAAATCAATGCAAAAATCAGTAGCATTTCTATATACTAATAACATCCAAGCTGAGAGCCAAATCAAGGACACAATCCCATTCAGAATAGCCAAAAAAAAAAAAAAAAAAAAAAAAAAAAAAAAAAAAAAAAAAAAAAAGAATAAAATACGTAGGGATACAGCTAACCAGGGAGGTGAAAGATCTCTACAATGAGAGATTACAAAACACTGCTCAAAGAATTCAGAGATGACAGAAACAAATGGAAAAGCATTCCATGCTCATGGCTAGGAAGATTCAATATTGTTAAAATGTCCATACTGCCCAAAGCAATTTACAGATTCAATGCTATTCCTTTCAAGCTACCAATGACATCCATCACAGAATTAGAAAAACCTATTTTAAAATCCATATGGAATCATAAAAGAAGCCAAATAGCCAAGCAATCATAAGCAAAAAGAACAAAACTGGAGACATCACGTTACCTGACTTCAAACTGTACTATGAGGCTACTGTAACCAAAACAGCATGGTGCGCATACAAAAATAAGCACATAGACCAAGAGAACAGAATCTAGACCCAGAAATAATGCCACACACTTACAGCCATCTGATCTTCAACAAAATCGACAAAAACAAGCAATGGGGAAAGAACTCCCTATTGAATAAATGGTGCTAAGGTAACTGGCTAGCCATACACAGAAGATTGAAACTGGACCCCCTTCTTACACCATATAGAAAAATCAACTCAAAATGGATTAAAGACTTAAATGTAAAACTTAAAACTGTAAAGACCCTAAAAGATTGCCTAGGAAATACCATTGTGGACATAGGTCCTGGAAAATATTTCATGATGAAGATGCTAAAGCAATTTCAATGAAAACAAAAATCGACAAATGGGATCTGATTAAAGAGCTACTGCACAGAAAAAAAAAAAAAAAAAAAAAACTATCAACAGAGTAAACAGACAACTCACGGAATATGAGAAAATATTTGCAAACTTTGCATCTCATAAAGATCTAATATCCAGAATCTGTAAAGAACTTAAAACAATAAGCAAAAACCAAATAACCTCATTAGAAAATAGGCAAAGGACATGTAGTAAAATGAACAAACACTTTTCCAAAGAAGACATACACACAGCCAACAAGTATATGCAAAAATCTCAACATCATGAATCATTAGAAAAATGCAAATCAAAACCACAATAAGATACCATTTCACACCAGTCAGAATGACTATTATTAAAAAGTCAAAAATAAATGGTGCTGGCAAAGTTGTAGAGAAAAATGAACTTATACACTTCTAGTGGTAATGTAAATTAATTCAGCCACTGTAGACATCTTGTAGATTTCTCAGAGAACTTAAAGCAGAATTAGCATTTGACCCAGCAATTCCATTATTGGGTATATACCCAAAGGAATATAAATCGTTTTACCATAAAGACACATTCACAATAGCAAAGCACTATTCAAAGGAGCAAAGACATCGAATCAACTTAAATGTCCATCAATGGTAGATTGGATAAAGAAAATGTGGTACATATACACCATGGAATACTACACAATCATAAAGAAGAATGAGATCATGCCCTTTGCAGCAACATGAGTGGAACTGGAGGTCATTATCCTAAGCAAACTAATGCAGGAACAGAAAACTGGATACCACATGTTCTCACTTGTAAGTGGGAGCTATACATGGAGTACATATGGGTATAAAGAAGGGAACAACAGACACCAGGGTCTACTGGAGGGTGGAGGGTGTGAAGAGGGTGAGGATAAAAAAACTACCTGTCGGTTATGATATGGTTTGGCTTTCTGTCCCCACCCAAATCTCATCTTGAATTGTAATCCCCAGGTGTTGAGGGAGGAACTGGTCAGAGGTGATTGGATCATGGGGGTGGTTTCCCCCATGCTGTTCTCATGGTAATGAGTGAGTTCTCACGAGATCTGATGGTTTTATGTGTTTGGAAGTTTCTCCTTCACGCACTCTCTTTTCCTGCCGCCTCGTGAAGAAGGTGCTTGCGTCTCATTCAACTTCCACCATGATTTTAAGTTTCCTGAGGCCCCCATCGCCAGCCATGTGTAATTGTGAGTCAATTAAACTTCATTCCTTTGTAAATTACAGTCTCAGGGAAGTTGTTTATAGCAGTGTGAAAACGGACTAATACAGTGTACTGTGCTTATTACCTGGATAATGAAATAATCTGTACACCAAACCACAGCAACATGCATGCAATTTTCCTATGTAAGAAGCCGAAACATGTACCCCTGAACTGAAAATAAAAAGTAAAAACAATAAAAAGAAAGCATCTGGAACATACCACTTCTTTAAGTGATATTAGAAATGTTAGTTCCAGAATTCTTCATTCCATCAGTGGGGGGATTTTGATGTAAAATGAATGGAATAACTATATTAAGGATTATTTGAAAATATACACACAAAACATGCAATTTACACGTATTTATGTAACTTGTGAGCTTTGGTGTTATTTTTTATAGCGTATGCTTTCCTTTGGAGTTTGGAAGAGGAAAAGACATTTGTGACATTTCTTTTTATTATTTAATGAGTTATCTTGCCTATTCTTTACTCTTCAGTTTAACATTAGAGAAACACACACTCACTCCACACATGTAGAAACAAATTGTAGTCGTCTTTCTCCAAATGAGTATGTCCTGCAGACAGTTGAAAATGAGAGTCTGGGCTTCAGAGAAGAGTGGGATGAACAAATGGACTTGAGTTGGCAGTGCGCCCCCAAATATGCACTGAATGAAAGAATAATTGTGAGAGACCCAGCTTTGGAAGTCATTATCAAAAACTAAAACAGCAATACACATTCAATTTTTTTCTCTCCACATGAATTTTTCAAATATATTTAGTATTATTCATTTCGTACTGTCTTTGTCTCTCTTTACAAAAATTGTTACTGTTCCATCGCAGCAGGTGTGGAATATTGAGATAATCGCCACCTGCTGGTCAAAGCCAGAACTACATCTTTGAATGTCTGGGAGGAGGCTCTGTAAGGATCTGGAGAGGGAGGGGCCTCTGACCTGACCCCCCAAACAGGGCTTGCTGGAGCCTTGAATGGCACAGGCAGCCCTTCGTGCTTAATCTATTGCTACCTGGCTCTCTGAGCTCCTGGCAGGAAGTTCCACCCCTGTCTCAAATAAAGAGAAAGCCACCAGTGTGTCTCTGATAAACTATATCAGCGCATGTGTGCGCATGTGTCGATATTTTGTATTTTGCGTTATATCCTTTTAAATACATTTAATTTATAACATGTACTTTATAGATACGGGAGTATTATCAGCAATAAGGGGGGACCAATCATATTGTAAATACAATGTGTAATTCGCTCTTTTAAAAAAACTCAAAGTTAACTATGAATTCCTTTTTAAAAATTAATTTCATTGTAAATTGTAAGGTGTACAACAGGATGTTATAAGATACATACATATAGTAAAATGGTTACTATAGTGGAACAGATGAACATATCCATCATCTCACGGAATTTCCTATTTTCCTCCTTTTGGCAAGAACAACTGCAATCTACTCATTTAGCAAAAATCCGAATGCAATACACTATTATTTACTATATTCCTCTTATTGGACTTTAGATCTTTTGATTTGTTCGTCCTACCTGTTTGCTGCTTTGTATCTATGACCTACATCTCCCCATTTCCTTCTCCCACCCTAACCCTTGTAACCGCTATTTTCTTGTCTCTCTCTATATTTGACCTTTAAAAAACATTTGACACATAAGTGGGACTGTGCAATATTTGTCTTTCTGTGTCTGGCTTATTTCATTTAGTATAATGACCTCCAGGTCCATCCATGTTGTGGCAAATGGCAGGATCTCCTTGTTTTTTATACTACATTATTTATGTTACTAAGTGCAAATTGCTTTCCAGGTCAGTAGACATACAAAATAAATTACTGAGATTAGATTATAACAAATTTTTATTTTTTTCACAAACTTATAACAATTACTTTCCTAAATCACAAAACTAATATATGTTTGTAATTGAAAGAAACTGAGCAAAAGACACGCTTATGTGGAAAATGAAATGATCCTGTATCTACCTCCTTCACTCTGCTGAGGTATCCTTTGTTAATGGTGTGGAGCATATTCAACAGATGATTTTTTTTTCTCCATAGAAAGAAAATGTTCCTGAGAATATATATGGAAATATATATGTACAAAATACATAAAGATGTACAATGTGTATGAACATGTGTTATGAGATGAATGTTTTTATCCTCCCAAATTTATGCATTGAAGCCCTGGCTTCCAAGGTGATAGTATTTGGAGGTGGGGCCTTTGTGGTATAATTAAGTTTAGATTAGACCATGAGAGTGGGACCCTCATGATGGGATTGATGCACTTATAAGCAGAGGAAGAGAGAGAGAGAGAGAGAGAGGGAGAGAGAGAGAGAGAGAGATCTCTTTCTTTCTTCATGAGTATGCACCAAGTGTTATGTGAGCAAACACTGAGAAAGTGGCTGTCTACAAGCCATGAAGAGAGCCGTCACCAGAGGCTGAATCTACTGACACTTGGTCTCGGACTTCCCAGCCTCCAGAACTATCAGAAATAAATGTCTGTCATTTAAGTCACCCAGACTGTGGCATTTTGTTATAGCAGCCTGAACAGACAGCATGTATATACACATATTCTTCATGAAAATGGGATGACTGCAAACTTTATCTTGCAATTTACCTGTCTTAGCTGAGAATAAAGGTACCTGGACTTTTATTTGTGTGTTCATTGCTGTTGGATATCTTCTCATAAGTTTAATTGCATTCCTCCAATTTTCTATGAGATTTTAAGTTTTCATTTGTTTCTCTTCTGGTTAAAGAGAGTTCCTGGCATGTAAAGTGGATAATTTCTCCTCCAATTTTTAATGCAACTTTAAATGTTAAAATCTCATTGATTTTAATGATGAAGAAATCAATACAGTTCATTGTAAAAGTTTTTAAGAATCACAGGAGTGTAAAGATTGCCACTTCATGAGAAGATTTTAGATAGAAATCATTCAAAGCCCAGGAAGACATCATAGTGAGAAAGGCTTCGGTTTTAGAGTCCCTGGCCTGTGTTTTACAGACTTGGCCCTAAGGGTAACTTGCTTAGCCTCTAGAGTCTTGGGTTTTCTCATTTCTCATAAGAGATCCTTATTACCTACCTTGAATTTATTATCATATTTAGAAGAGATACAATATAAAATTCCTTAGACATAACCCAAGCTTTGATAAACAAGAATTTCCTTCCTACATATCACTTTCCCAATGTCTAAAACCTGTACTTTCATCTGATTTATTTATCACTTCAGGAACTGCCAATCAACATGCCTCCTAGCCTAGGACAGGATTTCCTCTCCACAAACGTCATCACTAAGGGGAGTTGTCTAGTATTTTTCCATGTGGGCATGACAAAGTTCAGGCACAATACCAGAAAAGTTTACAACTATCATTTCTTACCCACATTGTATTGTAGAAGTCCACATCTACAATAGAAGCTGCTGGGTATACTCTGGTCAGGTCCGGTGGCTGAATTTCATTGTTGCCATTTACCTGGATATGTGATTTATCTTTGGCAAGCCTGGAACTGATCATCAGTAAAATGAAAATAATGATGCTTTCTTCTCAGAGTTGTTTTAGGGAAATGAGAGGCTTTAGTGCTTACTATCTTAGCCTCACCTTGCCTTCTCTGTAGAAGAGATGTCTGTGATAGAAACTAAATGCATAACTCTAAGAGAGAACAGTTGGGACCCTAAGTGTACGGAGGGAAATGTGTGCGGACTTTTCTTGATGTATTAGCCATGGTGCCTGTCCAGTATTGTAGGATGAGTTACCTAAGGGGCTTTGAAAGGGAACAGAAAAATCCTCATGCCATTTCCTACCATTATATGTGCTTTCCTGTCCTTAGTACTTTGTCTTTTATGTTGTAAAGGAACAAAGACTCTAAGAGGTGCAAGATGAAGAGATTTCCTATGAGTCTTGAAACGAAGAGACAGTGCAGAGGAACCAATCCTAATAACAGATGTGCTGTACAGAAGGCTGCAGTCAAAGGAACTGTGTCCTGACAGCAATCCTGTCACTTCCCCAGAAACAGAAGTCTCTTCTCCAGAAATGCTAGTATCTATCTTTGTGGGCATATATTAAAGTAGAGAAAAAAATACTATAACAAAATACACTAAGATGTTAATTGTGTTTACCATGAAGGGGCAGGAGTGCTGGGTATATTTTCTTGTCTGTATTTGACACTATTTTCCACATGGTCCAAAATGAGTGTGGATTACCTTCATAATAATAAGCAGAGCCTAAAAAATGTACTTTATTTTTAACTAATAAAGAGCACCAGGTCTGGAGATGCAGTGGAAGGAACAGGGCGTGGCTAGGTAAGATCTGGGCAGTTACTTTAGATCCCTGAGCCTCAGGGAGCCTGGAGCTTGATTCTTCACCCACAGTGCTCCCCGGGGTGGAAGATGTGATGACATCACCACATTCTTCATTCTTCACATACGGGCTCTATGCTGTTGTATTGATTAGTGACTGGTCCCTTCATGCTTTAGAGAGAGTGACATTGTGGCATCCACTGCTTGAGTCTGTGGTCCCACTGCACACTATGACCCCATTTCCTTGATGCCAGCATTCTCAGCATGGTGTGATTCTCCAGGTATTATATAAAGGATAAGGCACTGTTTTGTTTTGTCTGTGTTTGTTTTTATGATCTGCATTGGTGGTTCTCAATGTTTGGTCCTCAGACCAGCAGTGTCAGTATCACCTGGGAACTTGCTAGAAAGTGCTAATTCATAGGCTCCATCCTAGACCTACTGAATCAGAAACTCTTGGGGTTGGTTCTAGCAATCCTTTCTTTCTTTGTTGTTTGTACAAATTTATGGGGTACCTGTACTCCCCAGTTTGTGACAAGGTCCCAAGTGATTCTGATGCAAGCTGAGGTTTGAGAACCGTATTCTACAAAATTTAAAGTAGTAAATGAAATGTGTTCATTGCTGAGTTAAGGAATGAATCTTGATTTTATTTCCATACTTTTTCATAATCTCCATTCAAAGCACAATTTGTTCATTTTGTGAAATGAGTATTTTTTCATTGAAAAATAAAATTGAAATTGAAGGTCAGTCAGTGCCATCTGTTGACCCAATCTAGAACTGCAGCTTGGATATCACATCACTCTAGTAAGAGATCTATGAAGGAGGGAAGGAGGGAAAGGAGGGCTGTGTAAGCCCACCAGAATAAACTTTCTGGAAGTTATACGGCAGAGAAAGCACTAAGCAGAGATGGAGACAGAGCCCATGGGTATTAATTCATGTGACAGGATGTTTCCTTTGACCCCTCTCTCAAATTAAATACAGTTGAGTGAATGGGTATGTGTCATTATAAAGGTAATGTGGTATATAACCTCCTTTTTATGTTATCTGATGTTTAATATCTTTTAATGTCCAGAACTATATATTTTTTCAGCATTAGTTTTGTAAATCAAACTACAACTAGGTTTATTCTATGCTGTCATAATTGTATCTTGGTTATTCTGCAAACTAAAAATCAGTGAGCCGTATGTGTTTCCCCTCCTCTTGAAAACACTGGATAAATATACAATTATAAGAGGCATTATCTTATGTTTCCCCTATTACTATGACCTTTCTCAAGATAATAGTTCAATCAATTTGTAGTTATTCTCTAGATTTGTTTCTGTGGGTTCATTTATATTTTAAAATATGACATATGTGGCTGGGGGCGGTGGCTCACGCCTGAAATCCCAGCACTTTGGGAGGACAAGGCAGGCAGAACAACTGAGGTCAGGAGTTCGAGACCAGCTTGACCAACATGGAGAAGTCCCGTCTCTACTAAAAATACAAAATTAGCCGGATGTGGTGGCGTGCGCCTGTAATCCCAGCTACTCGGGAGGCTGAGACAGAATTGTTTGAACCTGGGGGACAGAGGTTGCAGTAAGCCGAGATTGCACCATTGCACTCCAGCCTGGGCAAAAAGAGCTAAACTTTGTCTCAAAATAAAAAAAAAAAGAAATATATATATCCTTATGGAAATATATATCCTTCAAAAATCATGTCGTGTTGTATGTTATGTTCTGTATCTTGCTTATATATTTATGTATCTCAGTGCTTTTTATTAGATTTCTTTAATTTTTGGTGTGTTTAAGCAATTTTACATATGTTGATTGCCATTGCCTTCATTTTTTTCTTTAAATTACCTGTTGGTAGACATGTACATAACTCTTTTAGATAGTTATTTTTCCTTAATGTCAGGTATGTTAATTATGTCTGTAAATTATAGTGCAAATGTGTCCAATGCAGAGCCCTCGCTCTGGTGTCCTAATAATGAGCAGACACTTTATGGATGCTTTTCTGGGAAGGAGAGGTCTGGCATCCATGCTGGACTTATCACTGTCGAACTGAATGGTCTCTTCTGCCTTCAGGGAGGTGACAATACTGGCACCCAGGGTTTATTTGTGAAGTCCTGGTCACTGCCCTAGGAGCATTACATCTGTGCACATTGTGACCTCTTTTCTCTGACCCTAGGCAGTTTTGTCCATCAACTCTCTCAGCACAAAGTTTAGCCACTTAAATAGAGTAATTCTTAATATGAATTATATATTTTAAAATAAGAAAGAAGTAAATGGCTATTTCAAGATAAGGGTAATTATTATTTATTGAAAAGAAGGTTTCATAACCAGCATTGAAAGTAGCATTTTGAGGTTTATTCATCTTGCCAAATTAATACATCGGTATATTAACTGTCCAGTCTGCACTCCCACCCCAACCAGAAGATATTCATTATTAATAATTTGATGTATATTCTGTTGATTTTTGTATGTGTCTTAATAAAATGCACAGATATTTATCCAAATGTAAAAGTATACTCTTTAATAAACTTGTGATTGTTCTCTACATACTGTGTTGATATTTATCTGTTTCATGTAGTATGAGGGCTTGCTTCACATTTCGTCACTTATATCTTTGGGAATATTTCAAATGTTCACTGGGTATTTATGTTACTTTCATGTACATTCTCTATTGTAATCTTCGGCCCATTTCTCTGTTGGTTAATGTATCAAGGATATTAACCACGTATCTGCAATACAGATTGCAACTATTTTCTTCCAGCTTTTTATATACTTTGTACTCTTAAATTTTGCAATACAGATGGTGTTTAAATATATACAATCATGTGTCACTTAACAATGGTGATACCTTCCAAGAAAGGCATGGTTAGGTGATTTTTGTTGTTGTATTGATGGCAGCGGCATGTTGTCTGGAGTGGCCGCTGCCATCATGCTGGTTGCACCCTCCATGGAGCCAGTGGGAGCGGGGACAAGTGGAAGCCCAGCCCCTTCAAAGTTGAGATGGGAACTCCCTGTGTGCCCCAGCAGCCACCCAAGCCATGACTGTGGACCTAGACATCCCTGTGCTCTTAGGCATGGGAGCAGGCGGGAGCCTGGCCCTCCAGGGCACAGCTGCAGCCACCCAAACCACAGCTGCAGACCTGGGCCTCCCACTCCAGGGAGCAGGCAAGACCCCCACCCACTCCAGCTGTGGACCCAGGCATCTCTGCACTCTTGGGGGCCCAGGAAGGTCTTCCATGCCATTGCAAGTTCGGAAGTGCCTGCTCCCTCTGCCTGGCTTCTCCCTGCTATTGGCACCCACTCCAATGTCAGAGCAAGTTGGGGCCAAGCCCAGGCACTGTTGCAGCCTGGCTGGGTGTGCATGTGCTTGGTGCAGTGCTGATGTGAAAGCCCCTTGCCACCCCGGTCCTTTCCATTCTTTGGGCACTGACAGGAAGCTGAGGGGAGGCTGAGGGCAGCTGAGGCTGGCCTGCAGGCTCCCCTTGGCACCTACAGCCAGGGCACTATGAATGGCAGCAGGAGGCAAACAGGTTCCTGGGCAGAAGAGGGTAGGTCCCTGGTGAGGCTCCACCTTCAGGCCAGGGAGGGCCTGAAGGCTGGGGGTTGAGCTGCCAGCCCTGTGGAGACCAGAGTGGGAACTTGTGGTGCCTTTTCTGGGGCTGCCCATGGCTGCCCATGGACCAATCAGCTCACACTTCCTCCCTTCTGAGTCCCATAAAAGCCTTGGGCTCAGCCAGAGCTGAGCAGTCATCAGGACAATGAGCTGCAGAGAGAAGCACCCCATTCTAAGTCCTCCTCTCTGTTGAGAGCTGCAGAGACAATGGGAAGACGTGCCTGCAGAGATGAGCCACCTACTCTAGGGCCTCCAGTCTGCTGAGAGCTGCACAGACAATGGGACAACCAGCTGCAGAGAGGAGCTACACTCTCTGTTGATAGCTGAACACCTGTCAGGACAGCTTGCCTGGCAGAGAGGAGCTAGCCTATATGCTAGGAGATGAACACTCATTGGAACACCCTGGCTGTGGAAAGGAGCTGTCCCCTGTAGATTTCATCTGAGATGTTCTATTGCTCAATAAAGCTCCACTTTGTCTTGTTTACCCTCCATTTGTCTGCATACCTCATTCTTCCTGGGCTCAGGACAGGAAGTCAGGACCTGCTGAATGAGGCTAAAAGAGCTGTAACACAAATGTGGCTCAGACATGCTCTGTATTAGTCCGTTTTCATGCTGCTGATAAAGACGTGCCCGAGACTGGGAAGAAAAAGAGGTTTCACAATTCCAGACGGCTGGGGAGGCCTCACAATCATGGCAGAAGGCAAGGGGGAGCAAGTCATGTCTTACATGGGTGGTGGCACACAGATAGCTTGTGTAGGGAAACTCCCATTTTGTAAAACCATCAGATCTTGTGATACTTATTCAGTATCACGAGAACAACATGGGATAGACTTGCCCCCATGATGTAATTACCGCACACCAGGTCCCTCCGACAACATATGGGAATTGAAGATGAGATTTGGATGGGGACACAGCCAAATCATGTCATTCCTCCCCTGGTGCCTCCTAAATTTCATGTCAGCATATTACAAAACCAATCATGCCTTCCCAACAGTCCCCCAAAGTCTTAACTCATTTCAGCACTAACTCAAAAGTCCATAGTCCAAAGTCTCATCCGAGACAAGGCAAATCCCTTCTGCCTAAGAGCTTGTAAAATCAAAAGCAAGTTAGTTACTTCCTAGATACAATGGGGGTACAGGCATTGGGTAAATACAGCCATTCCAAATGGGAGAAATTGGCCAAAACAAAGGGACTACAGGCCCAATGCAAGTCCAAAATCCAGCAGAGCAGTAAAATCTTAAAGCTCTAAAATGAACTTCTTTGACTCCATGTCTCACATCCAGGTCAGGCTGATGCAAGAGGTGGGCTCCCACAGCCTTGGGCAGCTCTGCCCCTTGGCTTTGCAGGGTATAGCCCCTCTCCTGGCTGCTTTCATGGGCTGGCATTGAGTGTCTGTGGCTTTTCCAGGTGCATGGTGCAAGCTGTAGGTGGATCTACCATTCTGAGGTCTGGAGGACAGTGGCCCTCTTCTCATAGCTCCACTAGGTGGTGCCCCAGTAGGGACTCTGTGGGGGTGCTCTACTCCCACATTTCCCTTCCACATTGCCTTAGCAGAGGTTCTCCATGAGGGCCTTGACCCTGCAGCAAACTTCTGCCTGGGCATCCAGGTGTTTTCATACCTCCTCTGAAATCTAGGCAGAGGTTCCCAAACCTCAGTTCTTGACTTCTGTGCACCTGCAGGCTCAACACCACATGCAAGGTGCCAAGGCTTGGGGATTCCACCCTCTGAAGCAATGGCCTGAGCTGTAACTTGGCCCCTTTAGCAATGACTGGAGTGGCTGGAATGCAATGTACCAAGTCCCTAGGTTACACAGAGTAGGGGAGCTGTGGGCCTCCCCCACGAAATCATCTTTTCCTCCTAGACCTCCAGGCCTGTAATGGGAGGGGCTGCCATGAAGACCTCTGACATGACCTGGAGGCATTTTTCCCATTGTTTTGGGGATGATCATTCAACTCCTTGTTACTTATGCAAATTTCTGCAGTTGGCTTGAATTTCTCCTCAGAAAATGGGATTTTCTTTTCTACTGCATCATCAGGCTACAAATTTTCTGAACTTTTATGCTCTGTTTCCCTTTTAAAACTGAATGCTTTTAACAGCACCCAAGTGCCCTATTAAATGCGTTGCTGCTTAGAAATTTCTTCCACCAGATACCGTAAATCATCTCTCTCAAGTTCAAAGTTCCACAGACCTCTAGGGCACAGGCAAAATGCCACCAGTTTCTTCACTAAAACATAACAAGATTCACCTTTATTCCAGTTCCCAACAAGTTTCTCATCTCCCTCTGAGACCACCTCGGCCTGGACCTTATTGTTCATATGATTATCAGCATTTTTTTCAAAGCCATTCTACAAGTCCCTAGGAAGTTCCAAATTTTCCCACATGTTTCTGTCTTCTTCTGACAGAAAACAGTTCCAACTCTCCAAACAGTTCCAATCTCTGCTTGTTACCCAGTTCTAAAGTTGCTTCCACATATCTGGGTATCTTTTCAGCAATGCCCCACTCTACTGGTACCAATTTACTGTGCTAGTCTATTTTCATGCTGCTGATAAAGACATATCCAAGACTGGGAAGAAAAAGGAGTTTAATGGACTTACAGTCCCACATGGCTGGGGAGGTCTCACAATCATGGCAGAAGGCAAGGAGGAGCAAGTCACATCTTACATGGATGACAGCAAGCAAAGAGAGTTTGTTCAGGGAAACTCTCATTTTTTAAAAAAAATTTACTTTAAGTTCTGGGATACATGTACAGAACCTGCAGGCTTTTTACATAGGTACACAGGAGTACATGTGCCATGGTAGTTTGCTGCATCTATCAACTCATCTAGGTTCAAAGCCCAACGTGCGTTAGCTATTTGTCCTAATGCTCTCCCTCCGCTTGTCCCCAATCCCCCAACAGATTCCAGTGTATAATGTTCCCCTCCCTGTGTCCATGTATTCTCATTGTTCAACTCCCACTTATGAGTGAGAACATGCAGTGTTTGTGTTTCTGTTCCTGTGTTAGTTTGCTGAGAATGATGGCTTCCAGATTCATCCATGTCCCTGCAAAGGACATGAACTCATTTTTTAAATGGCTGCATAGTATTCCATGGTGCATATCTGCCACATTTTCTTTATCCAGTCTGTCATTAATAGGCATTCAGGTTGGTTCCAAGTCTTTGCTATTGTGAACAGTGCTGCAATAAACATACATGTGCACGTGTCTTTATAGTAGAATGATTTATAATACTTTGGGTATATACCCAGTAATGGGATTGCTGAGTCAAATGGTATTTCTGGTTCTAGATCCTTGAGGAATTGCCACACTGTCTTCACAAAATGGTTGAACTAATTTACACTCCCACCAACCGTGTAAAAGCATTTGTATTTCTCCACAGCCCCACCAGCATCTATTGTTTCCTGACTTTTTAATAATCACCATTCTAACTGGCATGAGATGGTATCTCATTGTGGTTTTGTTTTGCATTTCTCTAATGACCAGTGACGATAAGCTTTTTCATGTTTACTGGCTGCATAAATGTCTTCTTTTGAGAAGTGTCTGTTCATATCCCTCACCCGCTTTTTGAAGGGATTGTTGTTTTCTTGTAAATTTGTTTAAGTTCCTTGTAGATTCTGGATATTAGACCTTTGTCAGATGGGAAGATTGCAAAAATTTTCTCCTATTCTTTTGGTTGCCTGTTCACTCTGATGATAGTTTCATTTTTTGTGCAGAAGCTCTTTAGTTTGATTAGATCCTGTTTGTCAATTTTGGCTTTTATTGCAATTGCTTTTGGTGTTGTAGTCATGAAGTCTTTGCTCACGCCTGTGTCCTGAATGGTACTGCCTAGGTTTTCTTCTAGGATTTTTATTGTTTTGGAGTTTTACATTTAAGTATTTAATCCATCTTGAGTTAATTTTTGTATAAGGTGTAAGGAAGGGGTCCACTTTCTGTTTTCTAGCATATGGCTAGTCAGGTTTCTTGGCACCATTTATTAAATAGGGAATTCTTTCCCTGTTGCTTGTTTTTGTTAGGTTTATTGAAGATCAGATGGTTGTAGATGTGTGGTGTTATTTCTCAAGTCTCTGTTCTGTTGCTTTGGTCTATATATCTGTTTTGCTACCTGTACCAAGCTGTTTTGGTTACTGTAGCATTGTAGTATAGTTTGAAGTCAGGTAGTGTGATGCCTCCAGCTTTTTTTTTTTTTTTTTTTTTTTTTTTGCTTAGGACTGTCTTGGCTATACGGGCTCATTTTTGGTTCCATATGAAGTTTAATGTGTTTTTTTTCCTAATTCTGCAAAGTCACTGGTAGCTTGATAGGAATAGCATAGAATCTATAAATTACTTTTGGCAGTATGGCCATTTTCACAATATTGATTCTTCCTATCCATGAGCATGGAATGTTCTTCCATTTGTTTGTGTCCTGTCTTATTTCCTTGAGCAGTGGTTTTTAGTTCTCCTCGAAGAGGTCTTTCACGTCCCTTGCAAGTTGTATTCCTAGGTATTTATTCTCTTTGTAGCAATTGTGAATGGGAGTTCACTCATGATTTGGCTCTCTGCTTATCTACTGTTGGTGTATAGGAATGGTTGTGATTTTTGCACATTGATTTTGTATCTGAAGACTTTGCTGAAGTTGCTTATCAGCTTAAGGAGTATTTGGACTGAGACGATGGGGTTTTCTAAATATACAATCATGTCGTCCACAAACAGAGACAATTTGATTTTCTCTCTTGCTATTTGAATATCCTTTATTTCTTTACTTAAATTATACTTTATGTTCTAGGGTACATGTGCACAACGTGCAGGTTTGTTACATATGTATACATGTGCCATGTTGGTGTGCTGTACCCATTAACTTGTCATTGACATTAGGTATATCTCCTAATGCTATCCCTCCCCACTTCCCACACCCCATGACAGGCCTTGGTGTGTGATGTTCCCTTTCCTGTGTCCAAATGTTCTCATTGTTCAATTGCCACCTATGAGTGAGAACATGTGGTGTTTGGTTTTCTGTTCTTGTGATAGTTTGCTGAGAATGATGGTTTCCAGCTGAATCCATGTCCCTACAAAGGACACGAACTCATCATTTTTTATGGCTGCATAGTATTCCACAGTGTATATGTGCCACATTTTCTTAATCCAGTCTACCACTGATGGACATTTGGGTTGGTTCCAAGTCTTTGCTGTTGTGAATAGTGCCGCAATAAACATATGTGTGCATGTGTCTTTATACCAGCATGATTTATAATCCTTTCAGTATATACTCAGTAATGGGATGGCTGGGTCAAATGGTACTTCTAGTTCTAGATCCTTCAGGAATCACCACACTGTCTTCCACAATGGTTGAACTAGTTTACAGTCCCATCAACAGTGTAAAAGTGTTCCTATTTCTCCACATCCTCTCCAGCATCTGTTGTTTCCTGACTTTTTAATGATCACCATTCTAACTGGTGTGAGACGGTATCTCATTGTGGTTTTGATTTGCATTTCTCTGATGGCTAGTGATGATGAGCACTTTTCCATGTGTCTGTTGGCTGCATAAATGTCTTCTTTTGAGAAGTGTCTCTTCATATCTTTTGCCCACTTTTTGATGGGGTTGTTTGGTTTTTTCTTGTATATTTGAGTTCTTTGTAGATTCTGGATATTAGCCCTTTGTCAGATGGGTAGATTGTAAAAATTTTCTCCCATTCTGTAAGTTGCCTGTTCACTCTGCTGGTAGTTTCTTTTGCTGTACAGAAGATCTTTAGTTTAGTTAGATCCCATTTGTCTGCTTTGGCTTTTGTTACCATTGCTTTTGGTGTTTTAGGCATGAAGTCCTTTCCTATGCCTATGTCCTGAATGGTATTACCTAGGTTTTCTTCTAGGGTTTTTATGGTTTTGGGCCTAACATTTAAGTCTTTAATCCATCTTGAATTGATTTTTGTGTAAGGTGTAAGGAAGGGATCCAGTTTCAGCTTTCTACTTATGACTAGCCAGTTTTCCCGGCACCATTTATTAAATAGGGAATCCTTTCCCCATTGCTTGTTTCTGTCAGGTTTGTCAAAGACCAGATGGTTGTAGATGTGTGGTATTATTTCTGAGGGCTCTGTTCTGTTCCATTGGTCTATATCTCTGTTTTGGTACCAGTACCATGTTGTTTTGGTTACTGTGGCCTTATAGTATAATTTGAAGTCAGGTAGCATGATGCCTCCAGCTTTGTTCTTTTGGCTTAGGATTGTCTTGGCAATGCAGGCTCTTTTGTGGGTCCATATGAACTTTAAAGTAGTTTTTTTCCAATTCTGTGAGGAAAGTCATTGGTAGCTTAATGGGGATGGCATTGAATCTATAAATTACTTTTGGCAGTATGGCCATTTTCATGATATTGATTCTTCCTATCCATGAGCATGGTATATTCTTCCATTTGTTTGTGTCCTCTTTTATTTCATTGAGCAGTGGTTTGTAGTTCTCCTTGAGGAGGTCCTTCACAACCCTTGTAAGTTGCATTCCTAGGTATTTTATTCACTTTGAAGCAATTGGGAATGGGAGTTCATTCATGATTTGGCTTTCTGTCTGTTATTGGTGTATAAGAATGCTTGTGATTTTTGCACATTGATTTTGTATCCTGAGACTTTGCTGAAGTTGCTTATCAGATTAAGGAGATTTTGGGCTGAGACAATGGGGTTTTCTAAATATACAATCATGTCATCTGCAAACAGGGCCAATTTGACTTCCTCTTTTCCTAATTGAATACCCTTTATTTCTTTCTCTTGCCTGATTGCCCTGGCCGGAACTTCCAACACTATGTTGAATAGGAGTGGTGAGAGAGGGCATCCCTGTCTTGTGCCAGTTTTCAAGGGGAATGCTTCCAGTTTTTGCCCATTCAGTATGATATTGGCTGTGGGTTTGTCATAAATAGCTCTTATTATTTTGAGATATGTTCCGTCGCATCTATTGAGATAAACACGTGGTGTTTGTCATTGGTTCTGTTTATATACTGGATTACATTTATTGATTTGTGTATATATCAACCAGTCTTGCATCTCAGGGATGAAGCCCACTTGATCATGGTGGATAAGCTTTTGGCTGTGCTGCTGGATTTCATTTGCCAGTATTTTATTGAGGATTTTTGCATCGATGTTCATCAGGGATATTGGTATAAAATTCTCTTTTTTTGTTGTGTCTCTGCAAGCTTTGGTATCAGGATGATGTTGGCCTCATAAAATGAGTTAGGGAGGATTCCCTCTTTTTCTATTGATTGGAATAGTTTCAGAAGGAATGGTACCAGCTCCTCCTTGTACCTCTGGTAGAATTCGGCTGTGAATCTGTCTGGTCCTGGACTTTTTTTGGTTGGTAGGCTATTAATTATTGCCTCAATTTCAGAGCCTGCTATTGGTCTATTCAGGGATTCAACTTCTTCCTGGTTTAGTCTTGGGAGAGTGTATGTGTCCAGGAATTTTTCAATATCTTCTAGGTTTTCTAGTTTATTTGCGTAGAAGTGTTTGTAGTATTCTCTGATGGTAGTTTGTATTTCTCTGGGGTCAGTGGTAGTATCCCATTTATCTTTTGTTATTGTGTCTATTTGATTCTTCTCTCTTTTCTTCTTCACTAGTCTTTCTAGTGGTCTATCTATTTTGTTGATCTTTTCAAAAAACGAGCTCCTGGATTCACTGATTTTTTGAAGGTTTTTTTGTGTCTATATCTCCTTCAGTTCTGCTCTGATCTTAGTTATTTCTTGCCTTTTGCTAGCTTTTGAATGTGTTTGTTCTTGCTTCTCTGGTTCTTTTAATTGTGATGTTAGGGTGTCAGTTTTAGATATTTCCTGCTTTCTCTTGTGGGCATTTAGTGTTATAAAGTTCCCTCTACACACTGCTTTAAATGTGTCCCAGAGATTCTTGTATGTTGTGGCTTTGTTCTCATTGGTTTCAAAGAACATCTTTATTTCTGCCTTCATTTCGTTATCTACCCAGTAGTCATTGAGGAGCAGGTTGTTCAGTTTTCATGTAGTTGAGTGGTTTTAAATGAGTTTCTTAGTCCTGAGTTCTAGTTTGATTGCACTGTGGTCTGAGAGACAGTTTGCTATAAGTTCTGTTCTTGTACATTTGCTGAGGAGTGCTTTACTTCCAATTATGTGATCAATTTTGGAATAAGTGCGATGCGGTGCTGAGAAGAATGTATATTCTGTTGACTTGGGGTGGAGAGTTCTGTAAATGTCTATTAGGTCCGCTTGATGCAGAGCTGAGTTCAATTCCTGGATATCCTTGTTAATTTTCTGTCTCATTGATCTGTCTAATGTTGACAGTGGGGTGTTACAGTCTCCCATTATTACTGTGTGGGAGTCTAAGTCTCTTTGTAAGTCTCTAAGGACTTACTTTATGAATCTGGGTCCTCCTGTATTGGGCGCATATATATTTAGGATAGTTAGCTCTTCTTGTTGAATTGATCCCTTTACCGTTATGTAATGGCCTTCTTTGTCTCTTTTGATCTTTGATGGTTTAAAGTTTGTTTTATCAGAGACTAGGATTGCAACCCCTGCCTTTTTTCGTTTTCCATTTGCTTGGTAGATCTTCCTCCATCCCTTTATTTTGAGCCTATGTGTGTCTCTACATGGGAGATGGGTCTCCTGAATAGAGCAAACTAATGGGTCTTGACTCTTTATCCAATTTGCCAGTTTGTGTCTTTTAATTGGAGCATTTAGCCCATTTACATTTAAGGTTAATATTGTTATGTGTGAACTTGGTCCTGTCATTATGATGTTAGCCGGTTATTTTGCTCATTAGTTGACGCAGTTTCTTCCTAGCATCGATGGTCTTTACATTTTGGCACGTTTTTGCAGTGGCTGGTCCTGGTTGTTCCTTTCCATGTTTAGTGCTTCCTTCAGGAGCTCCTGTAGGCAGGCCTGGTGGTGACAGAATCTCTCAGCACTTACTTGTCTGTAAAGGATTTTATTTCTCCTTCACTTATGAAACTTAGTTTGGGTGGATATGAAATTCTAGGTTGAAAATCCTTTTCTTTAAGAATGTTGAATATTGGCCCCCACTCTCTTCTGCCTTGTAGAATTTCTGCCGAGAGATCTGCTGTTATTCTGATGGGCTTCCCTTTGTGGGTAACCCGACCTTTCTCTCTGGCTGCCCTTAAGATTTTTTCCTTCATTTCAACTTTCGTGAATCTGACAATTATGTGTCTTGGAGTTGCTCTTCTCGAGGAATATCTTTGTGGCATTCTCTGTATTTCCTGAATTTGAATGTTAGCCTGCCTTGCTAGGTTGGGGAAGTTCTCCTGGAAAATATCCTGCAGAGTGTTTTCCAAGTTGATTCCATTCTCCCCATCACTTTCAGGTACACCAATCAGATGTAGATTTGGTCTTTTCACATAGTCCCATATTTCTTGGAGGCTTTGTTCATTTCTTTTTGCTCTTTTTTCTCTAAACTTCTCTTCTCACTTCATTTCATTCATTTGATCTTCAGTCAATGATACCCTTTCTTCCAGTTGATCGAGTTGGTTACTGAAGCTTGTGCATTTGTCACGTAGTTCTCTGTCATGGTTTTCATCTCTATCAGGTCATTTAAGGACTTGTCTACATTGATTATTCTAGTTAGCCATTTGTCAAATCTTTTTTCGAGGTTTTTAGCTTCTTTGTGATGGGTTCAAACTTCCTCCTTATCTCGGAGAAGTTTGATTGTCTGACGTTTTCTTCTCTCAACTCGTCAAAGTCATTCTCCATCCAGCTTTGTTCTGTTGCTGGCGAGGAGCTGCATTCCTTTGGAGGGGAAGAGGCGTTCTGATTTTTAGAATTTGCAGCTTTTCTGCACTGCTGTTTCCCTATCTTTGTGGTTTTTATCTACCTTTGGTCTTTGATGATTGTGATGTACAGATGGGGTTTTGATGTGAATGTCCTTTCTGTTTGTTAGTTTTCCTTCTAACAGTCAGGACCCTCAGCTGCAGGTCTGTTGGAGTTTTCTCAAGGTTCACTCCAGACCCCGTTTGCCTGGGTATCAGCAGCGGAGGCTGCAGACGAGTTGCTGAACAGCAATTGTTGCTACCTGATGGTTCCTCTGGAAGCTTCGTCTCAGAGGGGTACCCGGACGTGTGAGGTTTGAGGTGTCAATTTGCCCCTATTGGGGGGTGTCTCCCAGTTAGGCTACTTGGGGGTCAGGGACCCACTTGAGTAGGCAGTCTGTCGGTTCTCAGATCTCAAACTCTGTGCTGGGAGAACCACTACTCTCTTCAAAGCTGTCAGACAGGGACATTTAAATCTGCTGAAGTTTCTATTGCCTTTTGTTTGGCTATGCCTTGTCCCCAGAGGTGGAGTCTACAAGGCAGGCAGTCCTTCTTGAGCTGCGGTGGGCTCCACCCAGTTCAAGTTTCCTGGCTGTTTTTTTTTTTTTTTTTGCCTACTCAAACCTCAGCAATGGTGCATGCCTCTTCCCCAGCCTCGCTGCCGCCTTGCTGTTAGATCTCAAACTGCTGTGCTAGCAATGAGGGAGGCTCTGTGGGCATGGGACCCTCTGAGCCAGGCATGGGTTATAATCTCCTGTTTGCTAAGACCCTTGGTAAAGCGCAGTATTAGGGTGGGAGTGATCCGATTTTCCAGGTGCTGTGTGTCACCTTTTCCCTTGGCTAGGAAAGGGAATTCCCTTCCCCCTTGTGCTTCCCAGGTGAGGCAATGCCTCATCCTGCTTCAGCTCTCACTTGGTGGGCTGCACCCACTCTCCTGAACCCACTGTCCGACACACCCCAGTGAGATGAACCCGGTACCTCAGTTGGAAATTCAGAAATAACCTGTCTTCTGTGTCGCTCACACTGGGAGCTGGAGGCTGGAGTTGTTCCTATTTGGCCATCTTGGAACTGCCCCCTTTATTTCTTTCTCTTGCCTGGTTGCTCTGGCCAGAACTTCCAATACTATTTTCAATAGGAGTGGTGAGAGAGGGCATTCTTGTCTTGTGTCAGTTTTCAAAGGGAATGTTTCCAGCTTTTTCCCATTCAGTATGATATTGGCTACGGGTTTGTCATAAATAGCTCTTATTATTTTGAGATATGTTCCACCTAGTTTATTGAGAGTTTTTAGCATGAAGCGATGTTGAATTTTATCGAAGGCCTTTTCTGCATCTATTGAGATAATAATGTGGTTTTTGTCATTGGTTTTGTTTATGTAATGGCTTACTTTTATTGATTTGCATATGTTGAACCAGCCTTGCATCCCAGGGATAAAGTCGACTTGATTGTGGTGGATAAGCTTTTGATGTGCTGCTGGATTCGGTTTGCCAGTATTTTATTGAGGATTTTTGCATCAATGTTCATCAAGGATATTGGCCTGAAATTTTCTTTTTTTTGGTTGTGTCCCTCCCAGGTTTTGGTGTCAGGATGATGTTGGCCTCATAAAATGAGTTAAGGAGGAGTCCCTCTTTTTTTATTGTTTGGAATAGTTTCAGAAGGAATGGCACCAGCTCCTCTTTGTACCTCTGGTAGAATTCAACTGTGAATTCATCTGGTCCCAGGCTTTTTTTGGTTGGTAGGCTATTAATTACTGCCTCAATTTCAGAACTGGTTATTGGTCTATTCAGGGAATCGACTTCTTCCTGGTTTAGTCTTGAGAGGGTGTATGTGTCCAGGAATTTATCCACTTCTTCTAGATTTTCTAGTTTAATTACAGAGAGGTGTTTATAGTATTCTCTGATGGTAGTTTGTATTTCTATGGGATCAGTTGTGATATCCCCTATATCATTTTTTATTGTGTCTATTTGATTCTTCTCTCTTTTCTTCTTTATTAGTCTACATAGTGGTCCATCTATTTTGTTAGTCTTTTCAAAAAACCAGCTCCTGATTCTTGAGTTTTCGAAGGGGTTTTCATGTCTCTATTTCCTTCAGTTCTGCTCTGATCTTAGTTGTTTCTTGTCTTTTGCTAGCTTTTGAATTTTTTGCTTTTGCTTCTCCAGTTCTTTTAATTGTGATGTTAGGGTGTCGATTTTAGATCTTTCCCGCTTTCTGATGTGGGCATTAATGCTATATATTTCCCTTTTTTTTTTTTTTTTTTTTTGAGACGGAGTCTCGCTTTGTCGCCCAGGCTGGAGTGCAGTGGCGCTATCTCGGCTCACTGCAAACTTCGCCTCCCAGGTTTACACCATTCTCCTGCCTCAGCCTCCCGAGTTATATTTCCCTCTTAACACAGCTTTAGCTGTGTCCCAGAGATTCTGATACATTGTCTTTTTGTTCTCATTGGTTTCAAAGAACTTATTTATTTCTGCCTTAATTTCGCTATTTACCCAGTAGTCATTCAGGAGCAGGTTGTTCAATTTCTATGTAATTGTGTGACTTTGAGTGAGTTTGTTAATACTGAGTTCTAATTTGATTGCACTGTGGTCAGAGATACTGTTATTATTTCCTTTTTTTTTCCATTTGCTGAAGAGTGTTTTACTTTCAAATGTATGATCAATTTTAGAATATATGCTATGTGACACTGGGAAGAATGTGTATATTCTGTTGATTCAGAGTGGAGAGTTCTGTAGCTGTCTATTAGGTCCACTTGGTCCAGAGCTGAGTTCAAGTCTTGAATATCCTTGTTAATTTTCTGTCTCACTGATCTGTCTAATATTGACAGTGTGGTGTTAAAGTCTCCCAGTATTATTGTGTGGGAGTTTAGGTCTCTTTGTAGGTCTCTAAGAACTTGTTTTATGAATCTGGGTGCTCCTGTATTGGGTGCATGTATATTTAGTATAGTTAACTCTTCTTGTTGTGTTGATACCTTTACCACTATGCAGTTCCCTTCTTCATAAGTTTTTTTATCTTTGTTGGTTTAAAGCCTCTTTTATCAGAGACTAGGATTGCAATCCCTGCTTTTTTTGCTTTGTATTTACTTGGTAAATATTTTTCAATATATTTATTTTGAGCCTATGTGTGTCTTTGCACATGAGATGGGTCTCCTGAATAGAGCACATCGATGGGTCTTGACTTTTTATCCAACCTGCCAGTCTGTGTCTTTTAATTGGGGCATTTAGCCCATTTACGTTTAAGGTTAATATTATTATGTGTGAATTTGATCCTGTCATCATGATGCTAGCTGGTTATTTTTCAGATTAATTGATGCAGTTTCTTCATAGTGTCATTGGTCTTTATATTTTGGTGTGTTTTTGCAGTGGCTGGTACCAGTTTTTCCTTTCCATATTTAGTGCTTCCTTCAGGAGCTCTTGTAAGGCAGGCCTGGTAGTGACAAAATCCCTCAGCATTTTCTTGTCTGGAAAGGATTTTATTTCTCATTTGTTTATGAAGCTTAGTTTGACTGGATATGAAATTTTGGGTTGAAAACTCTTTTGTTTATGAATGTTGAATATTGGCTCCCACTCTCTTCTGACTTGTAGGGTTTCTTCAGAGACATCCACTGTTAGTCTGATGGTCTCCCTTTTGTAGGCAACCTGACCTTTCTCTCTGACTGCCCTTAACATTTTTTCCTTCATTTCAACCTTGGAGAATCTGATGATTATGTGTCTTGGGGTTGCTCTTCTCAAGGAGTATCTTAACGGTGTTCTCTGTTTTTCCTGAATTTGAATGTTGGTCTGTCTTGCTAGGTTGGGGAAGTTCTCCTGGATAATATCCTGAAGTGTGTTTTCCAAGGTGGTTCCATTCTCCCCATCACTTTCAGGGACCCAAATCAATTGTAGGTTTGGTCTTTTCACTTAGTCCCATATTTCTTGGAGGTTTTGTTCATTCTTCAATCTGTGATATCCTTCTTCTGCTTGATTGATTCAGCTATTGATACCCAGTGTATGCTTTATGAAGTTCTTATGATGTGTTTTTCAGTTCCATCAGGTCATTTATGTTCCCCTTTAAACTGGTTATTCTAGTAGCAGTTCCTGTAACATTTTCTCAAGGTTCTTAGCTTCCTTTCTTTGGGTTAGAACATGCTCCTTTAGTTCAGAGGAGTTTGTTATTACCCACCTTCTGAAGCCTACTTCTGTCAATTCGTCAATCTCATTCTCCATCCAGTTTTGTGTTCTTGATGGAGAGGAGTTGTAATCATTTGGAGGAGAAGAGGGATTCTGGTTTTTTGAATTTTCAGCATTTTTGCCTTGGTTTTTTCTTATCTTTATGGAGTTGTCTAACTCTGATCTTTAAGGTTGATGATCTTTGGGTGGGGTTTTTTGTGCAGGTCCTTTATGCTGATGTTGTTGCTTTCTGTTAGTTTTTCTTCTAACAGTCAGACCCCTCTTCTGCAGGCCTGCTGCAGTTTCCTGGAGGTTCACTCCAGACCCTGTTGGCTTTGGTGTCTCCCGTGAAGGCTGCAGAACAGCAAAGATTGTTGCCTGCTCCTTTCTCTGGAAACTTCATCCAAGAGTGGCACTGGCCTGATGCCAGCTGGAGCTCTCCTGTATGAGGTGTCTGTTGAGCACTGTTGGGTGGTTTTTCCCATTCAGGAGGCATGGGGTTCAGGGACCCACTTGAGGTGGTACTCTGTCCCTTAGCAGAGATGTTGCACTGTGCTGGAAGAATCCCTCTTGCCAGGATCAGCTGCTCTCTTCAGAGCTGGCAGGCAGGAACAATTAAATCTGCTGAAGCTGCACCCACAGCTGCCCCTTCCCCCAGGTTTGACTTCAGACTGCTGTGCTGGCAGTAAGAGCTCCTAGCCAGTGGTTCTTAGCTTGCTGGACTCCGTGGGAGTGGGACCTGCTGAGTGAGACCACTTGGCTCCCTGGCTTCAGCCCCCTTTCCAGGGGAGTGAATGGTTCTGTCTCACTGAGGTTCCAGGTGCCACTGGGGTATGAAAAAATACTCCTACAGCTAGCTCAGTGTCTGCCCAAACAGCCTCCCGGTTTTGTGCTTGAAACCCAGGGCCCTGGTGGTGTAGGCACACGAGGGAATCTCTTGATCTGCAGATTGCAAAAACTGTGGGAAAAGCGTGATAACTCAGTCAGGTAGCACAGTCTCTCACTGCTTTCCCTGGCTGGGGGAGGGAGGTCCCTTGCTCCTTGCACTTCCCAGATGAAGCAACACCCCACCCTGCTTCTGCTCGCCCTCCATGGGTTGGACCCATTGCCTAACCAGTCCCAATGAGATGAACTGGGTACCTCAGTTGGAAATGCGGAAATTACCCACCTTCTGTGTTGGTCTCACTGGGAGCTCCAGAATGGAGCTGTTCCTATTAGGCCATCTTGGCCCCTCCCCATCAAAACTCTCATTTTTAAAACCATCAGGTCTCATGAAACTTATTCACTACCATGAGAACAACAGGGGAAAGACTTGCCCCCATGATTCAATTACCCCCCACAGCATCCCTCCCACACGTGGGTATTGAAATGAGATTTGGGTGGGGACACAGCCAAACCATATTATGCCCCTTGCTCACTATGTTGTGGGCCAAAAGAAGGAAAGAAGAACTGTGGCCCTTTGGGGAGCCCAGACCTGGGAGCTCCGCAAGCCAGGGCTGTGGCTCCCTCTTCAGGGCCCTGTAGTTCCTGGTGTCTCCAAGTTTCTGGGTGCCACCGTGTTCCCTGGTGCCAGTTGTGGAGGTTGCTTGCATTGTGCTTGGTCCAGCTGCAGCCTTGTGGAGAACCAGGACCAATGCTGGCACCCAGAGTTGCCCACACCACTGCAGCAGCCAGTATGTCTGACTGCACAGTGGCCAGACTACACACTTGCTCACATACCCCTTGCTACTCTGAGCAGTCTCCCTTGTCAGGTATGGGATGCAGGCCAGTAGTGTGAGCTGAGCACAGCCTGCCAGACCAAGTGAGTGGAATGAGTGCAGCAGGCCCAAGCAAAACTTAGGCAAGGGTGCCACCAGCCACAGAACTTTCTGGCCAGAAAAGTAACACCCCAAAGATCCTGTAACAGTATGAACATCATAGAGTGTACTTACACAAAACTAGATGGTATAGCCTACTAAACACCTAGGCTACAAGCGATAGCCTATTCCTCTTAGGCTGCAAACCTGTACAGCATGCTGCTGTACTGAATACTTTAAGCAATGGTAACACAATGGTAAGTATTTGTGTATCTAAACATAAAAGAGGTACAATAAAGTTATGATACAAAGGAGAAAAAATAGTCATCTGTATAGGGCAGCTCCATTATAATCTGATAGAACCACTGTCGTATATGTGGTCCATCGTTAACTGAAACATTGTGCAGACACACACACACACACACACACACACACACACACACACACAGACAGAAAGAGAGAGAGAGAAGCAGTAATGCTCATTGTTAAAGAGAAATCCTAAACAATACAACAAGAATATCTGTAATAATATCAACTTTAATAGCTGTAAGAATTAAATTAGATAAAGTACCTATTGATTAAAGTCTTTATGTAAACGTCAAGAACCTTTTTTCAGGCCACTGTCCAGAGAGAGCAACAACTCTGTTTTCACATAAGCCTTGCTTAACACCTCAGGGACCAGCTCAACCATGTGGCTCCTACACCCAGGTTTCCTGGCACAAGATTTTTATTCCTACACTGAATATCATGCTGAGGGAGTACCCACGTGGACACTATTCTAGGACAACTTAAAACAATTGCTCCTCAAGCTTTGGAAGCTTATCATCTAAAATGGAGGCTAATGGTTGTATTGTGGGGAGGGAAAGAAAGAGAAGCCCATTCCTTCTCCTGACTTGATGTGCGACCCTGAAAAACTATAGTGTTCTGTGGGTTTATCCTTAATCTTTGTAAAATGGGAATAATGTTACCTTCCTCAGAGAGTTCTGGTGGGGAAAAAAGAAAAAGTACAGAGATGTCTGGTACATTGTAAGAATTGGAAATACTGCTTCTCAGTCCCAGTTCACTTCCTCCCATAAGAGAGACATCTTTTAAATAAGCCATATATAATATTTATCTTAGAGAACATCTGGAAATATAGGCAGAAAAGAGAAATATACAGATATTTACCTAATGTATGAGTTTTTGGTGTCATTTCTGTGTCTTGGGAAAAGCAAGAAATTTTAAGAAAGACAAGAAAATAATTTGCTTTTATTTCAGGTGATTTCCAATCATCTTATTTCGCTCTAGTTTGATACCAGTGGTGCATTTCCCACCAAGTCTTTAAAATAGAGCATAAATGAGAATAAAGTAATATTGGCAGCCATGCTGAACCAGAGGACCTTGGGTGAGTCCCTCCTTCTGTGCTGGCCTCAGCTCTAACAGAGAAGACTCAATATAGGAACAGTGGTTGTGGGCGTGGGGGTTGTGCACTGAGATATATGTGGATTTGCTCTTTAGTTGAGAGACACCTAATCTTGAGTAAGCAGTTTCTTTTATCCGAAGTTCACCTTTATTCATGTGCTATATGGGAATTGGGATGGTACTTGCCCCTTAAAGTTGAGGTGAAGATTAAATGGATCGTTGCATTGAAAGCACTCAGAGCAATGCTATATTAGTCCGTTTTCACACTGCTATAAAGAACTACCTGAGACTGGGCAATTTATGAAGAAAAGAGGTTTAACTGACTCACAGTTCTGTAGGCTGTACAGGATGCATGGCTAGGGAGGCCTCAGGAAACTTACAATCATGGCAGAAGGCAAAGGGGAAGCAAGGCACATCTTAGATGGTGGCAGGAGAGAGGGAGAGAGAGAGAGAGAGAGAGAGAGAGAGAGAGAGAGAGAGAAGGGGAAAGTGCCACACTTTCAAACCATCAGATATTATGAGAACTCACTATTACAAGAAGAGCAAGGGGGAAATCTGCTACCTTGATCCAATCACCTCCCACCAGGTCTCTTCCCTGATATGTGGGGATTATAATTTAACATGAGATTTGGATGGGGACACGGAGACAAACCATATCAAATGCCCAGCATCTTCTAGTGCTGAATACACATTTGCATTATTCATTATATTTATTGTTACTCCTCCCAACCATACAAAAGGAGAGTCATGTGAATGGGGTTTGCATTGCCAGGCAATGTAATTGTTCTGTGGTGCTGCACCTTCATCTTTGTTGGGAATAAACTGGTTGACATACAGTTTAAAGGAAAACTATAAAAAGCTCAAGAGCAGTCTCAGATATGTAACATTATTTAGTATAAGACAGATTTGGCATTTCCAATCCGTTCGTTCAAATGCATGGTTCAGGAAATGAGACAGGTGCTGTTTGCAGATGACATGATTGTATATTTAGAAAACCCCATTGTCTCAGCCCAAAATCTCCTTAAGCTGATAAGCAACTTCAGCTAAGTCTCAGGATACAAAATCAATGTGTAAAAATCATAAACATTCCTATACACCAATAACAGACAAACAGAGAGCCAAATCATGAGTGAACTCCCATTCACAATTGCTACAAAGAGAATAAAATACCTAGGAATCCAACTTACAAGGGATGTGAAGGACCTCTTCAAGGAGAACTACCAACCACTGCTCAAAAAAATAAAAAAGGACATAAACAAATGGAAGAACATTCCATGCTCATGGTTAGGAAGAATCAATATCATGAAAATGACCATATTGCCCAAGGTAATTTATAGATTCAATGCCATCCCCATCAACCTACTAATGACTGTCTTCACAGAATTGGAAAAAAAACTACTTTAAATTTCATATGGAACCAAAGAAGAGCCCGCATTGCCAAGACAATCCTAAGCCAAAAGAACAAAGCTGGAGGCATCACGTTACCTGACTTCAAATTATACTACAAGGCTACAGTAACCAAAACAGCATGGTACTGGTACCAAAACAGAGATATAGACCAATGGAACAGAACAGAGGCCTCAGAAATAATACCACACATCTACAACCATCTGGTCTTTGACAAACCTGACAAAAACAAGCAATGGGGAAAGGATTCTCTGTTTAATAAATGGTGCCAGGAAAACTGGCTAGTCATAAGTAGAAAGCTGAAACTGGATCCCTTCCTTACACCTTATACAAAAATCAATTCAAGATGGATTAAAGACTTAAATGTTAGGCCTAAAACCATAAAAACCCTAGAAGAAAACCTAGGTAATACCACTCAGGACATAGGCATGGGAAAGGACTTCATGCCTAAAACACCAAAAGCAATGGTAACAAAAGCCAAAGCAGACAAATGGGATCTAACTAAACTAAAGATCTTCTGTACAGCAAAAGAAACTACCAGCAGAGTGAACAGGCAACTTACAGAATGGGAGAAAATTTTTACAATCTACCCATCTGACAAAGGGCTAATATCCAGAATCTACAAATAACTTAAACGAATTTACAAGAAAAAACCAAACAACCCCATCAAAAAGTGGGCAAAAGATATGAAGAGACACTTCTCAAAAGAAGACATTTATGCAGCCAACAGACACACGGAAAAGTGCTCATCATCACTAGCCATCAGAGAAATGCAAATCAAAACCACAATGAGATACCATCTCACACCAGTTAGAATGGTGATCATTAAAAAGTCAGGAAACAACAGGTGCTGGAGAGGATGTGGAGAAATAGGAACACTTTTACACTGTTGATGGGACTGTAAACTAGTTCAACCATTGTGGAAGACAGTGTGGCGATTCCTGAAGGATCTAGAACTAGAAGTACCATCTGACCCAGCCATCCCTTTACTGGGGATATACCCAAAGGATTATAAATCATGCTGCTATATAGACACTTGCACATGTATGTTTATTGCGGCACTATTCACAATAGCAAAGACTTGGAACCAACCCAAATGTCCATCAGTGGTAGACTGGATTAAGAAAATGTGGCACATATACACCGTGGAATACTATGCAGCCATAAAAAATAATGAGTTTGTGTCCTTTGTAGGGACATGGATGAAGCTGGAAACCATCATTCTGAGCAAACTATCGCAAGGACAGAAAATGAAACACCACATGTTGTCATTCATAGGTCGGAATTGGACAATGAGAACACTTGGACACAGGGTGGGGAGCATCACACATCAAGGCCCGTCGTGGGGTGGCGGGAGCGGGGAGGGATATTATTAGGAGATATATCTAATGTAAATGACGAGTTGATGGGTGCAGCACACCCACATGGCACACGTATACATATGTAACAAACCTACATGTTGTGCACATGTACCCTAGAACTTAAAGTATAATAAAATAAATAAATAACTAAATAATAAAAATAGAAATGAGACAGGTGCATCTATAGATGGTTCAATAAAAAATTAAAGTTCAATACTTTCCCCATGAATTCATTTAATATTCAGTAATATTAATAAAATATAAATGAATATTAAATAATCATTTAATACAAGAAAACAATAAAGCACAAAACTGTGTATCTATCACAGCTTTATGAAATGTCAATGCAATATACATGCAATGCAATTTCATGTATGCAAGCAAAAAGGAAAATAAGGGAAAGAAACACAGTAATATGTTAAGAGTTTTTTCCCGGTTATTGATATTTTGATCTCTACAGTTAACTGTATTTTAATCATATGAGTCACTGGTAAAATGAGTATATGTTTATGATAGAATAAACCTTCAGCTTCTAAAATTTGTGTTACTTATTCAACATATCAAATATACAAAATGCTATAGAGAGCTATGAAGTGAACACTTGTGTATCCACTACCCAGGTTAAACAATAAACTTGATAAATGTTTGAGACCATCCCCTCATTTCACTTGTCCTTCCTTTACTCCTCAAATGTAACTTATAACCAGAGTGTGGTGTTTATATTCTCCATAAATTGCTTCATAATTTTGTCATGAATAAAAGCATCTTTAAAGTATTATATATATGTTGTATGCATATATTTTCATACTGTAGGTGTCTTTATTTTCCATATGATCATGATATGTAATTACATTTTTCTGCATATATATGAATATATGGTCTGATTCTTATAGGTCTAGGGCATTTATTTTCATGACTATAGCATATTCCACTGTACGAATGAGCCACGGTGCATTTTTTGGACTAATGGTAATGGACATTTTTGTTTTTCCTATAGTTTTGATCTCACAAACAATGCTGAAGTTACCATGATTACAGATGAGGCCATGTACAGACATGCCAGACATTCTGTAGTTTCTTGCTACTCAAAGTGGGATCCATGAAATAGTAGCTTAAGCATTACCTGGTATGTGAGGGATCTACCAAGAAATGTGTGTGTGTGTGTGTGTGTGTGTGTGTGTGTGTGTGTGTGTGTGTGTACTTTTAAAGAATGTGGAGCCTGGAAAGCCTGCAGGAAAGGCTGACAGGCTGGAGACCCAATGAAGAGCTGCAGTTCAAGTCTGAAGGCAGTTAGCTGGCGGAATTCCCTCTTCCTCAAGGGAGGTAAATCTTTTTATTCCTGAAGGCCTTCAACTGATTGGATAAGGTCAACTGGCATTCTATAGGGTAGTCTGCTTTATTCAAAGTTTACAGATCTAAATGGCAATCTCATCTAAAAATACCTTCACAGAAACATTTGGAATAATGTTGGACCGAATATCTGGGTACGTGGATAAGTACGTGGCCTACCTAAGTAGACATAAGTTAGCACATAAAATTAACCATCATACCTGGGATCCTGTTACAAATGCAGATTTTGAGGCCATGCCACAGAAAATCACATCCCCAAGTCCCGACAAACTGTGCCCTCCTGTCATTACATCACCACCTTTCTTTGATGCAGGTTAGAGTGCTAAGAACACCAAGACGCCACTTCTCCCCACTTTATTTTATTTTGGTGTGGGTGAGGAACAGTGCCCAACCTTGCATGACCTAGGTTTGAGGTTTCTGCTCTTGGATATGGTCACTGAAGGGGAGAAGGGTTCACATGCAACCACTGGCCTTCTCCAGCACAGGGGTAACAGGAGGGTGGGATCATAAGGAGTCCTACATGGAGGGGAATTCTGAGATCATTAATGGAATGATGCCATTAAAGACTCATGAGCAGATAACTAGGATGAATGGAATCCATATTTGTAAAGATCAGCAGCAGCTATGCACTAAGGCTGAGGGCAGGAGCTATAGGCAGGAACCCCAGGGGTAAGGGGATCAGTTGGAGGCAAGTTCTGGGACAAACTATTAGGAGTGCAGAGTAACACACAGGAGCCAGAGGTATTCTGAAGGGAGGCACAAAAGTTAGTTGGAGATGAGGGATAGAAAAGGGCCTCATTGAGGCCACTCACCCTGGAGTTCCTGCAGTTGCTTCTGGACTCCTTCCACACTGAGGTTCCTAGGCTCTGATGAGGACAGGGAGGGATCCACCACCCACCCACACCAGTAACCCTTGTAAGAAGTGCAACTTTGCTGGGTGACTGTAATCTCAGCCGCTTGGGAGGCTGATGCTGAAGGACTGCTGGAGCCTAGGAGTTTGCACCCAGGAGTTTGAGTTCAGCCTGGGCAACATAATGAGACCCCAACTCTAAGAAAAAAAGTACACCTTGTTGGAGGTGTACATAAACTTGATGCCATCATATGCAATGGGCAGGAAAGCAAGTGACATGGGAAATAATGTCTCTTCTCAGGGATGAGCCCTACGGATTCCACAGCCCCAGGCTCTCTGCCACTATATCCCTAAGGAGAATGTGCCAAGGCCCAAGGAAATGAACAGAGCAGTTGTGGCTGGTCGCTCCTGGCTGTGGCTGCCATTTGCTGCTTTCTGTCCTAATCAAACTTTCCATTCCATGCTCCACACTATTAACACATAAATGAACAATGTCAAGAATAAAAGAAAGTAATCACTGCAGATCTACATAAAATTATAGCATGATGACATGAATAGCTTTATGTTAATGACTTTGTTAACTAAAATGAAATGGATATGAAACTGTATCTGCATTATGATTTCTTTTATACAAAAATGTGTGCATACATATATTTATGTGCACACATATATTTATTCAATCATTTATGACTGAATTGTTCTCAATGATTCTAAAAAAATGGCTATGTCAATTTACATGCTCGGAAACAATGTATGTGAGTACTCATATCTTCTCCCTCCAACTTCAGAAATAATCTTGGGAAGCATACACTTTGCGTCACCATTTAAACTTCCAAGACTGTGTCTTAATGGACCATTAGGAGAGAGACATGTTTGTGTGTGTGTGTGTATGTGTAGAGCTAGAGAGCTCAAGAGATGAGAGAAAGAGTGAGGTCAGGTGTTCAGAGGTAGCATGTGCTGGGAACATAGGACCACAGGAAATCATGGGAATTGGCAAGAGGATGAGTGACTGGAAGACCATGGCATCCGAGTTGGCTAGGAAAGGAGGTCAAGGCTGTGGTAGCCTGATGATGTACAGAGAGGAAGTAGAGGGGCCATGTGATGGGTTCAATGGTTCTGCCCACAAAGGAGCCCTGGCAGCTCCGACAGCCTGAGCTGAACAGACACTGTGGTTGATAAGTAACATGTGGACCATTTGTAGTCTCACATGTGATAACATGTGAGACCATCTCTGCTCCCTGGGTGAGAGGACCAAGGCTTAGAGAGGTACAGGAGCTTGTCTTTGACTATTGAGGCACTACAGGGAAGAACAAGATTGGCATTATTCTTTATGTAATTGCAACTATCCCCTTAGTTGCTAGTTTTAAGAAATTCACACTCCAACATATGACTCCCTAATGAACATGTACATAAAGAACTGAAAAGTGGCAAGTGGTAGGAAATAACATATGCCAAACACGAAAGTGGAGGCATAATTTGTAAACTGGTGGTACCTCTTCTATGTCATCATTTATAGGATTGTGATGTGAAAATGTCATATTGCTGTTATTTTAATTTCAAAAAGGATGCCTGCTGATTGTCTAATATGCAAGCATCATGGAAATGTGGACAATAAATTGTGCAAATGTCCCGTTCAACTCTTGCCTGCAATTTGGAATTGCTAAATGACAGTCATTGAGAACTGACCATAAGGTGAGATTCTGTGCTACCGCTGTTTGTTTAGAAATGAAAATAAATGGCTGAACCCCTTCAAGAACATGGACGTGGAGCACCTGGTGTCAGCTCTCTGAAGAGTTCCCTGGGCAGATGGGCAGATTATTGGGGGAACCTGACCCCAATATTTCCACTTAGGTTCTTTCTATTTTCCATAAGTGTCGGCTGGCTGAGAAATAAAGAGAGACAGTATAAAGAGAGGAATTCGACAGCTGGGCCATCAGGGGTGACATCACATATCAGTAGGACCATGATGCCTGCCTGAGTCTCAGACCAGCAAGTTTTTATTAAGGGTTTCAAAAGGGGAGGGGGTGTAAGAACAGGGAGTAGGTACAAAGATCACATACTTCAAAAGGCAGAAAGCAGAACTACTAGTAAGGATCTAACAAAGATCACATGCTTCTGAGGGAACAGGACAAAGGGAAAAAGCAGAACTACTGATAAGGGTCTATGTTCAGCGGTGCACATATTGTCTTGATAAACATCTTAAACAACAGAAAACAGGGTTTGAGAGCAGAGAACCAGTCTGACCACAAATTTACCAGGGCAGAGTTTTTCCCCACCCTAGTAAACCTGAGGGTACTGCAGGAGACTAGGGCATATCTCAGTCCTTATCTCAACTGCATAAGACAGACATTCCCAGAGCGGCCATTTATAGACCTCCCCCTAGGAATGCATTCCTTCCCCAGCGTATTAATATTAATATTCCTTGCTAGGAAAAGAATTTAGCAATATCTTCCCTACTTCCACATCCATTTATAGGCTCTCTGTATGAAGAAAAATATGACTCTATTCTGCCCAGTCCCACAGGCAGTCAGACCTTATGGTTGTCTTCCCTTGTTCCCTAAAAATTGCTGTTATTCTGTTCTTTTTCAAGGTGCACTGATTTCATATTGTTCAAACACACATTTTACAAGCAATTTGTACAGTTAAGACAATTATCACAGTGGTCCCGAGGTGATGTACATCCTCAGCTTATGAAGATAACAGGATTAAGAGATTAAAGTAAAGACAGGCATAAGAAATTATAGAAGTATTATTTGGGAACTGATAAATGTCCATGAAATCTTCACAATTTATGTTCCTCTGCCACGGCTCCAGCCAGTTCCTCCATTCGGGGTCCCTGACTTCCCGCAACATCAGATAGTTATTTTTCCAAATTGCACGTGTGTTTCCATTACTCACTCCTCTGATGTCCCAACTCCACCCATCCTCATGTACTCCGAGTACTCACTTCTGAGACCACTCTAGTTTCATCCCAGACTGGGCAGAGAAAGCCTGCACCATTTCCTGTGCTCCTGGGAGAGGGAGGGCTCAGAGCTGGAGGAGAGTGTGGACATTGGGATGGAGAAAGCACTCTGAGTCTCTTGCAGGCTGGTGTCCCTCACAAACAGCTCATCATTCATGATGCACAGACTGGAGGAAAGAAAAATGCACCCTCAAACTGGACAGGTAGACAACTCCACACCCCCAACAACAGGATCCTTCTTAACCACTGCTGCCACTCAGCAACGAAATTCCTTCCATATCCCTACTGTGCCTGCCTCCCAGATATTTTGGCTGGTACATTCTAAGCCTCCCACAGATTCTGCCTTTGAAGAGATTGTCTACCAGCTTCACTAGATTTTTAGAACCCCAACATGTTTACCCTGTGCAACAGTGCAAAGAAGTGGATACTTTTATTCTAATTTTCAGAGAAAGGCACTGAATCACAGAGAGGTCAAATAAATTGATCAAGGTCACATAGTTTGTGAATGTTGGGATGAGGAACAAAACCTGTATTCGAACTCCAGGGCCCACACTCTTAAACATTAGTCTGGACTGTTCCTTGGATCTACCTGTTGGCGTTCCACAATATTGAGAACACCCCGAGGACTGCACCCACCACATTCCCACAACACTGGCCCCAAGCTGGGATGGGTGCTCCTGCCCACAACACAGCACTAACCTGGAACTGCTGCCAGGGGTAGTGATGAAGGTCCGGGTGAAGGCGAGAACAGAGCCCTGAGACTGTCCTTCCACTTCAAAGACAACAAACACCACCACCTTAGAGTTGCACAGGCTTTACATGCTCACACAGTGAACCCCAGTCAGAGTCTTGCTTGACACTCACACAGAAGCGGGGACAGACCAGGACAATTGTTCACTTGGAGTCAGGCAGATGTGGCAGGAATGGGGAAGGCAACAACAGAAACAATCAGCTCCCAGTGATAGGGCCCCTATCACGCTTGGGCCCTGTGAAAACCACAAGTTCACTTGATTCCTATTTCACAGTAGCCCAATAAAGGGGTTATTATTAGCCCCATTTTGCAAATGAGGAAACCAAAGGGTTAATTAACCAGCACAAGTTCACAGAGTAAGGACCTGGGATGAGAGCTGTCAAACTCCATAGTCTGTGTCCTTAATGCACACCTGAGCTGTGCAGGGCAGACAGGCATGGACCTAGGTCAGATCAGGCTGATTTGCGGGCAGAGCAGGGGGTGTGAAAACACAGAGGGAAAAAGAGGAAGGGAAGCAACGAAATCAGGGAAGCTGGGAGAATTCTGGGAAGGAGCCCAGCCAGGGGGAGGGAGCAATGGGGGATCTGGGGAGGGGACTCTACAGACACTCACCTTCCTTGAACACTCCGTTGACAGAAAAGCAGAGCATCCTTTCCTGAAAGGAAAGAGCTCAGGTGTTCAGGATCCCCCTTAACCTCCTACCCACCTCTGGCTCTCTGGGCCTGCCCAAGGGAGGAAGCAGGTGCTCACCGTCTGGCACCACATGTCCACCAGGATGGAGCTGAGGTCATGCTGAGTTTTGGGCCATGTACTGAGGGAGTCCACATTTTGTGGCTGTTTTGTGTGCTTCAGCAGCTGCCTCTGCAGGTCTATAGAGGAGAAGAGAAGCAAGGAAGGTGCGGGGGGTGGGGGGAGCTGCCACACTCTGTTCCTTGTCCCCTGTGATTGTTCCCATCACACTTCCTTACCCTGCCCAGTCTTCTCCATCACACACTTACAGGGGTTTTTGAGCATTTTTATATTCCTGCTATCCTTGAAGTACTTGCAGAAGCTGCTCCTAGGAAAAAAAGAGGAGCAGGAGTAGGTGGTCCAGCCAGTGAGGGCATTTCCAGGAGGTGGTCTCTTTCTGCAGGAGAGCCACATGTCCCTGGATCAAGGTCTGAGCTGTGACACTCATGGACCTGAGTCCTCAGAGTTGAAGGGAATGCTCAGGGAGAAGCAGGTCTCATCGTGGTAAGCACTGAGGAGACCCTGTCGATCTCCAGAACCAGAAATCGAGTAATACCTGTGGGGAAGCAGTGAGGATAGGCTGTCTCTGTGGCTTGGGTGCCAAATGAGACTTGAAAATTCCCATGAGCTGACCTGTGCATGGGTGGCCCGGCCTGCCTCAGCTCTCCCTTTTCTCATGGTCCCAGGGATACTCACTGTTGCAGGAATTGCAGGACTATACTCTTTAGGATCTCAGATCCAGTATAGCTTTCCTGGAATCAAAAGACAATTTGGACCTATGCAATGGACAAAGCTTCCCTTACGACACCCCAAGTCTTGCTTGATACTTCTTCCTTACCTTGCGGGGTTTCATTAACTCAGAACTATCAATGTCAACAATCACCGGTGTGGATAACTCTCGGCCGTCCTGAAGAAGGAAAGAGGAAGTCAGCAGTGGAGACCAAGGAGGTGGAGCTGGATGACCGACCGATAAGATGAACATGTCTAGGGAGAACAAGCATCAGAGGCCAGGTGGGAAACAGGCCTGGAAATTCCAGTAGGCAGCTTTCTCATGGGGTGCTGGATATCTCTACTATTACATGCCAACATGTGTGTGTGTGAGTGCCTGTGGACACATTTTCTAGGGAGAATATTCTTGCCTTTTTCAGGAATCCATGTCTGTAAAATGGATGAGGGTCTGATACAAGCATGTAATCTAGGCAAGACCCAAAGGACTTGAGGGCAGGTGTGGAGGTTATGTTCTTGAGTAAGGGGAGACAATAATGATGGTATTATACATACTTACCAGGCGTAACAACTTGGGGAAACAATCCCGGATGGCACTGTACAAAACTAAAAATTGAATGAAGTGACTGACAGTTCAGGGTTGCACAGTCTGTTTCCCTCTCCCTCTGCCTTTCCTCCCTCTCCTTGCTCCTGGTTAGCTTCTACCTAGACTGCCGTGAGTCCCTTTTCTCCAGTGCCACACAATGCGGCATTGGGAGCCCAGGCTCCAGGGCTTTCTTCCCTTCCCTCCCTCACTCGCCTTTGTCCAAGTCACCATGGAAGGCTCTGCAGGGAGCAGGAAATAGGGTGGGAGCCCAGGGCTCTGCTATCTCACTGGCTGTCCATCAACCTGCCTGACCAGGTCCAGGTCAAGACCAGGTCATCCCTTAGGGATGGCCCAGGATGCTGGGACAGGGAGGTGAGTGAGGCCAGGCTCAGGAGACAGGAAGGGGAAGGCAGAGGGGATGACAAGAGAAACGGTGAAGGTAGGGGAGGGAGAGATGGTGAGACATAGGAAAGGGGAGACAGTGGAGAAACAGGATGCAATACAAATGAAAGGGAAAGATGCTCTGCTGCGGAGGTGGAGTTTAGGGAGGAATAGAGAAGAAAAGGGCTCCCCAGCTGCAGCCTTTTCCCTCTTCACCCCCTGGCTGGCCTTGGGGACTGAGGCAGAAAAGGAAAACATGCACCTGTTGGGCTGGGGCTGACTGGATGCAGCTGGAGGCTTTCTCACCTGTGTGAGCTCAGTCTGAGCTGGGCATGGGAAACAGAGCAGCCATGGGGAAAGACTTCCCAGGAGGAGTGAAGGATCAGGCCTCAGCTCAGCATGGGGTTCAGAGCCTGGGGACCCCCTCTCCTGACCACTGCATTCTCTTCTGATGGTCCCTGACTCTTGTGTCCCTCTGTGCTGGTGCCTTGACTGGGGAATGTACCCGTCTGGAGCTACCCAGGACTCCTCTGAGGGCCCAGGTAGGTCGATGTGAGGTGTGGAGGGAAGGAGGGGCAATGCCCTGAGAGGTCTGTCCTTCTGTCTCCTCAACCTCCTCGGCCCTCTGCCTTCCACTCTTGCCTCAGGAACGTGGCCCGCTTCTGGTCCCTTGACTGAGGAAACCCAGGTTTCTCCCCAAGGAGGGCCCAGCTCCTGGCATTGGGCCAGAGGAAGAGATGGCATGACAGCAGCCACCCAGGGCCTTGGCCCTCAGTATGAAACAGGGAAGCCCCCATGCCAGCCCAGGACAGGTGGGGGGATCTTTTTGGAGCAAGAGAAGGAGAATGCCTCTCAGGACAGGGGAGGGAAGCCTCATCTCAGCATGGAGGCAGGAAGGCCTGTCTCAGCATGAGGCCCTGGACTAAAGGACTCTTCTCAGTCCAGGGCACCAGCATCTGAATACTGCTGGTCCTGGGGAGGTGGTTGAGCCCCGCTTCCTGGAGCACACTCACGGAGGGCACGCTGGAGGAAGCTTGGTGGAGACAGGCGGGAAACACAACCCAGAGCAGGTGAAAAGGGGAGCATGTCAGAGGAAGGAAAGGAGACCTCTAAGCACAGATGAGTGAGTGACACAGAGAAAGGAATGTGTGTGTGTGTGTGTGTGTGTGTAGGAGGGGAGGTTTGTGGTCCTCCCAGAGGACCAAGGCTGCTTCTTCCTGCAGAAGGGCACTTTCAGACACAGTTCAGTCACCCAAGGAGCAAAGGTGCCCAGGAAGAGCGATAGGGGTTGCCACTGACCTTACATAGGCAGACTGGTCCGAGAAGGTGCTGCACAAGGGGTTCCCTTCTAGCCATAGCTCTTTGAGCTTCAGCCCTTTCACCTTGCCCAACTCCCATGCCGACTCCAGCTAAGAAAGACAGGGAGGAAACTGGAGGAGGGCCAGGGAAAGAGAGACACCTGGGACCGTGGGTCCTGAATTCCCCCAGCCCTCATAGTCACCCACAGGTACCTCTGCCTGCCTGTTGCCATTATCCTGATGTGTACTGCCATCCACCCTCCATCCAAAATTGATCTGGCTCCCCCTTCTCACCTTATTTTTGGAGAGGTTCAGGGTCTTGACTTTGGGAGCCTTCTCTATAATGTCAGACAGGTCATCCAGCTGGTACAGTCTGTTGCACAAGTTCAAAGACAATAGCTTTGGGTCAAGGGGAGTTAGAGTGGGAGTTACTATCTTGGGCCTTGGAGACAAATCTGCCCTCCACCTTATCTATTCCACCCCTCTAACTAAATACCAGCACTGGGCCTAAGGCTTCACCTCAGGGAAATTTCTTTCAATGATCTTCAGGGTGGCAGCCATGCAGTTTCTTCGATTCAGGATTATATCAATGTCACAGCCTATCAAGTCTTGAAGAAGCCAAGAGAAGAGAATCAGAAGGCTGGGAGGGCCATGGCTGGCCCAGAGCCAGCACCAATCCCTCCATAAATTGCCATCCCTAAGTCTCCCTCTCAGGCAGACCGCTCTGCCCCGCTTGCCTGAGAATTGCTGCTGTCAGCCATACTTGGGTCAAAGAGGAGATTCTGGAAATCAAGAGCCCGCTGGGAGACATTGTACCATTTGTTTATGGTCAGCTGCAGAGATAGAGATGAAGACAGAGGCTCTGAGGCTCTGGTGGTGGTGGTGGTGGTGGTGGTGGTGGTGGTGGTGGTGGTGGTGGTGGTGGTAGTAGCAGTGACAGGGAAAGAGGGGGCCAGGGGAAGAAGAGGTGGGTCCAGGAAGTGAGCATACAATGATCCTTGAGTCTGTATTACCTTTAGCATCTCCATTTGGCCTGGCTTCACTTATTCTTTACAGAGTAGGGCGCAGTAGAAAGATTGACAAATATACATATCTGCAGCAAGGCAGCGTAGTAAGTACCAGGACCCCTAATACCAAAGAGGATGATCAGCCCCCTGGCGTGTCCTCCTGCCCAGAGACTAAGTACAGGGAATGCCCTTGGCACACACCTTTTGGTTCTCATCATCAAAAATCTTATAACTGACATCCTTCAATATGGAGGCAGTACTAGCATCCTGGACAAAGAAGCATGCCCGATTTTGGATGTAGTGGAACTACAGGGAGTGAAGGCAAGAGCAACAGCTTCAGAGGCCAATGGCCCCTGCTGAGTCAGACCTCTCCCCATCCCCCGTGCCCACTCATCTGGCTTCACCATCCTCTCTTACATCAACTGGAGTGAAGGGGACACTGCAATGGCTCTGGATTGAATTCATTAGCCATGACTTGTCATACTTTATCTCGTAAGGAATCTAAGGGTAAAAAGAAGAAATAGGAGAGAAGGGAGAGATAACATGGAACTAAGGATGGAGAACAGAACCAACCAGCTGTTTTTTTCCCAGCTTTCTACCTAGCTTGGACTTCTAAAGAAGCGATCACTGACATGATTTCTTATTTTCATTCCAAATATGGATTCCCTAAGCTTCCTTTCTCTCCATTCTGAAGCCCTCTTTCAAATAATCAACTTAGGGTGTTTTATGTGATCTTCCTTCTATCAGGTTGCAGAATATTCTCTCTCTTTCTTTGTTTGTTTGTTTGTTTGTTTCTTTCTTTCTTTCTTTCTTTCTTTCTTTCTTTCCTTCCTTCCTTCCTTCCTTCCTTCCTTCCTTCCTTTCTTCCTTCTTCTCCTTCCTTCCTTCCTTCCTTCCTTCCTTCCTTCCTTCCTTCCTTCCTTCCTTCCTTCCTTCCTTCCTTCCTTCCTTCCTTCCTTCTTCTCTTTCTTTCTTTCTCCCTCTTTTTCTCTTTCTTTCTCTCTCTCTTCCTCTCTTTCTTTCTTTTTTTCTTTCCTTTCTTTTGACAGAGTGTTGCTCTGTTGCCCAGGCTGGAGTGCAGTGGTGTGATCCCAGCTCACTACAACCTCCACCTCCCAGGTTCAAGTGATTCTCCTGCCTCAGCCTCCCAAGTAGCTGAATTTACAGGTGACTGCTGCCATGCCCGGCTAGTTAGTGTAGTTTTAGCAGAGATGGGGTTTCACCATGTTGCTCAGATTGGTCTCAAATTTCTAACCTCAAGTGATCTGCCTGCCTCGGCCTCCTAAAGTGTTGGGATTACAGGCGTGAGCCACCACGCCTGGCCCAGAATATTCTACCTAATGCAGACCTCACCGAGATACTTACTGTGACCTTGAACCAGTTCCTCATGTTTCATCTTGTGTGTTCTGCCTTGTTTTTTTTTTTTCTCTGGAGGTTTTCTATTTCTCCACATGGTAATATGGATTTGATCTTCCCTATGCCATTTCACTAGCTTCCTGTTCCTTCTCCTTATAGAAGTTACAGCACTTCTATAAGGAGTGCTGTGGGGAAAGGGAGAGAAGGTGGGTATTCATTAAAGTTAAGAAAGTCTTCTATACATGCTCCCCTCACTGACACCAGGGCTATAATTGGAATTGCTCAGTCATTATTCCACTTCCAGCATTCTTCAATTCTCTAATGAGAGAAGAAAAGGAAGACCACAGAGAATGAAAGGGTTGCACAGTCCCGGGGGCTGCTACGTGCAAACCAGGCTGCCTTGTCACTTACTGTCTTAGTTGGTGGTCCCTGTGGACATCCCTCATCTCCATGCTTCCATCACTCTCCTAGCACTGTGAAGGCAGAAGTTCATACCCACCATCTTCATAATGACAGTTCTTCTTGTCAAAATTACCCTGGAAATGATTCCCGCCTTTCTTCCTTCCTTGAAAAGTGCTACCACACATACGGCATTCTGCAATTGGGAACAAAAAGACAAATTTGAAGACACGTCCATGGTCCACTTACCATGTCTCATGTCATGGACTAACTCCACAATAGGACAAGCAAAGTGCCAACCTGCCCCAAGAGACTGATCACAAAAGCCCCAGAAAACAAACTCCTCTGCCTGTCCAGATACAAGAGCCTTATCTCACAGGTGGCACAATCGGGGAGAAATCCTGGAAGAGGAAGCAACTGTGTTGAACCTCTTAAAAAATGGAGCAGGAATTATAAAGAACAGAGGTGCGTGTGTCCATGGGTTAGACTAGACACCAGCTACACAGCTGGAAGGGGTCCTAATCTCGCCTTCTCTCAGGCTTCTCTAATCAAACAACAGCACCACACCTGGGAGACAACCTCTCACACCTCCGAAATCAAACCTCCAGTCCCCAAATGCATTCTGTGAACAATCAGCAAGCTGTACTTCTTTGCCTGTGTAGTACAAGCTTAAATGAAAGGTGGTACTGATGTAACAGCTTCCCAAGCTGCCCCATTGCCTCCAGCCTTGCCCTCAACAATACTCAGTTTGAAATATCCAGATCAAGCTTTCTTTTTGCCTAGCCCGAAATGCTTTCAGCCCAAGAGACAACTCTTCCTAAGCAAGCGACAGAATGACTAGAAAGAAAGAAAATTGGCAAGGATGTTAAAAACCAGTACAGTGACAGGATCTAAATGAAACACTGTACCCAACAACGAAAGCAGGGCATGTTTTTTTTTTCCCCCCCGCTCTACTGTCTTGCAGCATTCACGAAGGTAGACCATCTCCTGGACCATCAAGCAGACCTCAGCCAATTTCAAAATGCACATGTTGTCTCACCCTTATGAATAAAATTTCAGTCACTGCTGACCTCTCTGCAGTGTACTAATTATGGCCAGACCTCAGATGAACTTCTGTTGTGGGGGGGTGGTCATTGCTTTCACTATGTGTGACCCACTGTCAGGACAGTCCTGCTACTCTCGAGTGTTGGGACTTTTCCTGTGTGCCATTAGAAGTGAAATTAAATGTAGGCAGAGCATGTGACCTAGACATTCCTGATGCTCGGTCCCCACAACTTTGGAAGTGGGCCTGGAGTGCTCTCTTTCTCTCACACTCTACATCCAACCGATAGGAAGGGATGTATCTTCTCTTGTCTCTACCTTTAAAATATATCCAGAGTCTGGCAACTTCTCATCCCCTCCGTTGCTACCTACCCTGGCCAGGTCACCAACATCTGTCTCCTGGATTATGTTGCTTTCCAACTTGTCCTTCTGCTTTTGCCCTTGGCTCCCTTACCATCTATTTTCAACACAGCAGTCAGAGTGATTTTTTAAAGCATAAGTCAAATCTTGTCATTCCTCTACTCAAAATCCTTTAACCGGTATGTTAAAAAGCTATGAGTCCATAACAATACTCAACAACAACAAAGGCCCCTATTGGTGACATTTTGAAGATGTCCAGGAACCAACTAATTTTCATGAAAGTCCATAAATGAAAGGGACAAAAATCAAAGATTAAAGTGAGGGTTAAGGGCACATGGTCAATACACGTAGCACAGGAAGAGTCAACGTCATTTTTGAGAACCAGCATTACTTCAGAAATAATGTCACTGAGGGGAAGAAGGTGTAAAAGTGAGCTAGTCAACAGCTACAGCTATAGCCTCAGGCAAGGCCTTGTGTTTGAAGAGAGCACATGTAATAAAAAGCCACAGAGGGACCCAACAGAGAGAGACACTGAAGATAAAACACACACAGGTGCACATCTACTTACTGAACTCTGGCATCTCTGCACAATCCCTGTCTTGCAGTTGTGCTGCCAGAATTACAGGCAATCTCAAGATAAAGCAGCTTGTGCTTCTCACCCAGACTGCCTGGGTTTCCCATCAGGCCCCACCATGTACTGGTTGATCCTCCCACATAGACATAGTAGTGAGTATCCTTTATGACATCACGTGCATTCCCACTGGAACTTCCTGTGTCATTTTGGAATTCTGCCTACATCACTGCCATGCCATTGAGTGCATGGCATCAGCATTCCTGCTATGGCAGGGAAAGAATGGGTTAAGAAGAAAACCAACAACTGCCCAGTGGCAACCAACATTTGTTCAGTGTTGGGCAGACTCACTAGGTTTCTCTTGACCTCACAGAAATCCCATGAGAATTGTATCCACAGTCCCTTTTCAAATCATGAATATTAGGCTCACAGACGTCAGGTACATTTCCCAGTCAAGTAAGTGGCAGAATAGGAATTATGTCCTTAAGTATATTGGTCTGCCTCTACACCGTGAGTGCTCCTCCAGAGACTGCACTGGTTCTCCCTTAAATGGAAATCTTTCTGGTCTCATGGACAGATTTTTCTGAGCAGGCCAGGGATGATGTTTTCTGCTAGTCACTCCTGTTGGGATGGGAACCATGTTTCTTGGATAAAGTGGAGATCTCTGTCTTGCACCAGATGGGTGAAATCTGTTTGGGCCATAGGTTTTCAGATTAGGAGTCACTTTAGGCTGGTAGTGTCTGGAATAGAATAAGGGCCTAATTAATATTTGTTAAAAGAATGCATGTGATGTAGGTTTGGGATCATCAACAAAATGCTTTTGAGAATACATCCATCTGAACCTTTTCTACCAACCTCTATTCATTTATTCCAGACCTATTCAGGCTGCAGAACTATTTTATAACCTGCTTGCAAAGCTAGAATGAATTAAATTATTCTTCCACAAAATTAATATTTTTTTCATTGATGTATCATTAGAAATAAGTACCTCCCTGTAGACTAAGGCTAGAACTGCAGCTTTGAGGATCTCAGACAAGGGGGTTTTGCAAATAGTGGTGACAGAAATGAAGAAAGGCCTTCCCTGAATCCAGCAGACAGAGCTTTCTGGACATCTGGTCTCTGTAGGAAGAACGCTCTGGACCTACAGGCATGTTGTGTTCACTCAGCCTTGTGATAGACAGGAAGTACCATCCCTGTCTCAGAGAAAGAAAAGAGTGTGTGTCTGTGTGTCTGTGTTGCCCATGAAAGCAAGTATTAGTGTTTTGTACTACATGCTTTTAGAATTAGGTTACAGATACATGTACTCCAAATCATGTTGGTAAACACATTGCCACACAACACTGGATCCTACTGCATATTTTGTTTCATGTGTTATGTATTATATATGGCCAAATTTTGTTTCTTGTTCAGAATATGCTTTTTAGTGCTTTTTTCTTCTTTACCTCTTGGTGTTTTAATATTTGAATTGATTGTTTTAAAATAAGAAAGTAGTAGAGTTCTCTGTATAATAATGTAATGGAACAATATCTGTGGGTTGACCAGGGTTACAGAGCACCCCCAGTAGGGGAGGCCAAAAAATCCAGTGGAACACAGCTTGGGCTTTAAAGTGGGTCTAGGATTTTGAGTCCCTGCTCTACACTTTCCCAGGAGAAGCACATGAATACTTTTAAGCATAAAGTGATATTTTCCTAAGGATTTTCAGTGATATTTACACCAATATACACTTCCACTAACCGTGTGTGAGTCTAATTTTCTGCAATATGCCTAATCATTCAGAAGTCATTCTTACAATGATCCAGACATTTCACTTTTTGAATGTATCACATAAATCATTCTCTGTCTAAATACATACATATAATTATATGACTGTGCTTTACAGGTTATTTGGGACAGAAGGATGATGGGACCAGAGAGTGGCTGATATTGTTAGGGGAGAAGTAGAAATGATTGTCCTTGGAATCAAGTAGGCATGGCAAGGAAAGGGCATGAGTACCTGGCATACAGAGTAAAAAGGCCAAGGAATGGATGTGTGGGTCAGAAAGAAGAGAGTGAGTACAGAGAAGACAACAAAACACACATTGAAAAAGCCTCCAGGGAACTGAATTCATCCTGGTGATACGCTCCCCTCTGGAAACCTTTCTTCCTTCCTTTCCATGTATGTCTTGTCTGTCCCTGCTACTTCACTTCAAGTTGAACACCAGAGAAACAGTTCCCACACAGTCTCAAAAAGGAGAAATGGTACAGGGCAACAGTGTGCAATGATGAGTCACTTGCACAGAAGGCTGGAGTCAGGGTTCATTGGTTTCAGACACAGCACCCATCATTGCCCACCAGACTTTGAGTGGACTCTCACACTGCTCATTTCAGCCTCGACACAGAGTCACACATTATTGGTTATGGGCATAGGATTTGAGGTCAGATCCATCAGGATTTCAATCCTGGTGCTAAATTCTATGATCCAAGTCAAGTAACTGACCACACTGTGACTCAAGCTCTTGTTGTTTGTTTTCCCTCTAACTCAAAGATTGTAACAGTTTCTACCTCCTGGGTTACTGTAAAAATTAAATGAGTTAACACATGGAAATACATAAAAAGCACCTGAAGAAATGCCTGTGACCTAACAAGCACTATAAATAAGTTTTCTATTGCTATGTCAAGAACTTAGTACAGCATCTGGCATTTTTTGAGGAACAAATATGTTTTAGTTACATTTGTTGTTATTAATCCTCCTGGAAATGAGAAGGAAAACAGATGGGTGTATAGGGACACATTGTTGTGTTGGCTATTAATGTGTTTTGTAAAGTGGCAATATTAAGACAAGAAAACCATGTTGGAAAATAATCTGACATACTGATTAAGGAAACCAAAATAAGAAGCTCAGAGACTGAAATATGTATATGGAAAGCTTCAATGGTGGTGGTGGTGGGATCTAAGTTTCTAATTTCCAACTTCATTATTCAAGAAATTGTTCTGGTTTAAGTGGTAGACTTGGAAAATAAAGCTAGAGTATTCCTCATACTACATGACACAATGTGGAAAAAGGTCCAGGATATAAAATTGAATATTCCAGACCGACATCAGCATGATCTCAAGCTAGAAAGCTACAAGTTGTCCTTCTATATAAATCTTGAGTTAACAATACATGGATTAGAATACCTCTGACAATTCTAGAGACAAGTTGAGAAGCTACAGCACTTAGGCTATTGTAAAACCAAGAGGAATATTGCAAACAGGGTAGGAAAATTTGTGGTATTTAGGTCATCCATTCATGTTTCTCCTATGTGGCATAGCATGGAATGACCATGAGAAACTTCTATACCGGATCTCCTTCCTCATAATGGAAACAATGCTGGGCGATATGTCCAATGTTCTGGTTCATGTGAAAGCTTCCCAAGGGGCTAGTTCCTGTCTTGCCTGACTCAAGAGCTGATGGGACACATGCAATATTCTGGACAGTGCTGAAAACAGAAGTAAGAAGCATGTTAGAGTTTCCATTCCACAGGCAGATGTCAGGGGGAACAATAGATTAGAAAATGCTTGAGAGATCCTAGAATCTCCAGCTGGACTGATTATTGATAGTCTTCTCTTGCACAATGCTAGTATACAAAGACTGGGTGAGGTGGCTTGTTTTTCAAATACTCAAATTCTAACAAAAAATAAGAAGGCATACAGAGAAACATGGCCCAATCAAAAGAAGAAATTAAACTCTAGAAAACAACCTAAACAAACACAGATCTATGAGCTGCCTGAAAAAGAATTTAAAATAACTGCCATAAAGATACTCAATGAACTAAAAGAGAACATAGATATACAGATAAGTAACGTGAATAAAAGAATGGATTAAAAAAATGAGAATATCAACAAAAATAGAAGCTATTAAAAAAAGAGAAATTTAGATCACAGTGCAATCAAACTAGAACTCAGGACTAAGAAACTCAATCAAAACCGCTCAACTACATGGAAACTGAACAACCTGCTCCTAAATGACTACTGGGTAGATAACGAAATGAAGGCAGAAATAAAGATGTTCTTTGAAACCAATGAGAACAAAGCCACAACATACAAGAATCTCTGGGACACATTTAAAGCAGTGTGTAGAGGGAAATTTATAGCACCAAATGCCCACAAGAGAAAGCTGGAAAGATCTAAAATTGACAGCCTAACATCACAATTAAAAGAACTAGAGAAGCAAGAGCAAACACATTCAACAGCTAGCAGAAGGCAAGAAATAACTAAGATCAGAGCAGAACTGAAGGAGATAGAGACACAAAAAAAACCTTCAAAAAATCAGTGAATCCAGGAGCTCATTTTTTGAAAAGATCAACAAAATTGATAGACCACTAGAAAGACTAGTGAAGAAGAGAGAAGAATCAAATAGACACAATAAAAAATGATAAAGGGGATATCACCACCGACCCCACAGAAATACAAACTACCATCAGAGAATACTATAAACACCTCTATGCAAATAAACTAGAAAACCTAGAAGAAATGGATAATTTCCTGGACACTTACACTCTCCCCAGGTAGATTTCTGAAGTTTTTGACTCTAGTCCCTGACTCATCAATGGCACTTCTGGGCCCACCCAAGGGCCTGGGGGACCTTTTTGCCCTGAAGGGAAGAACACAGGCCTGGCTGGCTTTGGCACCTGTTGATTGTAGAGCCATAGGGCCCTGAGTGAATATAGGCAGTAGCCAGGGAGTGGTTACACCAGGTCGTGGGAGAAACCCAGTGCTGTGCTGGCTTCACGTGTGACCCAAACACAGTAATAGTGGTGGCTACAGGGGTACATTTGTCACTCTACTGCCAGATTTAGGTGGCTCAGAAGAGAGAGAGAGAGAGAGAGAGAGACATTCAGTTTGGGAGACAGTACAGTAGGAGAACAAGAGTCTATTCCTGCTAATCTAGAAAACTATTCCAAGATAAATTAGGCAGTACCTATCCACAAGAACCACAGAGTTACTGGGCTTGGGGTGCCCCCTAAATAAGATATAGCTTAGATTACAACACCCAAGTCCTTTAAAATATCTGGAAAGCCTTCCCAAGAAGGACAGCTACAAATAAGTCTAGACAATGAAAACTACAATAAATAACTAACTCTTTAATGCCAGACACTGAAGAACATCTACTAGCATCAACACCATCCAGGAAAACATGACCACACTAAATGAACTAAATAAGGCACCTAGGACCAATCCTGGAGAAACAGAGATATGTGATATTTCAGACACAAAATTCAAAATAGTAGTGTTGCAAAAAAACTCAAAGAAATTCAAGATAACACAGAGAAGGAACTCAGAGTTGTATCTGATAAATTTAACAAAGAGATGAAAATAATTTAAAAGAAGAAAGCAGAAATTCTGGAGCTGAAAAATGCAATTGGCATACTAAAGAATGTATCAGAGTCCTTTAATAGCAGAATTGATCAAGCTCAGAAGAATTAGTGACCTTGAAGACAGGTTATTTCAAAATACACAGCCAGAGGAGTCAAAAGAAAAGAGAATAAAACAATAAAGCATGTGTATAGAATCTACAAAACAGCCTCGAAAGGGCATATCTAAGACTTATTGGCTTTAAACAGGAGGTAGACAAAGAAATTGGAGTAGAGAGTTTATTCATGGGATAATAACAGAAAACTTCCTAAGCCTAGAGAAACATATCAATATCCAAGTACAAGAAGGCTATAGAACACCAAGCAGATTAAACTCAAAGAAGACTACCCCAAGGCATTTAATATATCCAGTGAAAACATTCTTCAAACATGAAGGAGAAATAAAGACTTTCCAAGACAAACAAAAGCTGAGGGATTTCATCAACACTGGATGGGTCCTACAAGAAATGCTAAAGAGAGTACTTCAATCAGAAAGAAAAGGACGTTAATGAGCAAGAAATAACCATTAGTAAATAAAGAATTAAGGTACAAAGCTCACTAGTAATTAGTAAGGAAACAGAAAAACACAGTATAGTATAACACTGTAACTCTGGTATGTAAACTACTCTTATGCTAAGTAGAAAGACTAAATGATGAACCAATCATAAATAATAACCACAAGAACTTTACAAGACATATTCAGTACAGTAAGATATATATATAGAAACGACAGAAAGATCAAATGAAGGGGGACAAAGTTAAAGCATAGAGTTTGTATTCATTTTCTTTTTGCTTTTTTGTTTGTTTATGCAAATAGCTTGTTATCAGGTTAAAATAATGGGTTATAAGAAGGTATTTTTGCCAGGCATGGTGGCTCATGCCTGTAATCCCAGCACTTTGGGAGGCCAAGGGGGGGCAGATCATGAGGTTAGGAGATTGAGACCAGCCTGACCAACATGGCGAAACCCTGTCTCTACTAAAAATACAAAAATTAGCCAGGCATGGTGGCACATGCCTGTAATCCCAGCTACTTAGGAGGCTGAGGCAGGAGAACTGCTTGAACCCGGGAGGCAGAGGTTGCAGTGAGCCAAGATTGCACCACTGCACTTCAGCCTGGGTGACAGAGTGAGATTCCGTCTCAAAAAAAAAAAAAAAAGGTATTTTCAAACCTCATGGGATCCTCAAAGCAAAAAACATACAATGGATACACTAAAAATGAAAAGCAAGAAACTAAATCATATCTCCAGTGATATTCACCTTCACTAAAGGAAGACAGGAAGGAAAGAATGAAGGACGAGACGACCACAAAACAACCAGAAAACAACTAAATAGCAGGAGTAGGCCCTACTTATCAATAATAACATTGAATGTAAATGGAATAAATTATCCAGTCAAAACACATAGAGCAGCTGAATGGATAAAAAAAAAACAAGACACATTGATCTGTTGCCTAGAAGAAACACAATTCACCTAAAAACACATACATAGGCTGAAAACAAAAAGATGGAAATAGATATTCCATGCCAATGGAAAATGAAATAGAGCAGGAGTTGCTGTACTTATATCAGACAAAATAATTTTTTAAAATTAATTAATTAATTTATTTATTTTGAGAAAAGGTCTTAGTCTATTATCCAGGCTGGAATGGAGTGGAATAATCATGACTCACTGCAGCCTTGACCTCCTGGGCACAGGTGATCCTCCCACCTCAGCCTCCTGAGTAGCTGGGACCACAGGCATGTGCCACCATGCCCAGCTAACTTTTTTTTAAAATTATACTTTAAGTTCTAGGGTACATGTGCACAACGTGCAGGTTTGTTACATATGTATACATGTGCCATGTTTGTGTGCTGCACCTATCAACTCGTCAGGACCCATCAACTCGCCATTTACATCAGGTATAACTCCCAATGGCATCCTTCCCCCCTCCCCCATCCCCATAGTAGGCTCTGGTGTGTGATGTTCCCCTTCCAGAGTCCAAGTGATCGCATTGTTCAATTCCCACCTATGAGTGAGAACATGCGGTGTTTGGTTTTCTGTTCTTGCCACAGTTTGCTCAGAATGATGGTTTCCAGCTTCATCCATGTCCCTACAAAGGATAGAAACTCATCCTTTTTTACAGCTGTATAGTATTCCATGGTGTATATGTGCCACATTTTCTTTTTTTCTTTTTTCTTTTTATTATACTTTAAGTTCTAGGGTACATGTGCATAACGTGCAGGTTTGTTACATACGTATATTGTGCCATGTTGGTGTGCTGCACCCATCAACTCGTCAGCACCCATCAATTCATCATTTATATCAGGTATAACTCCCAATGTAATCCCTCCCCACTCCCCCCTCCCCATGATAGGCCCCGGTGTATGATGTCCCCCTTCCCGAGTCCAAGTGATCTCATTGTTCAGTTCCCACCTATGAGTGAGAACATGTGGTGTTTGGTTTTCTGTTCTTGTGATAGTTTGCTAAGAATGATGGTTTCCAGCTGCATCCATGTCCCTACAAAGGACGCAAACTCATCCTTTTTTATGGCTGCATAGTATTCCATGGTGTATATGTGCCACATTTTCTTAATCCAGTCTGTCACAGATGGACATTTGGGTTGATTCCGTCTTTGCTATTGTGAATAGTGCCGCAATAAACATACGTGTGCATGTGTCTTTATAGCAGCATGATTTATAATCCTTTGGGTATATACCCAGTAGTGGGATGGCTGGGTCATATGGTACATCTAGTTCTAGATCCTTGAGGAATTGCCATACTGTTTTCCATAATGGTTGAACTAGTTTACAATCCCACCAACAGTGTAAAAGTGTTCCTATTTCTCCACATCCTCTCCAACACCTGTTGTTTCCTGACTTTTTAATGATTGCCATTCTAACTGGTGTGAGATGGTATCTCATTGTGGTTTTGATTTGCATTTCTCTGATGGCGAGTGATGATGAGCATTTTTTCATGTGTCTGTTGGCTGTATGAATGTCTTCTTTTGAGAAATGTCTGTTCATACCCTTTCCCCACTTTTTGATGGGGTTATTTGTTTTTTTTTATATATTTGCTTGAGTTCTTTGTAGATTCTGGATATTAGCCCTTTGTCTGATGAGTAGATTGCAAAAATTTTCTCCTATTCTGTAGGTTGCCTGTTCACTCTGATGGTAGTTTCTTTTGCTGTGCAGAAGCTCTTTAGTTTAATGAGATCCCATTTGTCAATTTTGGCTTTTGCTGCCGTTGCTTTTGGTGTTTTAGACATGAAGTCCTTGCCCATGCCTATGTCCTGAATGGTATTACCTAGGTTTTCTTCTAGGGTTTTTATGGTATTAGGTCTACCATTAAAGTCTCTAATCCATCTTGAATTAATTTTCGTATAAGGAGTAAGGAAAGGATCCAGTTTCATCTTTCTACTTACGGCTAGCCAATTTTCCCAGCACCATTTATTAAATAGGGAATCCTTTCCCCATTTCTTGTTGTTCTCATGTTTATCAAAGATCAGATGGCTGTAGATGTGTGGTATTATTTCTGAGGACTCTGTTCTGTTCCATTGGTCTATATCTCTGTTTTGGTACCAGTACTATGCTCTTTTGGTTACTGTAGCCTTGTAGTATAGTTTGAGTCAGGTAGCGTGATGCCTCCAGCTTTGTTCTTTTGACTTAGGATTGTCTTGGCAATGCGGGCTCTTCTTTGGTTCCATATGAACTTTAAAGCAGTTTTTTCCAATTCTGTGAAGAAACTCATTGGCAGCTTAATGTGGATGTCATTGAATCTATTAATAACCTTGGGCGGTATGGCCATTTTCACGATATTGATTCTTCCTATCCATGAGCATGGTATGTTCTTTCATTTGTTTGTGTCCTCTTTGATTTCACTGAGCAGTGGTTTGTAGTTCTCCTTGAAGAGGTCCTTTACATCCCTTGTAAGTTGGATTCCTAGGTATTTTATTCTCTTTGAAGCAATTGTGAATGGAAGTTCATTCATGATTTGGCTCTCTGTTTGTCTGTTACTGGTGTATAAGAATGCTTGTGATTTTTGCACATTGATTTTGTATCCTGAGACTTTGCTGAAGTTGCTTATCAGCTTAAGGAGATTTTGGGCTGAGACAATGGGGTTTTCTAAATATACAATCATGTCATCTGCAAACAGGCACAATTTGACTTCTTCTTTTCCTAACTGAATACCCTTGATTTCTTTCTCTTGCCTGATTGCCCTAGCCAGAACTTCCAACACTATATTGAATAGAAGTGGTGAGAGAGGGCATTCCTGTCTTGTGCCAGTTTTCAAAGGGAATTTTTCCAGTTTTTGCCCATTCAGTGTGATATTAGCTGTGGGTTTGTCATAAATAGCTGTTATTATTTTGAGATACGTTCCATCAATACCGAATTTGTTGTGAGTTTTCAGCATGAAGGGTTGTTGAATTTTGTCAAAGGTCTTTTCTGCATCTATTGAGATAATCATGTGGTTTTTGTCTTTGGTTCTGTTTATATGCTGGATTACATTTATTGATTTGCGAATGTTGAACCAGCCTTGCATCCCAGGGATGAAGCCCATTCGATCATGGTGGATAAGCTTTTTGATGTGCGGCTGGATTCAGTTTGCCAGTATTTTATTGAGGATTTTTGCATCAATGTTCATCAGGGATATTCGTCTAAAATTCTCTTTTTTTGTTGTGTCTCTGCCAGGCATTAGTATCAGGATGATGTTGGCCTCATAAAATGAGTTAGGGAGGATTCCCTCTTTTTCTATTGATTGGAATAGTTTCAGAAGGAATGGTACCAGCTCCTCCTTGTACCTCTGGTAGAATTCAGCTGTGAATCCGTCTGATCCTGGACTTTTTTTGGTTGGTAGGCTATTAATTATTGCCTCAATTTCAGAGCCTGTTATTGGTCTATTCAGGGATTCAACTTCTTCCTGGTTTAGTCTTGGGAGAGTGTAAGTGTCCAGGAAATTATCCATTTCTTCTAGATTTTCTAGTTGATTTGCATAAAGATGTTTATAGTATTCCCTGATGGTAGTTTGTATTTCTGTGGGGTCAGTGGTGATATCCCCTTTATCATTTTTTACTGCGTCTACTTGATTCTTCTCTCTTTTCTTCTTTATTAGTCTTGCTAGCAGTCTATCAATTTTGTTGATCTTTACAAAAAACCAGCTCCTGGATTCATTGATTTTTTTGGAGGGTTTTTTGTGTCTCTATCTCCTTCAGTTCTCCTCTGATCTTAGTTATTTCTTGCCTTCTGCTAGCTTTTGAATGTGTTTGCTCTTGCTTCTCTAGTTCTTTTAATTGTGATGTTAGAGTGTCAATTTTAGATCTTTCCAGGTTTCTCTTGTGGGCATTTGGTGCTATAAATTTCCCTCTACACACTGCTTTAAATGTGTCCCAGAGATTCTGGTATGTTGTATCTTTGTTCTCATTGGTTTCAAAGAACATCTTTATTCCTGCCTTCATTTCGTTATGCACCCAGTAGTCATTCAGGAGCAGGTTGTTCAGTTTCCATGTAGTTGAGCGGTTTTGATTGAGTTTCTTAGTCCTGAGTTCTAGTTTGATTGCACTGTGGTCTGACAGACAGTTTGTTATAATTTCTGTTCTTTTACATTTGCTGAGGATGCTTTACTTCCAATTATGTGGTCAATTTTGGAATAAGTGCGATGTGGTGCTGAGGAGAATGTATATTCTGTTGATTTGGGGTGGAGAGTTCTGTAGATGTCTATTAGGTCCGCTTGGTGCAGAGTTGAGTTCAATTCCTGGATATCTTTGTTAACTTTCTGTGGCATTGATCTGTCTAATGTTGACAGTGGGGTGTTGAAGTCTCCCATTATTATTGTATGGGAATCTAAGTCTCTTTGTAAGTCTCTAAGGATTTGCTTTATGAATCTGGGCCCTCCTGTATTGGGTGCATATATATTTAGGATAGTTAGCTTTTCCTGTTGAATTGATCCCTTTACCATTATGTAATGGCCTTCTTTGTCTCTTTTGATCTTTGATGGTTTAAAGTCTATTTTATGAGAGACTACGATTACAACCACTGCTTTTCTTTGTTCTCCATTTGCTTGGTACATCTTCCTCCATCCGTTTATTTTGAGGCTATGTATTTTCTGCATGTGAGATGAATACAGCAAACTGATGGGTCTTGACTCTTTATCCACTTTGCCCATCTGTGTCTTTTAATTGGACCATTTTGTCCATTTACATTTGAGGTTAATATTGTTATGTGTGAACTTGATCCTGTCATTGTGATATCAGCTGGTTATTTTGCTCGTTAGTTGACGCAGTTTCTTCCTAGCATTGATGGTCTTTACATTTTGGCATGTTTTTTCAATGGCTGGTACCGGTTGTTCCTTTCCATGTTTAGTGCTTCCTTCAGGGTCTCTTGTAGGGCAGGCCTGGTGGTGACAAAATCTCTCAGCATTTGCTTGTCTGTAAAGGATTTTATTTCTCCTTCACTTATGAAACTTAGTTTGGCTGGGTATGAAATTCTGGGTTGAAAATTCTTTTCTTTAAGAATGTTGAATATTGGCCCCCACTCTCTTCTGCCTTGTAGAATTTCTGCCAAGATATCTGCTGTTAGTCTGATGGGCTTCCATTTGTGGGTAACCCGACCTTTCTCTCTGGCTGCCCTTAACATTTTTTCCTTCAATTCAACTTTCGTGAATCTGACAATTATGTGTCTTGGAGTTGTTCTTCTCGAGGAGTATCTTTGTGGCATTCTCTGTATTTCCTGAATTTGAATGTTGGCCTGCCTTACTAGGTTGGAGAAGTTCTCCTGGATGATATCCTGAAGAGTGTTTTCCAAGTTGATTCCATTTTCCCCCTCACTTTCAGGCACCCCAATCAGACGTAGATTTGGTCTTTTCACATAATCCCATACTTCTTGAAGGCTTTGTTCATTTCTTTTTCCTCTTTTTTCTTTAGACTTCTCTTCTCACTTCATTTCATTCATTTGATCCTCAATCGCTGACACTCTTTCTTCCAGTTGATCGAGTCGGTTACTGAAGCTTGTGCATTTGTCACGTATTTCTCGTGTCATGGTTTTTATCTCTGTCAGTTCATTTATGGCCTTCTCTGCATTGATTATTCTAGTTATCCATTCTTCCATTCTTTTTTCAAGATTTTTAGTTTCTTTGCGCTGGGTACGTAGTTCCTCCTTTAGCTCTGAGAAGTTTGATGGACTGAAGCCGTCTTCTCTCAACTCGTCAAAGTCATTCTCCGTCCAACTTTGATCCATTGCTGGTGATGAGCTGCGTTCCTTTGGAGGGGGAGATGTGCTCTTATTTTTTGAATTTCCAGCTTTTCTGCCCTGCTTTTTCCCCATCTTTGTGGTTTTATCTGCCTTTGATCTTTGATGATGGTGATGTACTGGTGGGGTTTTGGTGTGGGTGTCCTTTCTGTTTGTTAGTTTTCCTTCTAACAGTCAGGACCCTCAGTTCTATGTCTGTTGGAGATTGCTTGAGGTCCACTCCAGACCCTGTTTGCCTAGGTATCAACATTGGAGGCTGCAGAAGATAGAATATTGCTGAACAGGGAGTGTTCCTGTCTGATTCTTGCTCTGGAAGCTTCATCTCATGGGTGTACCCCACCATGTGAGGTGTGGGATGTCAGTCTGCACCTAGTGGGGGATGTCTCCCAGTTAGGCTACTCAGGGTGAGGGACCCACTTGAGCAGACAGTCTATTCTCAGGTCTCAACCTCTGTGTTGGGAGATCCACTGCTGTCTTCAAAGCTGTCAGACAGGGTCATTTGCATCTGAAGAGGTTTCTGCTGCTTTTTGTTTAGCTATGCCCTTTCCCCAGAGGTGGAGTCTATGGAGACAGGTAGGCCTCCTTGAGCTGCTGTGGGCTCCACCCAGTTCGAGCTTCCCAGCGGCTTTGTTTACCTACTTAAGCCTCAGCAATGGCGGGTGCCCCTCCCTCAGACCCGCTGCTGCCTTGCAGTTAGATCTCAGACTGCTGTGCTAGCAATGAGGGAGGCTCCGTGGGCATGGGACCCTCCCTGCCAGGTGTGGGATATAATCTCCTGGTGTGCCGTTTTCTTAGACCCTTGGTAAAGTGCAGTATTAGGGTGGGAGTTACCCGATTTTCCAGGTGTTGTGTGTCTCAGTTCCCCTGGCTAGGAAAAGGGATTCCCTTCCCCCTTTCGCTTCCCAGGTGAGGCAATGCCTCGCCCTGCTTCAGCTCTCACTGGTCGGGCTGCACCAGCTGACCAGCATTGATTGTCTGGCACTTCCCAGTGAGATGAACCCGGTACCGCAGTTGAAAATGCAGAAATCACCCGTCTTCTGTGTCACTCGTGCTGGGAGCTAGAGACTGGAGCTATTCCTATTCGGCCATCTTGCTCCGGGGACAAAATAACTTTTAAGACAAAATGTATAAGGAGAGACAAAGAAGGTTACTATATAATGATAAAGGGGTCAATTCAGTAAGAAGACATAACAATTTTAAATATATATGCACCCAACACTAGAGCACCCAGATATATAAAGTAAATATTGGAGCTAAAGAAAAAGATAAGCTTCAATACAGTAATAACTAAAGACTTCAACATTCCACTTTCAGCATTGGATAGATCTTCCAGACAGAGAGTCAACAAAGAAAGAGCAGACTTAATATGCATTAGAGGTAAAATGGACCTAAGAGATATTTACTGAACTTTTTATCCAATGGCTGCAGAGTACAATGTTTTCCTCAGCACATGGATCATTCTTAAGGATAGACCATATGTTAGGTCACAAAAATACTCTTAAAACTGAGAAAAATGAAATAATATCAAGAATCTTCTCTGACCACAATGGAATAATACTAGAAATCAATAACAAGAGAATTTTGGAAACTATACAAATACATGGAAATTAAATAATATGCTCCTGAATAACCCATAGTTCAATGAAGAAATTAAGAAGGATATTGAAAAATTTCTCAAAACAAATGATAATGCAAACATAACATGCCAAAGCCTATGGAATACAGCAAAAGTGGTATTCAAGGGAAGTATATAGCTTCATCAAAAAAAGAGGAAATACTTCAAAAATGAGGAAAAACTTCAAATAAACAATCTAGTGATACATCTGAAAGAGCTAGAAAAGAAAGAGCAAACGAAACCCCAAATTAGTAGAACAAAAGAAAAATAAATATTAGAGAATAAATAAATAAAATTGAAATAAAAAATAAAGATAAATGAGACAAAAGTTGGTGTTTTGAAAAGTTAAACCAAATTGACACACCTTTAGCAAGACTAACAGAAAAAAGAGAGAAGATCCAAATATATAAAATCAGGAATAATAAAAGGAGACATTACAACTGATACTGCAGAAATTCAAAGGATCAGTAGTGGCTACTATGGGCAACTATATGCTAATAAATTGGAAAATCTAGAAGAAACTGACAGACTTCTAGATACATACAACCTACAAAGATTGAATCAGGAAGAAATAAAAAACCTGAACAGAACAATAATAATAAGTAATGAGATTGAGGCCGTAATAAGATGTCTCCCAAAAAAGAAAAGGCTGAGACCCGATGACTTTACTGCTGAGTTCTACCAAATGTTTAAAGAATGAATAACAATCCTACACAAGCTATTCTGAAAAATAAAGAAGGTAATACTTCCAAATTCATTCCACGAGGCCATATCACCCTGATACCAAACTCAGACAACAACACAACAAAAAAAGAAAACTATAGACCAATATCTCTGACGAATATTGATGCAAAAATCCTCAACAAAATACTAGCAAACTCAATTCAACAACACTTTAGAAGATCATTCATAATGACCAAGTGGGATTTATCCCTGGTATGCAAAGATTTAGCATATGCAAATCAATCAACGTGATACATCATATTAACAGAATGAAGGACAAAAATCATATAATTATTTCAATTGATGTTGAAAAGCCATTTTGATAAAATTCAGCATCGTTTTATGATAAAAATCCTCCAAATACTGGGTATAGAGGGAACATACCTGAACATAACAAAAACCTTATATGACAGACCCACCACAAGTATCATACTGAAAAACCTTTCCTCTAAGATGTGGAACACAGCAGGGATTCCCAGCGTCAATGCTGTTATTCAACATAGTACCTGAAGTCCTAGCTAGAGCAATCAGACAATTATAAAGGGCATCCAAATTGGAAAGGAGGAAGTCAGATTATCTTCGTTTTTTTTTTTTGGGTGGGGGTTATATTATTTATTTGTTTATTTATTTTTTCTTCATTTCTTCTAAACACAAAAACGGGATACATGTGCAGAGCGTGCAGGTTTGTTACATAGGTATACGTGTGCCATGGTGGTTTGCTGCTCCTATTGACCTGTCCTCTAAGTTCCCTCCCCTCAACCCCCACCCCCCAAAAGGCCCTGGTGTGTATTGTTCCCCTGTCTGTGTCCATGTGTTCTCAACGTTCAACTCCCACTTATGACTGGGAACATTTGGTGTTTGCTTTTCTTTTCCTGTGTTAGTTTGCTGAGGATAATGGCTTCCAGCTTCATCCATGTCCCCGCAAAGGACATGATCTCATTCCTTTTTATGGCTGCATAGAATTCCATAGTGTACATGTACCACATATTCTTTATTCAGTCTATCAGTGATGGGCATTTGGGTTGGTTCCATGTCTTTGCTATTGTAAATAGTGCTGCAATAAACATACATGTACATGTGTCTTTATAGTCCCTTGGGTATATACCCAGTAATCGGATTTTTGGGTCAAATGGTATTTCTGGTTCTAGATCCTTGAGGAATCGCCACACTGTCTTCCACAATGGTTGAACCAGTTTATACTCCCATCAACAGTGTAAAAGCATTCCTATTTCTCTACAGCCTCGCCAGCATCTATTGTTTCCTGACTTTTTAATAATCGCCATTCTGACTCGCATGAGATGGTATCTCATTGTGGTTTTGATTTGCATTACTCTGATGGTCAGTGATATTGAGCCTTTTGTCATATGTTTCTTGGCCGTGTAAATGTCTTCTTTTGAGAAGTGTCTGTTCATACACTTTACCCACTTTTTCACGTCTTTTTTTTTTTTTTTGTACATTTGTTTAAGTTCCTTGTAAATTATGGATATTAGACTTTTGTCAGATGGGTAAATTGCAAAAATTTTCTCCGATTCTGTAGGTTGCCTGTTCATTCCGATGATAGTTTCTTTTGCTATGCAGAAGCTCTTTAGTTTAATTAGATTCCATTTGCTAATTTTGTCTTTTGTTGCAATTGCTTTTGGAGTTTTTGTCATGAAGTCTTTGCCCATGCCTATGGCCTGAATGGTACTGCATAGGTTTTAGGAAGAAGTCAAATTATCTTTGTTTGCAGATGATATGGTCTTATATTTGGAAAAACTGAAAGATTCCACAACAAAACTATTAGAACTGATAAACAAATTTGGTAAAGGTGCAAGATACAAAATCAACATACAAAAATTAGTAGCATGTCTATATGCCAACAGTGAATGATCTGAAAAAGAAATTAAAATGTAATCCATCCCATCAAGCTACCAATGACTTTCTTCACAGAATTGGGAAAAACTACTTTAAGTTCATATGGGACCAAAAAAGAGCCCGCATTGCCAAGACAATCCTAAGCCAAAAGAGCAAAGCTGGAGGCATCACGTTAGCTGACCTCAAACTATACCACAAGGCTACAAACCAAAACAGCATGGTACTGATACCAAAACAGAGATACAGACCAATGGAACAGAGCAGAGCCCTCAGAAATAATACCACACATCTACAACCATCTGATCTTTGACAAACCTGACAAAAACAAGATATGGGGAAAGGATTCCCTATTTAATAAATGGGGCTGGGAAAAATGGCTGGCCGTACATAGAAAGCTGAAACTGGATTCCTTCCTTACACCTTATACAAAAATTAATTCAAGATGGATTAAAGACTTAAATGTCAGACCTAAAACCATTAAAACCTTAGAAGAAAACCTAGGCAATGCCATTCAGTATGGCATGGGCAAAGACTTCATGTCTAAAACACCAAAAGCAATGGCAACAAAAGTCAAAATTGACAAATGTGATCTAATTAAACTAAAGAGCTTCTGCACAGCAAAAGAAACTACCAGCAGAGTGAACAGGCAACATACAGAACGGGAGAAAATTTTTGCAATCTACTTATCTGACAAAGGGCTAATATCCAGAATCTACAAAGAACTTAAACAAATTTACAAGAAAAAAATCAAACAACTCCATCAAAAAGTGGGCAAAGGATATGAACAGACACTTCTCAAAAGAAGACATTTATGCAGCCAACAGACACATGAAAAAATGCTTGCCATCACTGGCCATCAGAGAAATGCAAATCAAAACCACAATGAGATACCGTCTCACACCAGTTAGAATGGTGATCATTAAAACGTCAGGAAACAGCAGGTGCTGGAGAGGATGTGGAGAAATAGGAACACTTTTACACTGTTGGTGGGACTGTAAACTAGTTCAACCATTGTGGAAGACAGTGTGGCGATTCCTCAAGGATCTAGAACTAGAAATGCCATTTGACCCAGCTGTCCCATTACTGGGTATATACCCAAAGGATTATAAATCATGCTGCTATAAAGACACATGCACACGTATATTTATTGCGGCACTATTCACAATAGCAAAGATTGGGACCAACCCAAATGTCCATCAATGATAGACTGGATTAAGAAAATGTGGCACATATACACCGTGGAATACTATGCAGCCATAAAAAAGGATGAGTTCATGTCCTTTGTAGGGACATGGATGCAGCTGGAAACCATCATTCTGAGCAAACTATCGCAAGGACAGAAAACCAAACACCTCATGTTCTCACTAATAGGTGGGAATTGAACAATGAGAACACTTGGACACAGAATGGGGAACATCACACACTGGGGCCTGTCATGGGGTGGGGGGAGGGAGGAGGGATAGCATTAGGAGATATACCTAATGTAAATGACGAGTTAATGGGTGCAGCACACCAACATGGCACATGTATACACATGTAACAAACCTGCACATTGTGCACATGTACCCTAGAACTCAAAGTATAATAATAAAAAAAGAAAAAAAAAGTAATCTCATTTACAACATACCCTAGAACTTAAAGTATTATAATAAAAAAAAAGAAAAAAAATCTCATTTACAACAGCCACACATAAAATTAAATACCTGGAAATTAACCAAAGAAGAAAAAGATCTCTATAATGAAAACTATAAAACACTGATGGAAGACATTGAAGAGGACACCACAAAATGAAACAAAGTCTCCATGTTCATGAATTGGAGGAATCAATATTGTAAAAATGTCCATACCACCCAAAGCAATCAAGAGATTCAATGCAATCCCTATCAAAACACCGATGACATTCTTCACAGAAATAGAAAATCCTAAAATTCATGTGAACCCACGAAGTATATAGAGTATCTGAAGCTATTCTAAGCAAAAAGAATAAAACTGGAAGAATCACATTACCTAACTTCAAATTATCCGACAGAGCTGTAGTAACCCAAACAGCATGGTACTGGCATAAAACCAGACACACGGATCAATGGAACGGAATAGAGAACCCATAAATAAATCTACACACCTATGGTGAACTCATTTTTGACAAAGGCGACCAGGACATACTCTGAGGATAAGACTGTCTCTTCAATAAACGGTGCTGGGAAAACGGGGTATCCGTATACAGAAGAAAAAACTAGACCCCCATACACATATCTTTCCATATACAAAAATCAAATCAAAATGGATTAAATACGTAAATGTAAGACTTCAAACTCTGAAACTACTACAAGAAAACATTGGGGAAAATCTCCAGGACTTGGCAAAAATTGCTTGAGCAATACCCCAAAAACATAGGCAACCAGAGCATAAATGGACAAATGGGATCAAATCAAGTTAAAAAGCTTCTATACAGCAAAGGAAATAGTCCACAAAGTGAGGAAACAATCCACAGAATGGGAGAAAATATTTGCAAACTACCCATCTGGCAAGGGATCAATCACCAGAAGATATAAGAAGCTCAAACAACTCTGTAGGAAAAAAATAATAATCCAATAAAAAATGGGCACAAGATTTGAATAGACATTTTTCTAAAGACATATAAGTGGCAAACATGCATATGAAAGGGTGCTGAACATCACTGATCACCAGATAATTCAAATAAAAACTGCAATGAGGTATCATCTTACCCCAGTTAAAATGGCTTATATCCAAAAGACAAGCAATAACAAATGTTGGTGAAGATGTGGAGAAAAGGAAACCCTGTACAATGCTTGTGGGAATTTAAATTAGCACAGCCACTATCGAGGACAATTCAGAGGTTCCTCAAAAAACTTAAAACTGAGTTGCCATATGACCTAGCAATCTCACTGCTGGGTATGTACCACAAAGAAAGGAAATCAGTATATCGAAGAGATATTCCTGTTTGTCCGCAGCACTGTTTACAACAGCTAAGATTTGGAAGCAACCTAACTGTCCATCAACAGATGAATGGATAAATAAAATGTAGTACATATACACAATGGAATACTATTAAGCCACAAAAAGTATGAAAATCCGTCATTTGCAACAACATAGATGGAAGTGGACATTGTTATGTTAAGTGAAATAAGCCAAACATCACATGTTCTCACTGATCTAAAAGTTAAAACAATTGAACTCATGAACATAGAAAGTAGAAGGATGGTTACCAGTGGCTGGGAAAGGTAATGGGGGTGCTGAGGAGGGGCAGGAATTGTTAGTAAGTTAAAAAAAGTAGTTAGAAAGAATGAATATAAGACCTAGTATTCGATAGCACAACAGGGTGACTACAGTAAATAATAATTTAATTGTACATTTGTAAATAATTTAAAGAGTATAATTTCACTGTCTGTAACTCAAAGTATAAATGCTTGAGAGGATGGAATAAATAAATGAATGAATGAATGAATAAATAAATAAATAAATAAATAAATAGGTTTTGTGAAAGTTCCCTCCTAAATATTGCAAGTCTATACCTAAGAATTGTATCAATATACTCATAAAAAACAGAGATTGAAATATAAATGGGCCAAACCTTTAGTGAGTCTGTGCTAATGATTTTGTTTATAGAATAGCAGATCTGTGGGGAATCATTTTTGACCTTTCCAGAATATGATTAGTCATTCCTACTCCCAAACATGTTTTTAAAGTGCCTAACTTAAATTGAAGCTCAGAGTGAAACTTTATTGTCCCCAGGTTCTACAGGTCAATTACTAAATACTTAGTTTTTTTTTTTTTGAGACAGAATCTCGCTCTATCCCCCAGGCTGGAGTGCAGTGGCCGGATCTCAGCTCACTGCAAGCTCCGCCTCCCGGGTTCACGCCATTCTCCTGCCTCAGCCTCCCAAGTAGCTAGGACTACAGGCGCCCGCCACCTCGCCCGGCTAGTTTTTGTATTTTTTTAGTAGAGACGGGGTTTCACCGGGTTAGCCAGGATGGTCTCGATCTCCTGACCTCGTGATCCGCCTGTCTCGGCCTCCCAAAGTGCTGGGATTACAGGCTTGAGCCACCGCACCCGGCAATACTTAGTTTTTTTAATCCTCTTTGGTCTCAATTAAAAGTCACAGGAAACTTGGCTTTGTAATGAAATTATTAGGTTTCTTTTCATCTGAAGACTATCTCTTTCCTTTAATGACAGCATGACCTTAGTTTGCCTTTCTTAATTTTGGACATTGTGGAAATGAAACAAGGCTTTGCTTTTCCCATGATCCTGCCTCTCAGTTTGAATTTTTCCAGGCATCCATGACCAAGCCTAGCATTTCAGAGCCTGGTCAAGAGAACTTCATAGTCTCTCCCATCTGTCTGTTACTTCCAGTTCTCTCTGACACCCTCCTAGTCCCTAGTGTCACATTTGGATTCCAATACAGTCTGGTCTCCTTTTCTGCCCACCCTTCCATCTTCACACTAACTTTTTAAATGAACACATTACAGTCATTAAGACTACCAGAGACAATTTCAGTTCAACTTTCATTTTTTTTCTGCTCACAAATTCTCAGTGACTCCAGTCTTATCCTGCTTTGTGCTGCTATAGCAGAATACCTTAGACTGGGTAATTTATAAATAGCAAAAATTTATTTCTTACGGTTCTGGAGTCTGGGAAGTCCAAGATTAAGGCACTGGAAGATTTGGTGTTTGGTAAGGGCTCAATCTCTGCTTCCAAGAGGGTGCTTGAATGGTGCATCCTCCAAAGGGGATGAACAATACTCCTCTCATGGCAGAAGAGCAGAATAGAGCAAACCCATTCCCATAAGCCCTTTTTATTGTGAACATAATCCATTCCTGAGGGCAGAACCCTCATAACCTAAACACCTCCTATTAGGCCCCACCTCCCAACTCTATGGCATTGGGGATTAAGTTTCAACATGAGTTTTGGAAGGGACAAAAATATTCAAACCATAGCAACTCATGTTTCCAAACAGGTCAAGACTATAATCCTCTTTGTCAGTCTTCCAGGTCTACCCTATCCCCTATCCTCCCTTTGCATATTCTGTTATACACTCAGATTGGCTGTTCCCTCTACAGAAAGTCCATTTTTGCTCCGTTTCCGCCCTCCCTCAACACACACATACACAAATGGAGCTCCTCCTGGAAAGTCTTACTGCTCTTAGAGTTTGGCCACAAATTATCTAAGTTTTGCGGCCAATCGCACCAAGCCTCTTCCTACCTCTTCCTATCTTTTTCCTTCCATTAGAATGGACATAGTCCTTCCCTTTTCCCTTATGATACTAGTACTTCTCAGGTCAGGTTAAGTTCTGATTTGATCATAATGGTTTAGTGGCCAGCAGGAGAGATGAGGACAGAAGCTAAGCGAGGAAACTTGTCTTGTAAGGCAGATGGCAAAATACTAGCCTCATGTAAGAAGTAGATGCTAGTCCTTAATTGGGAGAAATGGGTTGGGTTGCCAGTTTAGCAAAAAGAAAAAATAAATACAAAGATATTCAGTTAAATTTAATTTCAAATAATGAATTTTTAAAGTATAAGTTTGACTAAAGTATTACATGTAACATATTTATTACAATTAGTTCTTTATCTGAAATGCATGTTTAACTGGGCATTCTGTATCTTATTTGACAATCCTAAAGCTCAGAAGGTTCAGGTGAATGTGGGATGAAGATGAAGAGATAAGTCTCTTTATATGTCACCAAGGATGCCTTCTGACTTTCATGTTTTTCCCTAAATTGTCATTCATTTTCTCAGCTTTTTCCTACAATGCATCAATGGCATCCAAAAAGTCAGCAAATTGTATATAATTGCCATTTCCCCTAATCCTCTCAATTACTTGAGATATTACACTTGCATGTACATTCATTTCTACTAGTATCACTTGAAAGTTTTAACAACTGTACTGCCATAGCCTGCCAGGGACTACCTACTATCAGTATTTTATTTATTACCAATGACAGAATCCTTATTGCCTGCTCTGAAAATCCCATTTTGGGGTCTGTTCCTTAGGATCACTTCTGTTATCCCCTGTTTTAGGTAAGGTTCTAGGGGAAAATGACTATGAGATAAAAATTCAATTGCAGACAATTTATAGGGGCATGCTCAAAAGAACCCTTGTGAATTGGTGAGGGAGGAAAGAATAGCAGAGAAAAAATTGAACTGATACAGTCACAACGAAGGCCTCAGTTGATCCTATGGGGAGTTTGGGAACTGAGATGGCCTTTCAAAGTTGCCCAAAATTGAACCAGGAGCTCTGTCTTTTGTCTATCTACATCATTTCATCAGTGGATGCGGGCTGCATAACCTTAGAAGAAGCAGTTGCCTTCAGATAAGGGCAGTTCTCCAGAATTTGGATAAGAGGGTGCCCCTGACCTGAGAAGGTATGGCAAGGGGTGAAGAGTGGTTCTGGGCAGCATAACACAGCCTCCATTTCAACAAATTTAATTGTCTCTCTGTTGGCTTTTTTATCTATTACTTTTATCGATCTTTAGTGTTTTGTGTGTGTTTATCTTCATTTTCCTCTTCATTTCTCTCGTTACCAGTTTCTACTATCAGGTATTCCTTCCAAGTTAATCTTCACTTTTTTTTTGTTTTTATTATTATTTCCTTAGTCCTGTCGGTTTTTGTTTCATAGCCTTCTGTTCTTTATTTCTGGGTTCTTTTTCTGATTTATACTGTTTCAAAGGTTTAAATGTTTACTTTCTTTCAGCTCATTTAGAAATACTATGTCAGAGTTTTTATCTGCTTTGTGTGTGCATGTTTCTGTGTGTTCACATCCTATGGGTCTTGTCTCTTAAGGTGTTACACTCACCTTTTGATGTTTATTTTGCTGTCATCATACTTTCTGGTATTTGATTTCTCTGGATTCTTCCTCCATCTGCTACTATCTGAACTTTCCTTTTCCCTTACCCACAATCTCTCTTCCCTGTTCAATTTGATTTCTGAAATAACCAGTTTTCTTTCTGTATGTGGATTTTTTTCTTCTGGAAGAAAACATATGCTGGATAGTTGTGAAATCCTTAAGGGACTAGTTCACCACAGCTCTCTCTGATCTCTTGATGATTCTGTGCAGTTTTCTTATCTGCCATGCAGAACCTGTGATCACTTCTTCCAGTGTTTCAATTGCTCTCAAACCTATTTTCCCAGTTTGGTGAAGAAATATTTTGGTGATATAATTAAGAGGAATTGCTTATGGTCTAATGTAGGAGAGAAGAGATTCTCAAAAATGGTTTTTGGCTTAGGCAATTAGATGGTTTTACAGAAATAAGGGAAACTAGATGAACAATTGGTAATGACAGAAGGCGGCATTCTATTTGGCTATATTAAGTTTGCAGCACCTGTTAGATAATCATGTAGATAAATCAAATAAATAAATCTTTGAACTGAGAGAAAATGGTCTGCTTAGATGTCCTTTGGGAAGCCTTTTCTGAATGCCCTCTTCCCATCCCATTAGGCTCATTACCTTTGCTGCCCACAGCATCCTTCATCACTTTGATTGAAGCCTTTATAAAACTTATTTTGCAATTGCCTGTTTATTGGTCCATTTCCTCTGTTGGACTGTGAGCTTTTTGAAAAACAATCTGTGTTCATTTTTTTTCAGGTTCCTTCCTGGCACAATGCTGACAGTCAGCTCTTATTTGTTCAATGCATGCACACAAAACAGTCAATTCTATTTTTTTCTACAGCTCCAATTTTTGAAAACTGTTTTCCAAATTTGCCCAGTACTTGCCTCCCTGTATCTTCTACCCAGTTCAGGATTTATCTCTGTAGTTAGATACTTTTAACTTGTTCCAAATATTCTCTTATATATTTGACTTAGATCATATGAGATTTTTACGTCTGGGTGAGCATATTAGTCTTTCAAATCAAACATGTAAAAAAATCCTCAACATTGTTTTCACATGTATCTTAAATTATGTCTCCTCAAATATGTTTTTGTATTGAAATACCCAAATGTAGGATTTACTATTTATATCATTAAATTTCACCTTAGTGAATTCAACACTTAATTCCAGAAGTGGAGATCATTTGGGATCCCACACATTAACATCTTGACTTACATATACTCTCACCTCTAAGTGCTCAAAGGCAGAAAGAAGTTGGGAGCCTAACAAATGTGCCAAAATTGGGCTCCAGACCCTTTCCCCACCTTCAACCAGAAAATTATGTATTTAGGTTAATGTAAAATTTGTTTTATGGTGAAGTTAATGTCACATTTACTTTTGGCAAAAAATTGTCTTAAAACTTTTGAAAACCACTTTTCTAGAGCAAGTCACTGGTTCATGTCTCTAGACTGTAATCAATACCACATCCTTTTCTGTCTACTCAACCCATCAACAATTTAAATAGTTTTGATTTTTAAAGTTTGCATGACTTATCTACTATAGATTAAAAATGGGTGGATTTTTATGAATCATTGTATCTATTTTTAAAAGATCAGAGTAATTTTGTATCTTAGTGAATATTCTTATAATATATAGTTTTGAGTCCTCTCCAACTTTAAACACAAACTTCTATGAAAGAATTTGTCAATTTAACAGATGTTGGCAATTCAATTTATCTTATCTTGCACTTTGTGAAAAGGTGCTGCAGTTCTTGGTGTGCTCAAAAATGGTAACTGGCCAATTTGTGCTTGGTGATTCGCAGTCTACGTATTCTACTCTAGTTCTTATTTCCCCTCTCCTTTCACCAATACAACAAATGTGTTTAAAATGGGGGATGATATTGTAGCATAAAATAATCTTACAACAGTCTCATGGAAGAAAATTTGATTTGGGAACCATCTAATTCCATTTAGGACTATTTATTCAACTGGGTATACACCCAATTAATCATATTATGCTTCAGCTCACACTTACTATTTTACTTAAATTGCAAAGAACAGTTATTAAATGCCTTGCCCAAATGCAGACATGTCACCTATTAAACGCCTTGCCTAAATGTAGTTATGTCACTATTTAGATTTTGTTATCTTTAAAAAATAGAGACAGGATCTCACTATGCTGCCCAGGCAGTTCTTGAACTCCTGGACTCAAGTGATTCTTCTGCCCCAGCCACCCAAAGTGCTGGGATTACAGGCATGAGTCACTGTGTAGAGCATAAATTTATTTTTTGTTAGGATTAACACATAAAGAGAATACAAAGCCTATTTTTCATATTCCTGGTGATTCCAAGTTGGATTCTGGAGTCACAGTGCAACCGAGACCAGAATCCTGGAATTTGCATTCACAGACCATTGCACTTTCTACTATCCCATTGTGATCCTCAAATACTTAGTGGTACTGCTCACAAATAAAGGGAGAACCAGTGTAAAAAATCTGTCAAAATCAAACAATTCAAAGGTAACACCCTCTGGTCCTCTACCACTACAAATTCTTCTTTCTTCGGTTTCAAGTATCTAATTGGTCATATTTTCCTAACCTTAAACTGAGTTTGAGACTCAATATCAGCTTCTATGAGATAAGATGTAGAAAATATAAAATTATTACAATTTCACAGTGTGACCTCCCCAAGGTATTAAGTGCCAAGTGTTTAATTATTGCCCCTCCAACTCCCAAAATAATAATTTTGGATGGGAAATGACCATTTACATAAAACAATATGTAGAAATTAAAACACTTTAATATAAACATTTCCAGAATATAGACTGACTTTTTATATCAGTACTTTTTGAGAGCTTTTTAAAACTATATGTCATCTAAGTTTATTATAGACTGTTTCATTTTCCACTTTCAGAACTAGAAAATGCAAAAATACACTGCAAATTAGATTTAACAAAGAAAAAATCAGTTTAAGTTATTTCATACATATTCCTTGGAGAAAGCTGAGACACATAAACACAGAAAAACAACAATAAAATACCACCATCACTAACACAAAACCAAGCAAAGAATTGATTTTGTAATGCTTGGTAATTCTGTCCTTTAAAATAAATTATCTCCCATGAGTAAATAATTCACTATCACAGCAATTTGATGAGCAGAAGTAGAGACAACTTCATTTAGGGAAATTACATTATATGTGAGATATGTGAGAAACATTTAATAATTTTTTTTCTTTTTTAAGAAAATGAAGGAAAGTAACTTGAGGAAAAGGCATATTGAATACTTTTACTTCACTTGGCTTTTTTCAGAGATTAAAGTAGTCATCCACCTAGAAAAATTCCAATAACATGAATTTTATAAAACCAAACTCTTTTTTTCCCTTCAACTTTGAAGGAACAAAACTAAAAAGTTGAAAATCCTACAGTAGATTCATCCCAAATCACTGTCTCTTCCGTCTTTTCTTGAGTAGGTTTCTTTTTCTCTTAAGTTCTTGTGTTCTCATGTTAGTGTTGTTCAGAGGCTAGGTTTAGGCTTTTTTGTTGTTGTTGTTTCTTCTTTCAATTAAATTTCAAGTTTTCTTAAATAGCTTTCCTGAAGTGACACTGACTGTATCCACCTCTCCTTTTCTTCATCTGATCTTCTTGCTTTTGTCTAAGTCGAGTTTCTTAGCTGATTTCCTCAATTAATTCTTGGGCAAACAAAACTAAAAGTTCAATACCCAAAAGTAGACTCATTCCAAAACACAGATTCTTGTCTTTTTTTTTTTTTTTTTTTAACAGGTTACCTTTTCTCTTATGTTCTCCTTGAGTTCTTATGTTCTTTCTCAGAAGTTAAGTTTAGGCTTTTTTCCCCCCTCCTTTTAATTCAATTTAAAATTGTATACAAAAACTAAGTGTCCTCAAGTGACACTGACTGTATCTACTTCTCCTTTCCTTCATCAGATGTTCCTGTCTTTTTCTAAATCCACATATATATATATTTTAATTCAACCTTGGGTAAACAAAACTAAACATTCAAAATCCAAGAATAGACTCATCCCAAAGCATTTCCTCTTCTGTCCTTTCTTCAACAGATTTCTTTTTCTCTTTCCTGTGCTTACGTTCCTCTTTCTCAGAGGGTACATCATGGCTTTTTTTCTTTTTTCGATGCTTAAGCTTTCCTGAACTGACCCTGACTCTATCACCCTCTCTTTTCCTTTGTCTGATGCTCTTGTCTTTGTCTAAATCTGTATCTTCATAACTCTTTTTCCTTTTATGCTTGGACAGCTCTTTCTCTGGCCTTTCTTTGCCTTCTTCCAGGTGTCGTTTTCTCTTCTGATGTTTCCGTTTATGACCTGCTTGATGGTCAGTAGTATTGTTTTCTGAGGAGAGGTGCTTGTAAACTTCAGATTCTACACTGTATGAGCCAGAGTTATTTTCTTGCTGATTAAGGCTCAAGGGTACTGGTTTTTCTGGGAAACAGTCTCTGGCGAGTTGCCAGTAGCTAATAGAATCTAGTCTCTGTTTGCTGTCATGAGATGGTAAGCAATGAGGTAACTGGTTTTCCACTACTTGTGAAATACTGTATGGTCCTGAATAGGTCTGGAAAGTCTCACATGGGAGCTTTTGCTCCAACATTCTATGTCTGGGTCTGACATCAACCATTTCTCTGTTCTTATGTATTTCTACAGAGCTATCTCCTATTTTTCTGAAACAAGTTTTTGGCTCTAGTCCTCTGGCTTTCTGCACTTTTATGTAATCTTCAAGTTCATCTTGGAAAGAATCATATGTCCTTTTTGAATGGGTTGGTAACCACTGAGGTAATTGGCTTTCCACTGGTGAAATATGGTATGGTCGTTGGTAGGTCTGGGAAGCCTCATGTGAAAATCTTTGCTCGCACATTCTGGATCTGGGTCCAGAATCAACCATTTCTCTGTACCCACGAGTATCCACAGAGTTCTCTCTCACCTTTCTGAAACAAGTTTTTGGATCTAGTCCTCTGGCTTTCTGTACTTTGATGTAATCTTCAAGTTCATCTTGGAAAGAGTCATATGTCTTCTTTGAATGAGGTAACTGCTTTTCCACTGCTTGTGAAATATTGTATGGTGCTGGGTATGTTTGGAAAGTCTCAAATGGGAGTCTTTGTTCAAATATTCTATGTCTGGGTCTGGAATCGACCACTTCTCTGTATCTGTGGGTTTCCAAAGAACTCTCTTCCATCTTTCTGAAACAAGTCTTGGGCTCTAGTCCTCTGGCTTTCTGCACATTGATGTAATCTGCACACTCATTTTGGTAAGAGTCTTGTGTCTTCCTTGAATTCTTCACTAGATTGATAACAATGGATTCTCTGTAAAGAAGACAGCAGAAAATTCTTATTAGATTGTTTTATTCTAAGTATTTTCTTTGCTCTTAAAAATATTAGTCTGAAAAAAGAAAAACAACAAATACCCAAATTTTAAAAACCTACTTCATTATAAAAGCTATAAATTGTGAATTTTTATGCCAAAAAAGCAGCATGGACAGTGAGGACCTACCTCATTATAAAGCCATAAATCATGACTTTTTATGCCCCCAAAAAGGAGCATGGACAATGATATATCTCCCAGGTACCTCACAATTTTTATGCAAAAAAAAAAAAAAAAAAAAAAAAAAAAGGAAATTTCCTCAGGCCCAGGAAGAAAGGGAAGAAGGGTATAAAGTAGCAGATATATCTGATGTTGTTGTAGCACTAAAAATATTAAGGCATGTTGCAATGTATGAGTAGGGAATAATAATATGTAGTGTCCTGACAGATGCTCTGATTTGATATCATTTTTAAAGTTTTCGTTAATTCTTTATATATATCTTATAAATGTGATAGGTGTTTATTCTGTAATCTTGAGATTTTTAAAAATCTAAATTATAAATCTAGCCAGGTGTGGTGTGTGTGCCTGTATTCCCAGCTACTGAGGCTGAAGCAGGAGGATATCTTGAGCCCAGGAGTTTGAGGCTGTACTGCACTATGATGGAACCTGTGAATAGCCACTGGACTCCATCCTGGGCAAGACAGCAGGAACTCATCTCTGAAAAAAAGGAATGTAAATTTAGGTTAATTGGGTAAGTCAGACAATTTAGCTTCTAAATATTCAGATACAAATAATAGAAATATTTTCTACTACAATAAAACAGTGTAACAGAAAAAATATGTCTTGATTTTATTTTATTCATTTTATTTATTTTCTTGAGACAGGGTCTCATTCTGTTGCCCAGGTTAGAGTGCAGTGGTGTGATCATGGTTCACTGCAGCCTCAACATCCTGGACTCAAGCAGTCCTCCTACCTTAGCTACCCAAGGAGCTGTGATGATGGGTACATGCCACCAAACCTGGCTAATTTTTCTTTTTTCCTGGGTACAGGTAAGGTCTCACTATGTTGCCCAGACTTGACCTCAAACTCCTTGGCTCTTCCTCCCACAGTGCTGGGACTACAGGCATGAGTCACCAGACCTGGCTCTATGTCTTGACTTTAAAAGCATCAATACAAAGATAGTCAAATGCCCTCTGCTACCTGAACTACCCAATCTCCGACTGTCCATTCAATTCTCCTCTCCTTGAAATAACAGAATAAAATGGACTAAATATTTACTGAACTCCTACTATGTGCCAGGGCAGGCACCTTACACATACTATATTTCATCATAACAATCTTATATAAGAACTGACCAAAGTTACACACTTGGTAGAAAAATGGATCTGGTATTCTAATCCAGGTCCATCTGATAGCAAGACCTTTGTTCTTAACCACTATACAGCACTGGAAAAATGGTGACTGGATCACTGAATCCCTGGAACCAAGCCAACCTTCCAGAAATTCTCTGAATTTGTGTGGTTAGTGTGAGAGTGATCCTTTAGCATCTCTCCAAAGAACACTGCTCTCTAGTCAGGAGGGTTGCCAGTTAGCCAGCTTTGCTAGTACACTATCATTACTAGAACTAAAACTAGAACTCCCTGAGGGACACTAGTATGCAACATGTTGCGAATATTGCCAACCACATCCAGGTTTAACTCATAGGGACATGAATGCCTAAGAAGTTTTGTAAAATACATTGAAGAGTGCTTGACTAGAAGCTCTGGTCTTTGGCATCATAGGAAAATTTTAGCAAAAATACTTACTTAATTTGATGTTCACTTCCTTGCATGTGGGACCGGAACATATCTAAAGATGTAAAAGCAATACTACAAATATGGCAAACATAGGTTCTCATACTAAATGCTGAAAAAACAAAGAGTTCAAGTTAAGAAGGTCAGTATACATTTAAAATCACATAATGTTAGAACTGGACAAGACTTTATTAGAGACCATCTACTTGACATTTTCCAATAAAGATGGGGCCCAGAGAGGTCAAATGACTTTGTCAAAGTCACAGAGCAAGTTAGTAGTAGTGTTAGCCTCTCAGAGCCCATGCCTCTTAATTGAATGCCCAAAATTATTTTCACTACACCACACTGCTTCTCTAGCTTAACTTCTTCCCTAAGAATCTGCTATCTGTCTACTGACTGTTGCTACATGGAGGTGCAACAGGCACCTGAAATTTAGCATGGCCAATCAACCTTTGCCTCTGAATCTCTTAACCAACCTCTTTTTGTTTGCCCCAACTCTGTTTCCCCCAACCAAAACCTGAAACGTCCCAAAACATTAAAAACAAATAAAGGCAAATTTTTTACTCTCTTACCTGAGATCACTGCAGTGCCTTAGTTACCAAAAGTAATTTCCACAGATTTTAGAAAGGAGAGAGGTTCAGTGAGCCCCACTCTCAGGATAAAAGCTGAAAGCAAAATTCTAAAACAAAACTACTAGTTACCACTTCAAAAGAGTCAAAAACTACACACTAGCAACTATATAGTAACTAGCACACTATTCTGCTTCATAGGTAGAATTAGAAGCAAGGGATACATTAATTTTTTAAAAATCTCATCATCCTTTCACTTTGTCTTTGATCAGAAAAAGCAAATTAATACATTTCATAAGCCAAATATAAAATCATTCTGACCCTAGGGAGGAGGAAATAAATTGGTACCTGCAAAGATTTTAGGGACAACAATGGTAATCTTCTTTTAAACCAAAAGGTCACCTAATCATTTAAAAGAAGCTAAATTAATTATTATCAAGTATATTGGCCTTGTCTGAGCAAAGACTATTCATAGAAACAGGAGACTGCCTGCAAAGGGAAAGAAAGATGCTGACTTTGAAGAATGTGAGGCTGCACACTACTGACTATTGCAGGCCTAGGAAAACTCAGCAGGTTATGTCAAAATCTGAATGAAATGATCCCTCAAAACTATCCTTTTCTATGCTCTAATTTCATGTGTACTAAGTCACTTTCTGATTATAATTGGTTTTTCATATTCTTTGATACCAAGAAAAGGATACCCTGGATGACAGACATCAAGAAAAACTAGGAAATGGAAATATGTATCTCCTCTTACCATAAATCAATACCAGAATGACAATACAATAACTTAAAGTACAATGTTTCCCAGACTTCTCTGATAAAAATCACCTGGGGTGTCAGTTAAAAATATAGATTCCCAGGCTCTCCCCTGGAGAACATGATACAATGCTTCTGGGGCAGGGACAAGAAATTTCTATGATCAAAAATATGGCAAATGATTATCACAGGCTTTGTGAGAAACATATTAAAGTACTATCTTTCCAGTTAGTTTTTTAACAGCCACTTTCAAGTTTGTTTGTGGTTACTGAGTCCCTGATTTGAGGCTGATCAACTTGAAGATATTGGACTTCTTGCAAAGCTAAGGACTAAACCTAGGAGAGGGCATATTCACAACAACCTCTTTTAGGAAATTCTTACCATCTTTTACAGGTGCTGGAACTTAGGCTCAGATTAACTTTGCCAATACCATATATTTTGAGGGCACCCAAGTTGTGCAAGATAAGCAGGAGTCCTGGTCTCCTCTGGATTAGTGTTTCTCAATGCTGGTTATACATTAGAATCATATGAAAAATTTAAAAATATTGATGTTACAGCTCCATATCAGACCAATTAAATCAGAATCTCTAGGAGTAGAATCAGGCATCCTTACTTTTTGAAAGCTTTATTTATGATTTAACTGTGCAGCCACTGTTGAACACTTGCCCTAGATCAAGCTTGTCCAACCTGTACCCTACAGGCCACATGTGGCCCAGGGTGGCTTTGAATGTGACTCGACACAAATTCACAAACATTCTTAAAACATTATGAGATTTTTATGTGATTTTTAAAACTCATCAGTTATTGTTAGTGTTAGTGTATTTTATGTGTGGCCCAAGATAATTCTTCCAGTGTGGCCCACAGAAGCCAAAAGATTGGACATCTCTACCCTAGATTATTGGGCCAATAATCTTCATTATGACTATAAATTCAGATTATATTTCAGAGTTTTTACATATTTATTTAGTGCTTATAAAGTATACTGTATATAGTGTTCTCCTCAGTTCCTGCTTTCTCTACAAATTACATCAGAAATAATATTCTAATAGAGGTAATACAGAGGTTTAGAAGAGCTGCCAGTCATGTATTAAAGATCCAGAGGGGCATTTCTAGAACTGTAGTCTGATTACCATTACCTTAACCCTTGGCTTTTTCACATATTGATGTTCTTTATCTTTTTATAGGATTCAGACATCTCAGAAAATGATATATAAAAGTTGTGTAAACCCTTTCTGTGAAGATATGAAACCTATTCATGGCCCCAAGGTCAGAATTTCTGATTGAATCCTCCTGGGGCCTGCCTCCATTCTGTTTCTTATACTCTTCACTCTTTTATTCCAGAGACTACTCCACGGTTCTGTTCTGTTCTTGGCTGTTCTGCTCTCAGCCCTTCTAAGATTCGTTGTTTTGGAGTTCACCCAGAAACTCAGGCTCCTTTGCAGCTTGTACCTTTCAGAATCTTCACTAACCTAAAACTTGTGGGGCCTACTCTTCCCCTAATCATACCCCTATTTCATAAGTCTCTGAACTAAGGTCTTTGTTTTCAAAGTATAAATTGGGAAAGTGCATGTCCAATACTATGTTCAATCTTGACTCCATATAAAAATCACTTAGGGAGTTAAAAAAGAGAAAACAAAACACTAATGTTAAATTCCCAGAGACGGTAATTTAATTGATTTGAGGGATGGCCTGAGCAATGGGAGGTCTAAAAGCTCCTCACATGATTCTAATTAGTCAAGGCTGAGAACCACTGGTCTAACATCTTAAATGGGGAAAAGCCAATTGAGAGCTGCACATAATCAAAACTGCAGCTATCAGAAAGAATAGCTAATGGATGCTGGGCTTAATATTGAGGTGATGGGATGATCTGTGCAGCAAAACCACCATGGCACACATTTACTTATATAACAAACCTGCACATCTGCACATGTACCCATGAACTTAACATAAAAGTTGGAAAAAAACTGCATGTGAATATGGAATTTATGTTATAAAGAAAAATAGAAAACGTCCAATTTACCTATTTTAAAATTATGACAGGACAAAACATTTTTACAAACCTAACCTTTGTTACAAACCTATTCTGTGATGGGTACTATATATACACTACTTCAGTTAATTATTATTCAATCTTGTAGAGTTACATTATTTTCCTTTTATACCAGAGGAATCTGTGGTGCAACTTGGCAAGTGACTATATCTCCAAATCTGTGTTTATCCCTCTACACAACACTGCCTCTCAATAAACAATTTGCAAATATGAATTGAGAAAAAATTATGTCCTCATTACCATATAAAGTACTAAGAAGGATACTGCAGAATAAAATATAATCCTTTGTCTCAGGGAAGCTAATTCCCTTGAGGGGCTATAACTGATGCAATTGTCAATGAACAGTAAAGCCTATGAGAAATCAGAGAAAGGAGAGAACACAAAGAACTAGAACAGTAAGGGAAGTTGTGATGGATCTTTGAGGACAGAAAGGATTTGAATTTGTAAGAAAGCAGGTAAGGGCATTTCTGGGGATGAAAATAATTTCCTGTATGGCAGAGATAGAAATGAGCACAATATGTTGAATCCAAATAATCGGTTTAACAAACACTGAATACCTATGTGGCACCAAGCATCAGGTTAGATGTCAGGGATACAATATAAATAAAACAGCCAAGTTGTTCACAAATCCAGTGTGAGAAAGATACATGAACAAAATATTTCAGTCTCACTTGGTAAAAGTAAGAGAGGTATGCTTAAGAGGTATGCAAGCACAAAGAAGCAGGAGCACTTAGTATACTATGGGGGTCTGAAAAAGGCTACTGGAAGAGATAACGTCTTAGCTAAACTTGGAGGGATGATGAATAGTTAACCTGAAAAGAGTTGAGAAGAGTGTTTTAGGGACAAAAATTCATGAAAATAGCATAGAAGTGCTTACACGAACTTCTTAAACTTTGGAATTGTTGTAGAGTAAAACATAAGGGAAAGAGATGGGAAGAGGCAAAATGGGTCAAAGAGAGACTTATATGTTATGCTAAGGAGCCCGAATTTTTTATTCTGTGCTTTGGGAAACCTTGAAGTGTATTAAGTGATGTGGTTGGTCAATTGTGTGTTTTAGATGAGTCTCTTCTGTGGCTGCAATACAAAGGATTAATTTAAGAAGAGTAAACCTAGAAGTAAGGAGATCAGGCAAGACATAATGAAAACATGGACTAGATAGGTCTCAGTAGGGGTAGAGAGAAGCAGGGAGATTGGTATAACATTTAACTTTAAAACTGGCAAAAGTCAGTGACGGAATGAATGTGAGGGATAGTGGAGAGGAGAGAATCTAGAGAAGTCTAAAATAATTCCCAGAAACCTAATTTGGTAAGTGGGTGGGTGGTGATCCCATAAACTGAAATTGGAACTTCAGATGTATGTGTTTTTTTTTTTTTTCAACCCCAAGAATGTCTCTGTTTATTTTTAAACATAGTGGAAATCATACTTTATGTAAAACTTTATTCCTCTATTTTTCCCTTGTCACTTTCTAGTTTTTATAATCACTATTTGTTTTTTTTTTTTTTATTACACTTTAAGTTCTAGGGTACATGTGCGTAACGTGCAGGTTTGTTACATATGTATACTTGTGCCATGTTGGTGTGCTGCACCCATCAACTCGTCAGCACCCATCAATTCATCATTTATATCAGGTATAACTCCCAATGCAATCCCTCCCCCCTCCCCCCTCCCCATGATAGGCCCCGGTGTGTGATGTTCCCCTTCCCGAGTCCAAGTGATCTCATTGTTCAGTTCCCACCTATGAGTGAGAACATGCGGTGTTTGGTTTTCTCTTCTTGTGATAGTTTGCTAAGAATGATGGTTTCCAGCTGGATCCATGTCCCTACGAAGGACGCAAACTCATCCTTTTTTATGGCTGCATAGTATTCCATGGTGTATATGTGTCACATTTTCTTAATCCAGTCTGTCACAGATGGACATCTGGGTTGATTCCAAGTCTTTGCTATTGTGAATAGTGCCGCAATAAACATACATGTGCATGTGTCTTTATAGCAGCATGATTTATAATCCTTTGGGTATATACCCAGTAGTGGGATGGCTGGGTCATATGGTACATCTAGTTCTAGATCCTTGAGGAAATGCCATACTGTTTTCCATAATGGTTGAACTAGTTTACAATCCCACCAACAGTGTAAAAGTGTTCCTATTTCTCCACATCCTCTCCAACACCTGTTGTTTCCTGACTTTTTAATGATTGCCATTCTAACTGGTGTGAGATGGTATCTCATTGTGGTTTTGATTTGCATTTCTCTGATGGCAAGTGATGATGAGCATTTTTTCATGTGTCTGTTGGCTGTATGAATGTCTTCTTTTGAGAAATGTCTGTTCATACCCTTTGCCCACTTTTTGATGGGGTTGTTTTTTTCTTGTATATTTGTTTGAGTTCTTTGTAGATTCTTGGAAGTTCTGGCTAGGGCAATCAGGCAAGAGAAAGAAATCAAGGGTATTCAGTTAGGAAAAGAAGAAGTCAAATTGTCCCTGTTTGCAGATGACATGATTGTATATTTAGAAAACCCCATTGTCTCAGCCCAAAATCTCCTTAAGCTGATAAGCAACTTCAGCAAAGTCTCAGGATACAAAATTAATGTGCAAAAATCACAAACATTCTTATACACCAGTAACAGACAAACAGAGAGCCAAATCAGGAATGAACTTCCATTCACAATTGCGTCAAAGAGAATAAAATACCTAGGAATCCAACTTACAAGGGATGTAAAGGACCTCTTCAAGGAGAACTACAAACCACTGCTCAGTGAAATAAAAGAGGACACAAACAAATGGAAGAACGTACCATGCTCATGGATAGGAAGAATCAATATCGTGAAAATGGCCATACTGCCCAAGGTTATTTATAGATTCAATGCCATCCCCATCAAGCTACCAATGAGTTTCTTCACAGAATTGGAAAAAACGGCTTTAAAGTTCATATGGAACCAAAAAAGAGCCCGCATTGCCAAGACAATCCTAAGTCAAAAGGACAAAGCTGGAGGCGTCACGCTACCTGACTTCAAACTATACTACAAGGCTACAGTAACCAAAACAGCATGGTACTGGTACCAAAACAGAGATATAGACCAATGGAACAGAACAGAGTTCTCAGAAATAATACCACACATCTACAGCCATCTGATCTTTGACAAACCTGAGAGAAACAAGAAATGGGGAAAGGATTCCCTATTTAATAAATGGTGCTGGGAAAATTGGCTAGCCATAAGTAGAAAGCTGAAACTGGATCCTTTCCTTACTCCTTATATGAAGATTAATTCAAGATGGATTAGAGACTTAAATGTTAGACCTAATACCATAAAAACCCTAGAAGAAAACCTAGGTAATACCATTCAGGACATAGGCATGGGCAAGGACTTCATGTCTAAAACACCAAAAGCAACGGCAGCAAAAGCCAAAATTGACAAATGGGATCTCATTAAACTAAAGAGCTTCTGCACAGCAAAAGAAACTACCATCAGAGTGAACAAGCAACCTACAGAATGGGAGAAAATTTTTGCAATCTACTCATCTGACAAAGGGCTAATATCCAGAATCTACAAAGAACTCAAACAAGTATGTGTTGTTTTAATGGGTGGGAGAGTAGGCAATGGTGAATAGTGTAAGTTTGAACACAGGGTCTAAGATATCTATAAAACTTTCATGTAAAGGTGTCCAACAGGTAGTTATATACAGGAGTATGAAAGGCAGAAGATAGGTCAGAGAGATTTTGGAGATGTCAGAACATGCGGGTGGATAGTCAAAATAATCAGAGTGGATGAAATCTCCTGAAGATAATGTATAGGCGGGCACAGGAATAGCAACATACTGATAAAACCCTGGAGAATGCCATTCTTTAAAGAAAGATGGTAGAAAAAGATGAGCCTATGAAAAGTCCACCAAAGCAAAGGACAGCGAATTATAAGAATGAACAGGAGAGAGTGATGTCAAAGGAGCTAAATAAAGATGCTCATTGGACTTACAAATTTAGAAGTCACTTTGGCACTGTGAGCAGTAGTCACAGTGAGGTGGTAGACTGGTGGTGTGAAGGCTGAGGGAAGAAGTGCCAACAAATGGCAGTGAGTTGAGTAAATAATAAGTGAAGACAGTAAGAGTGGACTAGATTTAAAAAAAAAAAACTTGGTTAAGAAGGGAAGGGGAGAATGTAGTAGTTAAAGGAAAACTCAGGGTTACAGGAGGATTTGGTTAAACCAAGATACTTGGTAGTAATCCACAACTGAGGGCCAAATTTTTCTCGATGAAATCACAAAGGAGCTTGTCTGAGAAGTGTGAGGAGAAGGAGTGTAGAGCAGTGGAAGAGAGTCTTGAAGAATGATATAGGTTTAAAATTGTCGCTAAGGGGAAAGTGAAGGAAAAAGAAACAGATTAAGTAGGACTAAAGGCCCAAAGAGGTTAGGTACCAAGACTCTGAAAACATACCCAATCTCTATACTTTATAATTTCCCATAGCATCACTCAGTAGGCTTTATGTAGAAGTAGAAAATGTAGAGGGTGGAACTGATCCAGGGATGAAATCCTGCTACTAGGGAGTGAGAGAATAACAATGAGGTACAAGTAAAGCTTTCCAGAAGGTTGTTACAGCATTAAGGTGTGAGGTGATGGTAGTAGAAATGTAATGAAGGGCTACAGAAAGGAGAAATAGTTCTAAGATTTGTTAATGGATAGAATATAGATAATTAAGTAGTCAAAGATACCCTCAAAGAGTCAAGTGTAGGTGAATAATAAACATTGGAACTACTAGCAAAGACAGAAAATTCGGGAAATTCAAGTTGATTGTAGAGATTATTAATTCCGTTTCAGGTATGTTGAGTTACAGGTGAATGTGAGGCATCTAAGTGCAATAATGGGGCCAAAAATTAGTAAGATAAACAAAACAAATACAATAAATAAAAAATACATACATACTTTAGTTCCATATCGTTATGGTAGCCATTCCTGTGCTAATAAGATCTGAGCTGGATGAGGGATATGAAGAAAGCAGTGAGAATGATGAAGAAAAAGAGAAAGATTAGATATGGGAGAAACATATATAAACAACAGCAGATGGAGAGGAAGGCAGACAGTAGAAAATGGGTGATGAGTGAAACAGTTAAGGTGGCATATGTTAAATTATTACCACTTGCTCACTTGTAATGAGGGCATCTGCTGTTACTGTTGTTTGAAATTCTCATTAGCTAATTAAAATTCTCCAGGTATTTTTAAATGTTCAAATGTTTACTACTCTCAAAATGAAAGAGCCAAGGTAGGGTTGAAAATATGCTGAGCTCTTGCTTCAGAGGCTAATGTAAAGTGATTCCAATGACTGGATAAAATTATGCTGATGATCATCCCCTCTCCTCCACCATCAGATGAGAATTTCATCAAAATCCTTCTTTCCTCATTCTAATAACATTAAAACTTCAGAGTGCCAAAATGGCCCTCCCCATTTAGAAGTGACAGGAGTGCACACACTTCTCATAGTTAAAACTCAGTTCAAATTTACCTAATGCTACAAAATTAGAAGCCACTTATTTCAGATACACTCAACCTAGCAACGGGAAAAATACCTTAACAAGTGAAAGTTGTCATTTCTCTGAACATATACTCCTATTTTCAGAAACCCTATCATTTGCATTTCTACACTTGCCTAAATCAACATTCTTCCTAATACTAGATAAAAACACATATCTCTATGTAACTTGCTGGGATATGCTGAATCACACTAAGTAGAAACCTGGAAGAGTAGAAAACAGGATAAACACTCAACAAATAAAGATAATTAATAGTTCTCTGATACATATATTAAGCTAATCTCTACTGAAGTGGGCCTATTTCTGTGCCAGTTTCTATCTATAGCACTGGAAATATAGATGAATTAGATGAAGTCCCTTGCCTCAAACACCATACATTCTAATTGGAGACAGACACATGAAGAGATAATTAGAAATGCAGGTTAAGGAAGCACATAAGATTAACCTTGAAGTAAGTGAATGAGTGGGAGTTAGCCAGGAGAAGTGTTATGGGGATATTCTAGACAAAGTGGCAGCATGAACGAGGACACAGACACAAAAAATAGGGTAACAGTTTCTGGAAACCATATGTGGTTTGCAGGTACTGACTCACATAGATCATGCCAGGAAGTAGCAGGGGATAAGCCTGGAGAAGGCAGGCAGAAACAAGATGGTGGAGAGCTATGAAGCTTAGATTTTATATTTAGAAGATGAAGGAACAATGAAGGGTTTTAAAGAAGGGGAATGACATGGAAATACTTACACTTTAAATGAAACACTCTAGTGGTTAAATTGGGGGTGGGTTTGGGGAAACAAAACTGGAGACAGAAAGAGTAGTTAGGAGGTTGTGGCAATTGCTTCTCAAAACTTATTCAGTACAAATCACCTACAGATCTTGTTACAATGCAGATTCTGATTCCGTAGGTCTGCAGTGGGGCCTGAGAGTCTTTGTTCTAACAAGTTCCCAGGTGATGCCAATGGTGTTGATCCACAACCCACACTCTGAGTAGTAAACCTCTAGGAAAGATCTTGAGGACCTGAACTAATGTGGGAAGCGTAGGGCTGGAGAGAAGGGGAGAGTAGTATTCAGGAGGTAAAAGAGTCACAGCTTGGTGCTTCATTAGATACACAAAGTGAAGAAGGTGGTGTTTGGGGGTTCATAGTTACCTGCCGGTTTCTACTTTGAATGACTAGGTGGATGTGAAATGGCTATGAGGCATCCAGGTGAAGCAGTAGCTGCCATTTGGATATGTGAATCTAATGCTTGACAGAAAGGTGATAAGCATACAGATAAGAAATGAAACCAGGGAAATAGAAATTGTGTTTGCAGAGTAAGGTCAAGGATGAAACCATGGGAATACCTACATCTAGGTAATGAATAAAACAAGAGTCCATAGAGAAAAAAGAAACAGCAATAGAGAAGAACCAGAGCATAAAGAGTTACATATGACAAAGAATAGAGCTTCAAGGAGGAAAGAAGAATGAACATTTTCACATGAAGGAGAAAGGCTGGGTAAAGAAAGAACTGAAAAATAATAGTAAGTGGAGGAAAAGAAGTGGGTGGAAGAGAGGATATGAAAGGGGAATAAAATACACTAGTAGTGAGAAGGTGCCTGTGGGGGGAAAAATGAAAAAAAAAATATGGTTAGAAGAGCAAGTGGATCACTCCAGTCAGGATCAGTCTCTTTACTGTGCCTGAATTTTTGCCACTCTTTCTTAGCTCCAAGCCCTTTGGTTCATCCTTTCTTCTTCCCACTTCTATCCACTGAAAATCATCTAAATATATGAAGATTTTTCTGGACCATATGCTTCACTCATCTAGTTAACAAAAAAATGTACACAAAAAGGCTTCTGTCGGCTCTTTCAGTGAAGTACTATTAACCTAACTAGTTTACACGCTCGCTCCTTTAGGGAAATGTATTCCCAAGAATGACTAGCCTAGCACCAAAGAGACACTTAAAACATACTTAGTAAAAAACGATATAACCACATGATATTAATTTAAAATGCTTCCTTATGTATATACCTAAGGATCCTTATTTACCTAAAATAACATGAAACCATGAGAATTCCTATATTTGATACTAAAATCAACAGGGGTCATCTAAACCATTCAGGTTCTCATTTCCTAGGAAATGAACAGATCAAGTTAGATGGACTTGAAAGTCCTTATAAAATGCTATGATTCCATGAATACTATCAACCTCTCACTCAATAAGAGTAAAATGGTATGCAAATAAGCTAGTATGCTTTATAAAATACAAACTTCCTATGAAAAAGTTTTGGGATAATTTTATGTTTACCATTTGCATTTGATTTTGCTGAAAGAGATTTCTCTCTTATTTTGTCTACAAATGTCTCCCTGGCAAAAAAAAAAATATATATATTTTTGTGTGTGTGTGTGTTTTTTTTCCCAACATAATGTTATTAGGTCATTACTGGACCATTAAAGGAAGCAGGATAGAGCTTGCAAAATTTGTTTGGATTACTCAAACCCAAATCACTGCTGGGAGAGGAAGGCATAGTCTTGTCTTTAATCCCACCTGGAGGAGGCTTGACAGGAAGGGGCTTCAGGAAGGTTGACTCTGCAGAAGTAGTAAGAGGCACTCCTGCTGAAATAGTTGTAATAAGAAGGGATAAACACATTTTCAGATATTAGAACTGCATTTATTGTAAAGTACTAGGGAAATTTAGAATTCTCTAAAAACCCACTCCCTGGACTTCTTTTTTTTCAACAGACAGTTGCTGGATAAAGCTTCTAAAGTAAAAAAAGAACTTCCTTCTGTGAGAATGGAAATGTGAATATGAATTTGTCACCAAGTTTGATATGAGAAGGAAGAGGTATTCTGTATTAGGCATTGCCTAATTATATTCATATAAAAAATCAGTGAAAGTATGATAGCCATCTTATGATTCTTTGAAAATAGTGAGGATAAAACATATGATACTAACTTCTAAGTTAGTCTTTCTTGAGTAACGAAGTAAGGCACCTATTCATTCTACATTTGTGATGTCTGCATCAGAATACAATCTATGCAGTTGTTTAAGACTATAAAACTATACATGTTCCTACAATTCCAGTATTTCATAGCTCTTTTATTTATCCTCCTCTCTGAGCCCAAGTTGATAAATCTTGGGACTGAAGATAAAAGTTTTATAAGATGTTTTTTCTTTTAGGGCACACTGATGCTATCTTATCTTTTGATTGACAGGCCGAAAAAATGTATAAAAATTAGAGACTAAATTTAAAAAAATAATTCTGGTTTCATTTATTAAGAAAATAAAAGTTTTAATAACATATCTCGTGGCATTGACTTTGCTGGGTGACTATGAGTTCAAAATTAGTAAGTTCAAATTATACTATGAGTTCAAAATTGATGTTGGTGAATTTTCCATGTCAGGCATGCCTTAGTCCTAAAGTGTTGAAGCTACAAAGAATGTGGTAAATTATTCATTACAGAGGGTTAATCATCATTTTTTGTTCTAGCACATGCATTTATAAAAATACAAGTTGGGTTTTCCAGGGTATACTCTGACATCTTGGGCAACTTTGAGTCAGTTTTCTCATATGTGCTGGTGACCCAACATCACTGGAAGAAGGAAAGACGCAATGTTTTATAATTCCCTGTATATTTAGGATTTAACATAAACTAAGTACTCAGTAACTAACTGATGATGCTAGTAGTACTTTATATTCATAGGACGAAAGAAATAGGCTGTTATAACAGAAAGAGTCAGTAACTTTTTTTTGCCTACTGTTAGTAGGAAACACATAATTATATTATGGTGAAGACATTGATTTGAACACTCATATGAGATGTTTTGGAAAATACTAACGCAAAAAAGATGCCAAGGGGAAGAAGTAAAAAGTGAAGATTTTATTATTTGATTAGAAATGGAGAGAGCTCCAGCTGCTTACTGTTGTTTCTTTATAGCAGTATAGCAAATCACTTGCTTTTGTTTCAATTTGGTGAACTGAAAAGGAGAGGTCATAACATTTCTTAAAAATCAACTAGCAATTAAAATCTCCATACTAAATGACAAAGACAGAAACAGAGATTAACTGGGAAGAAGAAGAATAATCAAGTTATTTCAACTGGGGTGAAAGTCTCCCCCAATAAAAAGGATATGGCAGAGTTAGACAAAACATGATAGGTAGATCCTTCATTGAAGATCAGGAGGTGAATGGAACCTTACCCATCTCTGGTTGAAATCCTGATGGAGATGTCTGATCATGTTCTTCCATTAATTGCTTCAGTTTTGTAGCATGGACCTTTCCCACATAGTGAGACTGAGCAATAAATGGAGAGCTAAACATCATGTTGCAGAGATCACAAAATTTATTTTTGTCGACTCCTTCATACCTATGCACCTGAAATAGGCACAATCTTGTTAGAAAGATTCAGTAACTCAAAGTTTAGAATTACACAATACCAACACACATCACTCACCTGAAAATTCTCAACATGCATCTTCATTTTCTTACCAGGCACTTCATTTTGTTCCCCATGCATTTGAAAATAAAAACTAACATTTTGAGCATGTTTTTCACCCTGAAAAAAGATATAATGTGACTTTGTTTATTCAATAAAAGAGTCATTCAAAATTTACACCTTTCTGAATTTGAGGATGGCACTCATGTGTGTTAATATATTTAGTCAAACTTGGAGCAAACTCACATGATTTCAAATCTCTAAATGTCAGTTAAAATGAAAATAATGCTAAATTTAGAAGCTAACAAGTTTTAGATTCTTGTTTTTGAAATGGATTCCTAGTTGCTGCCCAATATCAAATACCTTCTTTTTACTTAGTTACAGATCTTGAGCAATGTACCCAGCTAAAAGACTATGTTTTTCAGCCTTCCTTTCAGCAAGATGTATCCACGTAACTAGATTCTGGTCAATAAGATATAATTTGAAGTGTTATGTGGAACTTCTGGGAAGCCTCCTTAAATAACTGGGCCATAATCCCTTATTCTACCCTTCTTCCTTACTGCTTTTGGAATTAAGATACAAAGGATGCCATGGTGGACACTGAGAAGGAAAACCAGTTCATCAGAACAGAAAGACAGAAAATGCCTGCTGAGCGTGGTGGCTCACGCCTGTAATCCCAGCACTTTGGGAGGCCGAGGTGGGTGGATCACAAGGTCAGGAGTTCAAGACCAGCCTGACCAACATGGTGAAACTCCGTCTCTACTAAAAATACAAAAATTAGCCAGGCATGGTGGTATGCGTCTGTAATTCCAGCTACTCAGGAGGCTGAGGCAGGAGAATCACTTGAACCCAGGAGGTGGAGGCTGCAGCGAGTTGAGATTGCGCCACTGCACTCCAGTCTAGGCAACAGAGTGAGACTTTGTCTCAAAAAAAGAAAAAAAAATGCCTACGTCCCTGATAATGTTATAAAGCTGTCATATCAGCCCTCTACTACCTACCTCACAAATTCTTTTATGTGAGAAAAGAAATCCTCCTGGGTTTAAGAGATATTAGAAATAATCTCTAACAAATATATAACCAAATATGTAAGAATAACTAAGATGTTGGTGTAGGGGGAAGGGAAACTAACATTTCCTGAGCACATAATGTGAGACAATCACTCTCTCTACAGAATTTTATTTATTTTTAAAATTGTATTTTTCCATAAGTTATTAGGGTACAGGTGGCATTTGGTTACATGAATTAAGTTCTTTAGTGGTGATTTGTGAGATTTTAGTGCACCCAGCACCCAAGCAGTATACACTGCACCATATTTGTAGTCTTTTATCCCTCTTCCCCCTTCCACTCTTCCCCCCGAGTCCCCAAAGTCCACTGTATCATTCTTATGCCTTGCATCCTCGTAGCTTAGCTCCCGCATATCAGAGAGTACATATGATATTTGATTTTCCATTCCTGAGTTACTTCACTTAGAATAATAGTCTCCAATCTCATCCAGATAACTGCAAATGCTGTTCATTCATTCATTTTTATGGCTGAGTAGTATTCCAGTGTATATATACCACAGTTTCTTTATCCACTCATTGATTGATGGGCATTTGGGTTGGTTCTACGATATTGCAATTGTGAATTGTGCTGCTATAAACATGCGTATGCAAGTATCTTTTTCAAATAATGACTTCGTTTCCTCTGGGTAGACAGCCAGTAGTGGGATTGCTGGATGAAAAGATAGTTCTACTTTTAGTTCTTTAAGGATTCTCCACAATGTTTTCCACAGTGGCCGTACTAGTTTATATTCCCCCCAGCAGTGTTAGAAGTGTTCCCTGTTCACCACATCCACACCAACACTACTGTTTTTTGATTTTTTGATTATGGCCATTTTTGCAGGAGTAAGGTGGTATCGCATTGTGGTTTTGATTTGCATTTCCCTGATCATCAGTGATGCTGAGCATTTTTTCTTGTGTTTGTTGGCTATTTGTGTATCTTCTTTTGAGAATTGTCTATTCATGTCCTTAGCCCACTTTTTGATGGGATTGTTTGTTTCTTACTGATTTGAGTTTGTTGTAGATTCTGAATATTAGTCCATTGTCAGATGTACAGATTGTGAAGATCTTCTCCAACTCTGTAGGTTGTCTGCTCTGCTGACTGTTCCTTTCGGTGTGCAAAAGCTCTTTAGTTTAATCAGGTCCCAGCTATTTATCTTTTTTCTTTATTGCATTTGCTTTTGGGCTCTTGGTCATGAAATCCTTGCCTAACCCATTACCTAGAAGGGTTTTTCCAATGTTATCGTCCAGAATTTTTACAATTTCAGGTCTTAGGTTTAAGTCTTTAATCCATCTTGAGTTGATTTTTGTATAAGGTGAGAGATGAGAATCCGGTTTCATTCTCCTACATGTGGCTAGCCAATTATCCCAGCACCATTTGTTGAATAGGGTGTCCTTTCCCCACTTGATGTTTTTGTTTGCTTTGTTGAAGATCAGCTGGCTTTAAGTATTAGGGTTTATTTCTGAGTTCTCTATTATGTTCCACTGGTCTATGTGCCTATATTTTTATACCAGTACCATGCTGTTTTGGTGACTATGGCCTTATAGCATAGTTCGAAATCAGGTAGTGTGATGCCTCTAGATTTGTTCCTTTTGCTTAGTCTTGCTTTGGCTATGTGGGCTCGTTTTTGATTCCATATGAATTTTAGAATTGTTTTTTATAATTCTGTGAAGAATGATAGTGGTATTTTGATGGGGATTGCACTGAATTTGTAGATTGCTTTTGGCACAGAATTTACTGTAGACTGCATTTATACAATATTGATTCTACCCATCCATGAGCATGGGATGTGTTTCCATTTGTTTGTGTCATCTATGATTTCTTTCAGCAGTGTTTTGTAGTTTTCCTTATAGAGATCTTTCGACTCCTTGGTTAGGTATATTCCTAAATTATTTTTTCTTTGCAGCTATTGTAAAAGGGGTTGAGCTCTTGATTTGATTCTCTGCTTAGTTGCTGTTGGTGTATAGAAGAGCTACTGATTTGTGTACACTAATCTTGTATCTGGAAACTTTGCTGAATTCTTTTATCAGTTCTAGGGGCTTTCTGGAGGAGTCTTTAGGGTTTTCAACGTAAACGATCATATCATCAGCAAACAGTGACAGTTTGACTTCTTCTTTACTGATTTGGATGCCCTTTATTTCTTTCTTTGCCTGATTGCTCTGGCTAGGACTTCCAATACTATGTTGAAGAGGAGTGGTGAGAGTGGGCATTCTTGTCTTGTTCCATTCCTCAGAGGGAATGCTTTCAACTTTTCCCCATTCAGTATTATATTAGCTGTGGGTTTGTCACAGATGGTCTACATAATTTTAAAATGTGAAATATACCCATTGTATGGGAAAGAACAGGAAACAATATAATCAAAACCCATACCCACTACTCAGTTTTAACACTTTGTTGCATTTCTCTCAAATTTCCTTTTTAAAAGGGGTAAAATTTTACAGATACAATCCTACACCCTCATGCTCACACTCACAATCCTTTCTTCCTCTCTCTCTCTCTTAAAGTTGGTGTACCTGATTTCCTTTCATGCTTTTATTCTTTTACTACACACACGTATCCGTAGTTTTATTTATTACTATCTTGTAAATTTTTTTTATAAAAAAGGAATCATTTGATACATATCCTTTTCAAATTGCTTTTTAAAACTCAGCATTCTATTTATAAGATCTATTGATATTGATACATACAGCTCTAGTTCATTCATGCTATAATATTCTACTCCATATGCTACCTATCCAGTTCCCTGTTTAGGACAACTATCTTTCAGTTTATTTTGCTAATATAAGCATTGCTATAATTAACATATATAAATAGATCTCCCAATATACATGTTCAAAAGCTCCTTTAGAATAGATACCTAGAAGTGGAATTCTTGGCCTATAAGGAGTGTGGATTTTCAACTTTACCAGGTATTATAAAATTTTGAAGCAGTTTACATCTCCAAATGCAGTGATGACAGTGTCTGTTTCCCCATATTATCTTGAAGTGTTAAGTGTTATTAGATTTTAATTTTTCTCAGTATTATGGTTCTTATATGATAGTTTATTATCACTTTAACTTGCATGTCCTGTATGATCACTAGTGAAGTTGAGTATCTTATTCCATGGACTGTTCACATCACTTTCCCATTTTTCTATTTGCTTTTTGTTCTAATTGATTTGTAGTCCTTTCTATATTCTAGACACTAATCCTTTGTTAGTTATATAGGTTATAAATATCAACTAATGTGAGGCATATATTTTTAACTTAGTTTATGATTCAAAATTTTTTAATGTCATATAAATTTCTTCTACAGATATTGTGACTTATTTGAAAGCCGTGACTTATTTTAAAGGTGAAATTGTTGTAGATATAGGAAACCAGGCCAATAAAATAAAACAGGATAAAAGCCTCAAAAGAAACCAATATGTATGTGGAAATTAGCATACAATAGAGGTGCCACTACAAATCAGTGAGGTAAGGATCAACTATACAATAAATAGTGCTGGAACAACTGGCTATCCATATGAAAAACCTGTTGTCACCCTCCATACACAAAAATCAATACCAGATGGATTATAACATAAGAAGTAAATCTTCAAAGTTTTAGAAGAAAATAGAGGGAAGTATATGACAAAAGTGTATAGAATGGTTTATTAAACACATAAGCACAGACACAAAAGAAATATTAATAAATACAACCTCATTAAAATTCAAAACTTCTGCAATACTGTTATATTTTACAGTACTATACTGAGAGAGTCTTTGTATCTTTTTTTGTAAAAATGCATGTGTACATGTGTGTGTGTGTTCAGAAATCATATTGGAATCACAGAAGCAAAAGAGAAATTCAATAATGGTTAACTACAAGTGATAGAATTATAATTTATATTTATTTTCCTGTATTTTTGCCTATTTTCTAGACTGAATAGTACTATATGATTCCATAAAAAGCTGTCTTTCCAATGTAAATTAAAATGGTTCAAATGGATAAATTGTAGTTATCACAGAGCCCCTTGACTGTCTGTCTCTGTTACTAATTCTAAATCTTTGATCTATGGAGTCTAAAGATGTGCTGGGCACTCTCATACATTTGATTTCACTTAATTCTCACAAGTATAGTAAGAGATTTTTACCACTATCATTTTACAGGTCCAAGAAACATGCTCAGAAAGGTAAAGTGACTTGCCAAAGCTTATGTAACTAGTCAATGGTGGAGTTAAGACTTAACCCCACCTCCTCTCGATGCACAGTCAACACAATTTCCCTATCTGTAATTATAGTAAATTAATTTCAACCAACATTAGGACTAAAACATAATTACCAATAAGATTAGCAATAGAAAAAACAAGATGAGGTGTTTAAAAAAGTAGAACTGGCATTACATTAGTTTTAACTGAATATGTCTAGTATTTTTGGTAACCTAGATACCAGATATGAAAGAAATCCAACAGCTCATCAGATGATGTAGAAACATGAAGCAACACCAGATGAAGGGAAAGAACACTGGATATGAAATCAGAATAAATCATGTTTAGGCTTAGTTATACCAGTGACTAGCCATGGAGAAGTGTTAACCCTCTGGGTCTCAGTGTTCCAATCTATAAACTAAGAGAGTAAGGACATTAAACACTCTCTCTTTTAGCTCTAGGATTCTACATTCCTGTGTCTAAAAACACATGGCTCAATCAAGTGCAAGACTGGTTTGTTTTGTTTTTATAGTCTTCATTTGCTATAAAGGAAGACTCTGGGAGTTCTACATAATATCCCTTGATTCACATTAATAGTTTCCTATGCAAGCTTCATAATGCCTCCCTTATATTTAATACAAGGGTGGATGGCTTGATGGATACAAAGCGAGGCAGAGTGGTGTGAAGAAAAGAAAACAAGCTTTGGAGTAAAAAGACTGAGCTTAAGTCTGAATTCCCCAAACTTAAAGTAGTATATTACCATCCCTGTCTGAGCCAGTCTCCTCATCCATCAAAGGAAAATAACACTACCTTTTTCACAGGATTCTCATAGCAATCAAGTAAGATGACTTACGGGAAGTTTACTTGCTACATTTGAAAACCTGCTTTAGACCCTATTTCCATTATTTTTAACCTACCTCATAATGTGAAATTCTTTGTGATTCAAACTGTAGCATCACTCCACATACTTGACAAAACTTATCTGTAAAAAGTTCAGCCTTTTCCTCCTGTTCATTCCACATGGCATCTGTGAATAAAAAAGGGAAGACAAATATATCACATTAATAAATATTTAGAGGTATCATTTTTCATTCCTCGACTATGTATGATTTCATATGCCACTTCAAATTTGAGTGCTTGTGAGGCTAGAGTAACAGCTCTTTGTTCGAGTATGCAATTTAACACACACATACTAAGTATCCCTCTAATGACAGATATGGCAAGAGGTATTTATTTAGTATGGTAAGTCTAGGCAATGGCATTCTAAAGGAATCATTATGGGGGCACCAGTAACTTCATGAGCTTCATGGAATGACTTGGGACACCCGTAATTAAAGGCTGGGTTTAAAAACCCAGCCTTGGCCAGGTGCGGTGGCTTATGCCTGTAATCCCAGCACTTTGGGAGGTTGAGGTAGGAGGACCGCTTGAGGTGAGGAGTTTGAGACCAGCCTGGGCAACAGACCAAGACACAATCTCTAAAATAACAGAAATAAAAATTAGCTGGGCATGATGGCAAGCGCCTGCGGTCCTAGCTACTCCAGAGGCGGAGATGATCACTTGAGCCCAGGAGGTCAAGGCTGCAGTGAGCTATGATTGTGCCTTCCAGCCTGGGTGACAGCAAGACACTGTTTCAAACAAACAAACAAAAAACCTGAAAACCAACCAAACAAACAAAAAACAGCATTGATATTTTGCATTTAACAGCAGACAATCCTAAGAAACGCTTTGTTTTAGGACTGCCACTTGTCACAGGATTCTCATTAAGAATCAAGAGATTTTTACCACTCTCATTTTACAGGTCCAAGAAACATGAAGCTATGCCTTCAATGTTATCTAGAAATCACAAGGAACCACAAAGTATCTTTGCCCATAGTGGGCAAACATCCTTCATCATTGTACAAACACTAGCATACTAATGTGGCCAAACAAGTCTCACACAAGCCCCTCAAAGCTATAATGTAATGTTCGTATACATATCTAGAAATGTATACTATAGTGTTTCTCACTGTAATAAATAACACATGCCAAAACTTTCTGCATTTACACTTGAGGTCTATACTGTCATCTAAACTTCTTAAGAACTACACCGTATTCTGCCAAAGTTTATCCATTTTTCTATACAGTATGAGTCACAAACATCAAAATTCTCATTGTTATTTGGCTATCAAAGTGAATAAGTTGGTACCACATGCTTTCACAGAGATGCCAATTGCTTATTAAATGAATAAAAAGTTGTAGAACAAATACAATACATCAAATTCCCAATACTAACAAAAATTAAATATATGCACAGAAGAATCTGGAATAAAATAAACCAAATTTAAAAATGGTTAACTCTGGTAAGTGGGCCTAGAAAAGGAACAAGGAGAGACAACTTAATGTTTAACTCTCTGTACAACTGTCTTAATTTTTGCAGAAAAGCAAGCATGCAGGACTTTCTAATTAAAAAACCATTAGGACAGACATCATCAAGATGGTGGAGTAAGACTCTTCAGCACTCATCCCTCTACAGAAACATCAATTAAAATAACTATCCACAAATGAAAATACCTTCACAAGAGCCAAAAAACTAAAACACAAAACAAATATGCAGGAGATTATAGCAGTACCTGGGTGTAGCACAGAAATAAGGTGCATTCAAGAAGGTAGGAAAGAAAGTTTTACACTATCAGTATCAGCCTTCTACCAACCCCAGCATACAGTGGAAACAGATAACCCTCTGTGTGAGAGAAGGAGAGGGAAGTGAGCACTGAACTTTGATTCGAACTCCAAAACTGGACCCACCCCAGTAATATCCAGTGCTAGGAAGACCCCCACAGCCCTAGACTCCAGGACAGTACCAGTGGACTCAGCCTCCAGGCCTGCTCCAGTGCCAAGCTGAATCATTCAACCCCAAGCTCCAGGAATGCACAGTGGACTTGGTCTCCAGGTTACCCCAACATCAGGCCAACCTCAGCAACACCATGCCCTCGACCATCTCCAGCATTGGACTAGCTCCCAAGGCTCCTGGCTTCAGGCCAGGGCCAGCCCCAGCACCTGGCCAACTCCCACAGCCCTAGTCATAAGGCTGGCACCTGCAGACTCAGCCTCCAGGCCAGCCCCTCGAGGGAACTAATATAGGCCCCAACAGGCTGGTACCCACAGACTGAGCCTCCAGGCCTACCCCAGAACCAGGCAGGATCCCACAGTCCAACCCTCCAGGCTGGCTCCTGTAGCCCTTGCTGGAGCTCTTGCATCTCAGTGTTCCAGCAGACCCAGAGCCCAGGTCAGTTCCAGTAGACCACAGTGCTGGACTTGCCCCCATGAACACAGGTGCCAGGACCATCCCCGTGTGCCCAGGTACCAGGCTGGCCTGGTGGCTCCAAGATCCACATTAGCCCCCAGGGACCTAGCCTCTAAGCTAGCCCTTGCACACACAGCCTCCAGGCTTGCTTCTGCAGACTCAGGCTCCAGGCCAGCCACTGGAGCTGAGTCTGCTTCAGGTTCCACACTGGTCCCAGCACCAGGGCCCAGGCTCCAGAGGACCCAGGCTCCAGGCTTATTCTAGAAGACCCAGGGTCCATGCCCACTCCTGTAGACCCCAGTACCAGGCAGGACCCCTTGGACTGAGGCTCCAAGACCACCCCTGCAGACTCAGGCTCCAGGTCTATCTCAGTGATCCCAGGAACCAGGCACCTCAGTGATCATTTCAATAATCCAAGATACCCCAGTACTAGGCTAGCCTCCACGGACTCAGGCTCCAGGCCCATGCTAGTGGACCTAGGTGTCAGGCCCATCCAGTGTTCAGCCAACCCCTATAGACTCAGGTTCAAGGCTTACCCCAGCACCAGGTGAGCCCCTGTGGACCAGGCTTCAGGCTGGCTCCTATGGTTACAGGCTCCAGGCCTGCCCTTGTGGACATAGGCTCCAGGCCCATTCCTCAAGACCCAATCAACAGATCCACCCCAGTGGATTCAGGCTTCAGGGCCAACCCTGAAGACCCAGATACCAGGCCCGCTCATCTGCTGACCCAGTTAGCAGGCCAGGCTGCCCAAGGACTTCAGCAACAAGTGCATCAGGGACATACCAGATGGTCTGCCTGGGAATCTCTGCATGGGCTAACTGGTAAAGGGCTTTCCCAGAAAAATTAAGTCTGCAAAAATTGGAATAAGTCCTTACATTTCTTTAAATGTGCAGACATTAATGTAAGACAATGAGAAACATGAAAAACCAAGAGACAAAACACTACCACAAGAACACTATTTCTTAGTAGCTGACCTCTATACAAACTGACAAAGATTCAAAATAACTGTTTTCAGGAATCTCAAGAAACATAAAAAAAAAAAAAAAAAAAATAGAGAAACAATTTAATGAAATCAAGAAAACAATAAATGACCAAAATTAGACATTTAACAGAGGGACTGAAATTATATTTTAAAATTATCAAATAAATTCTGGAGCTTAAAAATGCAATGAATGAAATGAAAAATGTAATAGCCTCAACCTCAGAATTGACCAGGCAAAAGAAATAATCTATGAACTCAAAGATAAGCTATTTGAAAATATACAGTAAGAGGAGAAAAAAAGAAAAGAATGAAAAGGAAAAACTAAACTAGAGCAGGAGTATCTATATTTATATTAAATAGAAACCATTGAAGACACTTATTTTTAAAGTTATGTTAGATATCTTCACCAAAGCTTAATTTTCAATACCATTACATGGACTAAAAAGGCTTACTTTTAGAAGTGCATACTCAAGATAAGAATAAATGTAATTAGAAACATGTAAAACATAACATAATGAATAGTTACAAATTTATCTCTATTACATATAGTATCACCTCTGAATTATTTTTGAGATTGTTTTAGAATATAGGATTTATCTAACTCTGATTCTAACATCAGCACTGTAAAGAAGTTAATTAAAATGCATTTCAGGACTTCCTTTTTTCAGGATTAACTACTATGTGCAAATTGAGCTTAGTGGTATAATCTTGAACTTTCCATCCATTAAAATCTTTAATAAGAATAAGTAAATATAGGAGGCAGAGCAAGATGGCAGAACAGAAAGCTCTACCAATTGTCCCCCCACCCCACAAGGACACCAAGCTAACAACTATCTACACAGAAAAAAACACCTTTACAAGAACCAAAAATCAGGTGAAAGCTCAAAGTACCCAATTTTAACTTCAGATCACTGATAGATGCACGTAACAGATAGAAAAAAAAAAAAAAAAAAAAGGTCCTGAATAGCTGATGCCACCCCTCCCCCATCCTGCAGCTGCAGCCTGGTGCAGAGAGCATTTCTGGATGCTGGAAGGGAGAACACAGCAATTGTTAGGCAGTGAACTTGGTGCTGTCCTGTTAGAGCAGAAAGGAAAACCAGACCAAACTCAGCTGGTACCCAACCAGGGAAGGAGCACTTAAACCAGCCCTAGCCAGAGAGAAGTTGCTGATTCCAGTGGTTCAAAGTTGAGTGCCCGCAAACCTTACCTCTGAGGGCCAAAGTCCTCTCAGTCTCTAAGTAAACTTGAAAGGCAGTCTAGGCTGTAAGTACTGCAACTCATAGGCGAGTCCTAGGACTGAACTAGGCCCAGAGACAGTGGACTGGGGTGAGTGGGGGGCACATGACATATTGAGACACCAGCTGGGGCAGCCAAGGAAGGACTAAAATCACCCCTCCCTTAATCCCAGGCTGCATGGTTTGAGGCTCCAAAAGAGACCTCTTCCTTCTGCTTGAGGAGAGGAGAGGGAAGAGAAGAGAGGACTTTGCCTTGCATCTTGGTTACTAGCTCAGCCACACAAGGATAGGGCACCAGTCAGAGCTGTGAGGACCCTGTTCCAGGCCATATCTCCCAGCTGACATTTCAAGACACACCCTGAGCCAGAAGGGTATTCCCTGACTTGAAGGAAAGGACTCAATCCTTACAGCGTTCATCATCTGCTAACTGAAGAGCCCTTGGGACCTGAATAAACCAGCAGTGATACCCAGGAACTACCTTGAGGGTCTTGTTGAGCCTCTGAGGCTTGCTGGCTTCAGGTGAGGCTCAGGAAATTACCAGCTGTGGTGCTATGAGGCAAAACTCCTTCTGCTTTAGAAAAGCAGAGGGAAAAGTAAAGAGGACTTTGTCTTGCCCCTTAGGTACCAATACCACCACAGTGGGGTAGAGCATCAAGCAGGCTCCTGGGGTCCCTGATTCTAGAGTTGACTGTTGCACAGCATTTCTGGGACTACCCTGGGCCAGAGGGGAGCTCACAGAGCTGAAACGTGAGTCCCAAGCCAGGCAGAATTCACCCCAAGTGCACTTAAGAGCCCCTGTGCCTTAACGGAACACCAGTGGTAATCTGGCAGTACACCTTGCCTTGTGGCCAGGGGTGGCTGTGGCTATGGGGTGAGGCTACTCTGCCTTTGGAAAGTGAAGTAAGGATAAGAAAGACAGAGTGTGGTGGTTTGAGTACCAGCTCAGCTGCAATACAATAGAATACCAGGTAGACTTCTAAGGTTTTTTAACTCTAGTCTCTGACTCCCAGACAACACTTCTAGACTCACCCACAGATTAGGGGACCTCACTGCCCTGAAAGGAAGGACACAGGCCTGGCTGGCTTTGCTACCTGTGGATTGTAGAGCCCCAGGGCCTTGAGAAAACATAGGCATTAGTGAGGGAGTGGTTACAATGGGCCTTAGGCAAGACCCAGCTCTGTGCTTCAGGTGTGACCCAGCACAGTCACAGTGGTGGTGGCCACAAGGATGCTTGTGTCAATCCATCCCGATTTCAGTGGCTCAGAACAGACAGAGACTCTGTAAGTTTGGGAGAAAGTAAAGGAAGAGAAAAAGAGTCTCTGCCTGGTCATATAGAGAATTCTCCCAGATCAGGTTCAAGACCATCAGGGCAGCACTTCTACAAGTCTGTGAAACCCCACAGTGTTACAGGGTCTGGGGTGCCCCAGAAAGAAGACACAACTTAGATCACAACACCCACATCCTTTCAAATATCTGGTAAGTCTTTCCAAGAAGGACAGCTACAAATAAGCCCAGACAGTGAAGACTACATTAAATGCCTAACTCTTTGATGCCCAGACACCACAGAACATCTACTAGCATCAACACCATTCTGAAAAACATGACCTCACCAAATACACTTAAAAAGGCACCAGGGACCAATCCTGGAGAAACAGAGACATGTGGACTTTCATAGAGAGAATTCAAAGTAGCTGTGTTGAGGAAACTCAAAGAAATTCAAGATAACAGAGAGAAGGAATTCAGAATTGTATCAGATAAATTTAACAAAGAGATTGAAATAATTGAAAAGAATCAGGCAGAAATACTGGAGCTGAAAAATGTAACTGGCATACTGAAGAATGAATTAGAGTCCTTTAACAGCAGAATGGATAAAGCAGAAGAAAGAATTAGTGAGCTTGAAGATAGGCTACTTGAAAATACACAGAGGAGACAAAAGAAAAAAGAATAAAATACCATGACACACACCTACAAGATCTAGAAAATATATTGAAAAAGGCAAATCTATGAGTTGTTGGCCTGAAGGAGGAGGTAGAGAAAGAAATAAGGTAGAAAGTTTATTCAAAGGGATAATAATGAGAACTTCTGAAACCTAGATAAAGATATCAATATTTAAGTACAAGAACATTATAGAGCACCAAGCAGATTTAATTCAAAGAAGACTACCCCAAGGCATTTAATAATCAAGTACCCAAAGGTCAAGAATAAAGAAAGGATCCTAAAACCAGCAAGAGAAAAGAAACAAATAACACACAATGGAGCTCCAATATGTCAGGCAGCAGACTTTTCAATGGAAACCTTACAGGATAGAAGAGAGTGGCATCATATATTTAAATGCTAAAGAAAAAAGAAACCCCTTTTACCCTAGAATAGTATATTCAGTGAAAATATCCCTTAAACATGAAGGAGAAGTACTTTCCAAGACAAACAAAAGCTGAGGGATTTCATCAATACTAGACCTGTGCTAAAAGAAATGCTAAAGGGAGTACTTCAACCAGAAAGAAAGGGACATTAATGAGCAATAAATAATCACCTGAAGGTACAAAACTCACTAGTAAGTACACAGAAAACCACAGAATATTATAACACTGTAACAGAGGTGTATAAACTACTCTTACCATAAGTAGAAAGACTGAAAAATGAACCAATCAAAAAGAATAACTACAACTTTTCAAGACACAGTACAGTAAGATGTAAGTAAAAACAACAAAAAGTTAAAAAGTGGAGGAATGAAGTTAGGGCGAGTTTGTATTAGTTTTCTTTTTGCTTGTTTGTTTATGTAAATAGTGTGTTAAATTGTTATCAGGTTAAAATAATGGGTTATAAGTTACAAGAAGGGATCTGCAAGCCTCATGGGAACCTCAAACCAAAAAACATACAATAGATACACTAAAAATAAAAAGCAAGAAATTAAATCATATTATCAGAGAAAATCATCTTCACTAGGGGAAGACAGCAATGAAAGAAAGAAGGAAGAGAAGACCACAAACAACCAGGAAACAAAAATCAAAAGGGAAGAACTAAGTCCTTACTTATCAATAATAATACTGAAGGTAAATGGACTAAACTTCCCAATCAAAAGACACTAACTAACTGAATGGATGAAGAAACAAGACCCACCGATCTGTTGCCTAGAGGAAACATACTTCATCTATACAGACACACAGACTGAAAATGAAAGGATAGAAATAGACATTCCATGCCAATGAAACTAAAACAGAACAGGAGTCACTATAGTTAGATCAGACAAAATAGATTTCAAGACCAAAACTGTAAGAAGAGACGAAGAAGGACACTATATGATGATAAAGGGGTCAGTTCAGCCAGAGGGAGGACATAACGATTTTAAATAGATATGCACCCAACACTGCAGCACCCAGATATATAAAGGAAATATTACTCAAGTGAAAAAGAGAGATAGGCCCCAATACAATGACAGCTGGAGATTTCAACACTCCACTTTCAGCATTAGAAAGATCTTCCAGACAGAAAGTCAACAAAGAAAGAGCAGATGGAATCTGCACCACAGATGAATGGATCTAACAGATATTTACAGAACATGTCATGCAACAACTGCAGAATACACATTCTTTTCCTCAGGACATAGGTGTTTCTCAAGAATAGACCATATGTTAGGTCACAAAACAACTCTTAAAACATTCAAAAAAACTGAAATAATATCAAGCATCTTCTTGAACCACAATGGAATAAAACTAGAAATCAATAATAATAGGAATTTTGAAAACTATGCAAATACATGGAAATTAAATAATATGCTCCTGAATAACCAGTGGTTCAATGAAGAAATTAAGAAGGATATTGAAAAATTTCTTGAAACAAGTAACAATAGAAACATAACATGCCAAAACCTATGGAATACAGCAAAAGCAGTACTCAGAGGGAAGTTTATAGCTGTAAGTCTCTACATTAAAAGAGAGTTTAGAAAAACTTCAAATAATCAAACGATGCATCTTAAAGAACTAGAGAAATAACAGCAAACCAAACCCCAAATTAGTAGAACAAAAGACATAATAAATATCAAGCAGAAATAAATGAAATTGAAATAAAAAGTACAATACGAAAGATCAATGAAACAAAAAGTTTTTTTTGAAAAGTTAAACAAAATGGACAAACCATTAGCCAGACTACTAAGAAAAAAAGCAAGAAGATCTAAATATATCAAATCAGAAATGAAAAAGGAGACATTACAACCAATACTGCAGAAATTCAAAGGATCATTAGTGGCTACTATGAGCAACTATATGCCAGTAATTTGGAAAATCTAGAAGAAATGGTCAAATTCCTAGTTAGATACAGTTTACTGACGTTGAACCAGGAAGAAATCCAAAACCGTTTAGGCCAGTAACAAGTAATGAGATAGAAGCCGTAATAATAATAAAAAAAAAAATCTCAGTAAAGAAAAGCCTGGGACCTAATTGCTGAATTCCAGCAAACATTTAAAGAACTAGGACCAATCCTACTAAAACTATTCTGAAAAATACAGGAGGAAGCAATACTTCCAAACTCATTCTATGATGCCAGTATTACCCTGATATGAAAACCAGACAAAGACACATCCAAAAAAGAAAACTACAGGCCAAGATCTCTGATGAATATTGATGCAAAAGTCCTCAACAAAATACTAGCAAACAGAATTTAACACTATATTAGAACGATCATTCATCATGACCTAGTAGGATGTTTTTCCTGGGATGCAAGGATGGTTCAACATATACAAATCAATCAATGAGATATTAATAGATCATAATAATAGAATAAAGGATTAAAAACCATATGATCATTTCAATTGATGCTGACAAAGCATTTGATATAATTCAACATTCTTTCGTGATAAAAACCCTCACAAAACTGGGGAATAGAAGGAACATACTTCAACATAATAAAAGCCATATACAACAGACCCACAGTTAGTATTACAATGAATGGGGAAAAACTGAAAGCTTTTCCTCTAAGATCTGGAACTTGACAAGGATGCCCAGTGTCAAAACTGTTATTCAACATAATACTAGAAGTCCTAGCTAGAGCAATCAGACAAAAAAATATATATAAAGGGCATCCAAATGGGAAAGGAAGAAGTCAAATTATCCTTGTTTGCCAATGATGATATAATCTTATATTTGGGAAAACCTATAGACTCCACAAGAAAACTATTAGAACTGATTAACAAAATCAGTAAAGTTTCAGGAAACAAAATCAACACACAAAAAGGACTAGCATTTCTATATGCCAACAGTGAACAATCCGAAAAAGAAATTAAAAAATAATTCAAATGCTTGCTTTGGCAGCACATATACTAAACCTGGAATGATACAGAGAAGATTACCATGGCCCCTGCACACGGATGACATGCAAATTCATGAAGCATTCCATAGTTTTCACCTCATGCCAGTCATAATGGTGATTATTAAAAAGTCAAGAAACAATAGATGGTGGCAAGACTGTGGAGAAATAGGAACACTATTAAACTGTTGGTGGGAATGCAAGTTATTTCAACCATTGTGGAAGACAGTGTAGTGATTCCTCAAGGATCTAGAATGAGAAATACCATTTGACCCAGAAATCCCATTACTGGGTATATACCCAAAGGATATAAATCATTCTGCTATAAAGACACAGGCACATGACTGTTTATCACAGTACTATTTACAATATCAAAGACATGGAACCAACCCAAATGCCCATCAATGATAGACTGGATAAAGAAAATGTGGTACATATACACCATGGAATACTATGCAGCCATAAAAAGGAATGAGATCATGTTCTTTGTAGGGACATGGATGAAGCTGGAAGCCATCATCCTCAGCAAACTAACACATGAAGAGAAAACCAAACACCGCATGTTCTCACTCATAAGTGGGAGTTGAATAATGAGAACACATGGACATAGGGAGGGGAAAAACACACACCGGGACCAGTTGGAGGGTGGGGGCAAAAGGAGGGAGAGCATTAGGGCAAATAGCTAATACATGCAGGGCTTAAAACTTAGATGATGGTTTGATAGGTCCAGCAAACCATGGCACATATATACCTATGTAACAAACCAACATGTTCTGCACTTATATTCTGGAATTTAAAGTAAAATTTAAAAAATCTTAAAAAGTAATCCAATTTACAATAGTCACACATAAAATTGAATACCTAGGCATTAACTTAAGCAAAGAAATGCAAGATCTCTAAAATGAAAACAGTAAAACACTGGTGAACGATATTGAACAGGACACCAAAAAATAGAAAAATATTCCATGTTCATGGATTGGAAGAATCAATATTGTTAAAATCTCCATAGGACCCAAAGCAATCTACAGATTCAAAGCAATCCCTATCAAACCACCAATGACATTCTTCACAGAAATAGAAAAAAATCTCAAAATTTATATGGAACCACAAAAGACCCAGAATACCCAAAGTTACCCTAAGTAAAAAGAACAAAACTGGAGGAATTGTTCTTCTGTTACCTGACTTCAAATTATACTATAGAGCTAAAGTAACCAAAACAGCACGGTACCGACATAAAAGTAGACACATAGACCAATGGAACAGAATAGAGAATCCAGAAACAAATCCACACACCTACAGTGACCTCATTTTTGAGAAAGGTGCCAAGAACATAATCTGGGGAAAAGACAGTTTCATCAATAAATGGTGCTGGGAAAACTGGATATCCATATGCAGAAAAATGCAGCTAGACCCCTATCTCCTCTATATACAAAATTCAAATCGAAATGCATTAAAGACTTAAATGTAAGACCTCAAACCATAAAATTACTGCAAGAAAACATTGAGGAAAATCTCCAGGACGCTGGTCTTGGCAAAAATTTCTTGAGCAATACCCCACAAGCACAGGCAACAAGATAAAAACGGACAAATGGGATCATATCAAGTTAAAAAGTTTCTGCACAGCAAAGGATATAATCAACAAAGTGAAGAGACAATTCACAGAATTGGAGAAAATATTTTCAAACCACCCATCTGACAAAAGGTTAATAGCCAGAATATATAAGGAACTCAAAGAACTCCAATGGAAAAAGTATCTAATAATCCAATCAAAACATAGGCAAATGATGTGCATGGACAGTACTCAAAACAAGACATACAAATGGCAAACATGCATATGAAAAGGTGTTCAACATAATTGATCATCAGCAAAATGTAAATCAAAGCTACAATGAAATAACATCTCACCCCTGTTAAAATGGCTTATATCTAAGACAGGCAATAGCAAATGCTGGCGAGGATGTGGAGAAAAGGGAATCCTCATACACTGTTGGTGGGAATGTAAATTAGTACAACCACTAAGGAGACCAGTTTGGAGGTTCCTCAAAAAACTAAAAATTGAGCTACTATATGATTCAGCAATCCCACCGCTGGATATTTACCCCAAAGAAAGGATATCAGTATATCAAAGAGATATCTGCACTGCTATATTTGTTGCAGCACTGTTTACAATAACAAAGATGTGCAAGCAACCAAAGTGTCCACCAACAGATGAATGGATAAAGAAAATGTGGTACATATACACAGTGGAGTACTATTCAGCCATAAAATAATGAGATTCAGTCATTTGCAACATCATGAATGGAACTGGAGATTATGTTAAGTGAAATAAACCAGGCACATAAAGACAAACATTGCATATTCTCACTTATTTGTGGGATCTAAAAATCAAAACAACTGAATTCATGGACATAGGGATTAGAAGGATGGTTACCAGAGGCTGGGAAGGGTAGTGGGGGGTTGACAGCGGGGAGGTAGAGATGGTTAATGGGCACAAAATAAACAGAATGAATAAGCCTAGTATTTGATAGCACAACAAGGTGTCTATCGTCAGTAATAACCATATATTTTTAAACAACGTAAACAGTAATTGGGTTGTTTGAAACTCAATGGATAAATGAGGGGATGGATACCCCATTCTTCATGTGCTTATTTCACACTGCATGCCTTTATCAAAACATCTCATGTATTCTACAAACATATACACCTATATGTATCCATGAAAAGTAAAGGCTGGGCGTGGTGACTCATGCCTGTAATCCCAGCACTTTGGGAAGCCAACGTGGGTGGATCACAAGGTCAAGAGATCGAGGCCATCTTGGCCAACATGGTGAAACCCCATCTCTACTAAAATACAAAAACAAATAAATAAATAAATAAATTAGCTGGGCGTGGTGGCACACGCCTGTAGTCCCAGCTATTTGGGAGGCTGAGGCAGGAATCGCTTGAACCCAGGAGGTGGAGGCTGCAGTGAGCCGAGATTGCGCCATAGCACTCCAGCCTGGTGACAGAGCAAGACTCCATCTCAAAAAAAAAAAAAAAAAAAAAAAAAAAAAAGAAAAGAAAAGAAAAGAAAAGTAAAAATTAAAAAGAGAGTAAGTAAATATTATTCTTTGATTACAATATAACTTATTACAGAAGAACCATTTCTTTTGAGGAAACAAAAGGAAACTATTAAAGGTTCAAGAATTCCTAAAATTTAACACTTATCTCCTAGATCAACCCTTAATTCCAGACTTCTCCACTATTAACAGTCAAAGTTTGAAACTGACATTCAAGTTCATAAATATCAATGCAGTTTTTTGTTTAAACACACCCTTTCATGACTGGCCCTCCAGATCATTTCCATGAAGCCTATGAAAATACTAGTACTCCTACAACTTTTCCTTTAGAATGGCATTGCCTACACTTACTTCCTTTGACTCATTTCCTCAAAAAAGTTCTTGGTCTCTCTCTCTCTCTCTTTTTTTTTTTTTTTTTTTTTTTTTGAGACAGAGTCTCGCTCTGTCGCCCAGGCTGGAGTGCAGTGGCGCGATCTTGGCTCACTGCAAGCTCCACCTCCTGGGTTCACGCCATTCTCCTGCCTCAGCCTCCCAAGTAGCTGGGACTACAGGCGCCCACCACCACGCCCGGCTAATTTTTTGTATTTTTAGTAGAGACGGGGTTTCACCGTGTTAGCCAGGATGGTCTCAATCTCCTGACCTCCTGATCCACCCTCCTCGGCCTCCCAAAGTGCTGGGATTACAGGTGTGAGCCACCACGCCCGCCCCTCTTTTTTTAATCAAATGGCATAATATTCCCAGGATTAAAATCTCAGTCATTTTTCTCCCCAGAAAACTACTGACTCATTATCAATTCTAGCTTATAACATTTTTCAACATCTACCTTTTCCTTTTAATTCATAACACTACCTAGTTCAGGCCCTCAGTGTCTTAGATATCCTATAGCTTTATTGTTATGTATTGAGCTTAGTTTCAAAGTATTATGGTAGATATTTTTGAGAGATAAGAAACAACAAATATTTAATGAGAGCTTCTGTATGTCAAAAATGATAGATTATCCCTTTAGACCTTAAGACAAATATGCAAGGTAAGTGGCACATTTGCCTGAATGTTCAAAAATTTTGAAGAATAGAAAATTAGGATTCAGTGAAATCAAAATAACCTATCACATGTCATTTGGTTTAGCTGGAACTTAACTTTGCATTATCTTGACTCTTTTCGTTATGCATACATAACTGTTCCACATGTTGGAAATGACAAACTACATGATGCAATTCCTAATTTCACGAAATTGACAATTTAGTAAGGAAGATGAGATGTGAATTGAAAGAACTATGATCCCAAGACCAACATGGTCGAAGTGTTATAAGACACAAGAAGGTAGAGTGTGCTATTGCTGAGGAATTTGGGAGGGGGGGAAGGTTTCTGGAGTGGAACAGATTTTGAGCTAAACTTTAAAAGATGTGTAAAATTCAAATAAAAAGAGTGGAATAAAAGTTATTTCAGGGGAGGCAAGGGTATGAAGGACAATAATGGAAAGCTTAGAATAAAACCAAGTCATGATGGGCATCACAAGGGCATATGGACTTAATTCTGCATTCAACAGGAGCAAAGGAGTGACTTAAAATGGGTATATCAGGGGTCAGTTTCAGGCTTCAGGCTTGAACCAGAAGAAGGGCAGTGGGCACAGAATGGAAGGAAAAAATAGAAGAGGTATATCAAAACTAGACAGTATTGAAGTTTGAGTTTAGAACTTGCTATGAATACAATAATCCTATAGACCTATTACTTTTTTTTTTTTTTTTTTTTTTTTTTTTTTTTTTTTTTTTTTGAGACAAGGTCTTACTCTTTACTTGGGCTGGAGTGTTAGTGGCGCAATCATGGCTCACTGCAGCCTCCATCTCCTGGGTTAAGCGTTTCTCCCACCTCAGCCTCCCAAGTAGCTGGACTACAGGCACACACCACCATGCTCAGCTAAGTTTTGTCTTTTTTGTAGAGATGGGGTTTCACTATGTTGCCTAGGCTGGTCTCAAACTCCTGGGCTGAAGTGATCTGCTTGCCTCTGCCTCTGCCTCCCAATGTACTGCGACTACAGGTGTGAGCCCCTGTGCCCGGCCTAGATCTATTACATTTAAGCTTAGTAATGTTGTTCCTGATGCAAGAGATGGAGCTTTGACTTTACATCCAATAAATTCATCCACAATTGTCAGTAACAAATTCTCTTTGTGGGTGTAATAAAATGTGTTGATGCTCTGATTTCAGTAATTGAAAATTAAAATACATGAAAATATGAAATTATAAAAGATATTGGAGTGATGATTCGCATTTACAATGTACTTAAAATTAAAAGGTAGACTGTGAGTTCCACAAGGAGAAAATAAAGGAAAAAAAAAAGAAAAATTAAAATGTACTTAAAAGGATTTATCCAATTTTTTTCTAAGTCGCATGCTTTCCTCAAACAGTTTATATCTACTTAAATATTCAGGAACAAATCCTAATGTAAAAATAATTATTAATCAGGGTTTTCTATCACATCCACACACATAGCTTTTCAAAATCATACATACTGAATTAAAATCAAAGTATCTGTGGGTGGTTCAATTCATCCATAAGTGATTCTTATGATCAGTTAGGATGGGAATCATTGCCCTACAGGACAGGCTTAGAATCTTACACATAATAGCTGTCCAATATCTATTTGGTGACTAAGTTGATTGATATAAAAGTCTTGTCATCTAGAATGGTACTTATCAAGCTAAATTACGCTTTAGTCTAACTTGAAGAGATTTTTGGGAAAAAAAAAGATATGTAAATGTACATCTTTTTTGCACTACTTCAAATCTACTTAATTCTCCGAAGTTGAGGCTAAATAATCTCTGCTTTTAGCCTATATTCGGATGTAATCTCTTAGCCAAACTAGTCATTTTGTTCAACCTTCTACCATGGTTGTTTTCAAGCCTAGCTGCACACCAGAACCACCAATTAAAACATACCAGAGCCCAGGATCCACTCCAGACTAATTAATCAGAATCTCTGAGAGTGGTTCCCAGTCATATTTTACTATTTGTTTTGTTTCTTAAAGCTTCCCAGGTGATACAACAAGGGTAAGTGTAAACCTTCTTCTAAAACGACAATCCTTCAATATTTTAAGACACCTTTATTTATTTAGGACATATTTATTCTTCCTTCTCGCTCCACCCTATTTTTGAATTAATCCTAGTATGTCATAATTTCTAATCCTTTTATTAGTTTGCTTAAATCCCTGCCACTCACAAGGTGTAACCTAAACACAATCACTTTAATACTGTAATAACAACAAATAAGTAAAATGGGACCACCTTTTTCACCCTGCTGTTAACTAGCTGTGTGACTAAGAACATATCACAGCCTTTCAGATTTGTGTTTCTACCTGACTTTATATGGGTTGATAGCGATCAATGACAAAATATATTTTAGATGGGAATATATACGGAAGCAAAATTTTGGTGGGGCACTTATTTTTTTAAATTGTGGTAAAATCCATGTAAAATTTACTATCTCAACCATTTTAAGTGTAGAGTTCAGTAGTATTAAGTATATTTAACTTCTTATTTTGAATATTTATTTTCTATTAATGTAGTCTACAATAGCGTCATCATTTTTTGGTGGTCATATCATACTGCTGACTCACGCTCAGCTAACTTTAAATACATGGTTCTTTTTGATCTGGAACTGGTTAAACTATGTCCCTCTAGGACATAGTTATATAGATAGAAATTTTTCTGGCTCCCAAAACAGATCCAATATATACTTCTATTTTTTAATTTAAGTTTTACCTTGTTAGAGTCAACCAATCATTTCCAGCCTTTCAAGATATTTTTGGATCTTCTAGAATCTGCCACCAGGAGGCTCATGGAAGGGGGGTTTCCACTGAGAACAAATTTATAAAATGGGTGTTCTTTACCAGAGGCTACTGTATACTGCCAAATTCTCCTCAGGTTGCATTTCCCCTAAATTTGACATGAACTTGATGATGTCTACTTTCTGAAAGTCATGCCTAAGGCTTGGACAGGTTAAGCAGTTTGCCCAAAGTCACACAGTTGATAAGTGTCAAAGCCAGGATTCAAATCTAAGTCTGCCCAAGATTTCCCTGAGAACTCGCTCTTAAAAAGGCTAGTCTCTGTTGTCGAGGCTGGAGTGCAGTGGTGTGATCTTGGCTCACTGCAACCTCTGCCTCCCAGGTTCAAGTGATTCTTCTGCCTCAGCCTCCCGAGTAGCTGGGACTACAGGCATCCACCACCATGCCCGACTAATTTTTGTATTTTTAGTAGAGACAGGGTTTCATTATGTTGGCCAGGCTGGTCTTAAACTCCTGACCTCAGGTGATCCGCTTGCCTTGGCCTCCCGACATGCTGGGATTACAGCCAAGGCTAATCTTAAAAAGAGACTTCATCTCCAGGCTTGACATATGTAAGAAACTTATGTCTGATTCACAAGAGATGCTAAATATTTCTTTTGATCGACCCGACCCCCAACCCCCACTATTTGAGACATGATTGTTGGACTCCCAGAAAAAAAAAATGACCAATAGCCAATTCTGGAAGTCGAGAGGAAACAGGTGACAATACAGATGTTTTTCAGCCTGTTTCAGGGTGACAGCTTAGAGGAAAGGTCAGCCTCAGGGAACAGATGTTAAATTAGAGGATAGGTGAGCAGATAATGTTGACTGTGAGGAAGATGACTGGGACAGGAACTAATGTTTACTGAGAACTCACTACCTGTCAGGAATAAAGGTGTTCTGGCAAACAATTGGGACTTAGGAGCTGATTCTAGTAGAAATGGGAACCAAGGGATAGCTGAAAAAACTTGGGGGCATCTACCTCTCTCTTTGTTTCTTCTTTATACTCTCATCATGTCTTTTCTTTTCCTTAACTGATTAGAATATGAAATAAATCTATTTTTATTGGTTGGTTGTTAAGTGTGGGTTTATACTGATTCTTAATTCCAAAAGTAGTAAGAGTTGTAAAAAGCAGTAGGATGAGAGAGACTGCATTAGTTTTCACCCTGCTATTAACTAGCTGTGTGACTAAGAACGTATCACGGCCTTTCAGATTTCTGTTTCTACCTGCCTTTATATGGGTTAATGGTGATCGATGAAAAAATGTATTTTAGATAGGAATATATACAGAAGGAAAATTTTGGTGGGGTACTTACAGAGGACCCAAATACCTTAGTTGCTTCTAAATACGAAGCACAGAAGATGATTTAAAGTTTTAAGCAGGTATACAGTTAATACAAACCTTTAAGGGCCTAAAAAATCAAAGGGTCCCAATATTTCTTCTCCTACTCCTCCATTATTTTTATTTTCTTGTCTATGTCCTAACCCTAAAGCTGGTTCTCTCAAAAATATCTCTTTGTAAAAATCCATGAGGCATTTCTACTACCAAGTGTAATATTTTAATAACTGCAACTAGAGTTAAAAAGAAATTTTTTTGCAAAATTAATATTTTGGTTATGATTTAGGTATAATAGTGAGTTTTCCTCAATTATAAATGTAAAAAATTCATGGCAGATGATCTTTTATCTTTCAATCTAAGAAATTAGGAGAGCTAGGGTTAAAAATATAAACAGATTACACATTAGAATATCAAATGACAATATACTGAATGTTGTGAAGTATGATTTAAAGTCACATCTGGAAAAAATACACTTCTTTGAACATGGTACAGTAAATACTTCCTGGTTAATTTTAGGCGTATTTTTTCAATATTTCTAGCCTAGAAGTTTTCAACTGTTCTTCATTTCCTGGTACATTTGAATTTTTTATGCTACTATAAACTTGGAAAAGAGATATGGATAGAGAAGCAAGTTTTTTTTGTTTGTCTTTTGAGACAAAGTCTCACTCTGCCACCTAGGCTGGAGTGCAGTGGTGCAATCTTGGCTCACTGCAACCTCTGCCTCCTGAGTTCAAGTGATTCTCCTGCCTCAGCCTCCCGAGTAGCTGGGATCAAGGCATGCGCCACTGTGCCTGGCTAATTTTTGTAATCTTAGTAGAGATGGGGTTTCACCATGTTGGCCACGCTGGTCTCAAACTCCTGACCTCAGGTGATCCGCTCACCTCGACCTCCCAAAGTGCTGGGATTACAGGCGTGAGCCACCGTGCCCAGCCGAGGAGCAAGATTTTATAATCAGAATCAAAGCCTACTTATTAAAAATTGGTATTGAGATCTTAATGACACAAAGGCATGCTCTCAAATATGGACTGGAATATACCGTCTTTAAAATATACAAGAATTTCTGATGCTGATATCATTTATTTCTATTTTAACATGAAACAAAAGCAATGGGGAATAAGGAAGTACTATCAAAAACTAGGTTCAAAATGGGAAGATAACCTATATCTGATAATGAAATAAGGGTTTAAAAATAATAGGATGTGGAAAAGATAAGATAAAACCAATGTTTACTAGATGGTCCCATTTATACTCAGGGTATAAGAGGGTAAAATTGCTTTGCAATGCTGTGCTTTGTGGTAATAAGAAACTATTCAAGTTGCCAACTGTTAACAAATTAAGCATAACTTTTAAATATATATTACTTTCCAGAAACTAAATACATCAGAAAGTTCTTCAGAGTGGAGAAATATGGTCATCTAACAAAACTATGACCTATATGTACAGAGTTTCAATTTGGGATGATGAAAAAGTTCTGGAGATGGACAGTGGTGAAGCTTGTTTGACAATGTAAATGTACTTAATGCCACTGAATTTCACACTTAAAATGGCAAAGTTTATGGTATGCATATTTTACCACAATGAAACATAAAATAAAATATTGAAAAAAATAAAAGATAAAAGCATCTGAATCGCTGCATGAAGGACAGCTGCCCTGTAGAGTCAACCTGCTGCTCAGAGGAAACTGCATGAGCAAGTGATGGTTGTTTTGCAACCATGACATAAGCAATCCACTTCTGAATAACATTTATGATGGTTATTTGAAATGAAATGGTAGTTTTGTGACAAATTATAAATGGGATCTGATCAGAGAGCTCATATATTCCATGTAATGTATTTGATTACATTTAAGTGTGCTTTCAGCAATTGGTGGGAGAATGAGTAAACTCCAATTTTCTATAAATAAGAGTGTTTTTCTTCTTCATTTCCCTCTTACAAGAAATGTTTTCATTACCTAAGAAAATAAATATTTCATAATAATTTGTAATGGGGAGAAAAACTATGACCTACAGCACTGGGATGTAGGAAAAAATAAGTAAGATTCTGAGTTGGTCAAACAGATTCAAATCCCATCTTTACCCACAACTATATAGCCTTGAGCAAATTATGTAACTACTATGGACTGTTTTTTATTTCACCCAAAAAGTACAGAAATACAATGTATAATTTTTAATTCTAGGATTTGGTGAATGTTAAATGAAATAATTTTTAAAATGTTCAACACATGTAGGCCCTTGATAAAGTATGCTTGTTCACTAACCCAGAAGCTTTGAACTTTTTACTTAATATTATACATAATCATTTTATTTAGACCCGAGTTATTTTAGAGGTCATCCAGTTCATGGTTTCTCAAACTTGGCACTATTGTCACTTTGGGCCAGATAATTCATTGTTGTGAGGAGCCTGTCCTATACATTGTAGGATATTTGGCAGCATCTTTGGCCTCTGCCAATCAGATGCCAGTAGCATTCCATAGTTGTGACAACCAAAAATATCTCCAGACAATGTCAAATATCCCCTGTAAGGCAAAACTGCCTCCAGTTTAGAACCAATCTAGTCTAATGTCCTCATTTCATAAATAAGGAAGCTAAGGCCCAGAGAGGTAATAGGAATTAAAGAACTGAGGGAGGTAAAATGTAAAATATATGATTTGAGACTCAGGTGGATTTGGTCTATTAAAAAAATTCTAGTAGTCTGGGAAGAGACAATAGTAATAGCAGAGGGATATTCTTAGGTCAATAAAATGCAATTAGGAGTACTAACAGCTCACGTTCTACAGACTTGGGCATTACTAAAATCCCTTATGTTGATATAAAATACTCAATTCACTTTGTACCAGACTATCTGCCTTCAACGATATAAAAAGCAAAGAAGTTGACTTGACAGAAACTTACTTTTTGGCTACTTTTGTTGGATTGGGCCTACTCCAAACAGCAGCACTATTATGTGAAAGTAAAGTAACATTAACTTCTGCATTCAAAAGTGCAGCTGAGTGTGAAATCCAAATGATCATATTTGAAACTTTCTCCTAATTAATGCTACTACATAAAAACAGGCAATTTAAGATGAAATGCATTTTTATGACAAAAATAAAACATTTATGGCTTGAGTAAAAATAATTAATTTGGTCCACCCGTGCTTATGGAATTATAAACCATGTAGAATCTCTGAGGAAAGGAACCAGAAAATTACCATATTTCTTCAGTTCCGGGCAAGAGAACTCTCTGTTCATTCCAATTAAATGTTCTTTGTTAATCCCCAAGTTTAAGCTATTCAAATTAGGTGACTCTATTTTAGATATAACTGGCTATATTTAATAAAGTGAATCTCATTTGCATTTGTTAAATGACAATTAGGTTGAGTTGCACAAAACCCCAAATTTCCTCTTCAGGATAACCTGTCAGATGTTTATGGGAAAAACTTGCTATTAGATGTTTTAATGCTTTGCTGAAGTGCGAAGTTCACAGGCCAATTGATCTTGATGCAAACACATCTAGCATTGTAAAGGATTCGTTGTATATCCTATTTTAATAAAGTAACAAAAATGGAGCAAACTTCTGGACTGACTGCAGTATCATAAACATAAATCTTATTCTCAATCACAGATTTAAAGTCAGGCATTTAAAAATCTGAGAAATAATCATTTTAATTGTGCAAAGAGCACATGTGCGATATTCTCCATGATTATACTTTTAGAGATAAACTCCCTCAAGCATTCTTGATTAAATATATATTTTTTAAAAAACTGACTTGCCCTTTGCAATCTTTTAATACCATCAGAATCTTAGAAAAGAATGAGCAGAGCACAGCACTAAGTTATAGGAGACTGGGGGAACTGAGTTAACTTACACAAAATGTTTTAACTCTTTTACCCCTAAAGGTCACACTCTGTTTAAGGAGTTTTCATGAATAATAGCTGTGGTAGAAATGCAGATCTGTACCTATCAGCATGATGACCACTCACAGCTATAATGCTATCTAGTGTCCTTAGTTTTTCAGTTTATAAGATTAACACCTGACTTATGAGTTTGCCAAGTTTTAGCTACTTTACACAGTTATCACAATCAAACAAATAATGAAGGGTTTCCCATGGCATGGTTAACAATTACAAATTACAACAGAATTAACAAAATAATTCGGAGTACTAGTTATATGTTTAACATTTACATTGTCTTTATTTAAACCAAGTCCTCTACCTTCATAATCATAAGCACTTTGTGGCTAGCCAGCTCAGGGTTCATGCTTGTGAAGTCAGAAACTGAATTAAGGTACTGTGTAAATCCATTAATACACTCGATCACGTGACAGCTGTTTTGCATCAGAAAGCCACCAAATACATGGCATTCATTCCAACAGGTTAGTAAATGTGAATGAATCTGCAAGGCTGGTTTCAGATGGGAAAGAATCAAAGTTTTTATCCTAACCGATATGTAATAAATATAGTAGGGGGTATGCTTAAGTTAGTCTTTAAAACAAGCTTAGTTAGTATTTTCACACACTGAAATCTAACAGAGGGTCAGAAACAAACAAATAATAATTTACCTCTCTCCAGACATCTCAACCTGCCAAATGCAGAGAATTAAAAACTAATTCTGTAACAGTTTACTATTCTTCCCTCACATCAACATTAGATTTACAGTATAATTTGCTTTACTGTGCCTGTAGTATATATTATGAGCTACAGAGTACAGATTTATCATAAACAATGGAATGGTCCTGTGGCTCAGGATTCTGACTAGTAACATTTAAAACTGCATTCCTTCCCTTATTTAAGTATTTTATAATTTTACTATCAAGCACTATTACTGAGTTGTTTAGTATAGCTGTGTTTGTCCGTATATCCTTAACACTAAGCACAGTGCCTGGCACACACACATAGAGGTGTTCAACAAATAATTCCTGAATACATGAAAGGTTACCCACTAGATTTTCTTTTCCTTTCTTTTTTTTTTTTTTTTTTTTTTTTTTTTTTTTTTTTTTTGAGATGTAGCCTCTCTCTGTTGCCCAGGCTGGAGTTCAGCGGCGCGATCTCGGCTCACTGCCACCTCCGCCTCCCGGCTTCAAGTGATTCTTCTGCCTCAGTCTCCCGAGTAGCTGTGACTATACGCGTGTGCCACCATGCCCGGCTAATTTTTTGTATTTTTGTAGAGACGGGGTTTCACCATGTTAGGCAGGATGGCCTCCATCTCCTGATCTCGTGATCTGCCCGCCTCGGCCTCCCAAAGTGCTGGGATTACAGGTGTGAGCCTCCGCGCCCAGCCTACTCACTAGATTTTCTTATGGTGGACTTACTATCATTTGACTTGAAACTTTACTGAATAATATGGAGACAAATGATAGTCTTGTTAGGTAATTGCTACACAAACGGATTAATAGCTAAATAAAAAGCTAGAAGGTCTTCCAATCTAAAACAGGATGCATTTGATATATTTTTTCTTAAAAGGAAGAGGTAAATAAGCAAGAATTTTTTTTTTTACTATGAATATACCAGAATGTTATTGTTGTGTGAAAATTCATTTTTGAGCCATTAAACATTTTTGAAAAATGAAAGATGAAGTGTCCCATAAAATCTCATAATTCCCTTTACTGTGAATTCTGAGTGTATATGTGTCTTTTCACATGGCATTTCTTTTCTTTCTTTGTTCTATTTCTAGGTTTACTGCTCAATGTCCCATTTGTAATCTTTGAAAGCTTCTAATATTCCCTGTTTGCTAGTTTCTAATGTCCACTGACATTTGTTCATTATTCACCCCAAGACAGATGAAATCCTCAAGAATAACAGCTACAGTTCAAAATGGATCAGCAAATGCTTTTCCAAACCACTTTTAATCATCCTATAACGAGTGGACTTGCAATAATTGAATCTTGACAATTCTTTGACATCTTTTAGAGCAATCTCTTAACTAGGATTTAAGCAAAAGATACTGGTACACCACCAAGTAACATTTTCCTTTCTTCTCCTTTATCCACCATCATAATTGACAACCATTTATGGCCTTTATATACATATAAACAAAAATATTTTGAGGCCTAATAGTGTTTGGAACAGTGCAATATATGAAATGTTTGCCATTTGTTAAGTGAAAAGGTGAGAGAATTGTAGTTTGGACTGAATAGTGAATGAAGGACATTTAGCTAAAATGAAATGGTAAGAGATAATTTTTAGGTTGACAATTATATTTGGTTTTTCATATGCCAGTAAATTTTCTCAACACTAACTCAACATAGATCTCATTATTCACTGAATGTCAGGTGGTAACTATCAGAACAGGTTTCTTACGATTTATGAGTTATTGTTCTAGTGCACAGCCATGGAAATGTCATTGAAAGTGTATCAATTCAGAAATGCAAAATCATGGTTGATATTTTCAGATCTGAAACCAACCCTCGGAGTGTGGGTAGTTTTATTCCCTTATTTCAAAAATGTCAAAACCCAAATCGAGGGGCATGGGGCCTCTTCAGGGTCACAAAGTCCAGTGAATTAATTAGCAACTGAACCTACGTTAACTGCATCACACTCCTATGCCAGGGTGCTCATTTTACTGCCTCGCAATAATATAGGTAAGGTATTGCTCCTACTTTATGAAATTAGCTCTCTGAAAGCCTTTACTATTTGCATATATTCAAAGATACTGCAAACAAACCACTTACACCACCAGGCAAAAAGCCATTTTTTTTTTTTTTTCCATGAGATACTGGTCTTAAATCTTACTGTGAGTAGACGATGAGAGTCAAATTGAATTGTGATCTTGATGCCTATAAAACTGCTCTTGCCTACTAGGTGGTTATGGACATAAAGGTTGATATAAAAATTTAAAATTCAGATTTCATGTTTCCATCCACTGAGGCTGAATGAAGACACTAAATGGAGTCTTTCAAAGGTTGACTTTAGTAAGAGAGTTGATAAATAAAACATTACAGTGTACTTCTAACTTCCATATTTAATAAGTGGCATTTATGTAATGTGCCTATACAAATATTGTAAGGGATTTTTTTTTTCTACTTTGCCATTCCTCCAAAGTGAAAGGTGTGAAAGGTTATGGAATAGCACATAGGGATATATCATTGAAGAATGTGAAGAAGAGATTTTTATGGGATAATTTTAATGGGATATCTTCCTAAGAAAAAGGAATTTATTTTCCTCTATTTTGGTGTCCACAATCTTTCACTTTGGAGGCAAGTTAGTAACATAAGGTAACACAGCAAATTCTGGAAATTACGAAATTTACGATGGCAAAATGCTTTACTGGGGTGCTCTGCAGTGGAATGGTCTCCATCAGCTAAGAACATTTCCCAAACTGCTTTAAAACACATTTCAATGGCAAATTTTACAGTTTGCTATTAGTAGGCTGTTTACAAGTATACACAATTTTGTGTGAATACCGCTTATATTGATACAGTCAAGAAATATCTTTTTATGTTAGGAGTATTATGTGTTGGTAGGTACAACAGAACTTATTAAAAGCCAAACCACCTTAAAGATGGACCTGTAAACCTTGCTTTACCAGGTCACATTCTCAAATAGCCAAAGAAAACTCTCCAAAGTGATTTCTGAAATCTGTACTTCTGTCACACTCTCTTCCTCTTTCCCTAGTAGAGTGCCCTCCACCAGACCTTACCTTCCTAAAATCCGACAGATCTTTTAAACCTATACACTTCTAACCTGCCCAAATTTCTAACGCCATCTCTCTGTAAATATTCTGCCTCAAGTTTCTACACTGCAGGACGTTGAACACCAAAAGGGGATTTACTCCCCCTTATTTCTTTGGTATTTCCTCTTTTATCTCCGCCCGTTTCTCCATCGGTCCCCCTTCCCTTATCCTTGACCCTCTTGGCCCACAGCACTTCTACCTTGCCTTCTCTTCCAAATCACACCTCAGCTTCCTACAGCACACTAAGGTGTCCTGGCTGGGAGATAAATTATGTGGTATTTTTTTTTCCCTTCAAACTCCTGCTTCGTGAGTACCTGCAATTCTTTTGCCTGGGGTCCCCCATCCTTTACAGGTGGGAGAGGTAGGGAAGGCCCTCTCTGCTTCAGTCCATCTTGCACACTCGGGGCTAATAGGGCAGGGCGGGGCGGGGCGAGCTTGGCCTTTACTGCGCCACGGCAGGTGGGGGGTGGGGCAGTGGCGAACCGCGCCCAGCCCGATCTCGCACGGGCTGAAGAGAGGCAGCGAAGGAGATGGGGCCGCCCCCGCACCCCGGGACGGGAACTCACCTTCTCTGAGGCAAGGGCGGGTGTCTACTTTAAAACTACTGCCCCCCCTCCCCGCCGCCGCCATAGTGGAGCAGCCAAAGCCGCCGCCGCCGCCGTCGCCACAGCCACCGGCAGGCGGGCAGGCAGGGGCGGAGGTGGCGGAGGAGGCAGGAACAATTACTGCCGCCGCCGCCGCCGCCGCCGCCTCGCAGGCGGTGTAGGAGGAGGAGGAGGCGGCAGAGACGGTAGCTTCCTGAGGGGAAGACTCCGCCGCCAGCGGGGTGACTGTGCTCGGCGCCGCGGCCATCGCAGCGAGGCGCGCGGACAATTGCACTTGCGTCTGGATTCCGTTAAGCTCCTTTAGCCCCGCCTTCTGTTAGCCCCACCCCCTTTGTCCCTCTTTTCAACGCTTCAGCTCGAGCCTCGTTCTCGCTCCTCAGTCCACCAATCGGAGAGCTTTAGAGCCGCCGGCCGTTTCCCCCGCCCCCACCGCCTTGCGTCACCCCACCTCTCTTTGGAGAGGAAGCAATGACGGCCAAGGGCAAAGGGCAAAAAGCGCGGGATGTAAAAGCACGTGGGCTTCACACAGTGAGGCTTCTTTGGAGAGCTAATCTAAAACCAATTTAAGAGGAAAAAGTGTCTGAAAACCTATTGATTCCACTTCCAAAATATCTCTGCAATATATCTTCACCTGGCTTTTTTTCTTTTTTTTCTTTTCTTTCTTTTTTCTTTTCTTTCTTTTTTTTTTTTTTTTTTTTTTTTTTTTTTTTTTGAGGCAGAGTCTTGCTGTGTAGCCCAGGCTGTAGTGCAGTGGTGCGACCTCACTCACTGCTATCTCTGCCTCCCGGGTCCTGGTTCAAGCAATTTTGCCTCAGCCTCCCGAGTAGCTGGGATTACAGGCATGTGCCACCATGCCCAGCTAATTTTTGTATTTTTAGTAGAGATGGGGTTTCACTACGTTGGCCCAGCTAGTTTTGAATTCCTGACCTCGTGATCCACCTGCTTCAGCCTCCCAAAGTGCTGGGGATTACAGGCATGAGCCACCACGCCCAGCCCCTGGCTTTCTTAAAGCACTTAGTACAGAGAATAGAACAGAATCTTTCGTCCTGACATTGTTTTCCTGGCCTCTAAAAGGACTGCTTATCTATCGATCTGCCCATCTTAATTACAATAAATTCCTGTGAATTCAGCACCCAATAGAAGAACTGGAATGTTACTGATAATTTAAATTACATCTTGTTCCCCAACCTCCCCTCTCAAAGAAACCAATATCCTGATTTATATTTCTTATTTCTTTGCATTTTAATATGTATTCTTGTCACATAGATATGTGCCTAGTGTTGATTAGTTTTGATTATTTTCACAAACATTTATATCTTTTTCTAGGTGGCATTCAGGGACTTGTTTCTGCTTTTTTTTCCCTCAACCAATACTCCCACCTCAGCCTCTGGAGTAGCTGGGATTACAGGAAGGAGCCACCATGCTTGGCCTGGAGCTTGTTTCTTTCACGCAACATTCTGTTTCTAAGATTCGTCTGTGTTGTTGCTTGTAGCTGTAGTTATTCACTGTCGATGCTGTAGAATGTTTCACCCTTTTCCTTATTGATGGGCACACCTCCTGGTGCATTTGTGCAAGTCTCCCTTAAGTATTTTCTCCTTTCCAGTCTTACATCCATTGCTGTATTTCATGTACTTATGATGTATGGTCAGCAGTATGGCATCTACCCCACTGGTCTTCTTTCCTCTGATCTCAATCCCTCCAATCTATTACCATATTGTCAGTCATCACTGGCTGTCCAATGCTTATTGGACAAAGTCAAAAGACACAGTTTTGCACTATTAGTGTCCCCATTCACCTCTTTGACCTCATCTCTTTCCACTGTCCCCATCTCTCCCCTCTGCTTTTACTCTGATTTAGCAATCCCTAAGTCTTCTTAGATTCCTGAGAAGACCATGTTATTTCATGATGTAATGTTATTGTATATGTTCTCTCTTCCTGAAACACCTTTTTCCCCACATTAGGCACTTGCCTAATGAAATCCTATACACCCTTAGAAATCCAGACAACACCTCACCTCACCAGGTAACCTGTTCTGTCCCTCCTTAGAGTTAATTTCACCTTTTGTGCGACACCTATATCTGGTGCATTTTTTTATTGTAATGAATTATATGCTTTGTACTTCTCAATAACCTGGGACCATTTGAGACAAAAGACAGTGTCTTGTTTTCGATGACTCATGCTCCAGGCCAGTAAAGTCCTAAGACAGAAGTTGAAAGGTAGGGATCCCTAGGCCCAGGTCTCTAAGTCCCTAGATCTGGCTTATGATATGTTTTCTTCTACATACACAATTGTTTATTCACGTCCTTATCAACATTTGAAAGGGATATTTCATGCAAAATAAAAGTCTTTTAACAACACGAAGATTTGGCAGTACTGGTTGTGCATTCCTGAATGGCTACAGTTGGCTAGAACTGAGTAACCAATTAGAGAGACTTGGAGTGCTGGGCTCTTAAGCACTTATCTTTATGTTGTTTTTTGTGGTTCAGTAATTTACCCAAGATTACCTGAGTCAATGGGTAGCTTCTCTAGTCTTCTATCTTGTCCTTATGTAAGTTAGATCAAATTTTACTTGTCAAGGAAATTACTGGATAGGCTAGACACAAGAAATAATCTGCTCAAATAGCTAGTAGGACAAGGCAAGCATACAAATGGGGTGTGATTTTATTCCTTCTGATATGGAGGGATCTCTCAAAAACATTGTTTTTTGAAATATGAATCACAGTCCACTTATGTAAGAAATATTCAATCAGAATCTCTGGAGGAGTGGGCATCACTCAAGATTCAGTCAGCAAAAAATACACTAGGTATTTCAAACAGAAAATATTTAATGTAGAATATCAGGTACTTGAAAGAATCGGAAAGGTTAAAGAAGTAAAATCCAGGAGACTTACGCAGATAAGGTTATCTGGCAGTTGGAAGCTTTTTCATCCTCGTCTATGTTCTCTCCTTTGTTGCAGAGCTTTTTCATCCTCTTCTATGTTCTCTCCTTTGTTGCAGAAGCTGGATTCCTATGAATTACATTTCCTAAACTTCTTGCCAGCAGGATATGGTTTAGGTATCACCAATGCTATGTATTTGTATGATATTTTTTAAATAGAAAGGAAATAAAAACCGTTCTTTATGTGGAATCTGACAGATATAAAACAAATTTTTTCATGGTCCTAGCATTCTTCTGTAAGTCTGTACTCAAAGACTTTGGAGGATCTGTGAGATTAGCAGTGGTTTTCTGCAGTTCCCTGACCTCTGTCTGACAGTAGCAACTATATCAGTCAACAAATATATATTAAATTATGGAATTATTTTGTCCTTAGGATCCATGGAAAATTCTGTCTCTGCCATTTTAACAGTAAAAAGAAGTGGTAGGACAATACACAAAATAAAATAAAATTATTAATTTTCTCCCCATCCTTCAACTGCATTTGGTGACGTGCCATAACATGAAAATGCCACCAAACCTCAGTCATGCACTGTGACAATAAGCACACACTTCCTTTTCCTCCTCTTACACTTATCATTGCTCTCTATGACAGTAATGTTGTTAAGTGAATGCCAACGTAATTTATCTCACAGGAAAGAGGAGGTGGAATATAGCAGAGAGTAGCAATTGAGGAAAGCCTGCTATGGACCAGACGTTTCCTAGAATTACCCAGTCTTCTCACAACAGTGATGTTATATTGGGCTCATTAATTCCATTTAAAAATGCAAAACTCAGTCTCATGAGTGTAAATAACTTCTCCATGGTTCTTTACTTATTGATTAAAATGGTCTGTTTATATCATTGACCCACAGGGAGGAGACTGTATTAATTGAAATGAATTTCAACTGCCAATCCCCCAAATCATAGAAAGGAAACAAGGGCGGGATTAGGGGAGGGAAGTTGGGTGTAAGGTAGGGGTAGAGGTGCTAAAAAGAAATAAAAGAGAATATTTTTGCATATGTGAGAAATCAGCAAAAAACAAAAGTATACCAGTGGTCATTTCACTATATTTATAGTGAAATATAATATACCTCATTTGGAATAATATGGGGAAATTGAAAAGCCATTATCAACAAACACAATGCATTTAAAGGCATCAGAAAATGGGAGAAATAATCCAAACAGAATTTAATAGCATATAAGTAATATGACTGACATAGGAATGAATCTGACCAGGTATAATAGTAATGTTTAATTTTATTAACAAATGATTCAAAAGAGAGAAGCAATGGCAAACATCCACAGTTGTTCAACAGTACTAAAATTAAAGACAAATAAAAAGATACATTGAGATATACAAATAATCACCTCCCAAAGGCACTACCACTTAATACTATTACATTAACACTTAAGTTTCAACATATGAATTTTGGGGGACATTCGGACAATAGCAGTATGTATAATGTTACTCAATTTTGAACAAAAACGTATTTGCACATATGAACATATAGCTTTTGAATTATATATAAACACACATAAAATATATCTGGAAAGTATATATGAAAATACTATGAGTAGATAACCTGTGGTAAGTCAGGCTTAAGATGAAACTATAAGCTAATTAATGCATGTATTTCCCCATTGTTTCAGGAGTAATAGTGATAGATAAAATTACAATAGTATAGGATGTACCTGGTTAGGAATGGAAGTTATAGAAATTTATCTTTATTGATATGAAATGTTGTCAAACATATATACATATATATTTAAATGAAAAGGAAGTTATACAGAACTTTTATAAAAATAGAGCTGTGCATACCTAATGTATTTGTTTCATAGTATACACTTTCCTATATTCTCATTCTTGTTCTCTGCTCCCTACCCTCATCACAGACACACACACATCTTGTCAGCCTAGGGAGGGTCTGAAGGAAATATCCTAGCATATGATTTAGTATCTAGATCTATGCCAGAATCACTCTTAATGTTTCCTGTCCTATGTAAGCATCTAGAAAGTTCCAGAACGTTCTCACTGTTTGACTTTAACCATAGTGAAGTGTTTTCCTTTAACCTAAGCTTCTTTATAATTGGTTAAAGGAAGAACGTAGTTAAGCATTGGTCACTTAATCACTCAGTGGAGTATGGAGTCAGTGAACAATTTCATCACTCCATTTTCTTTTGTTTCATGTGCCTTCCTGATCTCTGATATTTATATTTTATGTTATTCATCCTCTTTACATCACCATGCAGGTCTTGCTTTAAAAGGCATCAACTTTCCTTCCAGGTAGTGTCTAGAGTTGTTCTTTTGAATAAAAACTGTTTGCTGCATTCAAGTGACAATGAAGATAATTAAAAGTAATTTGACATGTAATAGTGTGTATTAGATTTTTTATATTTAAGACCAATCCTAAACCTAGCTAATAATCATCTTCTGGATGTAAAGAACACCAAAATAAATGTCATTGTAGTCATTTTTTTGTTATTGATAAAGGGTGTATTTCAGGAGGGCATTCTGAAAGTATTTAAGACAATTATGGAATGTGAAATTTTGTGCTGAGGGAAGAGGCTGAGAATTTAGCTTGATGATATATGGTGCGTGTGTGTGTGTGTGTGTGTGTGTGTGTGTACCTAAACCAAATCTAGGTCTTTGAACTCTTCTTCAACAGAACCACTCACCACAAGTCTTTTCTTCAGGAAAGAATGATTTTAAAATAACTCTATTCCAAGAGTGTTTGGGTGAGGGTCTAAACATTTTTGCCGGGCCTTGTATTCCAAAACTATTCAAAAGCACCACAGTATACTTAACTAATTATAATAATAACAGTTGGCATTTATTGAGTGCTGAACATGATGAGAGAGAGAGTGACCTACTTTAGGTGCTACAAAGACTGATGGCTCTGACTATGGGATACACATCTGCCAATTCTCACTTTAGTGCTCAATCCAATAGACCTACTCCCCTGAGTATTGTATCTTTTCAGCCTCCAGGGATAGAATAGACATGAGGTTCCAAGAAGGGAAAACCTTGCAACTTTATAGCAAGTTTACATAATAATGGTTCTCATAGTCCTTCTTCAAAGGGACCTATGACCATTTACTTACCTAACTGTACACGGGGGGAAATTACTTATACATTTTTAGGCCCTTGGACACAGGGTTCTAGCTGACCCTATGTCAACTAGATGCCTGAAGACCTGAAGCATCGTCATGGCCCTCTATTGGAGGTCCTCACTGTGTTTCTACTGAGTCTGCTCAGGTCTGGTTCACTGTCATTCTAATGAATCCACAAACTAATCTGTTTGTTGTTTCCCTGATCCTCAAATATATAATTAGAATGGATATACATGACAGATGATAGAACCTCCACATTCGTTCCTTAGCCTGTGAGGAGAAAGCTATCATTCTGGGGAAATTCAGTAGTAGCAGCTTCAGAGCTGCTACTATTCCAGCCAAAACAATAAAAAAAAAAAAAAAAAGAAAGAAAGAAAGAAACATACAAAATCCTGTGTGGGCCAGGTATGGTGGCTCATACCTGTAATCCCAACACTTTGGGAGGCTAAGATGGGCAGATCACCTAAGCTCAGGAGTTCGAGACCAGCCTGGCCAACATGGTGAAACCCCGTCTCTACTAAAAATACCAAAAAATAAAAATAAAAAAAATTAGCCAAGTGTGGTGGCACACGCCTGTAGCCCCAACTACTCAGGAGGCTGAAGCAGGAGAATCACTTGAACCAGGGAGCAGGAGGTTGCAGTGAGTGGAGTTTGCACCACTGCACTCCAGCCTGAGTGACAGAGTGAGACTCCATGTCAAAAATAAATACATAAATAAATAAGCAAAAATCCTCTGGGGAGTGGCAGAAATTTGTGCCACTCTTAATGAATTAAATGATGTAAGGGTAGTGATGTCTATCATTTTCTCATTTGATTCACTAGTCCAGAGGGATTATAGAGGAGGAGAGTGAACTACCACAAACTCAAACAAGTATTAGCCCCGATGCAACTACTGTACTGGATGTGGTATTTTTGTCAGAACAGATGAACATGGTTTTAGGTACATGGTGTGTGGCCACTAATCTGGCAATGAATTATTTCCCATCATTACCATGAAGAATGACCTAGTGCAGTTCATGTTCACATGATTTGAACAACAGAATTAATTTAGGGCTTTGCCCCAGAGATATGTTAACAGTTCCACGGTTATAACGTAGTCCGAAGAGATATGGACTATGTGGACATTCTGCAGAACATTGCTTTGATCCCCTATATAGATAACACCACATCAATTGGATCAAATGAGAAATAATTTGCAGGTACATTTAAGTCATCAGTAAAACACATGTGCTCCATAGGGTGAGGAATAAAATCATTGCAGATTCATGTCAGTAGAGTTTCTAGGGATCCAGTGGTTTTGGGCATATTGGCACAATCCTACAGAAACACCACACACATTATAGTATTTTGTGTTGTTCACCACTAAATAGAAAACACCACACCTGATAGCCTGCTTCAGATTGTGGAGGCAATATATTCTAACTTGGGAATACTGCACTGATCCACTTACTGAGTGGCATGCAAGACTACCAACTTTGCCTGGGGCTGAAAGCAGGAAAAGACTCTAAAGCAGGTCCAAGTTGGAGTGCAAGTTGCCCTGCTTCTTGGGCCATGTGACCCAACAGATCTTATACTATTAGAAGTGCATTTGGAGGAAATAGATTCCATGTGGAATTTATGGCAAGCTTCAACAGGAGACTTACAAATAATCTCTGATGTTCTGATTCAGGGCCATGCTATCTGCAGTGAATAATTAGCATTCAAAAAACATTCCCTGTCATGTTATTAGGGCTTAGAAGACACAGAGCACCTGATTCTTCAACATCAAGTGAACATATAGCCAGAATTTCCCATCATAAACTGGATACTGTCAGACCCACAAGATCATAAATTTGAGTGGGTCCAGCAACACTTCTTTGTAAATTGGTAGTGGTATGGCTGCGATTGGGCATAGGCAGGTCCAGAAAGCAAAGTGAAACGATTGGAGAGGCGATCCAGACTTCCAATTTATCAACACTGTTGCATCAGAGCCTCAGGTCTCAGCTCACATTTACAGCCATGGGAGATCCTTTATGACTAGCTGATGGAGAAGGAAAATGACTGAGCCTGATTCATGGAGGGATTGGCTCAATATGCGGGTACAAGCTGAAAATGGAATGCTGCTGCACTAAGCCTCACTCAAAGGTAACTGAAAGATGTCCATTTTAAGGGCAAAGCTTCCCAACGTGCCTAGGGAATACCAGGGCAGAGCATCTGGTAATTTATCTTGGTTCAGGAGAATTGGCTGGAGGTAGGAATATATACTTGTCAGATTGGTCAGGGTCCTGGAAGGAGAAATATTTGAATATCAAATACCGTAAAGTCTGGGGAGGAGGCATGTGGATGTACTAACGGGAATATGAAGAAAGTGAAAATCTTTGTATTGCCCATTAATGCCCACTAGAGAGCATCTACCTCAGAAACGATACTAAACACTTAAGTAGACAGGATAACCCAGCCAGTTGTCATCAGTCAGTCTCTGTTAGCAGTCTATTATGGTGCTAGCAAAATGGGTACCTGAAGGGAGTAACCCCTAATGACAATGATGAATACTATGCATAGGGCCAACAGCATGGGTTTCCTGAATTGATTTTTCTATCAAGTGATCCCACTGTTATGCTGTGTCCCTCTGTACCATCTTTTGGAACTCAATGGGAAATTTTCTCCTAAATCACACTGTATGATAAAATCAGTGATTAGGAAAATACATGAAAGAAAAGAAAATGATAAAATTATTCTTTTCTTCTTTACTAATTCCATTAGGTAATTCATCCTATAACCTCTGAATATTGAAAATAATATGATAAGTCTCTTTTCCATCCCTGCCCCGCGCGTGCACACACACACACACACACACACACACACTACTTTCCTTGAAAAATGAGATACTACTTATCAAGGAACAAATTCAGTACTTTGGCTGCTGGAGGGGCCACTGGACTGAATTCAGGAAACCTCTGGGTTCCGTTGAGAGATCTAACCCAGTAACTCTGCAACAACATTGTGTAAATCCCTTCACCTCTCTTTTTTACCTTACCTGTCAGCCTAAATTTTGTCTATCCTGCTTCTCAAATATCCAGAATTGTGCAGGAGAATAATGTGAGGATTAGATAAATTACTTTATTTAAACATCTTCTGGGTCATCACATTGAGGCATGATGGCATCAAGAGGCACATGGTGGCTAATTACTAGCAAGAGCAGAAGTCTTGGATTCAGTAGCCCTAGGTACTGGTTCCAGCTTTATGGTAAGCATGTGGAAGTGGTTTAAAGCACCCTGAATTAAAGTTATTGGTTATCATTTTATTACAAAATAGAATCCAGTTTAACCTAGTAGGCAATGAGAGTCCACCCAAGTACCCATCAAACCAAACTGTGTCCATTGCCTTAAAGGACCAGTTCCCCTCCTAGGTTATATATGATGCCTTTCTCATAACTGGAAGCCCCTTTTGTATACTCAAGTAACAATTGGGTAATGAGGTGCATTTTTGTCCTTTCTCACCAACACCAGAATTTAAAATGCAAACCAAGATTGTTCTTTCAAATAGAACTTCATTCCCATAATTCTTCACACCTACACAACAAGGTTATTATTGATCAAGACATTGATCACAAGATACCCAATGTACGATTCTCACAAGAGTACCAGGATCACAAGAGCACAGCCAATACACTCAGCCTTTTTTTGATACACAAAATCAAACCACATTTTCCATTTCTTTTTGTTTGTTTGTTTTTGAGACAGAGTTTCACTCTGTCGCCCAGGCTGGAGTGCAGTGGCATGATCTCGGCTCACTGCAACCTCTGCCTCCCAGGTTCAAGGGATTCTCCTGCCTCAGCCTCCCAAGTAGCTAGGATTACAGGCACTGACACTATACCCGGCTAATTTTTTTGTATTTTTAGGAGAGACGGGGTTTCACCGTGTTAGCCAGGATGGTCTCAACCGCCTGCCTTGGCATCCCAAAGTGTTGGCATTACAAGCGTGAGCCACTGTGCCCAGCCCACATTTTCCATTTCTAGAACCCATATGATTTATAGAACACTTACAATGTCTCTCAATAGCTCTTTTTCTATTAATATGTTTTCATATTAGACATTCAAGTATATAATATAGATGACTTATGAAGTCAATTCTCATATTTTTGTTGATCTTACCTTAGGTTCTTTTCAATAGTGGCTCTAATGCTAAAGGCAATAACATTAAATATAATGTCATAGAAACACGAGTTACAATATATTTTTTTCTCTACAGTGACTGTGTTACCCAAGATTTCATCTGGTGAATAGAAATGATAATACTCCGGATCGTAGTTATGATGAAGGAAATAATTGGGGTCATTTGTGTCAAGGAGCAAGCATAGTACCTGGCACACAGCAATCATGCAGAGTTCCTGGGGTTCCCAGAGTACAAAGACCGTGTAAACTTTCTTCAATCCTTCCCAAAACCAGTGAGCATGTATTTAGTGATAACAGCAACAAAAAACAGTTTTTAAAGTTTCTTCCTAATGTAGAAAAAAATGAAAAAACAAGTTTAAAACAATATCAATTGTTGGTATTTGTTGTGAAAAGTTGGTAGGATAAAATGAAGGAAGTTAGTAGGATAAAAAGGAAGCATGGGGTTGATAGGTGCAGCAAACTACCATGGCACATGTGTACCTATGTAACAAATCTTCACGTTCTGCACATGTATGCTAGAACTTAAAGTAAAATAAAAAAATGGAAAGCATGGTGATTTTAAATCGTGTCCACAAAATTCTTGACAGTTGCTGTGGTCTGAATGTTTGTGTCCCTCCCAAATTCGTATGTTGAAATCAATTCCCCAATGTGTTAATATTAAGAGATGAGGTCTTTAGGAAATGACTAGGTCATAACGGCAGAGGCCTTGTGAATGGGATTAGTTTTCTTATAAAAGAAGCCTGCAGGAGCTTGTTTGCCCCTTTTGCCCTTCTGGTATGTGAGGGTATAGCTAAAAGGAGTCATCTTTGTAGCAGGGAGCAGGCACTCACCAGACATCAAATCTGCTGGCAACTTGGACTTCTCAGCCTCCAGAACTGTAAGCAATAAATTTCTCTTGTTTGTAGATTACCCAGTCTAGGGTATTTTGTTACAGCAACCCGAATGGACTAAGACAGAAACTGGTACCAAAAAGTGGAGTGCTGCTGTAACTAATATCTAAAAATATAGAAGTGGCTTTGGAACTACGTAATGGGTAGAGGCTGAAAGAATTTGGAGGCACATGCTAGAAAAAGACTACATTGCAGCAAGTGGAGCATTAAGAGTGATTCTGGGCCAGGCGCGGTGGCTCACGTCTCTAATCCCAGCACTTTGGGAGACTGGGGCGGACGGATCACGAGGTCAGGAGATTGAGATCATCCTGACTAACACGGTGAAACCCCGTCTCTACTAAAAAAATAGAAGAAATTAGCCAGGCCTGGTGGCGGGCACCTGTAGTCCCAGCTACTCAGGAGGCTGAGGCACGAGAATGGCGTGAACCCGGGAGGGGGAGCTTGCGGTGAACCGAGATCTCTCCACTGCACTCCAGCCTGGGCAACAGTGTGAGACTCCGTCTCAAAAAAAAAAAAAAAAAAAAAAAAAAAAAAAAAAAAAAAAAAAAAAAAAGTGATTCTGGTGAAGGCTCAGAAGAAGAGGAGAGCTGTAGAGAAAGCTTCAGTCTTCTTAGAGATTACCTAAGTGGTCATAACAGATGCCAAGGTGTTAACTGCTTACACCCAGGGCCAACCAGTTGCACTTCAACAGTCCAAGGAATTGCCCAGACCACCCATTTCCCAGCCTAGGGTTTATATGGGTCTATTCAGATTACTGTACCAGAGGGAGGGTACTGGACTAAACAAAATGCATTAAACTTCCTCTGCCTCCACTAATCTTCATTCGCCTTCTGGTTGGCTGGGAGGAATACAAATTATGATATATTCAGCTAACACATATTGAGAATTTAAGTGTCAGGAACAATACCACTTAAGATATGTACACTCCTTTTACTCTTTCCAACACTTTTATGTAGTATGTACTTTTATTTTTATTTCATAGATGAGGAAATAAGTTCTTAGGGAAAACACATAACTATGGTCAATTATCATGCAAACAGCAATAAGTTAAACTCAGGCTTTCATTAAATGTATTTCTATGTTAGATCTCTTTATGAACTTGCCATTTTGTTCCTTAAACATTCATTATCATGTTTCTAGCCATAAAATGGGCACTTCTCGCTTATGACTCTAGGTATACAATACCTAAATATAATATCACCTTCCACTTAATGACACCTTCCCATTTTACTACCTCTTTTCTATTTTGGCACAAATTATGCCAGATTGATGCCTGGATTTAGGGAAGATAATAGAATGGGGATCAATAAAATCCAAAACCTCCTCCACCCCAAAAGTTTATTCCATATGCCACAAAAAGGCATTCTGCCAAAGTCTACAGTCATTCTCCATTATAATGGTTTTAAAGTTTGGCTAACTAACTGTAGGTTCTTAACAGGGAATAGAGATCTCTGCAACTGATCCCACACTTACAACTGTGTAGATCTTCCAATGAAGAATAAAAGATCTGAAATTAGTTCTCAGAGCCAATATTATTAAGTGGGATACCAGCTCTGGCTCCAACCCATCACAGTGATGTTGAATGAAGAGCCACTACAGGATTCAAGATGACAATACCCATGAATCTCATCATAATGAACAAACACCCTGAGCATATCAGGGACTATATGCCAAAAGCCTGAAAATGTTGTAGAGCAGTTATTCTGGTTATGCTTGTCCTGGCTAAGACTTAATTTAGTTCATGGTTTAGATGTGGATTTTACTACTTCTGCTCAATGCCAAAGTCCTTGGGCTTCTTTTCATCCTTCTTGTTTGGAGTATTCAATTAGTTCACAGTTTTTCTATAAGAAGTGACTCTATAACTACTAGGGCAAAAGACAAGTCTCTGGAAACTTTTGTAATAATTTTTCAAGGGTAACACTTTACCTCAAGGTCTTAAAGGTAACTCCAGACTCATATCAGGAGCCCCGACCTCCCACCACACTAGGTTCTTTACAGTTAACATTCACAAGCAGTAACGAACAACACAGGCCGACAATCATTGCCTCAAGAATGATGACCTCAGACTGTCAATCCAACTTTTTCAAGATTATGACCTCTGCCAAAGAGACCAACTCCTTCCAAATGATGATCTCAGCACAACTGACAGTCCCAGCATTGACAATGATACCCTAGAATGTCCTGCCCCCAAAATTCCATGCTCAAACCCACCAAGTAAATATTTTGATTTCCTCTTTGCTCCCAAAAACAACCCCTGGCTCTTCCACTCCACCTGTAAACCCACCTGGATCCCCTATAATTTCCCCAACTGCTGTTTCTTATTTCTCACCTCCTGCCTTATACCCCAAGTTTCAATCTATGCAGATATTTGTTTCCTACCTAGCAGATGCCAATACCACCATCGTTACCACGAACTGCTTAACTAAAGATCCCACCCATCCTGCTTATATATGTCCTTGTGATTTCATAGCCTTCTTATTTATGCAATGTTAAGGATACCTTACAAAGAAGTAAAGCTTATTGGCAGGTCCTTACTTGCCTAGACCATACCTAAACCCTGAGGAATGACACCATGAAGATATCTGTCACTGATTATTATATATTCTGTGCATCAAGGAACTCCTGGTAGGTTATTTAGAATTCTTCTTGACCCACTTTTTTCTATCTTCACTCATTGCAGTTTTGTTGCAAGCTAGTACCCTATAAATTAGCTGACTTATTTTACAGGTGTCACACCACTTACTTTCTCTTTTGGGGTGCCTAAAATCTGAATTGAGATCTACACTTCCACTCTTCTTACACGAAGGGCTAAAGTTCCACCCTCTATGATAGACCAGGCCATGATAACTATCCTTATAACTATACCCACATCACTTCCCACTGTTATTCCCACAACTGCACTAGCTATGATTTTGCCTTGTCCAACAATTCCCACTTTGTTCTCCACTATTCCCCAGTCACAATCCTCCACTTCTTTTTTTTCTCATTTTTCTATTATTATATTTTATGTTCTAGGGTACATGTCCACAATGTGCAGGTTTGTTACATATGAATACATGTGCCATGTTGGTGTGCTGCACCCATTAACTCGTCATTTACACTAGGTATATCTCCTAATGCTATCCCTCTCCCCTCCCCCAGCCCCACCCCCCACCCCCCAGTGTGTAATGTTCCCCTTTCTGTGTTCAGGTGTTCTCATTGTTCAGTTCCCACCTATGAGTGAGACCATGCAGTATTTGATTTTTTGTCCTTGTGATAGTTTGCTCAGAATGATGGTTTCCAGCTTCATCCATGTCCCTACAAAGGACATGAACTCATCCTTTTTCATGGCTGCATAGTATTCCATGGTGCATATGTGCCAAGTTTTCTTAATCCAGTCTATCATTGATGGACATTTGGGTTGGTTCCAAGTCTTTGCTGTTGTGAGTAGTGCTGCAATAAACATACGTGTGCATGTGTCTTTATAGCAGCATGATTTATAATCCTTTGGGTATATACCCAGTAATGAGATGACTGGGTCAAATGGTATATCTAGTTCTAGATCCTTGAGGAATCGCCCCACTGTCTTCCAAAATGGTTGAACTAGTTTACAGTCCCACCAACCGTGCAAAAAGTGTTCCTATTTCTCCACATCCTCTCCAGCACCTGTTGTTTCCTGACTTTTTAATGATCACCATTCTAACTGGTGTGAGATGGTATCTCATTGTGGTTTTGATTTGCATTTCTCTGGTGGCCAGTGATGGCAAGCATTTTTTCATGTGTCTGTTGGCTGCATAAATGTCTTCTTTTGAGAAGTGTCTGTTCATATCCTTCGTCTACTTTTTGATGGGGTGGTTTAATTTTTTTCTTGTAAATTTGTTTAAGTTCTTTGTAGATTCTGGATATTAGCCTTTGTCAGATGGGTAGATTGCAAAAATTTTCTCCCATTCTCTAGGTGGCCTGTTCACTCTGCTGGTAGTTTCTTCTGCTGTGCAGAAGCTCTTTAGTTTAATTAGATCACATTTGTCAATTTTGACTTTTGTTGCCATTGCTTTTGGTGTTTTAGAGATGAAGTCCTTGCCCATGAGTATGTCCTGAATGGTATTGCCTAGGTTTTCTTCTATGGTTTTTATGGTTTTAGGTCTAACATTGAAATCTTTAATCCATCTTGAATTAATTTTTGTATAAGGTGTAAGGAAGGGATCCAGTTTCAGCTTTCTACGTAGGCTAGCCAGTTTTCCCAGTACCATTTATTAAATAGGGATTCCTTTCCCCATTTCTTGTTTTTGTCAGGTTTGTCAAAGATCAGAAGGTTGTAGATGTGTGATATTATTTCTGAGGGCTCTGTTCTGTTCCATTGGTCTATATCTCTGTTTTGGTACCAGTACCATGCTGTTTTGGTTACTGTAGCCTTGTAGTATAGTTTGAAGTCAGGTAGCATGATGTCTCCAGCTTTTTTTTTTTGGCTTAGGATTATCTTGGCAATTTGGGCTCTTTTTTGGTCCCATATGAACTGTAAAGTAGTTTTTTCTTTGACCTGCTAGATAATATATATGTAACAACACTTCACTTAAGAGTTAAGCCTCCAGTAGTACTGGGCCTGTTACCCAGTGCCCCAGCATGGGTGACCACTTATACAACTAAATTCTACCTCCTTGGAGGTGTTCAGTATCCATATTGACCACTTATCATCCTCCCCACTCACCCACCAGCCCTGCATTTCCTCCCAGAATTTCCTTGACCCTATTAGCTTTCCCTATGTAGACTTCACATTCTTTCTGACTTCCCCATCAACCAATATTGTATACAGCCATGTCCTTCCACTGAAACTATTTGGCCCTCACATATCCGCACTGAGATAAATCCACCAACCAGAAATCTCACCATCCAAGTCCCCCTGGGCTACTTATTCTTCTGTGGCACTACTCCTGTTCAACAGGGTCACACATTCTACTCCTCCATTTTTTCTCCTTCTGCCCCATGCAATCTGACCTTTATATTATGCATATTTAGTGCTTAGGTTACCCTATATACAACTAGAAAATCCATCTTTGCTTAGTCCGTTCAGGCTGCTATAACAGAATACCATAGGTTGGGCGGCTTAAACAATAGAAATTTATTTCTCACACTTCTGAGCCTGTAGAAATCAGGGTTTCAGCATGGTCAGGTTCTTGTGAGGGCCTTCTTCCTGGTTTGCAGATGGCTATGTTTTTGCCATGCCCTCACATTGCAGAGAGAAAAGAAAGGAAGCACGATCTCTCATGTAGTTTCTTACAAGGGCACTAATCCTGTTGTGAGGGCTCCACCTTAATGGCCTGATTGCTTCCCAAAGGCCCCATCTCCAAATACAATCCCATTGGGGATTATGGTTTAAACATATGAATTTTGAGGGGACACAAACATGCAGGCACAGCAACCTCTCTCATTTAGCTTCCCCACAGAAAGAAACACCAACTTATCTTTTTCTAACATATTGGACCTTATGACAATCTCTGGTATAACAGGCACACATTTAGTTATTTTCGATTCTGTAACACAGACTGAATTCATAAGGCCACTCAGGGATTGTCACAGTCCTGGCAGACCATATACAGTAAGCATCTTAAGCCTTAGAAGCCCTTAATGCGGCACAAAGCCCTTTAGTTGCTGTGGTAGCTGATAAAAGATTAGCATTGGACTACCTACTGCCATGTCAAGGTGAAGTTTCTGCCTTAAAGAAGACCTCCTGCTGCATGTAGGTTAATAAGACAGAACAAGTCTCCAGAATATTTAAACAAATAGAACAAACCAAAATAATTAATAATACTACAAGAGTACTCTAAGAGATTCTCCAGACCCCAGTTGATATCTTCTCTTGGCTATCTTCTTCTGCATGCAGTGACTGGCTTTGCCCTATCTTTCAGGGAATTATAATAGTTGCTGGTCAAATTATTGTGAATTGACTTTGCAAATTTGATCTCTCTCAGACAAAGTATATGTTTATTTACAGGAAACCTGAGCAGTTGCTGTGCTTACTCAGATTTAGGCATAATTGTGAGGACCACTGGAAAAAAAAAATCTTGTATCCCCACTGATATTTGATTGAGTGTCAGCAACCCCTAAGCCACATTCTGACTGTGTCTTTTGCCTCCTTTAGCATTAGTATTCTGATAACGGTCGCTCTGCCCCCACACACATACCACAAGCTAATGCACCCTCTTCATTCCTCTTTTAAACTTTTCGCTGACAACTTCCTCTTTTATAAAATGCCTGTGTACTTGCTAGTCTCTCTCTCTCTCTCTCTCTTTCTCTCTCTCTCTCTCTCTCTCTCTCTCTCTCTCTCTCTCCCTCTCCCTCTCTCCCTCTCTCCCTCCTCTCTCTCTCTCTCCCTCCTCACCCGCCCTAGGCTCTCTCCCAGAGGGCTAACCTTTCATCCTCTTGCCTTGAGATTTCTCTGCCTGTGTAAGTAATACATCTTTCTTCGATCATACCAAAGGATTACTGTCTCAAGTTTTGATATCAGAAACAGATATTTTCAGGCCGGGAGATTTCCAGTGTCCCAGTACAGTTGCTATACCAAGAGGGTTTATTCACCATCCATCACAACCAAAGCGATTGGGATAGGCCATTCTTCCTCCAACTGGTCTGAATCTGCTTAGGCAAGCCGGTGCATGTGCCCAGCGGAATCATTCCATAGGCTTCTGCTTCCATTTACAATAATCAGGCTCCTTTCTATGTGATTCAGTGTGACAATATTGAAAATAGAGACCACTATAATTCCATGTGCACTCATTTAAGCAATAGAGGAAGAGGATGAATAAGGGGAGATAAGAACCCTAACACATAATGAATGTATATTGTGGAAAATCTGTCTTTTTTGGAGGGAAAAAACAAATAAGGGGAAAATTCCATCTTTTTGGAGTGAAAGGCCAAAACAGGAAGAAGGCTTTGCTTTGATTTAAGCAAATTTATCCACTCATTCAATATGTATTTACTAAATACCTACTATGTTCCAGGAGTTATACTAGATATTGTAAATAAAAAGATGAATAAGAGGGCATAGTCCCTGACCTCTGAGAGCTTACAATTTGATGAAGTATGCAGACAAGTAACCGAGTTTACAGCACACGTAAGAAGTGTTATTGGAGGGATGGGGACTGTAGTCTGCTGTAGGTTGAAGACGGAATTGAAGGTGAAAAACTGCAGAAATATAAGAGATAAGAAAGAATACAAGAAATAATTCTGGAGTTTGACTGGCAAGATGGCTGAATAGGAACAGCTCTGGTCTGCAGCTCCTAGCAAGACCAATGCAGAAGGCGGGTGATTTCTGCATTTCCAGTTGAGGTACCCTGTTCATCTCACTGGGACTGGTTAGGCATTGGGTGCATCCCATGGAGGGCAAGCAGAAGCAGGGTGGGGCATCGCCTCACAAGGGAAGTGCAAGGAGCAGGGGAGCCTCCCTTTCCCAGCCAAGGGAAGCCATGAAGGACTGTGCTATCTGACCCAGATACTACACTTTTCCCACAGTTTTGGCAATCCACAGACCAGGAGATCCCCTTGTGTGCCTACACCACCAGGGTCCTGGGTTTCAAGCACAAAACTGGGTCATTGTTCAGGCAGATACCGAGCTAGCCTCAGGAGGTTTTTTTTTTTTTTTTTTTTTTTTCCTGTACCGCAGTGGCACCTGGAACCCCAGCGAGACAGAACCATTTACTCCCCTGGAAAGGGGGTTGAAGCCAGAGACCCAAGTGGTCTCACTCAGCGGGTTCCACTCCCACGGAGCCCAGCAAGCTAAGAACCACTGGCTTGAAATTCTCGCTGCCAGCACAGCAGTCTGAAGTTAACCTGGTACAATCCAGCTTGGTGGTGAGAGAGGTGTCCACCATTACTGAAGCTTCAGTAGGAGGTCTTCCCCTGATCACGCTGAAAAGGCCTGGAAGTTCGGACTGGGTGGAACTCACCACAGCATGGCAAAGTGGCTGTGGGCAGACTGCCTCTCTAGATTCCTCTTCACTGGGCAGGGCATCTCTGAAAGAAAAACAGCAGCCCCAGTCAGGGACTTATAGATTAAACTCCCATCTCCCTGGGGCAGAGCACCTGGGGGAAGGGGCAGCTGTGGGCGTAGCTCCAGCAGACATTAACATTCCTACATGCCAGCTGTGAAGAAAGCAGTGGATCCTGAAAAGGAGGGTTCTCCCAACAGAGCGCTTGAGCTCTGCTAAGGGACAGACTGCCTCCTCAAGTGGGTCGCTGACCCCTGTGCATCCTGACTAGGAGAAACCTCCCAACAGAGGTTGACAGACGCCTCATAGAGGATAGCTCTGGCTGACATCAGACCAGTGCCCTTCTGGGATGAAGCTTCCAGAGGAAGAAGCAGGCAGCAATCTTTGCTGTTCTGCAGCTTCTGCTGGTGATACCCAGACAAATAGGGTCTGGAGCGGACCTCCAGGAAACTGTAGCAGACCTGCAGAAGAGGGGCCTGACTGTTAGAAGAAAAACTAACAAGCAGAAAGCAATAACTTAAACATCAACAAAAAGAACTCCCACGCAGAAACCACATCCAAAAGACATCAACCTCAAAGATCAAAAGTAGATAAATACACAAAGACGAGGAAAAACCAGCACAAAGAGGCTCAAATCCAAATCCAGAATACCTCTTCTCCTCCAAATGATTTAACTCCTCTCCAGCAAGGGCACAAAACTGGATAGAGAATGAGTTTGATGAACTGACAGAAGTATGTTTCAGAAGGTGGGTAATAAACTCCTCTGAGCTAAAGGAGCATGTTCTAACCCAATGAAAGGAAGCTAAGAACATTGACACAAGGTTACAGTAACTGCTAACTAGAATATCCAGTTTAGAGAGGAACATAAATGACCTGATGGAGCTGAAAAACACAGCATGAGAACTTCGTGAAGCATACATAAGTATCAACAGCTGAATTGATCAAGTGGAAGAAATGATACCAGAAATAGAAGATCAAATTATTTAAATGAGGTGTGAAGACAAGATTGGGAAAAAAATGATTGAAAAGGGTCAAAAAAAAGCCTCCAAGATATATGGGACTATGTGAAAAGACCAAACCTACGATTGATTGGGGTCCCTGAAAGTGACAGGGAGAATGGAACCAAGTCCGAAAACACACTTCAGGATATTATCCAGGAGAACTTCCCCAACCTAGCATGACAGGCCAACATTCAAATTCAGGAAATAGAGCACCACTAAGATACTCCTCGAGAAGAGCAACTCCAAGACACATAATCATCAGATTCTCCAAGGTTGAAATGAAGGAAAAAAAGTTACGGGCCCCCAGAGAGAAAGGTCAGGTTACCTACAAAGGGAAGCCCATCAGACTAACAGCAGATCTCCTACAGAAACCCTACAAGCCAGAAAAGAGTGGGGGCCAATATTCAACATTCTTAAGGAAAAGAATTTTCAACCCCGAATTTCATATACAGCCAAACTAAGTTTCATAAATGAAGGAAAAGTAAAATGCTTTCCAGACAAGCAAATGCTGAGGGATTTTGCCACCACCAGGCCTGCCTTAAAAGAGCTCCTGAAGGAAGTATTAAATATGGAAAGGAAAAGCTGGTACCAGCCACTGCAAAAACACACCAAAATATAAAGTCCAAAGACAATATGAAGAAACTGCATCAACTAATGTGCAAAATAACCAGCAAGAATCATGATGACAGGTTCAAATTCACACAGAACAATATTAACCTTAAATGTAAATGGGCTAAATGCCCCAATTAAAAGACACAGACTGGCAAATTGGATAGAGTAAAGATCCACCAGTGTGCTGCATTAAGGAGACCCATCTCATGGGCAAAGATACATATGGGCTCAAAATAAAGAGATGGAGATATATTTACCAAGCAAATGAAAAACAAACAAACAAAAAAAGCAGCAGGAGTTGCAATTCTAGTCTCTGATAAAACAGACGTTAAACCAACAAAGATTTAAAAAGGCAAAGAAGGGCATTACATAATGGTAAAGGGATCAATGCACAAGAAGAGCTAACTATCCTAAATATATATGTACCCAATACAGGAGCACCCAGATTCATAAAACGAGTTCTTAGAGACCTGCAAAGAGACTTGGACTCACACACAATAATAATGGGAGACTTTAACACCCCAATACCAATATTAAACAGATCAACAAGACAGAAAATTAACAAGGATATTCAGGACTTGAACTCAACTCTGAATCAAGCAGACCTCATACATATCTACAGAACTCTCCACCCCAAATCAACAGAATATACATTCTTCTCAGCACCACATAGCACTTATTCTAAAATCAACCACATAATTGGAAGTAAAACACTCCTCAGCAAATGCAAAAGAACTGAAATCTTAACAAACAGCTGCTCAGACCACAATGCAATCAAATTAGAGCTCAGGATTAAAAAGTTCACTCAAAACTGCACAACTACATGGAAAATGAACAACCTGCTCATGAATGTCTACTGGGAAAATAAAGAAATTAAGGCAGAAATAAGAAAGTTCTTTGAAACCAATGAAAACCAGGAGACTACGTAGCAGAATCACTGGGACACAGCTAAAGCTGTGTTTAGAGGGAAATTTATAGCACTAAATGCCCACACCAGAATGTGGGAAAGATCTAAAATCGACACCCTAACATCAAAATTAAGAGAACTAGAGAAGCAAGAGCAAACAAATTCAAAAGCCAGCAGAAGACAAGAAATAACTAGGATCAGAGAAGGACTGAAAGAGATAGAGACATGAAAAACCCTTTAAAAAATCAAAAGAGTCCAAGAGTTGGTTTCTTGAAAAGATTAATGAAGTAGACACACTGCTAGCCAGACTGAAAAAGAAGAGAGAGGAATCGAATAGACACAATAAAAAATGATAAAGGGGATATCACCACTGATCCCACAGAAATACAAACTACCATCAGAGAATACTATAAAAACCTCTACGCAAATAAACTAGAAAATCTAGAAGAAATGGATAAATTCCTGGACACATATACCCTCCCAAGACTAAACCAGGAAGAAGTCAAATCCCTGAATAGACCAATAACAACTTCTGAAATTGAGGCAATAATTAGTAGCTTACCAACCAAAAAAAAGCCCAAGACCAGACGGATTCACAGCCAAATTCTACCAGAGGTACAGAGGAGCTGGTGCCATTACTTCCGAAAGTACTCCAAACAAAAAAAGAGAAGGATTCCTCCCTAACTCATTTTAAGAGGTTAGAATCATCCTGATTCCAAAACCTGGCAAAGACACAACAAAAAAAGAAAATTTCAGGCCAATATCCCTGATGAACTTAGATGCGAAGATCCACAATAAAATACTGGCAAACTGAATCCAGCAGCACATCAAAAAGCTTATCCACCACGATCAAGTCAGCTTCATCCCTGGGATGCAAGGCTGGTTCAACATATGCAAATCAATAAACGTAATCCATCACATGAACAGAGCCAATGACAAAAACCACATGATTATCTCAATAGAGGCAGAAAAGGCCTTCAATAAAATTCAACATCCCTTCATGCTAAAAACTCTCAATAAACTAGGTGTTAATGAAACATATCTCAAAATAATAAGGGCTATTTATGACAAACCCATAGCCAATATCATACAAAATGGGAAAAAGCTGGAAGCATTCCCTTTGAAAACTGGCACAAGATAAAGATGCCGTCTCTCACCACTCCTATTCAACATAGTGTTCAAAGTTCTGGCCAGAGCAATCAGGGAAGAGAAAGAAATAAAGGATATTCAAATAAGAAGAGGAAGTCAAATTGTCTCTGTTTGCAGATGACAAGATTGTATATTTAGAAAACCCCATCATCTCAGACCCAAAATTCCTTAAGCTGATAAAAAACTTCAGCAAAGTCTCAGGATACATAATCAATGTGCAAAAATCACAAGCATTCCTATGTATCAATAATAGAGAAGCAGAGAGCCAAATTATGAGTAAACTACAATTCATAATTGCTACAAAGAGAATAAAATACCTAGGAATAAAACTTACAAGGGATGTGAAGGACCTCTTCGAGGACAACTACAAACCACTGCTCAAGGAAATAAGAGAGGATGCAAACAAATGGAAAAACATTACATCTTCATGGATAGGATGAATCAATATCATGAAAATGGCCATACTGCCAAAAGTAATTTATAGATTTAATGGTATTCCCATCAAGATACCATTCACTTTCTTCACAGAACTTGAAAAAACTACTTTACATTTCATATGGAACCAAAATGTAACCCATATAGCCAAGACAATCCTGAGCAAAAAGGGCAAGGGTGAAGGCATCATGCTACCTGACTTCAAACTATACTACAGGGCTACAGTAACCAAAACATCACAGTACTGGTACCAAAACAGATATATACACCAATGGAACAGAAGCCTCAGGAATAAAACTACACATCTACAACCATCTGATCTTTGACAAACCTGACAAAAACAAGCAATGGGGAAAGGATTTCCTGTTTAATAAATGGTGCTGGGAAAACTGGCTAGCCATATGTGGAAAACAGAAAGTGGACCCCTTCCTTACACCTTATACAAAAATTAACTCAAGATGGATTAAAGACTTAAACCTAAAACCTAAAACCATAAAAACCCTAGAAGGAAACCTAGGCAATACCATTCAGGACATAAGCATGGGCAAAGACTTCATGACTAAAACACCAAAAGCAGTTGCAACAAAAGCCAAACTTGACAAATGGGATCTCATTAAACTAAAGAGCTTCTGCTCAGCAAAAGAAACTATCATCAGAGTGAAAAGACAACCTACAGAATGGGAGAAAATTTTTGCAATCTACCCATCTGACAAAGGTCTGATATCCAGAATGTACAAGGAACTTAAACAAATTTACAAGGAAAAAAACAACCCCATCAGAAAGTGGTCGAAGGATGTGAACAGACATTTTTCAAAAGAAGACGTTTATGCGGCCAACAAACATATGAAAAAAAGCTCATCATCACTGGTCATCAGAGAAATGCGAATCAAAACCACAATGAGATGCCATCTCACACCAGACAGAATGACGATCATTAAAAATTCTGGAAACAACAGATGCTGGTGAGGATATGGAGAAATAGGAACTCTTTTACACGGTTGGTGTGAGTGTAAATTAGTTCAACCATTATGGAAGACAGTGTGGCAATTCCTCAAGGATCTAGAACCAGAGATACCATTTGACCTAGCAATCCCATTACTGGGTATATACAGCAAGGATTATAAATAATTCTACTACAAAGATGCATGCACACCTATTTTTATTGCAGCACTATTTACAATAGCAAAGACATGGAACCAACCCAAATGCCCATCAGTGATAGACTGGGTAAAGAAAATGTGGCACATATATACCATGGAATACTATACAACCATAAGACAGAATGAGTTCATGTTCTTTGCAGGGACATGGATGAAGCTGGAAGCCATCATCCTCAGCAAACCCAGGAACAGAAAACCAAAAGCCGCATGTTCTCACTCATAAATGGGAACTGAACAATGGGAGCATGTGGACACAGGGAAGGAAACATCACATGCTTGGGTCTGTTGCAGGATGTGGGGCAACAGGAGGGAGAGCATTAGGACAAATAACTAATGCATGTAGAGCTTAAAACCTAGATGATGAGTTGATAGGTGCAGCAAACCACCATGGCATGTGTATACCTATGTAACAAACCTGCATGTTCAGCACATGTATCCCAGAACATAAAGTAAAATAAAAAAGAAGAAATAATTCTTTTAAAATATTTGATTATTGAAACAGTGACCAAAGAATCTCCATATTGTTTATTGACTGCAATGAAAAACCAGTAAATAGTGAAATTTCAGAGACCCAAGGAGGAGAGGGAGCAATTTATTCAGCAAAGTCCTGAAGTCATAGGAGGAGTGGGGAGTTCTAATGAGGTGGATATTACAGTGGAGTTTTCAGCCAATGCAGAGTTCAAAGGAAAGGAAATATTTTGGATATAGCAGTATAAGAGACTGGAAGAGCCAACATCACGTGCAGAGATGACAGATACGTAGAATTTTGTTTTGAACGGGGAAATCTCCCATTCCACTAGGCTTCTAGGGAAGATTGTAGAAATAAATGCAGATACAGATATGATTGTTTGGGTGGGAGGAGAAATCTCAGGGAACCCCATCTTCTGGTCTCTGTTTTCTTTGTCAAGTAGGAGATGAGGTCATTTGATAACGGCTGAGGACTCAAGGACAACAGTGAATGTTTGAAATAACTCCTGGAATAAAGAGGATAAAGGGAAGAGAGACCCATAGAAGCATTATATAATTATTACACAGCAATTTAATTAAAGTACCAAAATTATTCCCGCTTGTTTTTAGATATGGAAACTGAGAAATCAATTTGCCTGTGGCTGCACAGCTAAGTGACACTATTAGGTGATGGAGCCAGGAGTCCTAGGCAGGTATCTAAAGGCTGCAGCTCCAAAATCACTGTGCAACTGTGTCTTTTAAACCTGCCTTTAGTGGGAACTGCAAAAAGACAGCATAATGTAGCACACATAGTGTTCATTCTGTTTACAACTTTTTGTTAAGAAGATCCATTATTAATAAAAGCCTAAAATTTTAGTGCTAAAATAGATGGTAGCAATCCTTTTTGTCACTCATTTTATAGGACAAAGCAAGTGAGATTACTAGAGGAAAGGTGACTCGCTCAACAACAGATAGTTAATTACTGACAGAACTAAGAATCTAATCCATGTCATTCCTGACTGCAAAATCTCACTACTACTCTCAAAGCACTTCTTCTTTTGGCTTACCGCAGGATATGAAAGTCAACCAATAGTAACTTCCTTTGAAATAAGGTTTTGTGTTAAGCCATCTGTCTTCATCACTCACTTGCATAAAGAGAAGGCCTATTATAAAATTTATTAGCTAAGCCATTAGATAACGGGACACGGGACAAGCAATTTTTAATAAGAGGTAGTGATATGGCTTGGATCTCTGTCCCCACCCAAATTTCCTGTTCAATTGTAATCCCTAACGTTGGAGTCGGAGCCCAGTGGGAGGTGACTGGATTATGTGATCAGAGTTTTCATGAATGGTTTGGCACCAACCTTCCTTGGTACTGTGTAGTGAGTGAGCTCTCATGAGATCTAGTTGTTTAACAATGTGTGGCACCTGCCCCTCTCTCTCTTCCTCCTGCTCTGTCCATATAAGACATGCCTGCTTCCCTTTCACCTTCGTCCATGATTCTAAGTTTCTTGAGGCCTCTCCAGCCATGCTTCCTCTACAGTCTGTGGAATGTGAGCCAATTAAACCTCTTTTCTTTATAAATTACACAGTCTCAGGCATTTCTTTACAGCCAGGTAAAAACAGACTGATACAGGGAAGAAGGAAAGATCTATACCTGGAGAAAGGCAGATCAGGGCAGACTACAGACTGTCTACTTCAAAAGTAAGAGGACAGAAGAAGGACACTGAACAACTGGAGAAATGAAGTCTAAAGAGGTACTACAGGGGGTAGTAAGGAAGGAGGAGTGGTAACATGTGTGCTATATGTTTGCTGTCTCTGGGTTAGACACACTTATAAATGACTGTGTGGGACTCATGATCATCACCTATACATCATCCTCTTGCTGAAATTTGAGACCTCTTCAAAGCTTGGAGGGAAGAGAAGACCTCAGGATCAGTACTTAGGATGTGTAGCATAGAAAAGCTTATGTAAACAAAGGCTGGCTCCTGCTTCTGCATGTACTTCTAGCACAATTTCACAACCTAGATGAGTCATGCATCTTGTTTATTATAATTGCATTAGGACAGATCCTTCTTTGAACACATTTTAGGATCATGATGACATCAAGCACTCATTTTAAGTGTGGGAATGTCCTCAACGAGTTTGGAGAGCAGAAGATATATAATTTGAATAACAAAATGGTCCTATTTGGCTAAGACATAGGGTATGTGGGGAGTAAAAGGAGAGACAAAGCTGAACCACCAGGGTGAGGAGACTTCTTGTGATTCAGTATGTAGTAGGAAAGTAGAAAATGGCATCTGAGTGATATATGATCAGACTTATGGTTTAAAAAATAAATTGTTATAACTGTAATAGCTAATTTGATTAAGCATACTTTGTACTACTTTATATAAGTGTTGGGAAAGGGTGGGTATGGAGAGGTAGTGCCCTCACAGAAACCCTAAGAGATAGATGTTACTAACATCCTCCTTTTTAATCACAGGTGAGAAAATGGAAGCACAGAAGTTTACATATTTTGCCTACTGTCACATGAGGAGCAAATGACAGAGCCAGAATTCAAGCCTAGGTTGTCAACGTCTCTAGCCTATGTTCTTAACCTTTGCTGATTCTCAATTCTGAGTACACATTCAACTCATCTGGAAAGTTTTTAAAACATATTCATATCTGAGACTTACCAAGACTAATTAAAACAAAACCTCTGTAGTTTTTAAAAGAATCTGGATAATTCTGATGCACTGTGAAATTTGAGAATCACCCCATGACACTCTGCTGAAAATGGACAAAATGGATTAGTATAATCGCCTGATGGGTTTTTCTTGCCTGCTGCACAGACAAAACCAATTCACTGAGACCATGACATTGCAGCGAAGAAAGAGTTTAATTGATGTGAGACCAGCCCACAAAGGAGAACTAGTTATTACTCAAATCATTCACCCCAAAGGCTCAGAGGTTAGGGTTTCTCAAGGATAGTTTGGTGGAAATCGAGAATATTGATTGTGGATAAAATCACAGGGGTGTGGAAATGGTCCTCATGTTCTGAGTTAGCCTCTGGGTGGGGGTCACAGGACTGATTGAGTCAGGAGTCACAAGTCTGGGTGGGATGAGTCTGAAAAATATCTTAAATAATATTAGGTCTGTAATAGTGGTGTTATCTATAGGAGCATTGGGGAAGTCACAAATCTTGTGACCTCTGGCCACATGACACCTGAGCAGAAAAGGAATATAGAAAAAATGCCTACATTTTAGCAGAGTTCAGGTCTCTCTCATAATCCTATTCTTGTGGCCTTTCATTAGTTTTACAAAGGTGGTTTTTGGTCCCTGAGCAAGGAGGAGGTTAGTTGTAGGGAGGGAACTACTATCATCTTTGCTTTTAAGTCAAACTATAAACTGAATTCCTCCCAATGTTAGTTTGCTGTATGCCCAGGAATGACCAAGGATAGCTTGGAGGTCAGAAACAAGATGGGGTAAACCATGTCAGATTTCTTTTACTGTCAAAAGTTTGCAAAGTCAGTTTCATTACAACTTTTTTTTTTTTTTTTTTTTTTTTTTGCTTAAAGGAGAGTAAAGTAGAATCTCTAGAATGTACAGGGACCCATAAATGACCACAGTTAGACTTTTCATAAACATTCTAAGCATATATAGGGAGATGATAGTTAAAATACTAACTGATACAAGAGAGGCAGCAAACAATCAGAATAAATATGCTGGTCATAAACAATGAGTATGGTGTTGCCTTAGAGTTTGTTGAATTTTAAAAATTGCATACACATATACACACAGAGTGGATATTTCCCTTGTCAACAAAGAGATTTATATTATCCTTTTAAATAGCTGCATCTTTTCTCACTGTACAGAGTTAGCATACTTTATTAAACAGTACCCTGGTTATGCCCAATTTTTTTCATTTTTTATGGTCTGTTGCACACATTGTTTTGTGAGGTGACTCTCCCTAAACTACCCAAAAGTAACAAAACAGTAAACATTAGTTCCAAAAGAATAGAAATATTCTCACATTGTAGATAGAAATCAAGATTTTCTCTCACATTATTTCTAGCTGCTGTAGGCCAGCCCTGCAATTGACATTTATCTTGCAGAAAACAGCTTAATCCTTTTGCCAGGAAATCTTGCTTCAGAGCCAGGTTTCCTAATGTAGAAAGTAATATATTTGTTCTTTAGCTCACTCCACTCACTTTGGCTTCTGTAGTGTTCCTAACTATACTTGAACTTCTATCTGTCTTCTTTCCTTGTCTTTCTGTATCTTGGTCTTTCTTAAGTTTCTTAAGCATATATACCTGTGTTTCTCCCAGGTTTACTCTATTGCATGCATCTAATAACCATATGTCTTCTTTCTGCAGCCATGGTTTCTGACTTGATATTTGCCTTGACATTTGATTTGGGTGTGATTTCAGGTTTCTAGCTGCTTCCTAGCCTGAAATAACCATGCACTTGACACCCTGGACCCTTGACTTCTAATCCATTTTTTACACTGTCTCAAACCTGTGGATATCTGTAGTACTGTGGAACTAAAAATCCTACCAACACAGAGAGTACTCTTTACTAAGCGTAGAAAAAAAGAACAATGTTTTATTTTTGAATAAGCATAGCCAAGTTTTGGGTACATAAGCAATCTGAACAAGGCTACAATGTCAGGGCATTTTCACACACATTGATATAAACAGTTTGTAGCCAGTACACAACTCACGTCCTTCAGGTTTAATGGTATCCTTATTTTTCCTATAAGAGGGCTTAACAGCACAATGTGTGTATATATATTTTTTTCATATAATTCATCTTAAATTCATTGGCAAATTGAAATAGCTATTTGTTTTAGTTAATTGCCTTTCAGTCTAGGGAATAATGAAACCTCTTTTATCTTCTCTTTGAGCAAATGGTTACAGCCAGAGATAAACTCTTGGATTAAGCTTCCAAGGTGCCAGGGAGGCTTCCCTGGGTGTTTACATTTCAAAAGAGATGAAGTTCAGACTCTTAGGGAGAGTTATTTACATTCCAAATAGTAAAGACTGTTGATTAATTGGGTTTTCCAAAGAAAGGCTCTTAGAAGGGGAAGTAAAATTATATATTTGTCCCATGTAAACAGATACAATCATTATAGTAGCTCTGTCATTGACCCCAGTGGGATTTTAGACCCCAAAAGCAGTTATGAGAACTGTCTAAAATGCAGCAGCAATATCACCCACAGAGCTGAAAAGACTCAGAAACCTTATTTATCTTTCTGGACAGATTTCTAGTAAGCTATAGGACTGCTCCTAAACTCCTCTACCAGCATCCTGGATCCCCAAAGAGAATCAGTTCATGCTTCTTGAGAAGAGAGGGCTCAAAAGTTCACTCTAATTTACTCCGGGTTTTAACTAAATTAAGGGCTATAGTCTCTTCTGATGCACGGACATGATTTAAGGGCTCAGGTGAGTGATAAGTTGAACCCTTTCCAGAAGTCCCAAAACTGATAGAAAGAAAAAAGGGAGATGGGAAACAAGGATCAAAGGAAGGAGGAGAGGAGCCAGAGAAGCAGGAGGAAGGAAAGATAAAGGGAAATGTTGGCTTTTTACCTTTGAGGAGTTAGCAAATATCTCCATTATGGAATGTATGGGTGGAGGCTACAGAGAAAGAGAAAAAGAAACTTAAATGGTCTGAACAGGCAGAAGCCAAATGAAAACTATCTACCATATACATGTTTGCATGTACATATACAAAAGTGTTCAGAAAGAAAGTGGATGCTAATTTAAAATTTAAGGTGTGTCAGAAAGGTTGGCATTCTAATGAGGTTACCAGACCAGGATAAATCAAAAGACAAGAAAGAAAGGCAACTGGTCACATCACAGACTGTCACTGTGTATACAGCACTCTTGATGTAAGTAGCTCCATCTTAGAAAATGACTCGATCTTACATTTCAAACTATATCAAGCCAACAGGGGCCAAATATTGGTCTAATAAATAGAGACAACACCTAACTAGATAAGGGGATAGCCCTTTACTATCAGTTGTCACCAGAAGAATCAAGGGCCATAAAATGAGCAGGACATCACCAGCTAGACATGGTCATCTCCATAGAAGACATCTGGCTCTCACTTGTGATCAGCACCCACCACCTGCCAATGAAGGCTCTTCCCAAATCAAGAACCCTTCCTTGCAAGACACTGATAATTGACAACCATCCAGATCAGCCCGGGACACTCTCCTTGTCTTTGCCACTCTCCTTAGACTAGTTTGTAAACCTCCTTTTCCTGTTCACTTTTCTCTTGATGTTAAATGTTACTTTGTTTGATGTGGAATGTTTAATCTATAACGTGTATATATTGATTAATTATACTACTATGTATGGTTTGAAATATTGACTCACCTGTGGAGTGGTTTGAGCCTGTGTGCCCACAACTCTGACTACTGAGTGAACATGTAGTACTAAGGAGAATTGCCATGTTGGGAACTCCTTCATGGCTTTTATAATTGAAACAGCATCAATAAAAGACTGACCCTGTGAAAAGCCACAAATGTGTGTGGACCAGGTATGCCTTTAAGCTGCTCAAGACACACTGCTTGAAGGAACCAATAATAAGTTAGTTCAACTCTCTTATCTTATGAATGAGGAAGCTGAGGTCCCAAATGGAAAGATTTGGGAAAACTCAGATATTTAGAGACAAAACTTGGCCTTTAAAAATCTTAGAATGTGCATGCTTTTAAAAAGTTTTCAAAATGTTTTTCTGCTGATTTTTTAGATTTGGCTATTTCAATAAAGATATCTATTTGATATTTTATAAAGACCATAAGTTCACAGTTCTGAATCTAGAAGAACTAAAGCAGAGATTAGCAATCTTTAATATCAGAGGAAATGTCCACTTTGTAGCTCAGACTAGGAGATTTGGTAATACTGTCATTGTATTAGTTCATTCTCACACTGCTATAAAGAACTACCTGAGACTGGGTAATCTACAAAGAAAACAGGTTTAATTTACTCACAGTTCCACAGACTGTACAGGATGCATGGCTGAGGAGGCCTAAGGAAACTTACAATCATGGCAGAAGGGCAAAGGGGAAGCAAACACATCTTCACACGGTGGCAGGAGAGAGTGAAGGGGAAGGTGCCACCCACTTTACAACAACCAGATCTCATGAGAACTCACTATCTTAAGAAAAGAAAGAGAGAAATCTGCGCCCATGATCCAATCACCTCCCACCAGGTCCCTCCCCCAACACTGGCGATTACAATTCAATATGAGATTTGGGTGGAGACATAGAGCCAAACCCATATCAGTCATTAACTAATAACATTTAAAGTGACAGAACAGGAACTAAACTTTACACATTAATTCTTTAGTCATAGAAACTATAAAATAAACATGAAAAGATTTGATAAACCACTAAATGTTTGTTCTATTTAATTAGTATTTTTAATTTTGAAAGGAAAAAGGGGATCTGAACTCCTTCTAAAAAGTGTTTGTGAGAGCAGGTTGTAAAATGAATAAAAGGGCCAAGAGTAGAGAGGAAGGACTATCTGCATTACAGATGTAAGATGTTATCCCATGGGCTCTGTAAAGGTATGGGTAAGAACAGATCAGTAACACATTTTTCTCTACAGCTCTTGTAGTGCCTCATATGTGACAACGCTCAATAAATATTTTCTGGAATAGATAATTTTAGATTCTATGAAAAAAATATTGTTCTTATATAAGCAGATGTAAAAAGAGGAAACTTTGACTAAAACACCAAGGTTGGCCAGGGTTGGAAAAGTTGAGAGTATCCCTCCTAGGTAGGAAAAGATAAAAGCAGTAGTGACCCAAAGAAAATAACTTAAGGCCAAGAAGAAAATAGAATCTTTATTTTTAAAAGGTAGGGGAGTGAATATGGGGAAGGCCAAAAGGATAGAGACAGGAAAAGGAACATGAGAACAGATTGGGAATTTACATTTCCTACAGTGAAGATGCATCCTATTTAGATTGAAAAAAAAATCATGATTTGAAATTTTATTTTGAAGAAATAATCCATGTATGTAGTAAAAACAAATCAAATAGCATGAAAGAATATATAGGGAAAAGTAATTCTCTATGCCAACCCTGAAATCCAGTTCTTCTAGTTTACTTCCTCAGAGCAAACTGCTATAATGGAGCCCAGAGGAACTTCACCCCAAGATATAGCACCTAGGTATAATGAGCATTTTGAATTAAAAGCCCTCAAAGATCAACAGATTTCTGCAAGAGACATTTTCCTTACCTGCATTAAGACTGGCCTTATCAAAGAGAACAATTGTTTTCCTTCCCCTCTGTATTAGTCCCTTCTCACACTGCTGTGAAGAAATACCAGAAACTGGGTAATTTACAAAGAAAAAAGTTTTCATTGACTTACAGTTTTGCATGGCTGGGGAGGCCTCAGGAAACTTACAATCATAGCAGAAGGTGCTGTCACACGTGTCTGTGTGAAGAGACCATCAAATAGGATTTGTGCGAGCAAAAAAGCTTTTTAATCACCTGAGTGCAGGTGGGCTGAGTCCTAAAAGAGAGTCAGTGAAGGGAGATAGAGGTGGGGACATTTTATAAGATTTGGGTAGGTAGTGGAAAATTACAGTCAAAGGGGTTTGTTCTCTGGCGGGCAGGGGCGGGGGTCACAAGGTGTTCAGTGGGGGAGCTTCTGAGCCAGGAGAAGGAATTTCACAAGGTAATGTCATCAGTTAAGGCAGGAACTGACCATTTTCACTTCTTTTGTGATTCTTCAGTTGCTTCAGGCCATCTGGATGTATACCTGTAGGTCACAGGGAATATGATGGCTTAGCTTGGGCTCAGAGGCCTGATTTTCCAGTCTTCTTATATGTTAATAAGAAAAATAGCAGAAAATAGTGTTGAAGTGTTGGGGTGGTGAAAATTTTTGGAAGTAATATGGAGAGATAATGCACAATGTTTCTCAGGGCTCCTTCGAGTGGGATTAGGGGCAGCATGGGAAGCTAGAGTGGCGGAGATTAAGCTGAAGGAAGATTTTGTGGTAAGGGGTGACATTGTGGGGTTGTTAGAAGAAGCATTTGTCATATAGAATGATTGGTGATGGCCTTGGTACAGTTTTGTATGAATTGAGAAAGTAAACAGAAGACACAAGGTCTGAATAAGAGAAGAAGAAAAACAGGTATTAAAGGACTAAGAATTGGGAGGACCCAGGACATCTAATTAGAGAGTGCCCAAGGGGGTTCATTGTAATTATGTGCTTCGTTGGCAAGTTTTTAGGCTTTATCCTTGAGTTTTTTTATGTTGTCATATACCAGGCCAGATTGATTTAGGTAAAAACAACACTATTTAAAAATATATGGAGTCTTTTCTTTTTTTTTTTTAGCAGTGAGTAAGTCAAAGCCTTGGCAATTTTGGAGGAAAGAGAAATGGAAAGCCAGCAATTATTTGTTAAAGAAGGATTAGAAATGTCTAGGAAAAAGTGAGCAAGATTGATAGTGTGGTTGACACAGTTGGGGAGAGGTAGAGGGTGGCATAAGAATGGGAACAAGAATAAGAGTGAATATAAAAGTAAAGAATAGGACTTCATCAGGGTGAAAGTATTGGCGTGTACCTTGCCACTGAAGATCTTCTATCCACTTTAAGAGAGACTTAAGGGTGGCGGTTTGAGGTAAAACCAGGAGATATCAGTTATGATGGTTTAGAGGAAAAGTGTAAACCAGCAGTGTAAACAAGGGCAGGGCATTTACAAGTAGTTGAGAATGGTGAATATAAGTACGACTAGACAGAAGACAGTAGGGATGACAAGTTTTGGGGGCACAATCCAAATTGGGCTGGTGTCTGGAATGACACTGGGGCCTAATAAAAAGGAGCATTCATACAGGAGTTTAAATGGGCCTTACCCTGTGGCATTGCGAGGACAAGCCCAAATTCTGAGAAGGGCAAGTGGTAAAAGTACTGTCTGGTTCTTTTTAAGTTGGAGGCTGAGCTTGGTGAGGTGTGTCTTTAAAGGACCATTAGTCTGTTTTACTTTTCCTGAAGACTGAGGATGGTAAGGGGTATGAAGGTTCCACTGAATACTAAGCGCCTGAGAAACTGCTTGGGTGATTTGACTAATAAAGGCTGGTCTGTTACTGTACTGTATAGAGGTGGGAAGGCCAAACCGAGGAATTATGTCCAACAGAAGGGAAGAAATGATTGCAGTGGCCTTCTCAGACCCTGTGGGAAAGGCCTCTAGCCATCCAGTGAAAGTGTCTACCCAGACCAATAGGTATTTTAGTTTCCTGACTCAAGGCATGTGAGTAAAGTCAATTTGCCAGTCCTGGGCAGGGGCAAATCCCCGAGCTTGACGTGTAGAGAAGGGAGGGGGCTTGAACAATCCCTGAGGAGTAGAAGAATAGCAGATGGAACACTGAGAAGTGATTCCCTTGAGGATAGATTTCCACAATGGAAAGGAAATGAGAGGTTCTAAGAGATGGGCTAGCAGCTTGTAACCTACATGGACGAGGTTATGAAATGATGACAGAATAGAATGGGCCTGTCAGGCTGGAAGGAGATATTTTCCTTAGTCCAAGAACCATTTGCCTTGTGTGGGAAGAGACTGATAGGTGGAAGTTTCAGTGGGAGAGTAGGTGGGAATGATTGATGAGAAGGAGAAAAACTGGCAGTGAGAGACAGAAGTTGGAACGCTAGCTGCTTCTTTAGCTACCTTATCAGCATAAGTGTTGTCCTGAGTGATGGGATCTGACGCCTTTTGATGGCCCTTGCAGTGAATGACTCCAGCTTCCTTTGGAAGTAAAGCAACCTTGAGAAGAATTTTATTAAAGAGGAATTAATGATGGAGGACCCTTGCATAGGGAGGAAACTTCTTTCAGCCCACATAACAGCAGGGTGGTGCAGGATATGGAAGGCATATTTAGAGTCAGTATAAATATTGACATGTAGTCCTTTTGCAAGAGTGGGGGCCTGAGTTAAGGCAATGAGTTTGGCTTGCTGAGAGGTAGTGGAAGGGGGCAGAGTGGTAGCCTCAATGATAGATGTGAAAGATACTATAGCATAACCTGCCTTTCCTGGTGAGTGGCAATTAGGCCTGGTGGAACTGCCATCAGTAAACCAAGTGTGATCAGGGTGAGGAACAGGAAAGAAGGAAACATGGGGAAATGGAGTGAGTATCAGGTGGATCAGAGAGATACAGTCATGGGGGTCAGGTGTGGTATTAGGAATAATGTGGGGGCCAGCCTAAAACAGTAAAGTCAAGTTGCTTGGACAGAAAGGTACAGGGTGTGGTCCTGGCTCTTGTGTAAGAATTTTGATCACACAGCTCTGTACTTTGGCTGTGTGTAATGAAAAGGGTTGGGATGAGTTAGGAAGGGCTAGTGTGGGAGCAGCTTTTAGGGCTGTTTTTAAGGAATAGAAAGAGGAGTGGTGAAAGGATTTAGGATCTATGAAGTCAGCTAGGTTTGCTTTTGTGAGTTTATATAATGGTTTAGATAGGATGGTAAAACTAGGTTTTTAAAGGCAGAAGTACCTAATCATGCCTAGGAAAGAAAGGATTTGTTTTGTAGAAGGGGTTGGGGTTTGGGAGATTAGCTGGACATGATCAGCAGGGAGAGCATGTGTGTTTTCATGAAGAATTATGCCAAAACAGGTAATGGATGAGGAAGAAATTTGCGCTTGACTGAATTAATGGGGGCTGTCCCTGAAGCCTTGCGGAAGTGCAGCCCAGGTAAACTGCTGGGACTGATGGGTGTCAGGGTCAGTCCAGGTAAAAGCAAAGAGAGACTGGGATGAGGGGTGCATGGGAATAGTGCAAAAAGCATCTTAAAGATCAAGAATGGAATAGTGAGTTGTGGAAGAAGGTATTGAGGACAAAAGAATGTGTGGGTTGGTCACCACAGGGTGGATAGGCAAAACAATTTTGTTGATAAGGTGCAGATCCTGAAGTAACCTGTAAGACTTGTCTGTTTTTTTGACAGATAAAATGGGGGAATTGTAAGGAGAGTTTATAGGTTTTATAAGCCCACGCTGTAGCAGGTGAGTGATAACAGGCTTCAGTCCCCTTAAAGCCTGTTGTGGGATGGGATACTGGCATTGAACAGGGTAAGGGTGATTAGGTTTTAATGGGATAGTAATGGGCATGTGATTTGTTGCCAGGGAGGGAGTAGAGGTGTCCCATACTTGTGGGTTAAGGTGGGGGGATACGAGAGAAAGATGTGAAGGAGGCTTTGAGTTGGGAAGAAGGGTGGCAATGAGATGTGGCTGTAGTCCAGGAATAGTCAGGGAAGGAGATAATTTGGTTAAAATGTCTTGGCCTAGTAAAGGAACTGGGCAGGTGGGGATAACTGAAAAAGAGTGCATAAAAGAATGTTGTCCAAGTTGGCACCAGAGTGGGGGAGTTTTAAGGGGTTTTGAAGCTTGGCTGTCAATACCCACAACAGTTATGGAGACAAGGGAAATGGGCCCTTGAAAAGAAGGTAATATGGAGTGGGTAGCCTCTGTATTGATTAAGAAGGGGACAGACTTACCCTCCACTGTAAGAGTTACCCAAAGCATCTGTGATGGTCCAGGAGGCTTCTGAGGTGATTGGGCAGCGTCAGTCTTCACCTAACCAAGAAGATCTGGAAAGGAGTCAGTCAGAGAGCCTTGGGCCAGAGTTCCAGTGGCTCTGGGAGTGGCTGCCAGGCGAGTTGAACAGCCCGATTTCCAGTGGGGTTCCACACAGATGTGACATGGCTTAGGAGGAATCCCAGGATGTGGGCATTCCTTGGCCCAGTGGCCAGATTTCCGGCACTTGAAGCAAGATCCTGGGAGAGGAGGTCCTGAAGGAATGCCTGACCACTGTAGTTCAGGCTTTTTGAAGTTCTTGTGTGCTGGAGATGTGGTTGGGGTTTCTCTCACAGTGGAGGCAAGTAATTGCAACTCTTTTATATTATTGTGCACCTTGAAGGTGAGGTTAATTAAGTCCTGTTGTGGGGTTTGAGGGCCAGAATCTGATTTTTGGAGCTTTTGCTAATGTCAGGAGTGGATTGGGTAATAAAATGCATACTAAGAATAAGACGGCCTTCTGGCCCCTCTGGGTTCAAGGCTGTAAAGCATCTAAGGGTTGTTGCCAAATGGGCCATGAACTAGTGTGGGTTTTTAAATTTGATGAAAAAGAAGCTAAACACTAACTGACTTGGGAGAGGTTGGATAAAGAAAAAGGAGCATTAACCTTGGCTATGCCTTCAGCTCCAACCGCCTGTTTAAGAGGAAACTGTTGGGCAGGTGGGGGAGGGCTAGTTGTGGAACGAAACTGTAAGCTGGACTGGGTGTGAAGAGGGGAGCCGATAGAAGGATTATGGGGTTGGGGAGCAGAGACTGAGGAAGAATTAGAGCCTGATTCAGCCTGGTGGGGAGCGACCTGAGGAGGAGCAGTCTGTGGAGGAGGGGAGAGGTCAGATGGGTCAGTAGAAAAGGAAGATTGAAAAGACTCAGTGATGCTTGGGGTTGGGACTGAGGGGACAGGTGAGAGGGAAAGAGGGAGGATTTGGGATGAGTTGCATAGGGAACAGAGACTAGGGAGGGACCAATGTGCCAAAGAATGCCTAGACGTTAGGCATCTCAGACCATTTGCCCATTTTACAACAAGAATTATCTAGATCTTGTAGGATGGAGAAATTGAAAGTGCCATTTTCTGGCTATTTGGAACCATTGTCAGGTTTGTATTGGGGTCAAGCAGTGTTGCAGGAGAAAATAAGGTGTTTAGGTTTTAGGTCAGGTGTGAGTTGAAGAGGTTTTAAGTTCTTGAGAACACAGGCTAGAGGAGAAGAGGGAGGAATGGAGGGTGGAAGGTTGCCCATAGTGAAGGAGGCAAGCCCAGAGAAAAGAGAGGGTAGAGAAATGGAGAGAAGGGGTGGGGGGTATTTTCCCCCAAGGGGAGGTGTTGCTTGTCATACAAAGAAAGTGGTACTTGCCACCAAGGTGAAGGATCAAGGCAGGCATCCCCGTGGTGATCAGATACCTCTGAAACATGGATGAATAATCAGGTAGGCATCCCAACAGTGATTAAACACCAAGGGAAGACTGTCTTCCCAAATCCGTGACTGGCGCCGGAGTTTTGGGTTCACAGATAAAACACATCTCCTCTTTCTCTACCAGAAAGGGAAAGGAACTGAAATTAAGGGAAGGGAGAGATTGAAGGATGGCACCAAGATTGAAAGGAGGAAGAGGTTGAGGGATAGTGAGAGAGGTTGGAGAAGAGAGTAAAAAGAGGCAGCTTACCCGATTTAAAATTGGTGAGATGTTCCTTGGGCTGGTTGGTCTGAGGACCTGAGTTCATAGGTGTATCTTTGTAATGGAGCAAGAGCAGGAGGACAGGGGATTGATCTCCCAAGGGAGGTCCCCCGATCAGAGTCACAGCACCAAATGTCACACGCATCCATGTGAAGAGACCACCAAACAGGCTTCGTGTGAGCAATAAAGCTTTTTAATTACCTGGGTGCAGGCGGGCTTAGTCAAAAAGAGAGTCAGTGAAGGGAGATAGGGGTGGGGCTGTTTCACAGGATTTGGGTAGGTAGTGGAAAATTACAATCAAAGGAGGTTGCTCTCTGGCGGGCAGGGGCGGGGCTCACAAGGTGTTCAGTGGGGGAGCTTCTGAGGCAGGAGAAAGAATTTCACAAGGTAATGTCATCAGTTAACACAGGAACTGACCATTTTCACTTCTTTTGTGATTCTTCAGTTGCTTCAGGCCATCTGGATGTATACCTGCAGGTCACAGGGAATATGATGGCTTAGCTTGGGTTCAGAGGCCTGATAGGCACCTCTTACGGGGCAGGAGAGAGAATGAGTGCCCACAGGGGAAATGCTGGATGCTTATAAAACCGTCAGATCTCGTGAAAACTCACTCTCTATCATGAGAACAGCATGGGGGAAACCACTCCCATGATTCAATTACCTCTCAACAGGTCCCTTCCAAGACATGTGGGGATTACGGGGATTACAATTCAAGATGAGATTTGGGTGAGGACACAGCCAAACCATATCACCCTCCTTGTTACCTCATTATTTGCAGAAAAGAAGACTGAGGAATGTAACCACACCTGAATGAACCCTTTCACAAGCTAATGCTTGTCTTTTAGGATCACTGAATTTCCAAATAGGACCATTTACAAGTTAATTTCTATTCCCTGCCCCCCATCCATTCATTCTCCCTAGTAATCATTTATTGCCCCTGGACAGAGTGACCTATATTCCCCATTTTCCCCCTCTCCCAACTCCCCTATGATGAAACTAAAGTATTTGGGCCTGATTGGGTTATTTGGGTAGTCACTCTGTGATTCTTCCCCATGCATGTTAATACATTTGTATGCGTTTTCTCCTATTAACTACCTTTTGCCAGTTTACTTTCAGTGAACTTTCAGAGGAAAAAAGGGAATTTTCTTTACACACATGCAGTAATCAGCTTCTATTACATGAGGAAACATTCCCAAAGTTGCATGGCACTTTGGCGAGAAAGCCAGGGTTTGAACTCATATGCTATTCATGTTTCCCCACATCACACTCCCCTTACCCGATTTTTTTCCAGTTTAATCTTAGATTTTTAGTGCCTAAGAAATGGGTAAATCTGAGTAATCATTAAGAAACCAAGCTTGAGAGTACTACCATTGTTTTGCTATTTTAAGGCTTGATTCTAGTTCCTAATAAAATATTAGGTTGAAATATAAAACAGATTTGTGAGTCTGTAGAAAAAAATGGGCAATTAAAATTTGGAATATACCTGAGTTGACTGTAAATATAATAATTCCCAAATAATTATATTTTGTCTAATAAGTAAACATTCATTAAAACATAGAGATTTCTTTTTTTTTTTTTTTTTTTTTTTATTTTATTTTTTTTTATTATTTTTTTTTTTATTATACTTTAAGTTCTAGGGTACATGTGCATAACGTGCAGGTTTGTTACATATGTATACTTATGCCATGTTGGTGTGCTGCACCCATCAACTCGTCAGCACCCATCAATTCATCATTTATATCATGTATAACTCCCCAATGCAATCCCTCCCTCCTCCCCCCTCCCCCCTCCCCATGATAGACCCCAGTGTGTGATGTTCCCCTTCCCGAGTCCAAGTGATCTCATTGTTCAGTTCCCACCTATGAGTGAGAACATGCGGTGTTTGGTTTTCTCTTCTTGTGATAGTTTGCTAAGAATGATGGTTTCCAGCTGCATCCATGTCCCTACAAAGGACGCAAACTCATCCTTTTTTATGGCTGCATAGTATTCCATGGTGTATATGTGCCACATTTTCTTAATCCAGTCTGTCACAGATGGACATTTGGGTTGATTCCAAGTCTTTGCTATTGTGAATAGTGCCGCAATAAACATACGTGTACATGTGTCTTTGTAGTAGACTAATTTATAATCCTTTGGGTATATACCCAGTAGTGGGATGGCTGGGTCATATGGTACATCTAGTTCTAGATCCTTGAGGAATTGCCATACTCTTTTCCATAATGGTTGAACTAGTTTACAATCCCACCAACAGTGTAAAAGTGTTCCTATTTCTCCACATCCTCTCCAACACCTGTTGTTTCCTGACTTCTTAATGATTGCCATTCTAACTGGTGTGAGATGGTATCTCATTGTGGTTTTGATTTGCATTTCTCTGATGGCCAGTGATGATGAGCATTTTTTCATGTGTCTGTTGGCTGTATGAATATCTTCTTTTGAGAAATGTCTGTTCATATCCTTTCCCCACTTTTTGATGGGGTTGTTTGTTTTTTTTCTCGTATATTTGTTTGAGTTCTTTGTAGATTCTGGATATTAGCCCTTTGTCAGATGAGTAGGTTGCAAAAATTTTCTCCCATTCTGTAGGTTGCCTGTTCACTCTGATGGTAGTTTCTTTTGCTGTGCAAAAGCTCTTTAGTTTAATTAGATCCCATTTGTCAATTATGGCTTTTGCTGCCGTTGCTTTTGGTGTTTTAGACATGAAGTCCTTGCCAATGCCTATGTCCTGAATGGTACTACCTAGATTTTCTTCTAGGGTTTTTATGGTATTAGGTCTAACATTTAAGTCTCTAATCCATCTTGAATTAATCTTCGTATAAGGGGTAAGGAAAGGATCCAGTTTCAGCTTTCTACTTATGGCTAGCCAATTTTCCCAGCACCATTTATTAAATAGGGAATCCTTTCCCCATTTCTTGTTTCTCTCAGGTTTGTCAAAGATCAGATGGCTGTAGATGTGCGGTATTATTTCTGAGGACTCTGTTCTGTTCCATTGGTCTATATCTCTGTTTTGGTACCAGTACCATGCTGTTTTGGTTACTGTAGCCTTGTAGTATAGTTTGAAGTCAGGTAGCGTGACGCCTCCAGCTTTGTCCTTTTGACTTAGGATTGTCTTGGCAATGCGGGCTCTTTTTTGGTTCCATATGAACTTTAAAGCAGTTTTTTCCAATTCTGTGAAGAAAGTCATTGGTAGCTTGATGGGGATGGCATTGAATCTATAAATAACCTTGGGGAGTATGGCCATTTTCACGATATTGATTCTTCCTATCCATGAGCATGGTATGTTCTTCCATTTGTTTGTGTCCTCTTTGATTTCACTGAGCAGTGGTTTGTAGTTCTCCTTGAAGAGGTCCTTTACATCCCTTGTAAGCTGGATTCCTAGGTATTTTATTCTCTTTGAAGCAATTGTGAATGGAAGTTCATTCCTGATTTGGCTCTCTGCTTGTCTGTTGCTGGTGTATAAGAATGCTTGTGATTTTTGCACATTAATTTTGTATCCTGAGACTTTGCTGAAGTTGCTTATCAGCTTAAGGAGATTTTGGGCTGAGACGATGGGGTTTTCTAAATATACAATCATGTCATCTGCAAACAGGGACAATTTGACTTCTTCTTTTCCTAACTGGATACCCTTGATTTCTTTCTCTTGCCTGATTGCCCTAGCCAGAACTTCCAACACTATGTTGAATAGGAGTGGTGAGAGAGGGCATCCCTGTCTTGTGCCAGTTTTCAAAGGGAATTTTTCCAGTTTTTGCCCATTCAGTATGATATTAGCTGTGGGTTTGTCATAAATAGCTCTTATTATTTTGAGGTACGTTCCATCAATACCGAATTTATTGAGCGTTTTTAGCATGAAGGGCTGTTGAATTTTGTCAAAAGCCTTTTCTGCATCTATTGAGACAATCATGTGGTTCTTGTCTTTGGTTCTGTTTATATGCTGGATTACGTTTATTGATTTGCGAATGTTGAACCAGCCTTGCATCCCAGGGATGAAGCCCACTTGATCATGGTGGATAAGCTTTTTGATGTGCTGCTGAATCCGGTTTGCCAGTATTTTATTGAGGATTTTTGCATCAATGTTCATCAGGGATATTGGTCTAAAATTCTCTTTTTTTGTTGTGTCTCTGCCAGGCTTTGGTATCAGGATGATGTTGGCCTCATAAAATGAGTTAGGGAGGATTCCCTCTTTTTCTATTGATTGGAATAGTTTCAGAAGGAATGGTACCAGCTCCTCCTTGTACCTCTGGTAGAATTCAGCTGTGAATCCATCTGGTCCTGGACTTTTTTTGGTGGGTAGGCTATTAATTGTTGCCTCAATTTCAGAGCCTGCTATTGGTCTATTCAGGGATTCAACTTCTTCCTGGTTTAGCCTTGGGAGAGTGTAAGTGTCCAGGAAATTATCCATTTCTTCTAGATTTTCTAGTTGATTTGCGTAGAGGCATTTATAGTATTCTCTGATGGTAGTTTGTATTTCTGTGGGGTCAGTGGTGATATCCCCTTTATCATTTTTTATTGCATCTATTTGATTCCTCTCTCTTTTTTTCTTTATTAGCCTTGCTAGCGGTCTGTCAATTTTGTTGATCTTTTCAAAAAACCAACTCCTGGATTCATTGATTTTTTGGAGGGTTTTTTGTGTCTCTATCTCCTTCAGTTCTGCTCTGATCTTAGTTATTTCTTGCCTTCTGCTAGCTTTTGAATGTGATTGCTCTTGCCTCTCCAGTTCTTTTAATTGTGATGTTAGAGTGTCAATTTTAGATCTTTCCTGCTTTCTCTTGTGGGCATTTAGTGCTATAAATTTCCCTCTACACACTGCTTTAAATGTGTCCCAGAGATTCTGGTATGTTGTATCTTTGTTCTCATTGGTTTCAAAGAACATCTTTATTTCCGCTTTCATTTCGTTATGTACCCAGTAGTCATTCAGGAGCAGGTTGTTCAGTTTCCATGTAGTTGAGCGGTTTTGATTGAGTTTCTTAGTCCTGAGTTCTAGTTTGATTGCACTGTGGTCTGAGAGACAGTTTGTTATAATTTCTGTTCTTTTACATTTGCTGAGGAGTGCTTTACTTCCAATTATGTGGTCAATTTTGGAATAAGTGCGATGTGGTGCTGAGAAGAATGTATATTCTGTTGATTTGGGGTGGAGAGTTCTATAGATGTCTATTAGGTCCGCTTGGTGCAGAGATGAGTTCAATTCCTGGATATCCTTGTTAACTTTCTGTCTCGTTGATCTGTCTAATGTTGACAGCGGAGTGTTGAAGTCCCCCATTATTATTGTATGGGAGTCTAAGTCTCTTTGTAAGTCTCTAAGGACTTGCTTTATGAATCTGGGTGCTCCTGTATTGGGTGCATATATATTTAGGAGAGTTAGCTCTTCCTGTTGAATTGATCCCTTTACCATTATGTAATGGCCTTCTTTGTCTCTTTTGATCTTTGATGGTTTAAAGTCTGTTTTATCAGAGACTAGGATTGCAACCCCTGCTTTTTTTTGTTCTCCATTTGCTTGGTAGATCTTCCTCCATCCCTTTATTTTGAGCCTATGTATGTCTCTGCATGTGAGATGGGTCTCCTGAATACAGCAGACTGATGGGTCTTGACTCTTTATCCAGTTTGCCAGTCTGTGTCTTTTAATTGGCGCATTTAGTCCATTAACATTTAAGGTTAATATTGTTATGTGTGAACTTGATCCTGCCATTATGATATTATCTGGTTATTTTGCTCGTTAGTTGATGCAGTTTCTTCCTAGCCTCGATGGTCTTTACATTTTGCCAAGTTTTTGCGATGGCTGGTACCGGTTGTTCCTTTCCATGTTTAGGGCTTCCTTCAGGGTCTCTTGTAAGGCAGGCCTGGTGGTGACAAAATCTCTAAGCATTTGCTTATCTGTAAAAGATTTTATTTCTCCTTCACTTATGAAACTTAGTTTGGCTGGATATGAAATTCTGGGTTGAAAATTCTTTTCTTTAAGAACGTTGAATATTGGCCCCCACTCTCTTCTGGCTTGTAGAGTTTCTGCCGAGAGATCTGCTGTTAGTCTGATGGGCTTCCCTTTGTGGGTGACCCGACCTTTCTCTCTGGCTGCCCTTAAGATTTTTTCCTTCATTTCAACTTTGGTGAATCTGGCAATTATGTGTCTTGGAGTTGCTCTTCTGGAGGAGTATCTTTGTGGCGTTCTCTGTATTTCCTGAATTTGAATGTTGGCCTGCCCTACTAGGTTGGGGAAGTTCTCCTGGATGATATCCTGAAGAGTGTTTTCCAACTTGGTTCCATTTTCCCCCTCACTTTCAGGCACCCCAATCAGACGTAGATTTGGTCTTTTTACGTAATCCCATACTTCTTGCAGGCTTTGCTCATTTCTTTTTCTTCTTTTTTCTTTTGGTTTCTCTTCTCGCTTCATTTCATTCATTTGATCTTCAATCGCTGATACTCTTTCTTCCAGTTGATCGAGTCGGTTACTGAAGCTTGTGCATTTGTCACGTATTTCTCGTGTCATGGTTTTCATCTCTGTCATTTCGTTTATGATCTTCTCTGCATTAATGAGTCTAGCTGTCAATTCTTCCACTCTTTTTTCAAGATTTTTAGTTTCTTTGCGCTGGGTACGTAATTCCTCCTTTAGCTCTGATAAGTTTGATGGACTGAAGCCTTCTTCTCTCCTCTCGTCCAAGTCATTCTCTGACCAGCTTTGATCCGTTGCTGGTGATGGGCTGCGCTCCTTTGCAGGGGGAGATGCGCTCTTATTTTTTGAATTTCCAGCTTTTCTGCCCTGCTTCTTCCCCATCTTTGTGGTTTTATCTGTCTCTGGTCTTTGATGGTGGTGATGAACTGATGGGGTTTTGGTATAGGTGTCCTTCCTGTTTGATAGTTTTCCTTCTGACAGTCAGAAGGACTCTCTGTTGGTCTGTTGGAGATTGCTTGAGGTCCACTCCAGACCCTGTTTGCCTGGGTATCAGCAGCAGAGGTTGCCGAAGATAGAATATTGCTGAACAGCGAGTGTACCTGTCTGATTCTTCCTTTGGAAGTGTCCTCTCAGGGGTGTACTCCACCCTGTGAGGTGTGGGGTGTCAGACTGCCCCTAGTGGGGGATTTCTCCCAGCTAGGCTACTCAGGGTCAGGGACACACCTGAGCAGGCAGTCTGTCCGTTCTCAGATCTCAACCTCCGCGTTGGGAGATCCGCGGCTCTCCCCAAAGCTGTCAGACAGAGTCGTTCGCGTCTGCACCGGCTCCCGCTACTTCCCCTGTTGGTCTTCAGCTGTGCGCTGTCCCCAGAGGTGGAGACTACAGAGACAGGCAGGCTTCCTTGAGCTGCTGTGAGCTCCACCCAGTTCGAGCTTCCCAGCGGCTTTGTTTACCTACTTAAGCCTCAGCAATGGCGGGCGCCCCTCCCCCAGCCTCGCTGCTGCCTTGCGGATAGATCGCGGCAGACTGCTGTGTTAGCAGTGAGGGAGGCTTCGTGGGCGTGGGACCCTCCCGGCCAGGTGTGGGATATATTCTCCTGGAATGCCTGTATGCTTACAGCGCAGTATTGGGGTGGGAGTTACCCGATTTTCCAGGTGTTGTGTGTCTCAGTTCCCCTGGCTAGGAAAACGGATCCCCTTCCCCCTTGCGCTTCCAGGTGAGGCGATGCCTCGCCCTGCTTCAGCTCTCGCTGGTCAGGCTGCAGCAGCTGACCAGCACCGATTGTCCGGCACTCCCTAGTGAGATGACCCCAGTACCTCAGTTGAAAATGCAGAAATCACCGGTCTTCTGTGTCGCTCGCGCTGGGAGTTGGAGACTGGAGTTGTTCCTATTCGGCCATCTTGCTCCGCCCCCCAAAACATAGAGATTTCAAAGCATAAGATATATTGCTTTATAAGATGCTGAAATATTGATGAAATTATAGTTGAGTTCACTTAAAGTCAGATAAATGACAATATTAAAAAATACTGTTAAAAGTCTTACTGTTAACATGACAGTGTTAAAGTCCCTATTGCAGCACTAGTGGGCCCTGTTTCTATTCTTACTGGTGTAATACAGCTATTTTTAAAAAAATTATTATTGTACTTTCATTTCTGGGGTACATGTGCATAATGTGCAGGTTTGTTACATGTATACTTGTGCCATGTTGGTGTGCTGCACCCATCAACTCGTCAGCACCCATCAACTCGTCATTTGCATCAGGTATAACTCCCAATGCAATCCCTCCCCCCTCCCCTCCCCGTGATAGGCCCCGGTGTGTGATGTTCCCCTTCCCGAGTCCAAGTGATCTCATTGTTCAGTTCCCACCTATGAGTGAGAACATGCAATGTTTGATTTTCTGTTCTTGTGATAGTCTGCTGAGAATGATGGTTTCCAGCTGCATCCATGTCCCTACAAAGGACACAAACTCATCCTTTTTTATGACTGCATACTATTCCATGGTGTATATGTGCCACATTTTCTTAATCCAGTCTGTCACAGATGAACATTTGGGTTGATTCCAAGTCTTTGCTATTGTGAATAATGCCGTAATAAACATATGTGTGTATGTGTCTTTATAGCAGCAAGATTTATAATCCTTTGGGTATATACCCAGTAATGGGATGGCTGGGTCATATGGTATTTCTAGTTCTAGATCCTTGAGGAATCGCCATACTGTTTTCCATAATGGTTGAACTAGTTTACAGTCCCACCAACAGTGTAAAAGTGTTCCTATTTCTCCACATCCTCTCCAGCACCTATTGTTTCCTGACTTTTTAATGATTGCCATTCTAACTGGTGTGAGATGGTATCTCATTGTGGTTTTGATTTGCATTTCTCTGATGGCCAGTGATGATGAGCATTTTTTCATGTGTCTGTAGGCTGTATGAATGTCTTCTTTTGAGAAATGTCTGTTCATATCCTTTGCCCACTTTTTGATGGGGTTGTTTGTGTTTTTCTTGTAAATTTGTTTGAGTTCTTTGTAGGTTGTGGATATTAGCCCTTTGTCTGATGAGTAGATTGCAAAAATTTTCTCCCATTCTGTAGGTTGCCTGTTCACTCTGATGGTAGTATATTTTGCTGTGCAGAAACTCTTTAGTTTAATTAGATCCCATTTGTCAATTTTGGCTTTTGTTGCCGTTGCTTTCGGTGTTTTAGACATGAAGTCCTTGTCCATGCCTATGTCCTGAATGGTATTACCTGGGTTTTCTTCTAGGGTTTTTATGGTATTAGGTCTAACATTTAAGTCTCTAATCCATCTTGAATTAATCTTCGTATAAGGAGTAAGGAAAGGATCCAGTTTCAGCTTTCTACTTATGGCTAGCCAATTTTCCCAGCACCATTTATTAAATAGGGAATCCTTTCCCCATTTCTTGTTTTTCTTAGGTTTATCAAAGATCAGATGGCTGTAGATGTGTGGTTATTTCTGAGGACTCTGTTCTGTTCCATTGGTCTATATCTCTGTTTTGGTACCAGTACCATGCTGTTTTGGTTACTGTAGCCTTGTAGTATAGTTTGAGTCAGGTAGCGTGATGCCTCCAGCTTTGTTCTTTTGACTTAGGATTGTCTTGGCAATGCGGGCTCTTCTTTGGTTCCATATGAACTTTAAAGCAGTTTTTTCCAATTCTGTGAAGAAAGTCATTGGCAGCTTAATGGGGATGGCATTGAATCTATAAATTACGTTGGGCAGTATGGCCATTTTCATGATATTGATTCTTCCTATCCATGAGCATGGTATGTTCTTTCATTTGTTTGTGTCCTATTTTATTTCACTGAGCAGTGGTTTGTAGCTCTCCTTGAAGAGGTCCTTTACATCCCTTGTAAGCTGGATTCCTAGGTATTTTATTCTCTTTGAAGCAATTGTGAATGGAAGTTCATTCATGATTTGGCTCTCTGTTTGTCTGTTACTGGTGTATAAGAATGCTTGTGATTTTTGCACATTAATTTTGTATCCTGAGACTTTGCTGAAGTTGCTTATCAGCTTAAGGAGATTTTGGGCTGAGACAATGGGGTTTTCTAAATATACAATCATGTCATCTGCAAACAGGGACAAGTTGACTTCTTTTCCTAACTGAATACCCTTGATTTCTTTCTCTTGCCTGATTGCCCTAGCCAGAACTTCCAACATCATGTTGAATAGGACTGGTGAGAGAGGGCATCCCTGTCTTGTGCCAGATTTCAAAGGGAATTTTTCCAGTTTTTACCTATTCAGTATGATATTGGCTGTGGGTTTGTCATAAATAGTTCTTATTATTTTGAGACACATTCCATCAATACCGAATGTATTGAGCGTTTTTAGCATGAAGGGCTGTTGAATTTTGTCAAAAGCCTTTTCTGCATCTATTGAGATAATCATGTGGTTTTTGTCTTTGGTTCTGTTTATATGCTGGATTACGTTTATTGATTTGTGAATGTTGAACCAGCCTTGCATCCCAAGGATGAAGCCCACTTGATCATGGTGGATAATCTTTTTGATGTGCTGCTGGATCTGGTTTGCCAGTATTTTATTGAGGATTTTTGCATCGATGTTCATCAGGGATATTGGTCTAAAATTGTTGCGTCTCTGCCAGGCTTTGGTATCAGGATGATATTGTCCTCATAAAATGAGTTAGGGAGGATTCCCTCTTTTTCTATTGATTGGAATGGTTTCAGAAGGAATGGTACCAGCTCCTCCTTGTACCTCTGGTAGAATTCAGCTGTGAATCCATCTGGTCCTGGACTCTTTTTGGTTGGTAGGCTATTAATTATTGCCTCAATTTCAGAGCCTGCTATTGGTCTATTCAGGGATTCAGCTTCTTCCCGGTTTTGTCTTAGGAGAGTGTAAGTGTCCAGGAAATTATCCATTTCTTCTAGATTTTCTAGTTGATTTGCGTAGAGGTGTTTATAGTATTCTCTGATGGTAGTTTGTATTTCTGTGGGGTTGGTGGTGATATCCCCTTTATCATTTTTTATTGCGTCTATTTGATTCTTCTCTCTTTTCTTCTTTATTAGTCTTGCTAGCAGTCTATCAATTTTGTTGATCTTTTCAAAAAACCAACTCCTGGATTCATTGATTTTTTGGAGGGTTTTTTGTGTCTCTATCTCCTTCCGTTCTGCTCTGATCTTTGTTATTTCTTGCCTTCTGCTAGCTTTTGAATGTGTTTGCTCTTGCTTCTCTAGTTCTTTTAATTGTGATGTTAGGGTGTCCATTTTAGATCTTTCCAGCTTTGTCTTGTGGGCATTTAGTGCTATAAATTTCCCTCTACACACTGCTTTAAATGTGTCCCAGAGATTCTGGTATGTTGTATCTTTGTTCTCATTGGTTTCAAAGAACATCTTTATTTCCGCTTTCATTTCGTTATGTACCCAGTAGTCATTCAGGAGCAGGTTGTTCAGTTTCCCTGTAGTTGAGTGGTTTTGATTGAGTTTCTTAGTCCTGAGTTCTAGTTTGATTGCACTGTGGTCTGAGAGACAGTTTGTTATAATTTCTGTTCTTTTACATTTGCTGAGGAGTGCTTTACTTCCAATTATGTGGTCAATTTTGGAATAAGTGTGATGTGGTGTGGTGTTGAGAAGAATGTATATTCTGTTGATTTGGGGTGGAGAGTTCTGTAGATGTCTATTAGGTCTGCTTGCTGCAGTGATGAGTTCAATTCCTGGATATCCTTGTTAACTTTCTGTGGTGTTGATCTGTCTAATGTTGACAGTGGGGTGTTGAAGTCTCCCATTATTATTGTATGGGAGTCTAAGTCTCTTTGTAAGTCTCTAAGGACTTGCTTTATGAATCTGGGTGCTCCTGTATTGGGTACATATATATTTAGGATAGTTAGCTCTTCCTGTTGAATTGATCCCTTTACCATTATGTAACGGTCTTCTTTGTCTCTTTTGATCTTTGATGGTTTAAAGTCTGTTTTATCAGAGACTAGGATTGCAACCCCTGTTTTTTTTTTTTTTTTTTTTTTTTTTTTTTTTTTTTTTTTTTTTTTTTTTTTTTGTTCTCCATTTGCTTGGTAGATCTTCCTCCATCCCTTTATTTTGAGCCTATGTATGTCTCTGCATGTGAGATGGGTCTCCTGAATAGAGCAGGCTGATGGGTCTTGACTCTTTATCCAGTTTGCCAGTCTGTGTCTTTTAATTGGAGCATTCAGTCCATTTACATTTAAGGTTAATATTGTTATGTGTGAACTTGATCCTGCCATTATGATATTAACTGGTTATTTTGCTCGTTAGTTGATGCAGTTTCTTCCTAGCCTCGATGGTCTTTACATTTTGGCATGTTTTTGCAATGGCTGGTACCAGTTGTTCCTTTCCATGTTTAGTGCTTCCTTCAGGGTCTCTTGTAAGGCAGGCCTGGTGGTGATAAAATCTCTAAGCATTTGCTTATCTGTAAAGGATTTTATTTCTCCTTCACTTATGAAACTTAGTTTGGCTGGATATGAAATTCTGGGTTGAAAATTCTTTTCTTTAAGAATGTTGAATATTGGCCCCCACTCTCTTCTGGCTTGTAGAGTTTCTGCTGACAGATCTGCTGTTAGTCTGATGGACTTCCCTTTGTGGGTAACCCGACCTTTCTCTCTGGCTGCCCTTAATATTTTTTCCTTCATTTCAACTTTGGTGAATCTGGCAATTATGTGTCTTGGAGTTGCTCTTCTCGAGGAGTATCTTTGTAGCGTTCTCTGTATTTCTTGAATTTGAATGTTGGCCTGCCCTACTAGGTTGGGGAAGTTCTCGTGGATGATATCCTGAAGAGTGTTTTCCAACTTGGTTCCATTTTCCCCCTCACTTTCAGGCACCCCAATCAGACGTAGATTTGGTCTTTTTACGTAATCCCATACTTCTTGCAGGCTTTGTTCATTTCTTTTCCTTCTTTTTTCTTTAGATTTCTCTTCTCGCTTCATTTCATTCATTTGATCCTCAATCGCTGATACTCTTTCTTCCAGTTGATCGAGTCGGTTACTGAAGCTTGTGCATTTGTCACGTATTTCTCATGTCATGGTTTTCATCCTGTCAGTTCGTTTATGGCCTTCTCTGCAATAATTATTCTGGTTATCAATTCTTCCACTCTTTTTTCAAGATTTTTAGTTTCTTTGCGGTGGGTACGTAATTCCTCCTTTAGCTCTGAGAAGTTTGATGGACTGAAGCCTTCTTCTCTCATCTCGTCAAAGTCATTCTCTGACCAGTTTTGATCCGTTGCTGGCGATGGGCTGCACTCCTTTGCAGGGGGAGATGTGCTCTTATTTTTTGAATTTCCAGCTGTTCTGCCCTGTTTTTTCCCCATCTTTGTGGTTTTATCTGCCTCTAGTCTTTGATGATGGTGAAGTACTGATGGGGTTTTGGTGTGGGTGTCCTTCCTGTTTGTTAGTTTTCATTCTAACAGTCAGGACCTTCAGCTGTAGGTCTGTTGGAGATTGCTTGAGGTCCACTCCAGACCCTGTTTGCCTGGGTGTCAGCAGCAGAGGCTGCAGAAGATAGAATACTGCTGAACAGCGAGTGTACCTGTCTGATTCTTGCTTTGGAAGCTTCCTCTCAGGGGTGTACTCCACCGTGTGAGGTGTGGTGTGTCGGTCTGCCCCTAGTGGAGGATGTCTCCCAGTTAGGCTACTCAGGGGTCAGGGACCCACTTGAGCAGGCAGTCTGTCCGTTCTCAGATCTCAACCTCCGTGTTGGGAGATCCACTGCTCTCTTCAAAGCTGTCAGACAGACTTGTTTGCGTCTGCAGGGGTTTCTGCTCCTTTTTGTTGTTGTTGTTGTTTAGCTGTGCCCTGTCCCCAGAGGTGGAGTGTACAGAGACTGGCAGGCCTCCTTGAGCTGCTGTGAGCTCCACCCAGTTCGATCTTCCCAGGGCTTTGTTTACCTACCTAAGCCTCAGCAATGGCGGGTGCCCCTCCCCCAGCCTCACCGCTGCCTTGCCGTTAGATCGCAGACTGCTGTGCTAGCAATGAGGAAGGCTCCGTGGGCGTGGGACCCTCCCGGCCAGGTGTGGGATATAATCTTCTGGTGTGCCCGTTTGCTTAAAGCGCAGTATTGGGGTGGGATTTACCCGATTTTCCGGGTGTTGTGTGTCTCAGTTCCCCTGGCTAGGAAAAGAGATTCCCTTCCCCCTTGTGCTTCCCAGGTGAGGCATGCCTCGCCCTGCTTCAGTTCTCGCTGGTCGGGCTGCAACAGCTGACCAGCACCGATTGTCCGGCACTCCCTAGTGAGATGAACCCAGTACCTCAGTTGAAAATGCAGAAATCACCGGTCTTCTGTGTCGCTCACGCTGGGAGTTGGAGACTGGAGCTGTTCCTATTCCTTATACAGCTATTGTTAATGCCAGTTGAAGTATTAAAGAATCAGGAACTGTTAGACCTGTGTGTATTAAGCAGTGAGAGCCAGGAAGTGAGGTCCAGTACAGAAGTATTCTCTTCCTCTGAGCCAGGCTTGGAAAATGCTACTTAATAAAAAGCACAGATTCCTGATGAAGCCTTGAGAAATAAAAAGGGAAGCTTTACATAGAAATGTTCATAGTCTCTCTGGAGTATATGAAGTATTAGGCTGGATGTGTTCTAAAAATATAGTTTTGGGTATAAAATGTTAACATTGCTTCAAAGTTATCCTCTAACAGGTGTCTCTGGAGCAGATGTGAGAGAGGAGCTATGGAGAGCATGGATTCACAGTGATAACTAGTATGATTGTGCTTGCTTCCCTCTTCAGACCCTTTCCTGAGCCTCGTATTTTCTTCTCTGTCTTACATTTATTCCTAGACTAGGTCTTGACACCCAGAGGGTGTGCGTCTACCTTCCTCCTATTTCTCAACCTATGACATGCTCTCATACTTGCAGATGACTCAAAACTTGGCACAGCAACATAAAAGATGGCCTGATCAAAAATCAAGCTGACATTGAGTCTGGTATGCTAGATTTAAAGCAACTAGACAAGATTAAAGGTGAAGATCTGAATTTAGATTTTTTAAAAAGAATTATTGCAATACGCGCAAGCTAAGAAAATTCTCACCAGGCAGCAGCGCCTGTGAGCAAAATCACCAGCAGCACCTGGAGATTTTAATTGACTTTATTTGCAATATGACCTTAGATTAGTGTGAAGTTTTGCTGAAGACGGAAATGTGCCCAAGGGCTAAAAAAAGGACAGTTTCCAGATCAAGGAGGATTTGATAACATTACATCTGTACTGTTATACTGCATTCAGGACACCATAATGTTTAGGTGTCATGACTAAGAATGGTAAGGAAACCTTGGTTAGGTACATTTCTGTGGCTGTCATTCTCCCTTCTACATCTAACTCCCCTTCCTCTCACCTATCACACTTTTGCCTCTCTCTCTATCCTTTTTCTTCCTTCCTCTCTACTCCATTTTCTGAAAGAGTATAGCTGCCCCTTAGTTAATACCACTGAAGGAGCTTTTGTGGTCCTGAGATGTAACTTCTCTTCCCATAAGGAACCCATCTAGCCCAAGCAGATAGTCATGTTGAATGTAAGACCCTTCCTTTTCCCAGATTGAAATAGAGGGTAGATAGGGGCATCTTGGGAGCAGAGGAGTGTTGGGAGTCAGAGAGAGAAAAACCAGGGTTTCATGGTAAGGGCCTGCCTTGGAGCTGCAATGCCAGGGGCTCCATGCTTTCTTGCATTGTAGACGGTGGACTGCAAAAGTATAAGAGTGATCTTTGATATGTGGTAGTGCTTGTTTTTCTGTGGGCAAGACAGGATCCTTGCTTTGATGCCAGTGAATAGGCTGAGACAGGAGAATTGTTATAACAACAATAACACTTAATATTTACAGAGTCATTACTATATGCCAGTGATTCCCATATATTATCTGATTTAATGTTTATAATAGTTCAGTGAAGTGATTTTAATGTTTTTATTTTATAGAACAGAATTTCAGAAAGGTTATATAAACTGCAAAAAAATCATACAATTAGCTGGTAGCAAAAGATGGACTAGACCCCACAACTGTCAGGTGACAGAGATTCTGCTCTTAACCATTACACTATTCAACCTAATTATTAATTGAATATAATCTAATTATCCTGGGGTTCCCTAAAGAGTTTCTATCAATGTTAATTTCTGAGTCAGATAACCTTCCTGTAGTTGCGAAAGATGCTAACTTTTGGGAAATATTGGTGAACTGTATATGAGGATTCTCTGTATTATTTTTGCAATTTTCGTAAGAAATTAATCAAAATAAAAGTTAAAAAATTAAAATTGAAAATAAAAAATGTTATTACAAGACAGCTTTGGAAGCTGAATGGTTATAGAAAGCTTGGAAAAGAATAGCATGAGACTTTGGCGAGTCTCTGGACTTCAATCTTTCCTTATCAATTACAGGATGGGCACCATGAAAGAGATGTGGCCTCTGAAGTCAGGCTTGGATCCAAATCCTTGCTCCAGTATCTAGCAGCTGTGTGATTTTGAGCAAGTCCTCTAATCTTTCATTGTCTTATGTAAAAAGGGTAATAAAATACCTGTCTACTGCTATATTTTATTTAGATTAATGACTTTACTATTACCTTAAAAATAAAAGATGCTCATTATTAAAATATTTAAGAAAGAAGAAAAGTATATTTTTTAATCACCCAAAATGTCACCATTCTGTTATTTAGAAGAGTAAATTTTAAAAAATATGTAGAATAGCCAACATATATAATTTATGTTTATACATTTTCATAAATGTTTATCGTTATGTAAAACCTAATACAACATCAATTGTTAATGTATCATTTCTACTTACCTTTTAGAAAAAAAATCTACCAGTTATTCTATAATGTGCCATGACTGTAGGCTACATCAGGATTTTAGAGATGTTAAATTTTGGAATTACACATTCTGAAATCAATAAAATACTTTATTATGCAATATTTATATTTACTCCATTCTAAAAAGAACTTTTTCATATTTCAATGTCTCAAATATAAAATATATATTATAATCAATACATAAGTTCAATGTATTCTTTCTTGTACTACCCTTAGCCCACATGCAACCCATCTGAATCAAGGAAATATGCATTAAACAGGTATTAAATTTATACAAAAAGTTGGAAAGATATACAACAGAATGTTATTAGTCATTAAGTACAAGATAAAGATGATTTTTTAAAAATTGTTTTTATTTCTATTTAAACATTTTTTACAATGGGCTTTTAAAAAAGCTGAGTAAGGCAGCATAATGAACCCCCAAATTTCTTGTACATTATTCAGAAGCCAAGCAGGAATATTCAACCTGAGGTAGCCATATAATTTTTATTCACTGTCCTTCCAAAGACTGGGGATCTTGGACATGGCTCCTTGTAATGGCGAACAGGAGTAGTCCTTAGTAAACTGCTCTCCCACTAGCTGCTTCATTTTAACCTCCTTCTAATTCCAAATCTATAGTCAAATTACAACATGGAAGAAGGATGCAAATAGGCTTTATCTCAATGCCAATTCTGATTGATTGGTAGTGGCTTCTGAAGCCCCGCTTGGCAAGCATTATGAGGCCAAGTTGGAGTTCAGTAAAAAAGGGTGCTGTGTGATCAGTCATGTTTGCCCGGGAGCATGGTAGCACAATGCCTGAGATTTTCTCAGCCTTCTTGTTCTCTTATCTTTAAGCATAGCACTTACTTTTTTCTACCAGCAACATTAAAAATCCTAACCAGCCTAAAGGCTATACTGAATCCCTGTATTATGGTTATTTATGCTAAACTAAATCTTTTCTAGAAAAGTCATAATGCAAGTTTGAAAGACTAAAGAATGGCACAGTTTGGCATTTGTTTTAGAGATATGGTCACACTATCTTGCCAGACTGGACTCAAACTCCTTGGCCCAAGTGATCTTTTCACCTCCCAAAGTACAGGAATTATAGGCATGAGCCACTGTGCCTGGATAAAATTTCAAATAAATTGAATTATACAACATCAATTTTGTATATATGTGGCTGGCTACTTTTACTCAGAATAATGCTTTTGAGATATATCCAATATCTCAATTGGATATATGTAAAATATTAATTGCAATATTAGCAGTTAGTGAAATATTAATTGCAATATTAGCAGTTAATTCTTTTCCATTTCTGAGTAGTATTTCATTATATGAATAAACTGTAATTGGCTTATCCATTCTCCTGATTATTGATATCTAGGCTGTTTTCAGTTTTTGGCTAGCTATTATGAATGAAATCTGCTATGAACACTCTTGTACAAAGCTTTCTGTGGACATATGTTTTCATTTCTCTTTGATAAATACCTAGGATTGAATTACCAGGTCCTAAAGTACATTCATGTCTAAAATTTAAAATAAATTGGTAGCTTTACACCATTCTGATTAATGTAGTGCTCAAAACAAAAACAGACATTCATTGTGCTTGGAGAGGTAAAGAGAAAGGCATAGCTCAAAATAGCATGAATTTAAAAGGGCTCGGGGGGCAGGCACCATGACTCAGGCTTATAATCCCAGCACTTTGGTAGGCTGAAGCAGGAGGATCACTTGAGCCCAGGAGTTTGAGATAAGGCTGGGCAAAGTAGTGAGACTCTGTCTCTACTAAAAACAAACTATCGAATGGCCTGAGGGATGGAGAGTGACTGCAAATAGACATGGAATTTTTTTTTGGGTGATGGAAATTTTCTAGAATTAGATATTGATGATGGTTGCACAACTGTGTGAACATACTAAATATCAGTGAATTGTATACCTTAAAATGGCGACTTTTATGTGGCTCACATCTGTAATCCCAGCACTTTGGGAGGATGCGGTGGGGGGATCACTTGAGGACAGAAGTTTGAGACCAGCCTGGCCAACATGGTGAAACATTGCCTCTACTAAAAATACAAAAATTAGCCAGGTGTGGTGGTGTGCACCTGTAATCTCAGCTACTCAGGAGGCTGAGGCATGAGAATCGCATGAGCCCAGGATCCGGAGGTTACAGTGACCCTGCACCACTGCACTCCAGCCTGGGTGACAGAGCAAGACTCTGTCTCAAAAAATAATAATAAAGCTGATATTTAAAAGTGCCACTTTGTAGACTAATAGATAATCTTTTGTGGGTCACTCAGTCCTGCATTCTTGTCTGGTTTTCTTACTCCTCCTCTTCCTGGAGCCCATTTTGGTTCTCATCTACAGTGGTTGATTGTCACCAGGATCCTACAATGTGAGCAAAGACAGAGAAGCCGTAGCTTTTCTCTGATGCCACTCCAGACCACCTGAAGTATGTCCAAAGAAATAACAGTTACTCATCTGTGCAGTGGCAAGTTTAAGTAATATTATTTTGAAAGTAATATCGTTTTGAAAGTAAAAAGGAGTATATGTATATCAAAACATCACATTCTACAACTTAAATATATATAATTTTTAATTGCCAATTATAATTGACAAACATTTCCACAATAAAGCTGGAAAACATAATAAAAAGTAAAATGGAAAAGGTGTCTGTTTTGAAATTTTCCAAACATCTAATATTCACCCAAGCTATCATTATTATTATTTCTATTGTATTAATATTTTAGGTACGATTTGTGTTTGCAGTATATACTAAAGTTTTTATTTTAATTCTGTAGTAATTACTTCAAACAAAAATATCTGTGGTCATTACTTTTTTTAAAAAAATGTACACGTCCTAAATGCTTCAGTCAAAAACTAATGGCTAAGTAAACTATATTTCCTAAGTCAGCTATATATGCACTTAGTATGCAGCTATTAAATATTATATTCAAGAAGAGTGTACAGTAGCATAGAAAATAGCTAAATTGTGTTTTGTTTTAATTTTTAATTTATGGGGGTACATAGTAGATGAATATATTTGTGGACTACAGATATCTAAGTTGTTAAGTAAAAATATAGGAATTGTTTATTTTCTTTTTCAACTTTTAGGTTCAAGGAGTACATGTGTGAGTTTCTTACATGGGTAAATTGTGTGTTGCTGGAGTTTGGTATACAAATGATTTCATCACCCAGGTAGTGAGTATAATATGTGAAAAGCAATTTTTTAGCCCCAACTCTCACCTTCCTCCTATCCTCCACCCTCCACCACAAGACCCTGGTGTTTTTTGTTCCCCTCTTTGTGTCCGTGTGTACTCAATGTTTAGCTCCCACTTATAAGTGAGAAAATGTGATATGTGGTTTTCAGTTCTGGTGTTAATTTGCTTAGGTCGATGGCCTCAGACTCCATCCATGTTGCTGCAAAGTACGTTTCATTCTTTTTTATGGCTATGTAGTATTCCATGGTGTATATGTACCACATTTCCTTTATGCAGTTCACAATTAATGGGCATCTAGGTTGATCCCATGTCTTTGTTATGGTGAATAATGATGCAATGAACATAGGAGTGCATGTGTCTTTTTGGTAGAGTGATTTATATTCCTTTTGGTATAGATCCAATAATGGGATTCCCGGGTCCCCATGCACACCAGACAGAATGGTAGTTCTAGTTTTAAGTTCTTTGAGAAATTTCCAAACTGTTTTACATAGTGGCTTAACTAATGTACATTCTTACCAGGAGTGTAAGTATGCCCTTTTCTCTGCAACCTCACCAACATCTGTTATTTTCTTCTTACTAATAGCCATTCTGACTGATGTGAGATGATATCTCATTGTAGTTTTGATTTGCGTTTCTCTAATGATTAGTGATGTTGAACATTTTTTCAAATGTTTCTTGGCCACAAGTGTGTGTTCTTTTGAGAAGTGTCTGATCAAGTCCTTTGCCCATGATTTTTTTTAATGGAGGTGTTTGCTTTTTGCTTGTTAATTTAAATTCCTTTTAGATTCTGGATATTTGACCTTCATTGGATGCATCATTTGTAAATATTTTCTCCCATTCCATAGGTTGTCTCTTTACATGGTTAATAGTTTTTTTGCTGTGCAAAAGTTGTTTAGTTTAATTGGATGCCATTTGTCAATTTTTGCTTTTGTTGCAATTGCTTTTGGCGTCTTCATCATGGATTCTTTGCCTGTTCCCATGCCCAGAATGGTATTGCCTAGGTGATCTTCCAGGGCTTTTATAGAGTGGGGTTTTACATTTAAGTATTTAATCAATTTTGAGTTGATTTTTGTATACAGTGTAAGAAAGGGGTCCAGTTTCAATCTTCTGCATATGGCTAGCCAGTTATCACAGCACCATTTACTGAATAGCGACTGCTTTCCCCATTGATTGTTATTGTCATCTTTGTCGAAGATGAGATGATTGCATGTGTGCAGCTTTATTTCTGGGTTCTCTAACATGTTCCTTTGGTTTATACCACCACCATGCTGCTTTGGCTACCGTGGCCTTATAGTATTGTTTGCAGTCAGGTAGTGTGATGCCTCTGGCTTTGTTGTTATCGCTTAGGATTGTTACAGCTATTCAGGCTCCTTTTTGGTCCCATATGAATTTTAGAATAGTTTTTTTCTAATTCTGTGAAGAATATCATTTGGTAGTTTGACAGTAATAGCAATGAACCTCTAAATTGCTTTGGGCAGTATGGCCATTTTAACAGTACTGATTCTTCCTTTCCCTGAGCACGGAATGTTTTTCCATTTGTTTGTGTAGTCTCTGATTTCTCTCAGCAGTGTTTTGTAATTCTTGTTGTAGAGACCTTTCACCTCCCTGGTTATTTGTATTACTACATATTTTGTTCTTTTTTGGCTGTTGTGAATGGTGTCATGTTCTTGATTTGGCTCTCAGCCTGGATGTTATTAGTGTATAGAAATGCTACTAGTTTTTGTACTTTAATTTTGTATCCTGAAACATTACTGAAGTGTTTTTTTTTTTTTTTTAAATCAGTTATAGAAGCCCTTGGGCAGTGACTATGGAGTTTTCCAGGTATAGAATAATATTGTCTGTGAATAGAGATAGTTTGACTTTCTCTGTTCCTATTTGGATAGCATTCATTTCTTTCTCTTGCCTGATTGCCCTGGCTAGCACTTCCAGTATTATGTTGAATAGGAGTACTGAGGGTGGATATCCTTGTCTTGTTCTGGTTCTCAGGGGAAATGATTTCAGCTTTTCCCATTCAGTATGATGTTGGCTGTGGGTTTCTCATAGATGGTTCTTATTATTTTGAGGTGTGTTCCTTTGATGTCCAGTGTGTTGAGAATTTTTAACATGAAGTGATGTTGAATTCTATCAAAAGCCCTTTCTGTGTCTACTGAGATGATCATGTGGTTTTTGTTTTTAGTTCTGTTTATGTGATGAATTACATTTATTAATTTGCATATTTTGAAACAGCAACCTTGCATCCCAGGAATAAAGCCTACTTGATCATGGCATATTAGCTTGTTGGTGTGCTAATGGATTTTGGTTTTCTAAGATGTTGAGGATTTTTGCTTCTATGTTAATCAGGCATTCTGGCCTGAAGTTTTCTTTTTTGTTGTGTCTGTGCCAGGTTTTGGTATCAGAATGATGCTTGCCTACTCAGGAGGCTGAGGTGGTAGGATTGCTTGAGCTCAGGAGGTCAAGGCAGCAGTGAGCTGTGATCATATCACTGCACTCCAGCCTGGACAACACAATGAGACACTGTCTCAAAAAAAAAAAAAAATATATAATGCTGGCTTCATAGAATGAGTTAGGGAGGAGTCTCTCCTCCTTGATTTTTTGAATCATTTCAGTAGGCTTAGCACAAGCTCTTCACTATATTCCTGGTAGAATCTGGCTGTGAATCTGTCTGGTCTAGGGCTTTCTCTGGCTAGTAGGTTTTTATTACTGATTCAATTTCAGGACTCATTATTCATCTTCAGGATTTCAATTTGTTCCTGGTTCAATCTTGTCAGGTTGTAGTTTCCAGGAATTTATTCATTTCTTCTGTTTCTAGCTTGTGTGCACAGAGGTGTTGTTAATAGTTTCTAAGGTTTTTTTTTGTTTTTTGTTTTTTTTTTGGATATGTGTGGGGTCATAGGTAGTGTCATCTATGTCATTTCTGATTGTGTTTATTTGGATCTTCTCTCTTTTTTTCTTTAATAATCTGGTGGCCTATTAATCTTATCTTTTTCATAAAACCTACTTTTGGTTTGCTGATCTTTTGTATGGATTTTATCATCTCAGTTTCATTCAGTTCAGCTCTGATTTTTAGTACTAAGCTTCCTCTTAACACTGCTTTAGTTGTGTCCCAGAGATTCTGGTATGTTGAATCTTTGTTTTCATTAGATTCAAAGAATTTTTTATTTCTGTCATAATTTCATTCTTTACCCAAAAGCCATTCAGGAGCAGGTCGTTTCATTTCCATATAACTGGATAATTTTGAGAGATCTTCTTGGGATTTATTTCTATTTGTATTGCATTGTGGTTCAACAGTGTAGTTGGTGTGATTTTGATTTTTTTTTTAATTCATTGAGAATTGGTCTATGGAAGAGTGTGTGGCCATTTGTGTAAATAAGCAGAATGTATATTCTATTATTGCTGTGTGGGATGTTCTTTAAATGTCTTTTAGGTCCATTTGGTCAAGTGTCAAGTTGAGGTCCTGAATATGTTTGTTAGTTTTCTGCTTCAATAATCTAACACTCTCAGTGAGGTCTTGAAGTCTCCAACTATTATTGTGTGGTTATTTAAGTCTCCTCCTAGGTCTCTAAGAACTTACTTTATGAATCTAGGTGCTCTAGTGTTGGGTGCATATATATTTAGGATAGTTAAGTCCTCTTATTGAATTGAATGCTTTATCATTTATGCAATGTCTTTGTCCTTTTTGATCAATGGTTGTTTAAAGTCTTCTTTGTCTGAAATAAGAAGAGCAATCCTTCCTCTTTTTTGTTTTCTGTTTTCTTGGTAGATCTTTCTCCCTCCCTTTACTTTCAACCTATGGGTGTCATTGTATATATGATGGGTCTCTTAGAGACAGCATATAGTTGGGTCTTGCTTCTTTATCCAACTTGCCACTCCTTATCTTTTAAGTGGGACATTTAACCATTTATTTTCGCATTAATAATCACATTTTTGGATTTGATTATGTCATTGTGTTGTTAACTGGTTGTTATGAGACTTGATTGTATAGTTCCTTTATAGTGTCAATGGCCTATGTACTTAAGTGTGTTTTTGTGATGACCTGTAATGGTCTTTTGTTTTAATGTTCATAGTGCATTAAAGACCTCTTGTAAGGCAAGTCTGGTGGTAATTAATTCCCTTAGTGTTTTCTCGTCCGAGCTGGGTTTTATTTCTCCTTTACTTATGAAGCTTAGTTTGGCTGGATATAAAACTATTAGTTGGACTTTCTTTTCTTTAATAATGCTGAATGTAGGGCTGCAATCTTTTCTGGCTTGTAAAGTTTCAGTCTGCTTGAGAACCATTCTTAGAAATCTAGTGTGGTCATTTGAAGGTAAGAAGGCACTCTGGCTTTTAGAGTGGCTAGAGTTCTTGCTCTAGTTCTTTCTCATCTTTGTGGGCTAATGTTCCTTTGATCTTTGAAGTTGCTACCTTTTGGATAGACTGTTTGCTTTTATATTATTTGATACCCTTAGGGGGTTGACTGTGGAATAAGTTGTGTTTAGTCAATTGGCTTCATTTCTGGGTCCATTCTCAATGCCTTCTTTTCAAAGATCTGTTCAGAGTATTCCAGTCTACTTGATGGTCTGATCTCTTGGTGGGATAAGCTCTTCCTGGATGCAACTAGTTGCCCACCTTGGCTCTTCCTTCTGCATTGTTCCTATGACATGATCCTAATTGTGTAGTGTAAACAAATTAGAATACAACTTTAAGATATGCCAAAATGTTAATAGTGCCTATCTTTGGGCAATTATATACTTTTACTTCCTGAACTTTCTAAGTTAACTAGATTTTACTTAATTTTTTTTTTATTTCCATAGGTTTTTGGGAACAGGTTGTATTTGGTTACATGAGTAAGTTCTTTAGTGGTGAGCCTATCTAAATTCAAACATTATTGAAAAGGAAACTTCTTTTCTATTTTGCTTCTTAAGGAAATGGAAGAACCAGGAGATGGAGTTCTTCTCTACAATATGGTAGCATCCCAATTGTCGCTATTCATGTTCTGATGGTTTCTAGCTTTTGTCCTAACTGCAAATCTAATTGAAACCCTAAAAGACTCTCTGACACACGAATAAATAAGAATATCTTACAGTAAGCCAACCACAAAGACTAGATAATTTAAAAGTCTTGATAAATACCATATATGTGTCTAATATTTCACACTAACTTCTGTTTCAGAAAATATAATAATTGCAGTTTAGTTTATCTTAAGTTTTTTACAAAATAGTACTAGTTTCACCTTTTTTTTTTTTTTTTTTTTTTTTTTTTTGAGATGGAGTCTCATTCTGTCCTCCAGGCTGGAGTGCAGTGGCACAATCTCAGCTTACTGCAAGCTCCACCTCCCAGGTTCATGCCATTCTCCTGCCTCAGCCTCCTGAGTAGCTGGGACTACAGGCATCTGCCACCACGCCCAGCTAATTTTTTGTATTTTTAGTAGAGACGGGATTTCATCATGTTGGCCAGGATTGTCTTGATCTCCTGACCTCGTGATCCACCTGCCTCAGCCTCCCAAAGTGCTGGGATTACAGGCGTGAGCCACCGTGCCTGGCTCAAACTGCATTTTTTTCTAGAGATAGAAGTTCTCTTTTAAGTTCATGTTGTTGGCAGAATTCAGTTTCTTGTGGTTATAGAACTGAATCCCCCTTTTCTTGTCTGCTGTCAGCCATGGACTTCTCTAAGCTCCTGGAGGCCATCTATGCTTCCTGGCCCTCTCACAGGCCCTTCCGTAACACAGCAGCTTACTTCTTCAAGGCCAGAAGTGGAATCACTCCAGTTTATTGAGACTAAGTCTTATCTAATGAAATGTAATAATAGGAGTGACTATCTCATTGCCTTTGCCATATTCAGTTGGCTAGAAATAAGTCACAAGTTTAACCCAAATCCAAGTGAAGGCAATATACATAGGAGTAAGTCATTGGGGTAGGTCACCTAGGGTGTGTCTGCCACAACTAGGAATTCTTCTTCTAGCTATATATTGCAGAATAAAATCACACATGTGCACAAGCACATATTTACATGGCTATTAACTGCAGAAATATTTGTTTTATCAAAAATTTGGAAACTATTAAATGTCCCTCAGTAGGGGAATGGATAAATAATTTGTATATAGTCATAGCATGGAATACTTATTGCATTTAATACTGATGATCCATATATTGTATGAATCAATATGGCTACACTATAAATACCTAAACAAAAAGAGGTAGCAATATTTGTTCTCTGGCATTTTTAGCTCTACATGCACCTTAAGGATGTGAACAAACTGAGAAAGGACCTGTATTGAAGGCTAATGGGGGAGTGTTATCAGTGTTGTCCTAATTACAAATCAATTGATATCCTAAATGACTCTCTGGCACACAAATAAATAAGAATATCTTACAGTAAGCCAACCACAAAGCCTAGATAATTTAAAAGTCTTGATAAAGACCACATATGTGACATATATTTCACACTAACTTCATGGCAAGTAAACTTATTGAGTTATCAGTGTTTTGGCCATCTACTCATCACTCCAAGGAGGATTTCATGAGAACCACTTGAAAAACTTTACCTATATCTCTGTAGTTTGAGTGCTAAAAGAAATCAGTATTTGAGTCCCACTTGTGGAAGGCTGAGGGAACAAGTTGTAACTAGAGGAGCTCTGGCCTGGTGGCAAAATTATAATATGGCTGTGTTTAAAACAAACTGTACTTTCACTGAAAGTATGAGAAATGTGAGTATTCCTGTGTAACAAGTGTCATTCCAACAGAAGGGGGCTATTCTGCGTTAACATTACAATGGATCCCATACAAGAGTGCCCAGAAAGTATTAAGATCCCATCAGAAAGTAAGACCATTAGAAGCGTGGAACCTGATGGGGACCTCAAAAGTAATAGCTAAAGGGGGCATTGTCCATAGTCAGATGTTACCAGTAAGGGATCATGAAGGAACCTGCCTAAGCACCCTGTGAGGGAAGGAGTTGCCAATTTTTTATCTGCTGTGTTGAGGGTCCTGATTTCAGATGGCAACTATACCTGTCGCCAAGTCATCTTAACTTTTTTTCTTCCTTTCTCCTCTATATTCCTGTAGGTGCTGGAGGGAGTATTTAGTGTGCAGGGTAAAGGGTGGGGAAAGAAAAGAGTAAAGATGACTATGGGCTTCTTCACCTGAGGCAGACCAGAACTAAGGAAAGGGGAGACCTTCATCAAAGGGCACAAAATTTCCATCAGACACAGGGAATAAAAGAGAAAAGTTTTGAACTAAGTAAAGATTCGAGTTTTGATATTACACGATGTAACCTTTCAGTGACAGAAACTGAACAGATCTCACATGTGAAAGAAATCTCCAAAGCTGTGAGATCTTCCCAAGATATCCTAAGAGATGGGAGAAAATAATTCCTTCAAGTAGATTTAAAAGATCAGTGGGAAAAAGAATAAAGCAGCTTTCTACTTCTGACCTATAAAATCAAATTCATTCAATAAGCTTACTTGCCACTAATAGTGTTGGATCAGAATTCTTACCATCGATTTTCCAGTTTTCACCTAAGTGGAGACTCCCATTGTTGGCAACATAGGCCCTACCAGTCTTCACAGGGATGCACCATGAACATCACATAGCCTTTCCATCCAACTGTCCTTGCTCTTATCCATCTTGTTGCCAAAAAAGGGTGCTTTTTGGAGCGTCCTCAAGACAATTCTAAGATCAAAGGGGACACGTAGACATTTGGAAAGGTGGTGAAATGGAACCCTAAACCTTGAATATTCAATTGCACACAGTCAAGCCCCTTAATCTGGGGCAGTGGAGAGTGTACACTCTGAACACACCAGCTCAGGCTGGTTTCTGTCTCCTACAAGCAGCTGTCTTAATTAATTTATCCAATGAATTCATTTGTCAGTCTTTGACAAGAGTATGAAGGAGGCTTTATGGAAAGGTTCATTTGTTCAGTTGGCCTCAATATTCTAGATAAAAAGTACACATCACGTATTAACTTGTTACAAGCAAGTTGTGTTAACAGAGTCTGTAGAGTGCAGAAGTCTATTTTATTAAATCTTTTTTTAGTTATTCAAAATTATTTATTATCAGCTTGCATTGCATCAGGGACTCCTGTAGGCATGGAAGATACAGCAGCGAATAATACAGATAAAGTGCCTGTCCTTATGGAATCTATGTTATTGTAGATGGAGATGGGGAATAGACAACAGAAAATAAAGATAGTAAATATAAAGAAAGTATACAATGCAATAAAATGAGATATGCTATGATGAAAACAACTACAGAAAAATAAGGCCATGGGATATATATAATAGGAATGTGTGCTCGGGGGATGGTACAGCAGTTTAGACCTCTCGAGGAGCATTGGCAGCAATGACATCAATCAGTGTTAGTAGTTGGAACTGTGGGGAACTTAGTGGAGGAAGTTTTCACTTGCCAGCAGTGGTGAGCACTTCCAGATCCTAGCAGCAAAGAGTGGTAACAACTCCTTTATCTCTGGGAAACATCCACTTTTCCCCTTTAACACCTTTGTAACACCCCTGTAACCAATTATCTGCATTAAATCCCTCTCTGCCTAAAATACTTAGAGTGATTTACGTTTCTGGACCAGACACTTCACTGGTAATACCTTGGAAGAGCAAAGATCCTCCTAGCCTTCAGAAATAGATAAAATCAGGGTTCTCTTTTTCTCTCTATTTGCCACCTTTGTAGGGTGGTCTCACTTTTTATCTCTAAAGAAACATGGCTTTCATGAAACAGTCCTTAAATCTGGTAATTAGCAGTAGTGGGTACTGGTTAAGAATATGTACTCTTGAATCAAACTGCCTCAATTCAAATCCTGGCTCTACCAGGAGCTGTATGATGTCAACCAAGTTGTTGAATCTCTTTTGCCAGATTCTTCATCTGCAAAATGGGAATATTAATGATTATACTTCATAGGAGTTTGTGAGAATACATTAGATTCTGTATATAAAGTTCTTAGAATAATCTATGGCACATAGCACATATAAAAGTGGCTGGGAAAAAGAATTTGATTTTTCTTTCAATAGAAATTGAACATTTTTCCATGTTAATGGATTGGAAGATGTAATATTATTAAGATGACAATACTACTCAAAGTGATCTACAGATTTATCGCAATCTTGATCAACATCACAGCTGATTCTTTTTTAAGAATTGACAAGGAGTCCTAAAATTCACATGGAAATGCAAAGGGACCCAGAATAGCCAAAGCAGTATTGGAAAAACAAAACAAACAAACAAACAAACAAAAAACGAAGTTGAAGGATTCACACTTCCTGATTTTGAAGCTTACTACAAAGTTACAGTAATAAAGGATTTGTTGTACTAGTAGAAGGATAGACATATAGATCAACATGTACTTACATTTGTGGTCAGTTAATTTTCAACAAAGGTGTATAGGCTGTTAAATGGAAAATAATAGTTTTTTTCAACAAATGGTGCTTGGACAACTGGATGTCCACATGCTAAACACATGCTGGAATATTCACTTGACAGAATTAATGGATGGATGGATGGATGGATGGATGGATGGATGGATGGATGGACTGACAAATGGATGGATGGATGGATGAATAAAAGAGTGGGTGAGTTAGTGGATGAATGAGTGGATATATAAATGGGTGAGTGGGTAGATGGGTGGAGGATGGATGGAGGATGGAAGGATGGATGGACAGATAGATGGATAGACTAACGAATGAATAGATGGATGAATGAAAGAGTGGGTGGGTTGGGGTGAATGAGTGGATATATAAATGGGTGAGTGGGTAGATGGGTGGAGGATGGATGGAGAATGAACGGGTGAATGGATGGATGGATGGAGGATAGATAGGTGGATGGGTAGATGAAAGGGTGGATGAATGGGTAGGTGAGTGCATGGATGAATAGATGTGTGGATGGGTGATAGGGTAGGTGGGTGAGTGAGTAGGTGGGTGGATAGATGGATTGATGGGTAGATGGGCAGGTGGATGGACTGACGAATAGACAGATGCATAAATGAAAGACTGCGTGGTTGAATGGATAAATGAGTGGATACATGAATGGGTGAGTGGGTAGATGGGTGGAGGATGGATAAAGAATGGATGGATGGATGGATGGATGGATGGATGGATGGATGGATGGAGGATAGATAGGTAGATGGGTAGGTGAATGGGTAGGTGAGTACACAGATAAATAAATATATGAATGGGTAAGAGGGTGAGTAGGTGGGTGGATGGCTGTACGGAGGGATGGACCGACAGACGGACCGACTGATGGTCTAAATCACAAAACCTTCCTTTGGTAGCATGTCCTCATTTTTGTTTACACTTACATGTATTCAACATCAACTTCATGGTAGGTAAACCTCCAGGTTCCATGTTAAGCCCTCAATAAAACAGGAAATGATTACACAGCAAAACCCACTACTTCTGCTCCCAGAAGTAAAACCTTAAATGGTAGGCGTAGACATTGTGAGGCAGCCCTCAAACCAGAAAGTGTTATCTTCTTAACTTCTTAAAATCTCTTTGTTTTATAAAATAGAATTCAAAATAAAAAAAAAAGAATGAAATTGAACCCCTACCACACATCATATGCAAAAATTAACTCAAAATAAATGATAGACCTAAATGTAAGAGCTACAACTATAAAACTTAGAAGAAAGTGTAAGGGCAAACATTCATTAGCTTGAGTTAGGTGATACTTTCTTAGTTAAGACACTTAAAGCACAAAAACAAAAGAAAAATAGTTAAAATGAACATTGAAATTAAAATATTTTTTGCTGCATAGGATACTATCAAGTAAATAAAAAGATAACGTACAGAATAGGAGAAAATTTTGCACATCATATAACTGATAAGGGATAAGCAACTATGATGTATAAAGACCCATAATTCAACAATAGAAAGACAAAAAACCCATTTTTAAATTGGACAAAGGATCTGCTCCAAAAACATGTACAAATGACCCCTGAGCATATAAAAAGATGCTCATCATTAGTCATCAAGTAAATTCAAATAAAAATCACAATCAGATAATCACTTCCTATCTACTGGAATGGCTGTAATAAAAAATATAGACAATAACAAGTATAAGCAAGGATATGGATGAATTGAAACCTTCATATATTGCTACTGGAAAAGTAAAATAGTACAGTCATTTTGAAAAATATTTTGTCAGTTCCTCAAAATACTAAATCTAGAGTTACCTTCAGTACTTAAACTTTGCCTGGGAGAATAAATAACACTGCTGGCTTGCCTCTTTCAGCAAGTTCTTCCTAATGCATTTCTTAAATTAAGTAGTGTGAGTGGTAGCTTGCCTCTAAGCAGGGTGATTCAAGGGAAATACAAACGTTTGCACACAAACCAAACACTTATACATGAAAGTTTATAATGGCTTTATTTATAATTTCCCCAAATTGGAAAGAACTCAAATGTCCATCAACTCATGAATGGCTAAACTATGATATGTTTATACAATGGAATGTTATTCTTCAATAAAAACTTGTCTTCCATGAATACTCACTGCTCTCTGCCCTTTTCTAGGTTCCCCTGAAGACTCCAGAAACCCTAGCATGTGAGGACCATGGCTTAGATGAATGATTCCCAAATATGAAGTCTTGCCATGTCAGAATCATCTGGGATCCTTGGCGGGATACATATTCCTGTGAACAACCCTCAGAGAATACAAATGGGTTTGTGATGGGGCCTAGGAATCAGATTTTAATAGGCTCCACAGGGTTGAGGACTCCTCCAACTCTGTCATGCAAGTTCTTTTAGAAAAAAAATGCAGTAGACTGGCTTTTATCCTGAGAGTAGGTACTCAAAGGCACCAAGGACAGAGGGTTTTCTGATTTGAATCAAGTGAACAGAATAATTGTGACGTGTATCTGCAGTTTGCATCTATATTTTGCTATACCACTTATGAAGTCATTCTAGATTTATTTTTTGCACAGATGAGGAAAGTGATGCAAGTGTTATGCAGCAAGTCAGGAACCTCAGAAAGACTTGAACTCAACACTTGACTTCCTGTCCAGGGATAAGCCACCACACCCATTACTTAATTTAAATGACGCATTAGAAAGAACTTGCTGAAAGGGGCAACCCAAGGGTTTTTTTTTTTTTTTTTCTCCCAGGTAGGAAAGAGAAACTGCCTGCCTGAATGTTGTCTCTGCCTGCCTGAATGTTGTCTCCGCTGCTAAGATCTCTGTTATCAGCCTCAACCTTCGAGTAGGCTGAATTCCAGTGCTTTGGAGGCATGGATTCCCTGAGCCTTTGTGAAATGAAACCGGCTCCTGTGGAAGAAGAAACTATTATTATGGGTTATTTTTCATTCAGTATTTAAAGGGTAACCTCTAAGAGCAATGAAAAGCCATTTTTATAATAACAAAAATGGAAAAAAACTAATAATCTCACCGTATAAACACCTAAAAAAGAAAGCATATTATGGCACTATGGACAGAATCATGAATATATTATTTGCATTTACTTGCACATTTCTTTGAGGGTAAATTCTTAAAAGTTTTTTTTTTCAGGCAAAGCATTATTTAGATTTCAAGATTTTTTGTCAATAAATAATATTAAAATATGTATATCAATTCACATTTCCACTAACAATGTGGGAGAGTTCATACTTCCCCCACATTATTTACAACGACATTTAGAGTTCATAACGCAGCTAATCTCCCACTCATTGGTGAGAGACTGAGCTTTCCCCATAATATAGGAACAAGATAGAGGTGCCTGCTTTCACTATTGCTGTTCGATGTTATAGTGGAAGTTCTCGCTATAACAATTACACTAGAAAAAAAATAAAATGCATCCAAATTATAAAGGAGTAAGTGAAATTAGACACAGATAGCATCATCCTATATGTAGAAAATTGCAAGGAATCCACAAAAAATCTACTGAAGCTAATAAACAAATTAGGCAAATTTGCAAGGTACAAGATCAACACATAAAAATCAGTTGTATTTCTATATATCAGCAACATATCATTTCTAAAACTTGCTGAGAAAACAATAGCATCCAAAGGAATAAAATACTTAGGAATAAATGTAACCAAAGAGGTATAAGACTTGCACACTGAAAAAAATACAAAACATTGCTGAATGAAATTAAGGAAGCCCTAAATAAATGGAAAGGCACCCTGGGTTCATGGATTAGGAACTTCATATTGTTAAGACAGAAATACCACAAAAGCAACGTACAGATTTAATGCAATCTCTATAAAAATTCCAATCACCATTTTTGGAGAAATGGAACAGTCAATCTTCAAATTTGTATGGTATTTCTAGAGGCACCAAATAGCAAAAATAATGTTAAAAATAGAAAGTCAGAGGATTCACACTTCCCAATTTCAAAACTTACTACAAAGCTACAGTAATCAAAGCAATGTGGTATTGGCATAAAAATAGATATACAGACCAATGGAATTAAACACATTCCAGAAATAAATTCATACATCTATAGTCAGTGGATTATCCATAAATTTAGCAGGACTATTGAAGGAGTATTCTTTTCAACAAATGGTTTTAGAACTACTGGATATCCACAAGCAAAATAAAGAAGTTGAACTCTTACCTCACACCAAATACAAAAATCAACTCAAAATGGATCAATAACCTAAATATAAGAGATAAAACTATAAATATCTTATAAAAAACATACAGGTAAATCTTAATAACCTTGGATTTGGCAATGGATTCTTATATATGATACCATATGTATAAGCAACAAAATAATCTTGTAATTGAGAGATTGGAGGCTCACTAAATAGAGAAGAATGACTATGAATTGATACTGATATTACTGTTTAAAAGTTTCAATTAAAAATTAACTTATACCTGGGAAAAAATAAAAATAAAAAATAAATTAGAAATAACTTAAAACTTGAACAAAATTATCATCATAATTATTATTATTATTATTATTATTATTATTATTATTATTTGAAACAGAGTCTCACTCTGTTACCCAGGCTGGAGTGTGGTGGCACAATCTCGGCTCACTGTAACCTCTGACTCCCAGGTTCAAGCAGTTCTCCCTGCCTCAGCCTCCCAAGTAGCTGGGATTACAGGTGCCCACCACCACTCCTAGCTAATTTTTGTATTTTTAGCAGAGGCAGTGTTTCACCATGTTGGCCAGGCTGGTCTTGAATTCCTGACCTCAGGTGATCCACCCGCCTCGGTCTCCCAAAGTGCTGGGATGAAAGGAGTAGACTATCGTGCCCTGGCCAATATTATTATTAAGACTATTTTTATAAAACTCATAGATGCATGCCTCCAAATCAAGGGCTGTTTACCAGTTATCTGCCTTGTCAGGAATCTCGGAATTCTGAGTGTGTGCCTCATCTAGGTTCCCTCAGATATGTTGTCAGAGTTCTCTGGGATGTGGAAATATCATTTCCATTCTCTGTGAGTCAGAGTTACGAAGCCTGTTTTTTTTTTTTTTTATTATACTTTAAGTTCTAGGGTACATGTGCATAACGTGCAGGTTTGTTACATATGTATACTTGTGCCATGTTGGTGTGCTGCACCCATCAACTCGTCAGCACCCATCAATTCATCATTTATATCATGTATAACTCCCCAATGCAATCCCTCCCTCCTCCCCCCTCCCCATGATAGGCCCCAGTGTGTGATGTTCCCCTTCCCGAGTCCAAGTGATCCCATTGTTCAGTTCCCACCTATGAGTGAGAACATGCGGTGTTTGGTTTTCTGTTCTTGTGATAGTTTGCTAAGAATGATGGTTTCCAGCTGCATCCATGTCCCTACAAAGGACGCAAACTCATCCTTTTTTTTGGCTGCATAGTATTCCATGGTGTATATGTGCCACATTTTCTTTTTTTTTTTTTTTTTTTGTATACATATCTGAATCAATAATTGACCAACTTTACTATTTTTGCTTTATTCTAAGCATTCTGTGTCACTTCATTTTATTTATTTTTTTTTTTATTATTTTTTTTTTTTATTATACTTTAAGTTCTAGGGTACATGTGCATAACGTGCAGGTTTGTTACATATGTATACTTATGCCATGTTGGTGTGCTGCACCCATCAACTCGTCAGCACCCATCAATTCATCATTTATATCATGTATAACTCCCCAATGCAATCCCTCCCTCCTCCCCCCTCCCCCCTCCCCATGATAGACCCCAGTGTGTGATGTTCCCCTTCCCGAGTCCAAGTGATCTCATTGTTCAGTTCCCACCTATGAGTGAGAACATGCGGTGTTTGGTTTTCTCTTCTTGTGATAGTTTGCTAAGAATGATGGTTTCCAGCTGCATCCATGTCCCTACAAAGGACGCAAACTCATCCTTTTTTATGGCTGCATAGTATTCCATGGTGTATATGGTGCCACATTTTCTTAATCCAGTCTGTCACAGATGGACATTTGGGTTGATTCCAAGTCTTTGCTATTGTGAATAGTGCCGCAATAAACATACGTGTGCATGTGTCTTTATAGCAGCATGATTTATAATCCTTTGGGTATATACCCAGTAGTGGGATGGCTGGGTCATATGGTACATCTAGTTCTAGATCCTTGAGGAATTGCCATACTGTTTTCCATAATGGTTGAACTAGTTTACAATCCCACCAACAGTGTAAAAGTGTTCCTATTTCTCCACATCCTCTCCAACACCTGTTGTTTCCTGACTTCTTAATGATTGCCATTCTAACTGGTGTGAGATGGCATCTCAGTGTGGTTTTGATTTGCATTTCTCTGAGAACACAGTGAACAATATAAGGAAATCAGGAAAACAATTCATGATCTGAATGAGAAATTTAGCAAATAGATATCACAAAAAATCAGGAATCCTGAAAATGAAGAATTTGACAAATGAAAAAAAAAAAAGATCCAAAAGAATTTCAACAATAGACTAGATCAAGCAGAAGAAAGAATTTCTGAACTTGAAGATAAGTCTTTAAAAGTAACCCAGTCAGACAAAAGAGAAAAATAATTTTAAAAAGGGGCAAAGCCTATGTGACATAGGAAAAACCATAAGGTGACCAAATATTTAAACATTGGGAGTTCCAGAAAAAGAAGAAATGAGCAGTCACATAGAAAACCTATTTAATAAAATAATAGCTGAAAATGTTCCAAGTCTTACAAGAAATATACACAGCAAGATATAGGAACCTCAAATATAGCCAAATATGTTCAACACAAAAGGGTCCTCTTCAAAGCATATTGTAGTCAAACTGCTGCAATTCAAAGACAAAGAGAATTCTAAAAGCAGCATAAGACAAGAGACAGGTCACATATAAGAGAATCCCCATCAGAACAACAGTGGATTTCTCAACAGAAACCTTACAGCCCAAGAAAGATTGGGATAATATATTCAAAGTGTTAAAAGAAAAAAGTTGCTGCCAAGAATACTACACTCAGCAAAGCTACCCTTCAAAAACAAAGGAGGACTAACATCTTTCCCAGATAAATAAAAACCTAGGGAATTCACCACTAGGTCTGCCCAAGAAGAAATGAATAAGGGAGTCCTACACCTGAAAGCAAAAGAACAATATCTACCATCATGAAAACAACAAATTTTTACAAAAACATATAAAACTTACTGGTAGAGAATCCTGTAAAAGAAATCAAGGTATCCAGGTTCTCTCAACAGAACTGACTAGGCATCTGGCATGACCTATGGAGAGGAAGAAAGAACAGTGTGGTGCAGTGGCCCACATGAGAGCCACGTGAGGCAGGGGAACCCCCACACCCTAGCCAAGAGAGGTGGTGAGTGAGCATGCTACCCAACCTCAGAAACCGTACTTTCTTCACAGAATTGTGCAACCCATGGATCAGAAGATCCCACTCATGAACCTACACCACTGGGGTCTAGAGTCTCAACCATGGAGCCATGCAGATTCTCAACAGCCTCTCAGCTAGAATCTGCTTAAGCCTGTTGAGTTCCCAGGGAAAGGGCAACCAGCATCACAACTGTGGCTGCCTCCTGTCTAAGCCATTTGAGCACCTTGGGGGAGGGGCAGCAGCCAACACTGGGACTGATACCTGCCTAATACACTAAGCTCCCAGGGCAGGGAAAGGGCCACAGCCATCTCTATAGCTGCAGGCCATGGTTTTCCCCTGCTGAAGCCAGGCAAGCTAAATGTCTTGGTCCCAAGAGGTATCTGCCACAGCCCAAGACACTGGCTGTGCAGACTGCAGCCACAGTGTCTCTTCAGGCCTGACCCTGACCCATCCATACTCACTGGGTGGGGGCTCCCTGCAGGAACTCCAACAAATCCAGCCAGAGGCTCAGGGACAGAACTCTGATCTCCCTGAGCCTAAGTCCCTAGGAAGAGGGGTGGCTACAGTCTCTGCAGACCAGCAGACTTAGTCTTCCCTCCTGCTAGCTCTGAAGAATCCAGGCAGCCCAGACAAGTGGGTTTCCCCCAATGAAGCACACCACCTCCACCAAGGACAGCCAAATTGCTTTGTTAAACAGGTCCTGCTACGCGTGCCATCCAACTGGGTGAGACCCTACAACAAGAGTTGTCAGACACCTTATACAGGAGCTTTCCTACTGGCATCAGTTTGGTGCCCCTCAAGGTCAGAGATAACAGAGGAAGGAGCAGTCACCCATCTTTGCTGTTCTCCAAACTTGTTGAGTGGCATTTCCAGGTGTGGGAGAGAACCAGATAAATAGGGCATGAAGTTAACCTCCAGTAAACCTCAGCAGCCCTATAGAAGAGGGATTTGACAATTGCAAGGGAAACAGACAAAAAGCAACAACAACAGAATCAACAACAACAAAAAGTCCCCACAAAAACCCCATCCAAGGGTCAGAAGCTTCAAAGATCAAAAGTAGAAAAACTCACGAAGATGAGAAAGAATCAATGAAAAAATGCTGAGAAATTAAAAGGCCAGAGTACTTCTCCTCCTCCAAATGACTGCAACACCTCTCCAGCAAACGTGCAGAACTGGACAGAGGATGAGATGGACGAATTGACAGAAGTAGGCTTGAGAAGGTGGGTAATAACAAACTCCACTGAGCTAAAGGAGTATGTTCTAATCCAATGCAAAGAAGCTAAGAACCTTGATAAAAGGTTAGAGGAGCTGCTAACTAGAATAACCAGTTAAGAGAGGAACAGAAATGGCCGGATGGAGCTGAAAAACAGCACAGGAACGTCATGAAGCATACACAAGTATCAACAGCCAAATCAACCAAGTGGAAGAAAGGATATCAGAGTTTGAAAGCCACCTTGCTGAAATAAGGCATGCAGACAAGATTAGAGAAAAAAGAATGAAAAGGAATAAACAAAACCTCCGAGAAATATGGGACTATGTAAAAAGACTGAAACTATGATTGATTGAAGTATCTGAAGGAGACAGGGAGAATGGAACAAAGTTGGAAAACACACTTCAGGATATTATTCAGGAGAACTTCCCCAACCTAGCAAGACAGGCCAACATTCAAATTCAGGAAATACAGAGAACACCACAAAGATACTCCTCAAAAACAGCAGCCCCAAGACACATGATCATTACATTCTCCAAGGTCAAAATGAAGGAAAAAATGTTAAGGGCAGCCAGAGAGAAAGGCCAAGTCACCTACAAAGGCAAACCCATCAGACTAACAGTGTACCTCTCAGCAGAAACCCTACAAGTCAGAATAGACTAGGGGCCAATATTCAACATTAAAAAATAAAAATTCAACCCAGAATTTCATATCCAGCCAAACGAGCTTCATGAGCAAAGGAGAAATAAAATCCTTTTCAGACAAGCAAATGTTGAAGGATTTCGTGACCACTGGGCCCGCCTTGCAAGAGCTCCTGAAGAAAGCACTAAATATGGAAAGGAAAACCAGTACCAGCCACTACAAAAACACCAAAATATAAAGGCCAATGACACTATGAAGAAACTGTATCAACTAGTGTTCAAAATAACCAGGTAGCATCATTATGATAGGATTAAATTTACACATAACAATATTAACTTTAAATGTAAATGGGCTAAATGTCCCAATTAAAAGACACAGACTGGCAAATTGGATAAAGAGTCACGACCCATCGGTATGCTGTATTCAGGAGACCTATCTCACATGCAAAGGCACACATAGGCTCAAAATAAAGGGGTGGAGGAAAATTTATCAAGCAAATGGAAAGAAAAAAAAGCAGGGGTTGCAATCCTAGTCTCTGACAAAACAGACTTTAAACCAACAAAGGTCAAAAAAGAAAGAAGGTCATTACATAACAGTAAAGAAATCAATTTAGCAAGAAGAGCTAGCTATCCTAAATATTTATGCACCCAATACAGGAGCACCCAGATTCATAAAACAAGTTCTTAGAGACCTACAAGGAGACTTAGACTCTGACACAATAATAGTGGGAGACTTTAATACCCCAATGTCAATATTAGACAGATCAACAAGACAGAAAATTAAAAAGGATATTCAGGACTTGAACTCAGCTCTGGATCAAGTGGACCTAATAGACATCTACAGAACTCTCCATCCCAAATCAACAGAATAGACATTCTTCTCATTACTACATGGTACTTATTCTAAAATGAGTCACATAATTGGAAGTAAAACATTTCTCAGCAAATGCAAAAGAACCGAAATCATAACAGCCCCTCAGACCACAGAGCAATCGAATTAGAACTCAGGATTAAGAAACTCACTCAAAATCACACACTTACATGGAAATTGAACAACCTGCTCCTGAATGATTCTGGATAAGCAATGACATTAAGGCAGAAATCAAGAAGTTCTTTGAAACCAATGAGAACAAAAAGACAACTTACCACAATCTCAGGGACACAGCTAAAACAGTGTTAAGAGGGAAATTTGTAGCAGTAAATGCCCACTGCAGAAAGCTAGAAAGATCTCAAATTCACACCCTAACATCATAATAAAAAGACCTAGAGAAACAAGAGCAAACAAATCCAAAAGCTAGCAGAAGACAAGAAGTAACTAAGATCAGAGCAGAACTGAAGGGGATAGAGACACAAAGTGCCAAAAAATCAATGACTACAGGAGGTGTCTTTTTGAAAAAATTAACAAAATAGATAGGCCACTAGCTAGACTAATAAAGAAGAAAAGAGAGAATAATCATAACGACACAATAAAAAATGATAAAGGGGATGTCACCACTGACCCCACAGAAATACAAACTACTATCAGAGAATACTGTAAACACATCTATGCAAACAAACTAGAAAATATAGAAGAAATGGATACATTCCTAAACACATACTCCTTCCCAAGACTAAACCAGGAAGAAGTCAAATCCCTAAATAACAAGTTCTGAAATTGAGGCAATAATTAATAGCCTACCAACCAAAAAAACACCAGGACCAGCCAATTCACAGCCAGATTCTACTAGAGGTATAGAGAGGAGTTGATACTATTCTTTCTGAAACTATTCCAAACAGTTAAAAAGGAGAGATTTCTTCCTAACTCATTTTATGAGGCCAGCATAATCCTGATATGAAAATCTGGCAGAGACACAACTAAAAAAAGAAAACTTCAGGCCAATATACCTAATAAACATCGATGAGAAAATCCTCAATAGAATATTGGCAAATCAAATCCAGTGGCACATCAAAAAACTTATCTACTATGATCAAGTCGGCTTCATTCCTGGGATGAAAGGCTGGTTCAACATATGCAAATCAATAAACATAATCCATCACATGAAGAGAACAAATGACAAAAACCACAGGATTATTTCAATAGATGCAGAAAAGTCCCTCAATAAAATTCAACAGCACTTCATGCTAAAAACTCTCAATAAACTAGGTATCAATGGAATGTATCTCAAAATAATAAGAGCTATTTATGACAAACCCACAGCCAATATTATATTGAATGGGAAAAAGCTGGAAGCATTCCCTTTGAAAATCAGCACAAGACAAGGATGCTCTCTCTCACCACTCTTATTCAACATAGTATTGGTAGTTCTGTCCAGGGCAATCAGGCAAGAGAAAAAAATAAAGTGTATTCAAATAGGAAGAGAGGAAGTCAGATTGACTCTGATTGCAGAAGTCATGATTCTATACTTAGAAAATCCCATTGTCTCAGCCCCAAAACTCCTTAATCTGATAAGCAACTTCAGCAAAGACTTAGGATACAAAATCAATGTGCAAAACACACAAGCATTCCTATACACCAATAACAGACAGAGAGCCAAATCATGAGTGAACTCCCATTCACAATTGCTACAAAGAGAATAAAATACCTAGGAATCCAACTTAAGAGGGATGTGAAGGGCTTCTTCAAGGAGAACTACAAACCACTGCTCAAGGAAATAAGAGAGGACATAAAAAAATGGAAAAACATTCCATGCTCATTGATAGGAAGAATAAACACCATGAAAATGGCCATACTGCCCAAAGTAATTTATAGATGTAATGCTATTCCCATCAAACTGCCATTGACATTGTTCACAGAATTAGAAAAAAAAAATACTTTAAATTTCATATGGAACCAAAGAAGAGCCTGTATAGCCAAGACAATCCTAAGCAAAGATAACAAAGCAGGAGGCACTGTACTACCTGACTTCAAAAATACTACAGGCCTACAGTAACCAAAGCAGCATGGCCCTGGTAAAGAAAAAGAAATACAGACCAATGTAACATAAGAGAGACCTCAAAAATAACACTTCACATCTTCATTCATCTGATCTTTGACAAACCTGACAAAAACAAGCAATGGGGAAATGATTCCCTATTTAACAAATGGTGCTGGAGGAAACTAGCTAGCCATATGCAGAAAATTGAAACTCGACCCCTTCCTTGCACCTTATACAAAAATTAGCTCAAGATGGATTAAAGACTTAAATATAAAACCCAAAACCATAAAAATCCTAGAAGAAAACCTAGGCAGTACCATTCAGGACACAGGTGTGGGCAAAGACTTCATGACGAAGATGCCAAAAACAATTACAACAAAAGCCAAAATTAACAAACAGATTCTAACTAAGCTAAAGAGCTTCTGCACAGCAAAAGAAATATCAGAGTGAATAGGCAACCTACAGAATGGGAGAAAATGTTTGCAAATATCTGTCTGACAAAGGTTTAATATCTAGAATCTACATGGAACTTAAACAAATTTATAAAAAAAAAATCCCATCAAAAAGTGGGCAAATCATATGAACAGACAGTTCTCAAAAGAAGACATTTATGCAGCCAATAAACATGACAGAAAGTGAAACATCACTGATAATTAGAGAAATGCAAATCAAAACCACAATGAGATACCGTCTCACACCAGTCAGAATGGTGATATTAAAAAATCAAGAACAATAGATGCTGGCAAGGCTGTGGAGAAGCAGGAATGCCTTTACACTTTTGGTGGGAATGTAAATTAGTTCAACCATTGTGAAAGACAGTGTGGCAATTCCTCAACGGTCTAGAACCAGAGATACTATTTGGCCCAGCAATTCCATTACTGGATATGCCCAAAGGATGATAAATCATTCTACTATAAAGACACATGCATACATATATTTATTGCAGCACTATTTACAGTAGCAAGTACATGGAATCAACCCAAATGCCTATCAATGATAGACTGGATGAAGACAATGTGGTGCTTATATACCATGGAATACTATGGAGACATAAAGAGGAACGAGATCACGTTCTTTGCAGGGACATGGATGAAGCTGGAAGCCATCATTCTCAGCAAACTAACACAGCAACAGAAAACCAAACACTGCATGTTCTCACTTATAGGTGGGAGTTGAACAATGAGAGCACGTGGACACAGGGAGGGGAACAACAAACACCAGGGCCAGTCAGGGTGTGGGGGGCCAGGGGTGGGAGAGCATTAGAACAAATAGCAAATGCGTGCAGGGCTTAAAACCTAGATGATGGGTTGATAGGTTCAGCAAACCACCATGACACACATATACCTATATAACCTACATGTTCTGCACTTGTATCCCAGAAGTTAAAGTAAAATAAAAATAAAAGATCAGAAACAAAGCAAAGATGTCCACTTATATCCCTCTTATTCAACATAGTACTGAAAGTTCTAGACACTGCAATGGGGCAAGAAAAAGAAAGAAATGAAATCCATACATATTGAAAAAAAAAACTTACTGATAGAGCAGACACACAAATGAGAAAGAAATCAAATGTTACATGGCAGAAAACCACCAAACTACAATGTTAAACGTTAAGAGAGAATAAAAGAACAAAGAACATACTAAAAATCAGAAAATAATTAGCAAATATGACAGCAATAACTCCTCACCTATCAATTATAATTTGAATGTAAACAGATTAAATTCTCCACTTAAAATGTATAGACTGGTTGAAATGTGTAAAAAAACATGACCCAACTTATGCTTCCCGGAAGAAACTCATTTAACTTGTAGGGACATATAGACTGAAAGTTAAGGGATAGGAATATTTCATGCAAACAGATATAGCACATAAAACAGAATTTAAATCAAAGCCAGCAACAAAAGGACAAAGAAGGTCATTATAGAATGATGAAAGGATGAATTTAGCAAAGGATATAACAATTCTAATTATATATGCACCCAACACCAAAGCACCTCTAAAGGAAGAGATAGACTCCAATATAATAATAGTTGGGCACTCCAATACCCCTCTCTCAGCACTGCACAGGTCAACTTCATGGCAAATCAACAAAGAAATATTGTACTTGACTGTACTTTAAACCAAATGTACCTAACAGATATGTACAGAACATTTCATTCAAAGGTTTCAGAATAGTCTTGTCTTAAGGATAAAGAACATTGTCTAGTATAGACAATATATTAGGTCACAAAAACTAATTTCAACAAATTTTTAAAAATTGAAATCATAAGGGGGTGGCCAAGATATCTGAGTAGAAGGAGCTAGTGTGCACCACTCTGATGGAGAGGAATGGAAGGGGTGAGCAAATACAGCACCTTCAAATGAAACATCCAGGTGCACACATTGTGACTAATCAAGGAAACAACTCAGCCCATGGAGAGTGGAGAAAAAGCAAGGCAGAATGACTACCCACCTGGGAGTGACACGGAGCCAGGGGAACCTTCCTTGCCTAGGGAAGCAGTGAGTGAATGAGTGATCAGGGGAACCCATGCTTCTCCCACAGATCTTTGCAACTCTTGGGTCAGAAGATCTCCTTGTGAACCAACTCCACCAGTGCCTTCAGTCTGACACATATGGAGTCTTGGCAGAGAAGCAGCTCAGGCACATGCCTCAGGGGCCTTAGATATCAAGGTTTCCCAGCAAAAGCAGCTGGAACTCCGGAAAAGCAAGAGGTTAGACCCCCATACATACTCCTTAGAAAGGGACTGAATTCAGGGAACTGAGAAGCAATGATATGCAGGACCCACTTCCATGATACTTCACAGAATAAGACCCACTGACTTGGAAACCCAGTGAGCCACTGGTAACAGTGGCTTACACTTCCTTGAAATGAAGTGCCCAGAGGAAGGGATGGGCCACCATCTCTGTTGTTTCACAGCCTCAGCTACTCTTGCCTTAGGGCTCTAGTGAGTCAGAAGCAACTAGGGACTGGAGCAATTCCCAGCACAGCCAAGCAGCTCTACAGAGAAATGGTCAGACCGCTTATTCACACAGCTCCTAAATCCTGTTTCTCTTCACTGGGCAGATTCTCCCAACCAGGGTTTCCACTGGTGTTTTCTGGCCAACGGAGGTTTCCAGCCTCCCTGGGATGGAGCTATGGGACACCATCTTTGCTGTTTGGCTGACTTAGCTGTTCTTACCTTCAGGCTTTGGAGAGACCAAGGCAACTGGGGGCTGGAGCAGACCCACAGCACAGCACACCTGCTTTACAAAAATGTAGCCAGAATGCTGTTTTAAGTGGGCCCCCAATCCTGTTCTTTCTCACCATGTGAGACCTCCTGACCAGGGTCTCCAGCTGAGTCTGCCAGTGTTTCGAGTGGACACAGATTTCAAACCTCCCTGGGATGGAGCGCCCAGAGGGAAGGCGTCATCTTTGCTGTTTGGCCAACTGTCATCTTTGCTGTTTGGACAACTTAGCAATTCTTGCCCTTGGTCTTTGGAGAGTCTGAGACCAGCACAGCTGCACTGTGAAAATGTGGCCAGACTGCTGTTTCAAGTGAGTCCCAGGTCTCATTCTTCCTCATTGGGCAGGACCTCCCAACTGGGGTCTCCAACCATCTCCCACAGGTGCATTCCAGGTGGCAACAGGTCCATACCTCCCTGGGATAGAGCTCCCAGTGGGAGGGACAGGCTGCCATCTTTGCTTTGTTACAGCCTTCACTGTTAATACCTTCAGCTACTAGAAAACCTGAGGTGACTAGGGATTGAAGCAGACTCCCAGCATACCATAGCAGCCCTATGGAAAAGTGGCCAGACCATTACGTGGGGTCCTGTCCTACATCCACTCACTGGGCAGTTCCTCCATGCCTGGGCCTCCAACCACCCCCTGCCAGAGTTATTAAGCCACTAGCAGCTCTGCAACTCCCTGGACATAGCTCCCTTTAAGAGGGCTGGGTTGCCATCTTTGCTTTCTTTCAGTACTTCCCCTTGCTATTTCCAGGCTTGGGGACCAGGGGCTCATCTGGACTCCCAGAGCAGAGTGAACACTTAACAGAAAAGTGACCAGACCATTATCTACACATATCTTGATCCTCACTTTTCCTTACTGGGCAGGGCTGCCTGACCTGAGACTTCAGTAAAACCATGCTGCGGCTGACTGACACTGCAATCAGAGGCATCCCAGCATTTCTCTGAGGAGAAAATCCCAAAGTCAACCCACAACCCCTCCACCACTACAGCTGGAGTGGTACAGCCCTAGCAGTCCTTGGACTGGGAAGGAACAAAGGGTCTAGTCACTATGCTGGCACCTCCAGCACACTGCAGACACTATACAGAGAGTAGTATAGCCCCTCTTTCCTGGGAACCACTACCCCCACTCTTCACCAGGCAGGGCCCTGGCTCATGAATGAAGAACAGTCACCCCACCCATGGTTGAGCATACCCACTTGTAGTGACCTGGAGTTACCCCTAGGGAGAGGCTCCCAGAAGCATATGACACCCCCTCTGCAACTGATATAGTAACAATTCTATCCCTCCTGCCCTTGGCTGTGGAAAAAACAAAGAGCTTGATGGCTACATCCAAGTTTACAGCATGCCACAGCTACCATATGTAAAGGAGACCAATCTTTCCTCTTTGTGAGCCTTTGACCCCCTGTTCCCCAGCAAGTGGAGTCCCAAGCTCACACCAGCAGTACAGTTGCCCAATTCCATTGGCTGAACACCAACAGTAACAGTAGCTGCATATTTCTTGGAGGTGGAGTAGCTGCACATTTCTTGGAGGTGGAGCCCCCAGGGGCAACTGAAAGCCTCTCTGCCATTGCCTTTGCAGGAACTGCCCTTCCTACCCTCAGACTAATGGAAGATCAAAGACCCCAAGTGACTTATTCACAACTCCAACAAACTCCAGTCAACCCAAGAAGAAGAGTCTAGTCTATCTCCCATGGGTCCCACCCACTCCACCTGCTCGTTACTATATGGGAAACCCTTGGCTTGGGCCCACAGCACAGATCCCCCATCCTGGGATGATTGCACAGAGTGATTGCTGGTCTGCATCTCTCTGGGGTGGAGCCCCTATGAGACAAGCAAAAGACCCTTGACCACAGCCACTACTAAGGTCCCTTTCTCTGCTGCTTACAAGTTGGGAAAGGAAGATAAACCCTGAGATTGCCCCAGAGCTTCAGTAGGCACCCTAGGAGTGCCAAGCCATGATCTGCAGCCAGCACTCAAAGGGAAGTGGAGCCAACACTTTCAGAGCCTTGAGAAGAAGCACAGTTGCAACTCTGAGGAAATATAGGGGAGTCACATGGCCGAGCAAGAACCTACCAACTGACCAACATACCTAAGCACCACCTACTGGATCACATCCCAAAGCTTCAACATCAAAAATAGCTCACTAACATATTGCCCTGTGAAAACAAGCACAAGAAGTCAACTATAGATACAGACCCTGCACAAAGCCTCAGCCCTGTGAAAACATCCAGAAAATAAGTCTATTAACCGTATTAAGTCTACACTGCAGTTAAAGGAGCACCCACACACAGAGTTGAGAAAGAACCAGTGCAAGAACTCTATTAACTCAAATAATCAGAATGTCATATGTCCTCCAAACACCTGTTCTCCAACAAGGGTTCTTAACTAGGCTGAGCTGGGGAAAATGACAGAAATAAAATTGAGTAGGAATTAAGATCATTGAGATTCAGCAGAATGGCAAAAGCCATTCTGGGAAACTAAGGAAACTAAGAATCACAATAAAATGATACAGGAACTGAGGGATAAAATAGCTGGCATAAAAAAGAACCTAACAGATCTGACAGAGCTGAAAAACACAATACAAGATTTTCACAATGCAATCACAAGTATTAATAGCAGAATAGATAAAGATGAGAAAATAATCTCAGAATTTGAATCCTGCTGTCTGAAATAAGAAAGTCAGACAAAAATTAAAAAAAAAAAATGAATGAACAAGACCTCTGAGAAATATGGGATTATGTAAAGAAGCCAAATCTATGGATCACTGGCATCCCTAAAAGGGAATGGGAGAAAGCAAACAACTTGGAAAACATATTTCAGGATACCATCCATGAAAACGTCCTCAACCTTGCTAGAGAGGACAATGGTCATATTCAAGAAATACCGAGAACACCTGCAAGACTCTAATCAAGAAGAAATCATCCCCAAGATACATAATCATCAGATTTTCTGAGGTCAAAATGAAAGAATGTTAAAGGAAGCAAGAGAGAAAGGGCAGGACACTTACAAAAGAATATTAGTCTAACAAGGAATCTCTCAGCTGGAACACTACAAGCCAGAAGAGGTAGGGGGCCTATATTCAACATTCTTATAGAAAAAAACATTTGACCAAGAATTTCATATCCAGCCAAAGTGTGCATCCTAAGTGAAGGAGAATTAGAATCCTTTTCAGATAATCAAATATTGAAGGAGTATGTTTCCACCAGACATGCCTTACAAGGGATCTTAAATAGAGCACTAAATTTACAAAGTAAAGGCCATTACCAGCCACTACAAAAACATGCATTTCTCTAATGACCAGTGATGATGAGTTTTTTTTTCATATGTTTGTTGGCTGCATAAATGTCTTCTTTTGAGAAGTGTCTGTTCATATCACTTGCCCACTTTTTGATGTGGCTGTTTGTTTTTTTTCTTGTAAATTTGTTTAGGTTCCTTGTAGATTCTGGATATTAGCCCCTTGTCAGATGGATACATTGCAAAAATTTTCTCCCCTTCTGTAGGTTTCCTGTTCACTCTGATGATAGTTTCTTTTGCTGTACAGAAGCTCTTCAGTTTAATTAGATTCGTTTGCCAATTTTTGCCTTTGTTGCATTGCTTTTGGTGCTTCAGTCATGAAGTTTTTGCCCATGCCTATGTCCTGAATGGTATTGTCTAGGTTTTCTTCTAGGGTTTTTATGGTTTTAGGTCTTACATTTAAGTCTTTAATTCATCTTGAGTTAATTTTTGTATAAGGTGTAAGGAAGGGGTCCAGTTTAAGTTTTCTGCTTATGGCAAGCCACTTTCCCCAACACCGTTTTTTAAATAGTGAATCATTTCCTTATTGCTTGTTTCGGTCGGGTTTATTAAAGATCAGATGGTTGTGTGTCATTATTTCTGAGGCCTCTGTTCTGATCCATTGGTCTATATATCTGTTTTCGTACCAGTACCATGCTGTTTTGGTTACTGTAGCCTTGTAGTATACTTTGAAGTCAGGTAGTGTGATGCCTCCAGCCTTGTTCTTTTTGCTTAGGATTGTCTTGGCTATACAGGCTCTTATTTGTTTCCATATGAAATTTAAAGTAGTTTTTTCTGATTCTATGAAGAATGTCAATGGTAGCTTGGTGGGGATAGCGTTGAATCTATAAATTACTTGGGGCAATATGACCATTTTCACAATATTGATTCTTCCTATCAATGAATGTGGAATGTTTTTCCATTTTTTTGTGTTCTCTCTTATTTCCTTGAGCAGTGGTTTGTAGTTCTCCTTGAAGAAGTCGTTCACATCCCTTGCAAGTTGTATTCCTAGGTATTTTATTTTCTTTGTAACAATTGTGAATGAGAGTTCACTCATGATTTGTCTTTCTGCTTCTTTATTATTGGTGTATAGGAATGCTTATGATTTTTGCACATTTTGATTTTGTGTTCTGAGTCTTTGCTGAAGTTGCTTACCACCTTAAGGAAATTCTGGGCTGAGACAATGGGGTTTTTAAATATACAAGCATGTCATCTGCAAACAGAGACAATTTGACTTCCTCTCTTCCTATTTTAATATGGTTTATTTCTTTCTCTTGCCCAATTGCCCTGGACAGAACTTCCAATACTATGTTGAAAAAGAGTGGTGAGAGAGGATATCCTTGTCTTGGGCTGGTTTTCAAAGGGAATGCTTCCAGGTGTTGCCCATTCAGTATGATATTGGCTGTGGGTTTGTCATGAATAGTTTTTATTATTTTGAGATACGTTTCATCAATACCTAGCTTATTGAGAGTTTTTAGCATGAAGGAGTGTTGAATTTTATTGAGGGACTTACTTTTCTGCATCTATTGAGGTAATCATGTGGTTTTTGTCATTTGTTCTCTTCATGTGATGGATTACGTTTATTGATTTGTGTATGTTGTACCAGTCTTGCATCCCAGGGATGAAGCTGACTTGATCATGGTGGATAAGCTTTTTGATGTGCTGCTGGATTTGGTTTGCCAGTATTTTTTTGAGACTTTTCGCATCAATGTTCATCAGGGATATTGGCCTGAAATTTTCTTTCTTTAGTTGTGTCTCTGCCGGGTTTTGGTATCAGGATGATGCTGGCCTCATAAAATGAGTTAGGGAGGACTCCCTCTTATTGTTTGGAGTAGTTTCTGTAGGAATGTTTCCAGCTCCTCTTTGTACCTCTAGTAGAATTAGGCGGTGAATCCATCTGGTCCTGGGATTTTTTTTGCTTGGTAGGCTATTAATTACTGTCTCAATTTCAGAACTTGTTAATGGTCTATTCAGGGACTCAAATTCTTCCTGGTTTAGTCTTGGGAGGGAGTATGTGTTCACGAATTTATTCATTTCTTCTAAATTTCCTAGTTTATTTGTGTAGAGGTGTTTAAGTACTCTCTGATGACAATTTGTATTTCTGTGGGATCAATGGTGATATTCCCTTTATCATTTTTTATTGTGTGTATTTGATTCTTCTCTGAGATACCATCTCATGCCAGTTAGAATGGTGATCATTAAAAAGTCAGGCACAACAGATGCTGGAGAAGATATGGAGAAATAGGAACACTTTTACACTGTTGGAGGGAGTGTAAATTAGTTCAACCATTGTTGAAGACAGTGTGATGATTCCTCAAGGATGTAGAACCAGAAATACCATTTGACCCAGCAATCCTATTACTGGGTGTGTACCCAAAGGATTATAAATCATTCTACTATAAACACACATGCACATGTATGTTTATTGCAGCACTATTCCCAATAGCAAAGACTTGTAACCAACCCAAATGCCCATCAATGACAGACTAGATAAAGAAAATGTGGCACATATCTACCATGGAATACTATGCAGCCATAAAAAAGGATGAGTTCTTGTCCTTTGCAGGGACATGGTGAAGCTGGAAACCATCATTCTCAGCAAGCATATACAGGAACAGAAAACCAACCCCTGCATGTTCTCACTCATAAGTGGGAGTTGAACAATGAGAACACATTGACACAGGGAGGAGACCATCACACACTGGGGCCTGTCAGGGGGTGGGGGACTAGGGAAGGGATAGCATTAAGAGAAATACCTAATGTAGATGATGGATTGATGGGTGCAGCAAACCACCATGGCACGTATATACCTATGTAACAAACCTGCACATTCTGCATACGTATCCTAGAACTTAAAGTATAATAAAAATAAATAAATAAATAAATACATGTAAATACACAAACAAGTGAAACTATAAAGCAGCCACACAAACAAGCCAGCAAAATAACCAGCTAACAACACAATGACAGAATCAAATTCAAATCCATACATGTAAACACTAACCTTGAATGTAAACAAGCTAAATGCCCCAATTAAAAGGCACAGAGTGGCAAGCTGGATAAAAAAGCAAGACCTATTGATATTCTGTCTTCAAAAGACACATCTCACACGCAATGACACACATAGGCTCCAAAAAAACCAATGGAGAGAAATCTACCAAGAAAATGCAAAACTGAAAAAAGCAAAGATTGCAATCCTAATTTCAGACAGAACAGACTTTAAACCGACAAATATCAGAAAAGATAAGGACATTACATAATGGTAAAGGTTTCAATTCAACAAGAAGACCGAAGTATCCTAAATATGTATGCACCCAACACAGGAGCACCCAAATGCATAAAGCCAGTTATGAGAGGCCTTCAAGGAGACTTAGATTCCTACACAATAAAAATGGGAGACCTCAACATTCCACTTACAGTATTAGACAGATCATTGAGGGAGAAAATAAACAAAGATATTCAGGACCTGAACTCAGCACTGGATGAAATGGACCAGATAGACATTTTCAGAACTCTCCAGCCTGAAAAAATAAGAGAATATACATTTTTCTCATCACCACATGGCACATACTGTAAATGTAACCACATGATTAGAAAGATAACACTCCTTGGCAAACGCAAAAGAACTAAAATTATAACAACCACTTTCTTGGACCACAGCACAATAAAATGAGCAATCAAGACTAAGAATATCACTCAAAGCCATATAATTATACAGAAATTGAATAGTCTGTTCCTGAATTACTTTTGGGTAAATAATGAAATTAAGACCGAAATCAAGAAGTTCTTTGAAACTAAGGAAAATGAAGATACAACATACCAGAATATCTGGGGCACAACTATTATAGTGTTAAGAGGGAAATTTATAGCACAAAATGGCTACATCAAAAAGTTAGAAACATACCAATTTAACAACCTAACTTCTCAAGTAAAAGAATAAGAGAACCCAGAGCAAACAAATCCCAAAGGTAGCAGAAGACAAGAAATAGCCAAAATTAAAGTTTAATTGAAGGAGATTCAGACACAAAAATCCATGTAAAGGATCAATGAATCCAAGAGTTTGGTTTTTTAAAAAGTAATAAAACAAATAGACCACTAGATAGACTAATGAAGAAGAAAAGAGAGAAAATCCAAATATACACAATTAGATATGACAAATGGGATATTATCATTGACCCCACAAAAATACAAATAACCATTAGAAACTACTATGAACACCTCTATGCACACAAACTAGAAAATTTAAAGGAAGTGAATAAATTCCTGGACACATACATCGTCCCAAGACTGAGCCAGGAAGACAGTGAATTCCTGAACAGACCAATAATAAGCTCCAAAATTGAATCAGTGAGTCTATCATCCAGGAAAAGGCCCAGGACCAAATGGATTAACGGTTGAATTCTAGCAAATGTACAAAGAAGAGCTGGTACCATTCCTACTGCAACTATTTATAAAAATTGAAAAGAAAGGACTTCTAACTAATTCACTCTGAGGCCAGCATTCTCCTGATACCAATGCCTGGCACAGACACAACAAAGAAAGAAAACTTCAGGCCATATCCTGAATGAACATTGATGCAAAAATCATCAACAAAACACAGCAAATGAATCCAGCAGCACATCAAAAAGCTCACCTGCTGTGATCAAGTAAGCTTTGTCCCTGGGATGCAATGTTGGTTCAACATATGCAAACAGATAAATAGGATTCATCATAAAAACAGAACTAAAGACTAAAATCACATGATCATCTCAATAGATTCAGGAAAGGCTTGTGATAGAATTCAACATCCCTTCATATTTAAAACTCTCCATAAACTATGTATTGAAGGAATATATCCCCAAATAATTAGAGTAATCTACATCAGACCTACAGCCAACATCATACTGAATGGGCAAAATATAGAAGCATTCCCTTTGGGAACCAGCAGAAGACAAGGATGCCCTCTCTCACCATTTCTATTCAGCATAGTGTTGGACGTCCTGGCCAGAGCAATCTGGCAACAGAAATAAATAAAGAGCATGAAAAAAGGAAGAGAGGAAGTCAAACTATCCCTTTTTGGAGATGACATGATTCTATATCTAGAAAACCACATTGTCTTTGTGTAAATGCTCCATAAGCTGATAAACAACATCAGAAAATTCTAAATTCTCAGAATGTAAAATCAACGTGTAAAAATCACTAGAATTGCTTTTTTTTTGGATGGCGTTTCGCTGTTGTTGCCTAGGCTGGAGTGCAGTGGTGCCATTTTGGCTCACTGCAACCTCTGCCTCCCAAGTTCTAGCGATTCTCCTGCCTCAGCCTCCCGAGTAGCTGGGATTGCAGGTGCCCACTACCACGCCTGGCTAGTATATTTCTTTTTGTATTTTTAGTAGAGATGGGGTTTCACCATGTTGGCCAGGCTGGCCTTGAACCCCTGACCTTGTGATCCACCCACCTTGGCCTCCCACAGTGGTGGGATTACAGGCGTGAGCTACTTCACCTGGCCTAGAACTCTTTCTTTTTTTTCAATTGTATAATATCACTTAATGTGAAATTTTGTTGTTGTTTGTTTGTTTTTATTTCAATAGTTTTCTGGGAACAGATGGTTTTTGGTTACATGGATAAGTTCTTTAGTGGTGATTTCTGAGACTTTGGCGCACCCATCTCCTGAGCAGTGTACCCTGTACCCAATGTGTAGTGTTTTATCCCTTACCCCCCTCCCACCATTTTCCCCAAGTCCCCGAAGTCCATTATATCATTTTTATGTCTTTGGATCCTCATAGCTTAGCTCCCACTTATAAGTGAGAACATACAACGTTTGGTTTTCCATTCCTGAGTTACTTTACTTAGAATAATGGTCTCCAACTCCATCCAGGTTGCTGCAAATGCCATTATTACATTCTTTTTTATGTCTGAGCAGTATACCATTATTTTATATATATATATATATATCTCACATTTTTTATCCGCTCATTGGTTAATGGGCTTTTAGGTCAGTTCCATATTTTTGCAGTTGTGAATTGTGCTGCTACAAACTTACATGTACACGTGTCTTTTTCATATAATGACATTTTTTTCCTTTGGGTAGATACCCAGTAGTAGGATTGCTGGATCAAATGGTAGTTCTACTTTTAGTCTGTAAGGAATCTCCATACTGTTTCCCATAGTGGTTGTACTAGTAGTTCCCACCAGCTGTGTAAAAGTGTTGCATTTTCACCAATCCATGCCAACATCATTTTAAAAAAAATTTTAAGTTATGGCCATACTTATAGGAAAAAGGTGGCATCTCATTATGCTTTTGATATGAATTTCCCTGACAATTAGTGATGTTGATTGTTTTTTCATGTTTTGTTGGCCATTTGTATATTTTCTTTTGAGAATTGTCTATTCATGTTCTTTGCCTACTTTTTGATGGAATTTTTTTTCTTGTTGATTTATTTGACTTCCTTGTAGATTCTGGATATTAGTCCTTTGAGAATATTTTCTCACACTCTGTGAGTTGTCTGTTTAGTCTACTGATTATTTCTTTTGCTGTGCAGAAGCTGTTTAGTTTAATTATCTCCCATCTATTTGTCTTTGTTTCTGTTGCATTTCCTTTTGGGTACTTGCTTATGAACTATTTGCCTAAGCCAAAGTCTAAAAGAGTTTTTCAGGTGTTATCTTCTATAATTTTCAGTTTCAGATCTTAGATTTAAGTCTGTGATCCACCTTGAGTTGATTTTTATATAAGGTGAGTGATATCATTTGGTTGTGTTCCCACCCAAATTTCATGTAGAGTTGTGATCTTGATAATCCCCATGTGTCAAGAGAGGGGCCCAGTGGGAGCTGAAGGATCTTAGGGGTGGGTTTCCCCAGGCTGTTCTCACTACAGTGAGTTCTCATGAGATCGAATGGTTTAATAAGTGTCTGGCATTTCCCCTGCTTGCACTTCTTTTTCCTGCCACAATGTGTAGATCATTGCTTCCCCCTTTGCCTTCTGCCATGATTGCAAGTTTCCTGAGGCCTCCCAGCCATGGAGAACTGTGAGTCAATTAAACCTCTTTCTTTTATAAATTTCCCAGTCTCATGTATGTCTTTATAGCAGAGTGAGAACAAATGAATACAGTGAGAGATAAGGATCTAGTTTTATTCTTCTACATGTGGCTTGCCAATTACACCTGCACCATTTGTTGAATTGGGTGTCCTTTCCCCACTTTATGTTTTTGTTTGCTTTGTGAAGGTCAGTTGACTGTAAGTATTAGACCTTATTTTGTGATTCTCTATTCTGCTCGATTGGTCTGCATGCCTATTTTTATACTAGTACCATGCTGTTTTGGCAACAATAGCCTTGTAGTACAGTTTGAAGTTGGGTAATGTGATGCCTCTAGATTTGTTCTTTTGCTTAGTCTTGCTTTCGCGATGCAGGCTCTTTTTGGTTCCATATAAATTGTAGGATTGTTTCTTCTAGTTCTGTGACGAGTAATGATGGTATTTTGATGGAAATTGCATTTCTTTTGGTAGTGTGGTAATTTTCACAATATTGATTCTACCCATCCATGAGCATGGGATGTGTTTCCATTTTGTGTTTCCATGAGTATGGGATTTTGTTGTCTATGATGATTTCCTTCAGCAGTGTTTTGTGGTTTTCCTTGTAGAGATCTTTCATTTCCTTGGTTAGGCATATTCCCAAGATGTTTTTGTTTTGTTTTGTTCTCTTTTTTTTTTTTGCAGCTGTTGTGAAACAGATTGAGTTCTTTCTTTGATTCTCAGTTTGGTCATTTTTGGTGTACAGCAGTGCTACTAATTTGTGTACATTGATATTGCATCCCAAAACTTTATTGAATTCATCTATCAGATCTAGGAGCTTTATGGATGAATCTTTAGGGTTTACTAGGTATACAATTATATCATCAGAAAGCAGCAACAGTCTGACTTTGTCTTCACCGATTTGGATCCCCTTTATTTCTGTCTCTTGTCTGATTGCTCTGGTTAGGATTTTCAGTACTATGTTGAATAGAAGTGCTGAAAGTGGACACCCTTTTCTTGTTCCAATTCTCACAGGGAATGCTTTCAACTTTTCCCCATTCACTGTAATGTTGGCTATGGGTTTGTCATAGCTGGCTTTTATTACCTTGAAGGGTGTCCCTTCTATGCCAATTTTGATCAGAATTTTAATTATAAAGTGATGCTGGATTTTGTGAACTTTTTCTGCCTCTATTGAGATAACCATATTATTTTTGCTTTAAATTCTGTTTATGTGATGTATCACATTTATTGACTTGTGTATGTTAAACCATCCCTGCATCCCTGGTATGAAACACACTTAATCATGGTGTATTAATTTTTTTGACATGCTGTTGGATTCAGTTAGCTAGTATTTTGTTGAGGAGTTTTGCATTGTTCATCAGGGATATTGGTCTGTAGTTTTTTGTTATGCCCTTTCTGCAGTGGCTCTTGGAGCAAAAGTTCACAGTGAGAATCTCCACTTGCTGTTCTGTCCGTCCAAGTGTGAGCTGCACGTTAGTCCTGTCTCCTATTCACCATTTTCTTTTAAATGTCACAATCACTAACCATTCCTATACACCAACAACAGTCAAACTGAGAGCCAAACCAGGAACGCAATTTTATCCACAATTGCCACAAAAAGAATAAAACACCCAGGAATACAGCTAACCATGGAGGTGAGGTGAAAGATCCCTGATAAAATATTAGCAAACTGAATCCAACAACATACCCCAGGAAGACAAGATTTAACATCTAAAAACCAAGTAATCTGATATACTGTGTTAACAAGATAAAAGAAAAAACACATAATTTATAGATGCAGTAAAAGCATTTGACAACATCCAACACTCTTTCATGATAAAAAGCCTTAACAGACTAGGAATGCATGAGCACTTCCTCAGCTGATAACGGGCATCTACTGAAGGTGAAACCCATTGGAGAGATTTTTTGGCTTTGCTTCCTTCCCTGGCTTTGCCCATGGCCTCATCTTAGTTTAACTAATAACTTCTGTAAGTAATGTATTTCAAAATTAGGTCATATTCTGAGGTACTGGAGGTTAGGATTTCAACATGTCATTTGGGGGACACAATTAAACTCTTAACACTTGAACTCTTAACCCTTAGTCCCCTTTAACACTAAGTTACTTTGGTATGAATTCCCTTTTCTTTTTTAAAATATTTTTCTTTTAGATAACAACATTTTCCAGATATTCCAGACTGTGCTAACACCAGTTACATTTTGTCAGATCCACTTCCTGGGTATTAAATTCTTCTGCCCCTTGGTCAAAGGACTCAGGCAGCCCGGGAATCATCGTTTGCATCTTTGTTAATTTCTAACTTCAGCAATTTGGCAGAGATGGATTTAGAGACAAATGAAATGGACATTGTAGGTCTTCCTGGTAAACTACTGAAGGTATCCAAAAAAGATCTAAAGTGATAGGGCCAGTTGTGTATAAGAAAATCTGTGCAGATAACGTGGCTGAAATCCAGACACAAATCATCACATCACTGTGGAAATATTCTGCAGAGATGTTACTGATCATAGTTGAAAAGATCAGATAGTGTGGATGACTGCAAAATGCATATTTGAATAAAGTATCACCAGCTCATGTGTGTACAACAGCACAGAGTTGTTTTGTCAAAAATGTAGCTCTGTTAGGGGCCAGTGGTCAGATCTTCATTCTGAAGAAATAACCAAATGGGAAGCAAAGTGTGAAAGGAAAATCTTGGTGCCACAAAGTTACTAAACTAAAATGAAAAGTCAAGTTGAGAACTTCTCAGGGCAAACTTGCTTCCCATTCTATTCAAAGTCATCCCCCTGTTAGCTGAGATAGATGCATATCTGATTGCCTCTTTTGGAAAGGCTTATCAGAAACTCAAAAGAATGCAACCATTTGTCTCTCACCTCCTTGTGACCTGGAAGCCCCCTCCCTGCTTTGAGTTGTTCCCACCTTTCTGAATGGAACAAATGTATTTCTTAAATGTATTGATTGATGTCTCATGTTTCTCTAAAATGTATAAAACCAAGCTGTGCCCTGAACACTTTGGGCACATGTCTTCAGGGTATCCTGAGGCTGTGTCATGGGCATGCATCCTCAACCTTGGCAAAATAAACTTCCTAAATTAACTGAAACCATCTCAGATATTCAGGGTTCACATTTGCTAACCATGGAGGGATTCTGAGTGGAGAATGTCCCTGACCTTTGACAAATTTCTTATTGGTACTGGGTACCAGCATGAGCTAATTTTATGGCTCAAGCCAATAGGAAAATTTGCTGAAATCTGAGAGCACATCCTCCAGAGAATACCTGATCTCCCCAAATCTGGTCAATATCTAGGGTTTATTTTGCTGTACAACTCCTCTTTTTTTCCATTTTACTTGCTTCCAACACAAGGAAGTCAAGTTTTCCTGCTTCCATGATGATGGAAGGCAGGTAACTCCCTTATGGAGTTTGATCTTGCTTCCAAGAGGGAAGATGAGTATTTTTTTCCTACTTCTAGGATGGTAGAGATCAGTTTTCAGCTTCAGACTCATTTCTAGGTAAGTAACTGAATTGGAGTTTGTCTTGGTCTAAGTTAAGATTAACAACTAGGGCCGGGCGCGGTGGCTCAAGCCTGTAATCCCAGCACTTTGGGAGGCCGAGACGGGCGGATCACAAGGTCAGGAGATCGAGACCATCCTGGCTAACCCAGTGAAACCCCGTCTCTACTAAAAAAAATATAAAATCTAGCCGGGCGAGGTGGCGGGTCCTTGTAGTCCCAGCTACTCAGGAGGCTGAGGCAGGAGAATGGCGTAAACCTGGGAGGCGGAGCTTGCAGTGAGCTGAGATCCAGCCACTGCACTCCAGCCTGGCCAACAGAGCGAGACTCCGTCTCAAAAAAAAAAAAAAAAAAAAAAAAAGATTAATGGTCTTAATTTCTCCTTTCTGTTAGAGTACTCAGTAATCATATAAATTGTGCAATCATTTGTTTTGCTTAACTGTTTGTTTGTTTCTGGTTTTGTTGTTGTGTTTTGTCTTTTTCTTACTGTGTTTGACCAACTCTATCCAACTTGATCAAATCTGAAGGAAAGTTCCAAATTATGGGGAACAAGGCCTCTAAAGTCGCTAAATCCCCTCCACCCCATACACACACACAAAAGGTGGTGTAGTAGGGGGAGAAAAACAGCCAATAAAGGAAAAAATGGAAATGTTTTTTATTTTGACTATTTAAGGGGCTTAATTTACATAACAAGGCCCTTTTTGTTGCTAGTCAGGCCAAACTGAAAGAGATTGTGGTCATCCCATGCTTCAGTTCAATAGCTAAGGTCCTGATTTCTTTTTTTTTTTTTTTTTCACCGTGACAGCCTGGGTTTAGTTCTTAAATCAAGCCCTTTCTGGTTTGCTACTTGATACTTCTGAAATAGCTGCAATATGTCCTAGCTAAAATATGGTAATGAGATATAAAAGGAGTTATTTTAAAGGAGCTCAGCGGTTTAAAGTCAGCTCAATTAAAAGGTTAACATCCAAGATGTGTGTGTGTGTATGTGTGCATATGTGCATATTTGTATTTAAAAAACCTTTATGTTGTTGTTTTATTGTTTGTTTTTTTCTCCTAGGACCTAGTCTTTTTTTTTTTTTTTTTTTTTGAGTAAAAGTTTTTTTCTTCTCAGTTGACTGAATTCTGTTTTCACCTGATTTTTTTGACTAAAGTAGTTATTGCAACAGAGGCTACTCTTGGGTTTTTAAGGAAGAATGTAGTTTAGACACTTAGAAATGTCTTTGTTTAGAAAAAAATTGTTTTTAAAAGCTCTAAAAGCATCCTGTGGTCTAGCCTCATAATTCTTCCTTTTTAGAGACCCAGAATTCAGTGTGGGCTCTGCCCATAGCTCAGAGATTCAGTTAAAAAAAGTTAGTCTCTATCTAAATAAAGTTCGTCTCCTTATACAATCCTATAATAAATATATAATTTTATGTTTGATTTGGCATCTATCTTTAATTTTCCTCTAGCACAACCAGACTTTTTCTCTCTGTACTTTGAAAGATAAATTTTTCTATCTGATGTTTCATTGAGTTGTTTCCTTGAATATACAGATCTAGGTCTATTATAGTTGACAACCGACAGGGTAAGGAAACAGGTTATCAAGAGTTTGCAAGTCTAAGATAGAAAAAAAAGGAGGTCTGAGGATGTACTTCTATACAGTCTATAAGATGTATTTCTATCATCATGTCTAATAGGTCTGTGTATTTCTGTGTTGTGTACACAATGTTTCACTGCTGAAACTATATAAAGATCTGCAATTAATTGGCTTAAGAAAATAAAAGTGCTTGAAACAAATATTTTATCAGAAAAAGAAAAGAAAGGCTAGTCAACAGCATTTTCAACTTTGTGTAACTTAAGTAAAATCCTTAATAAGTAAGCTATCTCTAAAACTATAGAAAAAGTAATATTAGAAATGTCTTAAGAACTGCCAGCATACATTTTCGTTTGCATTTATTAATCAAGTAATTTCATACTTATCCCTGCCAAATGCTACAAGGTGTCAAGATTTGGTATAGGGGTTACAAAACTATAAACCAAGCCCAAAGTAGAATGATCTTTGCTTGTGTAATTTTAAATAAATAAGATATTGTTATTGGCTTAATGAAAACAGTTGCATCTTGAATTTAGTAACATAACTGCTAATTTTGTGGTTTTAGGCAGTCTAATCCACAGGCAGTAAGGAGGTTTGTTTTGGGAAAGGACCGTTATCATCACTGTTTCAAAGCTAAACTATAAACTAAGTTCCTCCCAAAGTTAGTTCAGCCTACACCCAGGAATAAACAAAGATAGCTTGGAGGTTAAAAGCAAGTTGGAGTCAGTTAACTCAGATCCTTTTCACTGTCCCAGTTATTATTTTGCAATGGTAGCTTTATAACTTTAAGTGACGACTATCACAGTTTTCATAAATAATCTATGTAAATAATTAAAATAATTAGGTAAGTGTAATGGATAAATACTTGTAGACAAACCTGTTATAATTTAGAACACAAAGTTATATTAAATAATAGATGTTTTATTATTTGACTATTTTCCAATAAAAATATACAGTAGAAAAACATTCTTGCTAAAATAAAGTGTGTCCTTTTTAAAAAAAAGTGAACAAGTTTTGTCTAATTTAAAGCTCATTTAAAGATTATGTATAAAACAAGGTAAAAGAATCAGGAAATAAGATAGATGTAAAGAAAGTTATAAAAATAAAGAGGTCTTTTATGGTAACAAAGCTTAAAGAGAAATAATTTTATATGAGAAAAGCATTTGTATGGTAAATTCAGTCCTAAAATAAAATGACTGGTTGTGTAAGAAAGAGGGGTGTTTAGGACTGACCAGAAAGTCCAAGCATGTCATGAATGATCTGTGTAAGTAAGTCACAACAAGAGGATTTATTTTTAAAGAAACTAAAATCGTTTATATGATCAAGTTGTTTATAATTAATGGGAAATTATAATGCTCTTTCTAGAGATTGGGCTTGATGTAAAAAAAGTACTTACACACTAAATTATTGGTTAGAACAATAAAGTTTTCTTAAGGGGTTGATTTAGTCTTAATAAATTATAAGAGATTTTAATTTTTTTAACCCAAAGTTTGACTATTTTGCATCTCACCATTTTTTGACTTTCTCTCCTTTTTCAAAAGGCATGTTTTCTTCTAACATAATATTCTATGCACTTCAGAAAGGCATGTTTTCTTTCAACAGAATATTCTTTTGCCTTTTGATAACTGGCCTAAAAGATTGTATGTTTTGTTGAAATAATTACTATGCCAATATTATAAAGTTTGTTTTGCTTAGGAAAAAACAGATTTAAAGTTTCTTTTAATTAAGGTTATTACATCATGTGTCTTCCTGTATATACTTTTAAAGTTCTTGTGACATTGAGTTACAGGGTTTTGACTCCTGAATCTAAAAAGGATACCAAGTCCTGCTAAGTCTTAAACACTGACAACAATTAAATTCCCATCTTCTGGCCCTGTAGAAGATGCCAATCAAAATAAACTGCATTTCTGAGACACAAGGCCAGAAATTAAAGCTGTTCAACTCCCCAAGGCCCAGGGACTATCTCAGAAGAAGTGGGCACATCAGGGACTATCTCAGAAGAAGTGGGCACATGAGATTGTAAGGACCAACTTTAAAAGATAAAATAAGTTCAGTTTCTCTATAAATTAACCATTAATTTCAAAGACACACTGATACAAGACCAGCATATGGGCCCCTGTGTCAGATTATCAACGTTTTCTTGAAGCATTAACTGGCTCCTTATTAAAGGTTATAAGGGTTATAAAAAGGCTTATCCAAGTTATATTTTATGGTCAAGATTAAAATTTTATAGATTACTTATAAAATTTTGAAAAACAAATTTAACTGGCTTTGTGCTGTTTTTATTAGGGCTTACTGTTTGGAAAATTAAGACTCCTCTCTCAAAGAATGAAGTTTTTTGCCCTTTTTGAAATCCTTGAGTTATCACTTTGGTTGAATGAATGACTTATTTTATAGTGTTCTGAGATCCTACTTTGCGATGTCAAGTGTTTTAACCCTTTGATATTTGAAAGCTTTCTGAAATCAAATTATAAATTATGTCTTTCTGACCTAATTAATACTTTTTTTTTTTTTTTTTTTTTTTTTTTTTTTTTTGAGACGGAGTCTCGCTCTGTCGCCCAGGCTGGAGTGCAGTGGCCGGATCTCAGCTCACTGCAAGCTCCGCCTCCCGGGTTCACGCCATTCTCCTGCCTCAGCCTCCCGAGTAGCTGGGACTACAGGCGCCCGCCACCTCGCCCGGCTAGGTTTTTGTATTTTTTTAATAGAGACGGGGTTTCACCAGGTTAGCCAGGATGGTCTCGATCTCCTGACCTCGTGATCCACCCGTCTCGGCCTCCCAAAGTGCTGGATTACAGGTTCCCCAAAGTCCAAAAGTGACATAATTTGGCTTATTTGGTACAAAAATTATACAGGAAACATTGTCAAATATAAAATGGTGTTTGGTTTTCTTTGGGCTGTATTTGTGTAAATATGTTACTGGTATGTGTTTGAAAATTATGGGAAACTCCTGCCATTCTGATATAACTTAGTGTACATTATCAGTAATAATCAAAATTGTTACATTAAAATTATTGTGTGCCACAGAGGTCACAAATTTCCTTGTCAATTGTGTATTTGACTATGGTGGCCTTGAAGTTTTGTCATCCACAGACAATTGTTGTGTTGTTTGGGTCCTCTTTAGAAGGTGGTTTTACAATCAGCTATAAAACTGTAACAGGTGCTCTTGAATTTATGTTTCTGATAACTTTGGAGACTTTGATATCAGAATAGAGGGAAAACTTTCAGAACTCATGGAGAGCTAAAATGCTCATGAATAGCAGCAGAACAGGAATTAACTGCACAAACTCAGCTAATCTTTTTGACTTTTTGCTTAAAACGTTGTTGATCCTTTGTTTTGCTTTTTCAGTCTTGTAACTTTTCTTTTGAGCTATTGACAGCTTTTAACAATTCAGTATACTCCTATGAACAAAATTTGGAGCATATTTGTTTCTTTCTACCTGATTTCTCCAGAATTTGGAAATTATTTATGAGTATTCTTAACTTATGACAATACAGTTATTTGTATAAGTGCAATGAAAATCTGTTTTCATTTGTAACAGGATAGTATTGGAGAAACTGGTTATTTTACCAAGGCTTTGATTGGAATGATGTGCTTTCCTTTAAGGAATCAAACTTGACTTATGGAGCCAATAAAAGCCCTTGGGCTAACTGACCTCATACTTTACACAGTCCCTGTACAGGATTTCTGACCTGTAGTAAGTAAAGAACATCACTTTCTGACAGACCCAGGAGCCCCAGATTCATCTTGGAACCTCAAGAGGAGAGGAAATTCACCCGACTTATAAGTATTTGATGGTACAAATTCATGGCTGGGCTCTGCTTTAAAAAAGTGTTATTTGAGATTCCTTCTATGGAACAAAGTTCCATCAAAAGCAATTTTTAAAATTTATGTGAAAAATAATTATTTTTGCTGTACTTTATACAAATAATGAGGCCAAGCATAATAAAGAAAATTGTTTCTACCACAATTTGTCATTAGTAAAAATGGATAACTGGAGAGAAAAATTATGTTTCAAAAACTATAGTACACTGGTTTTTAGATTCTAGTCTTGCTCAGTGTTTTTCAATTTTTATTATTTTCTACAGTTTGGGCTGAATTCTATTTTTTCCTGGCTACAAGTCTCCAAAATAATATTTTCCATTTTTTCTTATATTTTTCCTTTTTCCCCATTTTTTCCTAATTTGAAATCACTAAAAACTAAGCTGTGCTTTCTTAAATCCCTGAGAACTGAAGCTAGACAACTTAAACTTCAGAAGAAAATAATAGTAACCTATTTACATATAAAAGCCACTTTCATAACTTCCTACTAATGGATGGACTTCAGAGTAATGTGACCTATATAATTTTTCCAGGATCATCCTTTTGTTTGTTGTTGTTGTTCTCCCTTCCTCTCCCTATTTTCTCTTTATAGACATGAGACTTCACAACCTCCTGAAAATGAGTTTACAGGACGTACCCATCCAGGAATAAACTGTCCTAGCCACAAAAGTTCAGATGAAACCTGAGACCAGGGACCCATTTTCTCCTAAAATGCTTTCTCCAAAAGATTTTAAAAAAGAAAAGGGGCATAATATGAAAGGAAAATCTTGGGACCCCCAAATTACTAAGCAAAAAGGAAAAGTCAAACTGGGAACTGCTCAAGACAAACCTGCCTCCCTTTCTATTCAAAGTCACCCCTCTCCTCACTGAGATAGATGATCTCAGTGCCTTCACTGATAGATCTTATTGCCTTCACTGGAAAGGCTTATCAGAAACTCAAAAGAATGAAGCCATTTGTCTCTCACCTACTTGTGACCTGAAAGCCCTCTACCTCCTTCAAGTTGTTGCTGCATTTCTGGAGGAAACCAATGTACTTTTTACATATATTGATTGATGACTCATGTATCTCTGAAATGTATAAAACTAAGCTGTGCCCTGACCACCTTGGGAACATGTCTTCAGGACTTCTTGAGACTGGGTCATGGGTGTGCATCCTGAACCAAGGTAAAATAAACTTTCTAAATTAATTGAGACTATCTCAGATATTAGGGGTTCACAAAAGCCATGTAGGGGCAGAGGGAGCAAAGGGAAATGTTGTAGTTGTCAGCACACACACACTGACATACTCACCTTCATACACATATACTCATACATTCATCGAATTCTGTTATCATAATACTAAAATTTTCCCAAGATGCTTTGTTCATTCAACTCACCAGTGTAAATATCCATGTAAAATGTACGCTGAACTATACCCTGAACTTTAGCAGTATACAGACACTGAAAATATGTCATCCGCATAGTGTTGATAATACAGAATATCAGGACACTTTAAATAACATGGGGTTGTGAAAATTGATTATGTGATATCCATAGGCTGGAGTTCTAGGCAGGCAGGCAGCAAAAACAAATTATAATGAAAACAATGATAAGAACTAATTTCTTGTCTATTAGATTAGCAACAATTCATATTATTTCAAATTTGTAAAAGAACAGGCACTTTCATACTGCATTGTTAGGAATATAAATTAGTAGTAGAATTTTGAATGTAATGTGCTAATATAGAAGTTTTTAGATTGTATAGTTTTGAAAAAACACTTTCAGAAACCTAATATAAAATGCTTACAAAGATATCTACATATATATAATCAAGACTGTTAAGTATACTATTATTTGGAGTAGAAAATAAGGTAAAGGAATTAAATTTTTTCAGTAGAGTACTAGCAAAATAAATTTTGGAGCATCCATACGATGAAATGCCAGGCCAATGTTTAAAAAAATTAAAATTCTGTTGTAAAGAAGTGTAAAATATTACCATTGAACTGTATTTACACAGAAAGATTGTCATAATTAGGGCAAAGGTAGATTACAATGATCATAAATGGAAGAATCTAATTTTGCTTATATAGGTGTCTAGCTATTTCTCCAGAGGTATCAAAGGATTTTTAAAATGATGTGTTTGTTTTTCTTACATACAGTTTTCTCTTCAGCTTAGAAGGAGCCTATACTTTCTGTCTGATGGCCGTCAGTATCCCTGTATACTGGGGATATCCCCTTTTCCACCCAGACTTCCAGAAAGTTCTTTAGGGTGGATTTGGTCCACAGCCCTTCCCTTCCATTTCGTGCTCATTGATGTTCAAGCTGCAGTTGAAGCTTCTGTCACGAGGTGGCACCAACGTATCTCCATTGTTAAACTTTCCTGCAGAGAAATGCATGCAGAATGGAAAGTACAATCCCTCCCTTAAAACTCAGCTTATGAATCTATGTACAGAAAGATTCTAATTCTGTCTTTAAAAAACTGATAGAAGTGAAAAAAGACTATAAAAAAGGTGACTCTAGGAGAAAGGCAGAAACTCACCTGCTGATGTGGGTTACCTGGGGTCAGAGAGAAACTAAAGCAGGCATACAATTTCCACACAGCGTGGGGGCTCAGTTAGTTGTAAGTCCTTCCCCTTGATGTCCACTTCCCACTTCAATGAAGGTTTAGCGTGCTGACGTCAGCTATGTTACTATTGTCAGTACCCCTGTTTCTTCCCAGTCCCCATGGACCAGTGAGAAGCATACAGGGCACTTTCCTTCTCACGATATTTGTGCAATTTCAGGATGTAAAGGTAACCTGCAGCATCCCATTGAAGCAAATGTGTCCTTCACCAATTGGCCCCAAACCTGGATGGCCTCAGACCTAGAGTGCCCTGTCAGTTATCTCAGAGCCTTGTCTGCTTCCTTGGGAAGCTCCCACTCTTCACCCCATTCAGACTGGACCCCCTCTATCTTCCCTCCCATCCAGCCCCAATGAGTTCTGCCCATTGTACCAGGCCTAGCCCCTCTTTTAGGAGTCTCTAATAATTCCAGTGAGGACTTTCTCCTCTTAAATAGTAAGGTAGTTCTACAGATGTCACCATAACTTCCACAAGGATTTGGGCCGTGTGCAATCATTATTGTAACCTCTCCATCCTCTGAACCACTGGAAGTATGAAAAGTGATGGATGCTCAGTGAACATCGGTAAGATGGTGCAGATCAAGGCAGGAAAAGAAACTCATCTTGCATATCTCAGGCACTGGGGCCTAAGAAAAGCTCCTGACTCACTCCAGTGTCCTTCGCTACAGACCCACAGTAACCTCTTCCTGAAACTCCAGGAAGGTCCCAGAGCCCCAGGTTATGTACACATCTGATGTGAATACAAAGGGCCACAACAGAGCACAGAAAAAGCACAACTTATCAACAGAAAAACGGTGAGGACATTTTTCACTCCAATATTATTACACTGCATAGCCCAGAGATAGCACTGAATTTCTTATGTAATATAGACGATTGTATGTGGTTCCCTTCTTCTACTTGCAATACAATGATACATTTGTTTTTCTTACATACAGCTTTCTCTTCAGCTTAGAAGGAGCCTATGCTTTCTGTCTGATGGCCGTCAGTATCCCTGTACACTGGAAATATCCCCTTTTCAAAAAATACAATGGTATATTTTGAGTAGGGAAACTCTCATATAGAGTAAAAGGATAAAGTAATACATGGAAATAATAATTCAAGATGGTGATTTTCTTATTCAGGATGGTGATTTTCTCATTATCCAGAATGGGACATAATTAGGGAGGAGTAAATATTTTTCTTAACCTAGATTAATTTTACAGCTCTATGCTTTTTACTTCACAAGTAGCAGAACATTTACAGACTCAGTTTTTAATCCTAAATGTAATGCATATTCATTTAATAAATGTTTACTGTTGAATCAAATGCGGAGTTTAAAAATATCAATATCCATCAGTTCCATCATCAGTGAAATCACATTATGCTATTTTATTCCATTATTTTTCTCTGCATGCATACACAAATGTACATGTATTATACGTATCATTTCTTAAAACTATTATATTACCATATATGTTTCTTAGTATCTTAGTTTTTGTTACTTTATTTTCGCTTTTATCTTAATTTTTATTTTAAGTATTAGCACATGGAGAGAGTGTTCTGATTAAATGACAAGGTATAAACTATGATTTAACTTTGTTTTTCAATGAACCTTTTACCAGCTGACCAAGCCCCAATACTTGAACTGTGCATGTGATTGGAGATGAAATACTCATTGCATGTTAAATAATGTTATATATCTGGGTCTGCTTATGAGCTTTCTATAGACTTTCTTTAATCTGTTTCAACCACTTTATCCAACAGTTATAAAAATCTTAGCTTTGTGGAACATTGTAATGCATGGCAGGAAGTCAAATCTCCACTCCTATAATTCACCCTTTGAAGGTTTGTGGAATAATAACAATAGTAAATAACAAAATACAGCAACAATTATGGAGCACATTATAGATAAATTGGTTGCTGTCAATCATGCAACCAGTAAGTAATGGATACCAGGGTCAAATCCCAGTCCCTGTAACCCAAAGCCCATGCCCCTACACACTGTTTTTACATTGAGTGCCCTTCTGTGTTAGATCAGAGACCAACAACTTGAAAATGACTTATTCAAAGTCCTGTGCTCAGTTAAGGGGTTTAGTAACTTGGATACATGTTTGATGACTCCCTTGTTCATCTACCCAAGCTATTACTATTCTTTGCTCTTCTGTACCATGTTTTTTTCTGAAGCTCATAAGAAATTGCTTCACCCATGTCAAACCAGAAGGAAAATAAAGAGACAGGAAAGCATGTGAAAAAAGGAAGTGATAGAATGGGACAAAAGTTTACTTCATATTAGTGTCTTTCCAGATGCCATTTTAAATATTCTATTTTATGAAACAAAGGAGGCAGAGTGGGCTGGCAGCAACATATTACAAAACCTACTATGTGTGAGACATTCTTTTAGATTTTTCTCCTTTTCTTTTTACAACAACTTTGTGAAGATGGCACCCATAGTCTCATTTTACAGATGACCCAGTTTAGACTCACAGAAGGTACGTACATCTTTCGGAGTCAAACATCTACACCCTGCCCTCTGCACAGGCCATACAGCAGCCTCCCATTTCAATGATGGCTTTCCAGAGGTTAAGGACTGATAGTGGGAAACTCTCCTGATGTGGAACCCGGGCTGTATTATGCTCCCATTGACAATCACTCCCCTTTTGCTGATGAAGATGATAGTGAGGATAAAATAATGGTCCATTGGTCAAGAAACAGATGTGAAGCTTTGACCAAGACTAGCTGATCCCTGAGATGTTGAACTGGACTCAGGAAGCAGTACGAGCTGTGGCCCTTTGACAAGAGAACCTGAAACATAGGCTATTAACATGTACACAACTACTATATGGGGATATTTTATATTTAATGTTAATTTAATCCTAACAACTCTATCCAGTACCAATAATTATCCCTATTATGTATATTATCAGAAATGGGAAATTAGGTAACTTGACCTAGGCAAACCAACTTATAAGTTACTGCTTCAGGATGCAAGACCTGGAATTACTAAAAAAAAACTGAGATTTTTCCTGTGAGCTGACATTTGATATTAATCAAGTAATTATTCAATTATTATTTTGAGAGTAACGTGCTTAAGTATTTTAAAAATGTAATCATTATAAATGCCATGTTCATAACAAAAATTAAAAAACAGAATGTGTGTTAAAGTTGGGGAAGAGGGAGCCAAGACGACCCACTAGATGCAACCAGAAAGAGAATCTCCCACCTAGAGACCAGACCATCAAGAAGACTGGCACACTCTCAGAAGATATTCTGAGGAAGGTATTGAGAAAGGATAGAGGGAGAACACAGATCCTGGAATGAAGGGAGAGGAAAATGGTAACTTTGCACAGGGTTGCCAAGCCCCGGAACTTGTTCCTGGGCCCTAGTGGCTCCCAGGGAGGGATGAGTTAAACAGGCGAGGAGTGATTCACTCTCACCACGGACCTCTGGAATCCCAGCTGCAAGAGATCTCACAACCCCCATGGATATTTGAGCTGAAAGGGAGAGATGCTGGAATTGATGGCAGGGACAGGACTGCAGCCTGTGCAGAGCCCAGAAGGGCTTGACGCAGGAATAGCTGCAGTGGAACACAGCAAGGGACATCAATTCCCCACATCTCATCATGCTTCTCTAGGTGACTTTGGCCTTCGTTGACTCAGACCTGGACAGAACAGGGCTATCTTGCCTGTGGGATGGGGCTAATCTGATCTGAACACCCCCCTGTCTGCTGATCACTCTTGAGGTCTCTGCCTGGCCATTGTCACCTGAAGTGAAGCCTTGAATGACCAAGCAGGGCATTCCCTGGAAGCTGCTACTATAACTGCTTCAGCAGCAGACCCCAATTAACCATTGTAGAACTTCAGCATATGGGCTTATGCTGATGCATACCCACCATACCCACCCACCCACAGCCTTTCCCCACTGTTCTTCTGGCACATGCTCACCCAGAGTCCCTCACCATTGTTCTGCCAGTGCACAAGCATTGACCTTCCCTCTCCATTTTTCTTAGTGTATGTGCCTACAGGCCTTTCTGCTGTTGCACCAGCCCCACTGACATGAGCAAGCGTGTACCCCACCAAACTGCCACTGCCAGTGGTAGCATTCGGGCACACACTCTGCCACACTGCCTCTGCATGGATGCTGCCACACTGTTCCTGCCAGGAAGTGCATACCCCATGGCACCACCATGTGATGCATGCATACAGAAGGATGCTGCTACTCTGCACCCACCAGTGCCCCCTACCCTCACTGATGTGTGTGAATCTCACCAGATTGCTGACTGCACACACCTTCATGCAGACACTTTCATATCATCACTCCTGGCACAAGTGCGTGAGTGCAGACCCCACTGTCACTGCCCCTATAAAGTGCTTGGTCCAGCACTTCCTTTGGGAGTGTTGCTGCCAGCAGACCAAGAACAGCTTGGCCCTTCCAGTGCAGCAAATGCTTAACCTTGAGGGGCTATAGAACAAAGCCATGGGCCTGGCACCTGCCCTCCAGAGTTAGACCATGCAGCCCAAGGGTGCTGAGCTAAGCCTTGGTGCCCTGAAATCTTCCAGAAACAAACACAGTTGCCTGAACTCAACTTATACAACAGTCAAACCCTCAAGGACATAGAATATAAAAGCAAAGTATCTCATCTAAAGGACAGCAACTTCAAATTAAAGGAACATCGACCCACATAGATGAGAAACAACCAGTGGAGGAACTCTGGTAACTCAAAAAAACAGAGTGTCTCTTTACCTCCAAACAACCATGCTAGCTCCCCAGCATTGGTTCTTAACCAGACTGAAATGGATGAAATGACAGACACAGAATTCAGAATCTGAGTAGGAATGAAGATCATTGAGATTCAGGTGAAACTCAAAGCCAAATTCAAAAACTCTAAGGAATTTAGAAAAATGATATCAGAGCTGAAAGATAAAATAGGCATTTTAAGGAAAAAAAAAATTGATCTTCCCAAGCTGAAAACCTTACTACAATAATTTCATAATACAATAGGAAATAATAATAACAGAATAGACCAAGCCGAGGAAAGAATCTCAGAGCTTGAAGACTGATTGCTTGAATCAATTCAGTGAGATAAAAATAAATGGAAAAGAATGAATACAACTTCTGAGCAACATGGAATTATGTAGAGACTAAACCTATGACTCATCGGCATCCTTGAAAGAGAGGGAGAAGAGCAAGACACTTGGAAAACACATTTGATGATATTGTCCACGAAAATTTCCCAAACCTCATTAGAGTGTTTGATGTGCAAATTCAGGAAGGTCAGAGAACCCCAGCAAGATATTACACAAGATGACAATTCCTAAGACATACAGTCATTGGATTCTCCAAGGTCAATCAAAAGAAAAACTCTTAAAGGCAGCTAGAGAGAAGGGACAGGTCAGTTATGAAGGAACCCCACCAGGCTAAGAGTGGACTTTTCAGAAGTACCCTACAAACGAGAAAAAGATTGGGTGCCTATATTCAGCCTTCGTAAAAAAAAGAAATTTCAGTGAAGAATTTCACATCCAGTCAAACTAAGCTTTATAAGCAAAAGAAAAATAAGATCCTTTTCAGGCAAGCAAACACTAAGGAAATTCATTACCACTAGACCTGTCTTACAAGAGGTCTTTAAGGGCGTACCAAACATGGAAACAAAAGACTGCTACTGACCACCATGAAAACACACTTAAGTACATATAACATTAACACTATAAGGCAACTATGCAATCCAATCTGCATAACAACCAGGTAACAACACAATGATAGGATCAAATCCATGCTTATCAATATTAACCTTGAATGTAAATGAGCTAAATACCTCCACTTAAAAGACACAGAGTGGCAGGTTGGATAAAGAAGCAAGATCCAACTCTATTCTGTTTTCAAGAGACTCATAGCACATGTACGCCTGTGACCCCCAAAGACACAAAGTAAAGGGATGGAGAAAGCTCTACTGAGCAAACCAAAAGCAAAATAGAGGATGAGTTGCTATTCTTATTTCAGACAAGACAGACATTAAACCAGCAATGATCAAAAAAGATAAAGAAGAGCATTATATAGTGACAAAGGGCTCAATTAAACAACTCTTAACTATCCCAAATGTATATCTACCCAACACTGGAGCACCCAGATTAATAAAACAAGCTCTTAGAGACCTACAAAGAGACTTAGATAACCACAGGCTAGTAGTGGGAGACTTTAACACTCCATTTACACTATTAGATTATTGAGGCAGGAAACCAAATAAGATATTTGAGATGTAAATTCAAAACTTGACCAAAGGGACCTAACAGTTATTTACAGAATACTCCCCTCAACAACATAATATCAATTCTTCTCATCTGCACATGGCACATACTCTAAAATCAACCACACAGTTGGCCATAAAACAATTCTCCACAAATTCAAACAACCAAAATTATATCAACCACACTCTCAAGCCACAGCACAATAAAAAGAGAAGACAATACTAAAAATATCTCTCAAAATTACATGAAATATCTCTATAATTACATGAAAATTAAACAACCTGCCCTGAATGACTTTTGGGTAAACAATAAAATTAAATCAGAAGTCAAGAAATTTTCTGAAATGAATGAAAACAAAGATACAACATACCAGAATCTTTGCAACATAGCTAAAGCACTTTTAAGAGGAAAGTTTATAGCACTAAATTTGCCCACATTAAAAAAAAAATAGAAAGATTTAAAATTACAATCACACACCTAGAGGAAATACAAAAACAAGAGCAAAGCTAGCAGAAGAAAAGAAATAAGCAAAGTCAGAGCTGAACTGAAAAAAAAATAGAGGTGCGAAAAACCATACAAAAGATCAATGGAACAAAAGGTGGTTATTCAAAATAATAAATAAGATTGATAGACTGCTACCTAGACTAATAAAGAAAAAATAGAGAAGCTCCAAATAAACTCAAGAAGTAATGACAAAGGTGACATTACCACTAACCACATAAAAATACCAAAACTCCTCAGACTATTATGAACACCTTTATGCACACAAACTAGAAAACCTGGAAAATGGATAAATATCTGGAAAGCTACAACCTCACAGGATTGAAGCAAGAAGAAATTGAAACTCTGAGCAGACCAATAATGAGTTTCAAAATTGAAGCACTAATAAAAAACCTACCAACCAGAAAACTCCTGGAACAGATGGGTCCACAGACATATTCTACCAGATGAATAAAGAAGAGCTGGTATCAATCCTACTGAAACTACTCCAAAAGTTGAGGAGGAATGACTCCTCCCTAACTCATTCTATGAGGCCAGCATCATTCTGATACCAAAACCAGACAGAGACACAAAGAAAAAAGAAGACTTCAGGCCAATATCCCCGATGAACATAGATGCAAAAATCCTCAACAAAACATTAGCAAACTGAATCCAGCAAGACCTCAAAAATCTAATCCACCAGAATCAAGCAGGCCTTAATCCTGAGATGTGAAGTTAACTCAATATATGCAAATCAATAAATGTGATTCACTACAAAAACAGGACTAAAAACAAAAACCATGTGGTCATCTCAATAAATGCAGAAATTTTCAACAAAATTCAATATCCCTTCATGTTGAAAATTGTTAACAAACTAGGCACCAAAGGAACATATCTCAAATAATAACAGCCATCTATACAAATCCACAGCCAATATCACACCAAATGGGCAAAAGCTAGAAGCATTCCCCTTGAAAACTGGACCAGACAAGTATTCCCACTCTCACCACTCCTATTGAACATAGTTCTGAAAGTTCTATCCGGAGCAATCAGGCAAGAGAAAGAAGCAAAAGGCATCCAAACAGGAAGAAAGAAAGTCAAACTACTTCTCTTCCCAGACAATACGATTCTACACCAAGAAAACCCCATAGTCTTTTCCCCAAACCTCCTAGATCTTATTAAAAAAAAAAAAAAAAAAAAAAACTTCAGCAGAGTTTCAGGACACAAAATCAATGTACAAAAATCAGTAGCATTTCTACATACCAACAATGTTGAAGCTGAGAGCCAAATTAAGAACACAATCTCATCAGAGATGACAGAAACAAATAGAAAAACAGTCCATGCTCATGCTCAGGAAGAATCAATATTGTTAAAGTGGTCATATTGCCCAAAGCAATTTAGAGATTAAATGCTATTCCTATCAAACTACCAATGACATTCTTCACAGAACTGGAAAAAAACTATTTGAAAATTCATATGGAACCAAAAAAGTCTGAATAACCAAAGCAATCCTAAGCAAAAAGAACAAAACAGGAGGCATTGCCTTACCTGATACCCAACTATATAATACAGGGCTGCAGTAACCAAAAACAGCATGCTGATGATAAAGGATACCCTCATTTTATAAATTTATATTTCTATAGTATTTTAAATAATTGTGAACTGATTACAAATATTCTACTCATATTCACTGCTTCAGAAATATGTTCATAATATACTGTTTTACAGGTAAAATAGACAAGTCAAAACAGTTTATTTGATACTACTTCTCTGTGAGTATGTACGTTTCTATGTCTCAAACTTTTTAATGCCAATTATTCATACACTAACTCCTGCAGCTTTCTATTAAGCTCACATGGGACTGAACTTGCAGATTCAGCACACCAAGATCCTAGGATGAGCACGAATATAGAAGGATTGCCATTAGTATGTAGAATATTCCAGAAAGCCGTGGCCTATATAATGGAATTTATTCACTTCTCTTATTCTCCTCCATTCTCTTACGCTTTCTTTAGCTCTCTAGTTGATACTTTCACATCTGCAATTCTGACTCTGATAACCAGATAGTATCTTTTTCTATTTTCTATGAGTTACTTTTTCCTGTTGAAAACACAATTTTTATAAACAGAAACAAAAGTTCCTCAAAGCAGATGACAAAACAATAGGTACATGTGAGATCCCAACTCCCTTTGAAAAATTCATAATTATAAAAAGACTGAAAGAACATATTGTTGGGTTTTCTGCTCACTCCTACATCTACATGCAATTACTTGTTAAATATGTAATAGTATACTGTGTGCCAAGTACTGTCAGTACAATTCTACATTTTTTTTTTTCACACCTTCCCTCTTGATCTCTAGATCTGTAAAACAGAAAAGTCCCTAGGGAGCAACATGGATTTTGGTGTCCATTCTGTGCTGTGTGACCTTACATGGACTCCATTCCAAGCAAGTTTTGTCCAACTTTCACCTTGAGACCTGGAAACTCAGCATCTAAACTGGAAATTGTGTGGTTGAGTTGGGGAGTTTACCACCTTCAGAAACTGAGGCACTTTGTAATCCACACCTCTGTCCTCTTGCATAGCGCTAATGCTTCTGAGCAAATCTCACTCCCAGATAGAGTGAATAATGTGTTAACCCTTGTGTAGTTTCAGTCTTTGTTTTTCTCTTGGGTGTGAACTAGAGGTCTTACTTGCTCTTTAGTTCTTGGCTATGTCAGAGTGGTAAATTTCTGAGCTGGTTTTGTATATGCTTTAACCTTAAGAGGGTGGTCACTCCCATTTAGTTGTCCAAAGGCTCCGTCTGAGAAAATAAGGAGGTTTTTTTTTTACTTCATGTAAGACCTTGTCTCCCAGTTGTGGGGGGATTAACTCAGATCCACAGGAGACAGAAAAGAGTAGAGACTGAGTTCTCAAAGGCAAGCACAAGGCTGGGACCCTGTTCTGGATATCTAATTTTCCTGATTTAACGGAATAGTTTTTATACATTTGTTGCATGATGGTAACCTACCCTAAGGATTCTCTTTATATTCAACACCCAATATAATCCAAATCTCTCTCGTCTTTCTACTGTCCACAGAAGTACATGCACAAAACATTTCTTTATAACATAATAGTGGAGAAACCTTGTGCAACTGTGACATAAAATCCAGAAGCAATAAAGGAAAAAAATGATACATGTGATTTTCATTAAAAATGTGTGGTAGGCCAGGCACAGTGGCTCATGCCTGTAATCCTGGTGCTTTGGGAGTCCAAGGCAGGAGGATAACCTGACGCCAAGAGTTTGACACAAGCCTGGGCAACATAGCAAGACCCTATACCTTACAAAAAAACTTTAAAAAATTAGCTTGAAATAATGGCATGCATCTATAGTCCCAGCTACTCAGGAGATCGAAGTTGGAGGATCTCTTGAGCCCAGGAGTTCGAGGCTGAAATGGGCTATGATTGCACTACTGCACTCCAGCCTGGGCAACAGAACAAGACCCCAATTTCAAAAAAAAAAAGAAGAAGAAGAAGAAAAAGTAAAAAAAGAAACGTGGTAAAAAAAAAAAAACCCATAAGCAAATTAAAATTAAAAAATTTAAAATTGGAAAAATATTTATACTTAGATTAAAAAGGTTATATCACTAATATATAGAAATCTTATAAAAAGTGAATGCAAAAACCAACAACCTGAAAAAAAGGGGACAAGAAACACAAACAGGTATTTTATTAAAAAATGGTCCTTAAACACAAGGAAAATGTTCAACCTAACTCATGATAAGTGGAGCAAAGAAAAAATGATTTCAATAATATATCTCTTCTCACCAATTAGTCTTTGAGAAAGTAGGCATTCTCACTTATTTTTGGTGGTCATGTAAAATGATACTACTCTATAGAGAGAATTCAATACTATCTAGAAAATTAAAGGCTTTTACTCTTGGAACCAGCAATCTCTCATTTAAGAATTTATCCCAAAGAAATGATGCAAAAACACAAAAGGGCATAGGCACAGGCTAGTCCTGGCAGAACAATTCATATCAACAGAAGATTAGAAATAAGACAAATGGCTTCAAATAGTGGGCTGGTTGAGCAAATCTAAAGTACAACTATATCCTGGAGTACAGCTATAAAAAGCCATGAAAACTCCCTCTCTATTCTGTTATGAGTGATCTGCAGGTTACACTGTTAAGTGAAAAATAAGGTGCCAAAAAGTTTTAGCTATGGCAGTTCAATACAGTAGCCACTAGCCACAAGTGGCTATTTAAATTTAATTTAACTAAAGTAAAATGAAGCTTAAAATGTAGTTGTTCAGGCACACTAGCCGTATTTTAGGTTCTTGACAACCACTTGTGGCTAGTGGCTACCATGTTGGACAGTTCCAAGACAGAACATTTTTATTTCTGCGAAAACTTCTATTGGTCAGCAGTTGTGTAGAATGCGCCACTTTTTACCTGTGAATGGGGAGAAAAAATATAGACATATTACATTTGCATACATATGCAAAGTTTGAAAATTTAAAACAAAAATAAAAAAATGATTACCCATAAGGGGATGGAGGAGCAGCACAGATGGAACCCCATGTTGTATATTATCTTAAAATTAGAATACATATTTACTGGTTCCATGTGCTGAAAAAAGCAAGAAACAATGACCAAACCCATAGCAATGAGCAACTCTAGGTCTCCGATTGAATCCTCTATTAATATTTCCCACTAAAAGGCACCAGGATCCCTTGGAGAAATAGCTGATTCCAGCTCTGGGATAAGGATTGTACCAGGCAAGTCTAAACCAAACTATCATACCAGAGAGCATGTCAAATAGAACCAGAAACCAACCTGAAGGGGATACCACTGGAAAAAGATAGAACATGTAAAATACTAATGCTTGCAACGGATTAAAACACATCAAATGTATAAGGATTTGTAAGTCCATGAGGACACTCTAAAATGCAAACACACAAATAAAATCAACTCACTGCTCACCTTTGGAAGCTCAAGGGAAACAACCCATAGTTCTGAAAAAGTGGAAATACTGCAAAGGAATTAAACATTCACCCTACCCTTCCATTGTGTACCTTTCCACAGAGTAAACTAATAGTTGATGACAGGAAGTTTTTTTGTTAAAGAATTCTAGCTAATAAATGCAGAAGAAATTATAGAATTAGAACATTACCCTCTGCAACCTTTAATTAAATGAAGATCTAGGAAATAATCATAGAGGCTACAAAAAACATGAGATAAAAAGCAGACAGCAAATTTTACAATGCATGCATCAGACTGACAACACCTGAATCCAGTGATCAATCTCAATGTCAGAGGAGAGACAACCGGACTTCATGTTCCTCTTGCTGTGACACTATAGAAGCAAACACTAGCACATCTGAGATACTTTTACCAAAAGCTTGAATCTAATGAAACCTCTTTTCTACTTACCAATTAAACAAAAATAAGAGAGGCAGAAGGACATAATAAACAGCACAATAAAAATGCAATCAGCAAAATCAAGAATGTAAACTATGCAGGATAAAACATCCAGTTTCTTAAACAAATGAAATGGAAAACTAAAAAAAAAAAAGAGGGAAGACCTTCTTTAGATTAAAAAAGACTTAACATTTCATAAAAATTAAAATTAAAATCAAATGAGTTAGCCCCACACATCCACTAGAACATCAAAATGAAAAGAAGGAAAGCATCAAGTGTTGGTGAGGATGTGAAGCAACTGCAACTCTCACACACTGCTGATGGGAGTAAAGATGGGCACAACCACTTTGGAAAACTTCTTGGCAGCATCAACAGAGCTGACATACAGAAACCCTATGACTCAGTAGTGCCACTCCTGGGTTCATGTCCAAAAAATAGAAATAAATGTTCATCCGAAAGGTATGTATAAGGTTGTTCATACCACAAATATTTGCAATAAGTGAAAAACTGGAAAATATCCATATCTTCCTAGCAGATGAATATATTGTGAAATATTCACACAATGCCTTTTGTTCTTATAATTACATTTTTCTTTTTCTTAAAAAAATGCTCTCTGATACATGGCAGAAATCCTACCGAGGCATAGATTTCACACCAAGGGATAGGGCCCCTAATAACATTAAGTACCATAAGCCGACATGGTTCAACAAATGTCTTTTTCTTCTTACTGATTGTACTAGTTAAAAGTGTGGGCTCTGGAGACAGACTAGGGACAAGCCTTACTTCTTACAAACTGTGTCACTTTGAATCCTTTTGCTTCACCTTCAAGTCACTCAAATGCCTCATCTGTAAAACTGGGATTATATACTACTTACCACAGAAGAAAAAAAAATTTTTTTAATATTGCCTTGTTTGTTTTGTTTTGTTTTGTTTTGTTTTGTTTTGCTTTGCTTTGTTTTGTTTTGTTTTGTTTTGTTTTGTTTTGTTTTGTTTTTTTGTCACATTCTCGCTCTGTCACCCAGGCTGGAATGCAGTGGCGCGATATCGGCTCACTGCAGCCTCCGCCTCTCGGCTTCAAGCGATCATCCTGCCTCAGCCTCCGGAGTAGCAGGGACTACAGGCCCCTGCCACCATGACCGACTAATTTTTTGTATTTTTGGTAGAGACGGGATTTCACCATATTGGCCAGGCTTGTCTCAAACTCCTGACCTCGTGATCCGCCCGCCTCGGCCTCCAAAAGTGCTGGGATTACAGGCGTCAGCCACTGCGCCCTGCCGTGTTTTGGTTTTTAAAAGGATAAGTCAATGGTGAGGAATAACATTATTTTTAAAATTCTACTTTAGAGACACTGGGATATCTGACTGTGATCTTGGGAGAGTAAAAGTGCCTCTCTGTGCTGAATTTTCTCTTTTGTAAACTGAAAGAAACAATTGTCACTATCTCATGAGTTGCTGTTTTGAGAATTACTTGAGTAAATGCATGAAAACCCTTGAGGCAGTGCTGGGCACACAGGAACAGCCCAATAAATGCTAGCTGTTTTTATCAAATACTTACAAGTTAAGATTTATATAGTTTTGATAGTTTTATAGTTTGCAGCTATCTTTAATAAAGTTTCATAATCATACAACTGAATTCTTTTCATTAACTGGTATATTTTTAAAATCACTAACTTTCACTACAACCACTGTTGGATTACCTAATTACTTTGAGAATGTCTCAAAAGCACTTGGAGGGACTCATCTCAGAAACAGCACCACTATTTCTTACATGGCTGTACAAAAACCTGAGGGGTCTTCCTTGACTCTGCCTTATTCCCACAGAACCCACATGCACAGCCACTACAGAGCTCACCTGCCTGACTTCCAAATGTGCCCTGTCCAGGTCCACTCCATCCTCTGGACTTCTGCAATATTTTCCTAATTGTTATCCCCACTCCCTATCTTGTCCCTGTCCAGTCCTTTCTCCAAAGAGTGACCATTCAGCTTCTGAAAAAGTGAATCAAATCACATCTCTCTCATACTCTAACCTTCCACAGTCACAATACAATCATCCAAACTCCTTACATGGCCCATACCATGTGGCTTCTTTGTGCCCCTTCAACCTCATCTTCCACCATTCTGAACTTACTTGCCAGGCTCCAGCCATTCCAGCTTGTCTTCTGCTCCTGGATCAATGGTGCCCACACACAGTGCAGGGACACTGACAAAATGGCCTGTCTATGTGCCTGGTTTCTGCCTGTTATTCAAGACTCTTCCTCAGAAAGAGTTTTACTCACAAACCTATATAAGATAATCCATATTCTGGTTATTTTTTATTCTATTTATGCGTTTGTGTTTTTCAAAGCAAAAAATCCCTTAAGAAATCTCCTGGCTTATTTATTTGTTTATTTGCCAGTTTTCTCAAACTAGAGTGATAGATCAAGGGACCCCACCTGTCTTGTTCTCTGTGATGTTCCCCCAGTGCCTAGAGCAGTCTCACACAGAAATCACTGAATAAATACTACTAAGTTGAAGTAATTGTTACCAATTGGACATACCAGAGAAGACACATATATTCAAAGCTGAGAGGCAGGAGCAACTGACAATGAAATTAAACATCAAAGGTTTCAAAATTTTAAGAAGACCTTGTTGAAAATCCATGGCAGTGCTTTTCAAACTTGAATGAGTACCAGAAACAACTGGATAAATTACTAAAAATGTAGATCCCTCTTACTCCATATCCCTGGTTTTGATTCTGCAGACCTACAGTGAGCCCAGTAATCTGCAATTTTAACAATTTGATGGAATGGATCACACTTGGAAAAATCCTGACATAACCAGTTCACTTTTTAGTACCATTAATTTAATGCCTTCGTGTAGAGTTCTTGGATACCTGGAGTGTTTTTGCTAATGAAAGTACACTAGTTCTTCTCTCCCACCTAAGACCACAGATTGCTTTCCCACATGGGATCACACTTAAACTCCAGAGTACTCCTATTGGTTGAAAGGATTGGGTATTGTTATTTTGCTAGTGGAAGGGTAGTGACTTACTCAAAGTTTCACCATAATGGGACCCTGATCTGTTCACTCTTGTTCAAATAACCTGTCTTGCAGACTCCACGTCACACATGGTTCTTCTCTATCAGCTCCTGATTCTAGGGTACAGAGTCCACACCTTTGTCTGATGCCAAACTAGAAGAGAGAGTAAGGGGATAAGAAAATACATGGGATGAGGAGGAAAGTAAGAGGATGAGAAGCCATATTAAATGCAGGATGGGGTGGTGATGTCTAGCCTATCCCCACTTAGTTAACTGGATGCTGTGCAATGATGTTTTTTCTTTTCTGCAGCTCCATCCCACAACCTCCTCCCACACAATGGTGACACTGAAGCTCACATAGAATGGAAGTGTGGGCTTATCCCTGTTTGCCGTTACACTTCCAAGTATTATCCCTGGTAGTCATGTTGCTATTATGTTAATACCAGAGGACATTCACTGACAGAATGAAAGAGGCAAACCTGGAATGGGGAATTTACATTTGTTGAGGGTTTACTAGATGCCAATACTGTAGATTGTTACTTTCAGACTTTTTCTCTTCAAATCCTCAAAGCGATGCTTTGAGGCTGATACTATTACTTCTTTTCTGCAGATGGGGGGATAGTCCATCCCAAAGAGCAAAGTATATCTGCAAGAAATCCCAGAGAGGCATCAAATGGACACTGAGACCAACTTAAAGGGGGTTCCACTTGCCAATTCTGGGACAATTTGAGCATCAAAATACATATTGATAGTAGCAGATGGTAACCCTTTGAGCCAACCAGAAATCTATGAGTTGTACTGATAAAAACACATAAATGAAAAATAAACAAGAAAGGAAAGCTCTATTCTAAAGTCAAATCCAACTAATAATTCTAGAAAGACTAAAATAATTGGAAAAGCAACACGTGCACCAAATCCCACAGCAGTCATTGAGTCACCATAGTAACAATGTTGGCCAAAGAAAGCTGGGAAAAAGAAAAAATTACCCTGGTTTGGTTTTTAATATGTGCTAGGAACTGAATAGGTCTCTCTCTCTCTCTCTCTTTCTCTCTCTCTCTCTCTCTCTCACACACACACACACACACACAAAGAGATATGCACGCACATGCTCTCTCTTTCTCTCTCACAGCCCAGTAACCTATCTTATTTCTCTGTGCCCCGCCCTTAGATGGAATGTAACTTAAGGACACCCCCAGAGCAGGACATCACACTCACTGGGGCCAGGAGGGACTACAAGGACCCATCTCTCTTCCTCGAGAGACATTGAGCACTGAGCCCCAAAGCAGTAAAGAGGTGACTTGGATCTGGGATCCCTTCATCTCCCCACACCCCAGGGCATTTTAGCTCCCATTGTGGGGCACCCGCACTTTCAGCTGAGACAAGCACCTGAAGGGAAAATCCTGCTCTTCTTACCAGGACACCAGGACACGTTGGTCTCTATTAAAAGTTTATCATGCTTGCCACAATTATGTCAAATTTCTATGGCAACCCAGATGCACTGGCTTTTCCTTCACAATGGAAATGTCCCAGTATAGGCATTCCACCACTATCCTTTTGCAGAAATTGAAACACCTTTACTCTTCAGGATATAGACTGACAAAACGTACTAATGAGAGGAACTAGGCTAGGACCCAGGCAATTGGCAGGACTCTGCCCAGTTTAATGCAACAAAACATGTCCCTGTAATCAAGAATTTTGTTTTCCTTAAAAAGACAGCGGTGGGGCAAAATAAAAAGAGAGAGAGAGGCAAAGACACAATAGGGGAGTATTAAAAAGACCTAAGGAGATATTCTATGGCTCTTGGAGATACACTAGCCCTCTGATGGGTGAACAGGTAAAAATCACAGCAATCTGTGGCAATAAACTAAGAGACTATCTGTAATCATGCAACTCAATTATCTAGGAACACATGAAACTGATTGATGATTTGATGGAGTCCCTCAGCAAAACTCATCTTGCAACACAGAAATTGCCCCCAAATCTTCATTTGTTATGGAAATGTGTGTACCTTCTACTTTCTGATGCTACATTTTCTGGTGGTTTCTATGGTGCTTATGCTGTTTGGTTCACATCAAAGTCATCGCTTCTTTGAGAGGCAGGAGAAAGGTGGGCCAGGACAAACATTTGTTTCAGTCCTACCACATACCATCTACTCCATACAAGATTTTTCATTTTTACCTCACAAAGTTCTGTAAAATAAGTGTCGGGGTCCTGGTTTACAGATGACCAAAGGCAGACTAACAGAGACTAAGAAACAATTCCAGTAACATAATGAAGTGAAGGGCAGAAATGGGGTTCTAATTGTTGCCTTCATCACAATATACCATTTGTTCTCTCTCTCTCTTTGTGTGTGTGTGTGTGTGTGTGTGTGTGTGTGTGTGTGTGTGTAGGACGGGGTCTCACTATATTGCCCAAGCAGGTCTCGAAATCCTGGGCACAAGCTATCCTCCTGATTCTGCCTCCCTAAGAGCTGGGATTACAGGCATGAGCCACCGTGTCCAGCACAACATACCATTTTTTCTCAACAGAGGCAACATCTCCCCCAAGGGCCTAAAAATTAGTCCTTGAGGGTGTAAAGATCTTAGAATAATGGTTTGTAGCCCCTCAAAAGACCACAGTATATAAACAGATATATTCTACATCTCTGATATCAAACACTTTACATTCTGTGGATGGGGCTATAATTAGGAAAAATTGTCTAAGAAGCCTCCATAAAGGGGATGAAAGTGAAAGGAAGTTGAGAAGCATTGTACATACCTAATGACCTCTTATGTAGGTGATGGGCCACAAGGGCTTAGGAACTGGTCACTTTACACTCCCTCATGGATGCTCACTGCTAAACAACCACTCTTGATGGTTGTGATGGTGATGATGATGATGATCATGATGGAGATGAGATCCTGTCCTTTATGCCAAAATAACTGGGCATGTCAGGATAATGTGAATTGAATGTTTTTGTAGGTGGCAGACAGGGGCTCAGTCAGAATAGATGTTTTCTCTGGGAAAGATAATCCAGAAGGTAGAATATTAATGTTTACAAAACTAATGACAAAAAGTGGTACTCTAAATTGTTTCTTGTTTGATCTCTAGATTTATTCAATTTATGTGTAATTAAATCCATAATTCAGATCAGAGTATAAGAAGTTAGAAAACAGTTGATTAAATCAGAGAAACCTCTTTGTAAATGCCTGGTTTATAGTGAAAGTTGGAATTACTCTCAAGCTTTTCCCAGTGTGTCCTGACACCTCCTTTCTCAATCTCCTTTCATTTTCATCCCCTTTATAGAGGCTTCTTAGGCATTTTTTTAAATGCTCTAATTTCCCTGGGTCATTGGTGCTATCCAAGGTACTGCTTTTTTAAAATTTTTTTTATTTTTTATTTTTTATTATTATACTTTAAGTTCTAGGGTACATGTGCATAACGTGCAGGTTTGTTACATATGTATACTTGTGCCATGTTGGTGTGCTGCACCCATCAACTCATCAGCACCCATCAATTAGTCATTTATATCAGGTATAACTCCCAATGCAATCCCTCCCCCCCGCCCATGATAGGCCCCGGTTTGTGATGTTCCCCTTCCCGAGTCCAAGTGATCTCATTGTTCAGTTCCCACCTATGAGTGAGAACATGCGGTGTTTGGTTTTCTGTTCTTGTGATAGTTTGCTAAGAATGATGGTTTCCAGCTGCATCCATGTCCCTACAAAGGACGCAAACTCATCCTTTTTTATGGCTGCATAGTATTCCATGGTGTATATGTGCCACATTTTCTTAATCCAGTCTGTCACTGATGGACATTTGGGTTGATTTCAAGTCTTTGCTATTGTGAATAATGCCGCAATAAACATATGTGTGCATGTGTCTTTATAGCAGCATGATTTATAATCCTTTGGGTATATACCCAGTAGTGGGATGGCTGGGTCATATGGTACATCTAGTTCTAGATCCTTGAGGAATTGCCATACTGTTTTCCATAATGGTCGAACTAGTTTACAATCCCACCAACAGTGTAAAAGTGTTCCTATTTCTCCACATCCTCTCCAACACCTGTTGTTTCCTGACTTCTTAATGATTGCCATTCTAACTGGTGTGAGATGGTATCTCATTGTGGTTTTGATTTGCATTTCTCTGATGGCCAGTGATGATGAGCATTTTCTCATGTGTCTGTTGGCTGTATGAATGTCTTCTTTTGAGAAATGTCTGTTCATATCCTTTGCCCACTTTTTGATGGGGTTGTTTGTTTTTTTCTTGTAAATTTGTTTGAGTTGTTTGTAGGTTCTGGATATCAGCCCTTTGTCAGATGAGTAGATTGCAAAAATTTTCTCCCATTCTGTAGGTTGCCTGTTCACTCTGATGGTAGTTTCTTTTGCTGTGCAAAAGCTCTTTAGTTTAATTAGATCCCATTTGTCAATTTTGGCTTTTGTTGCCGTTGCTTTTTGTGTTTTAGACATGAAGTCCTTGCCCATGCCTATGTCCTGAATGGTATTCCTTAGGTTTTCTTCTAGGGTTTTTATGGTATTAGGTCTAACATTTAAGTCTCTAATCCATCTTGAATTAATTTTCTTATAAGGAGTAAGGAAAGGATCCAGTTTCAGCTTTCTACTTATGGCTAGCCAATTTTCCCAGCACCATTTATTAAATAGGGAATCCTTTCCCCATTTCTTGTTTCTCTCAGGTTTGTCAAAGATCAGATGGCTGTAGATGTGTGGTATTATTTCTGAGGACTCTGTTCTGTTCCATTGGTCTATATCTCTGTTTTGGTACCAGTACCATGCTGTTTTGGTTACTGTAGCCTTGTAGTATAGTTTGAAGTCAGGTAGCGTGATGCCTCCAGCTTTGTTCTTTTGACTTAGGATTGTCTTGGCAATGCGGGCTCTTTTTCGGTTCCATATGAACTTTAAAGCAGTTTTTTCCAATTCTGTGAAGAAACTCATTGGTAGCTTGATGGGGATGGCATTGAATCTATAAATAACCTTGGGCAGTATGGCCATTTTCACGATATTGATTCTTCCTATCCATGAGCATGGAATGTTCTTCCATTTGTTTGTGTCCTCTTTGATTTCACTGAGCAGTGGTTTGTAGTTCTCCTTGAAGAGGTCCTTTTTGGCATGTTTTTGCAATGGCTGGTGCCAGTTGCTCCTTTCCGTGTTTAGGGCTTCCTTCAGAGTCTCTTGTAAGGCAGGCCTGGTGGTGACAAAATCTCTTAGCATTTGCTTATCTGTAAAGGATTTTATTTCTCCTTCACTTATGAAACTTAGTTTGGCTGGATATGAAATTCTCGGTTTAAAATTCTTTTCTTTAAGAATGTTGAATATTGGCCCCCACTCTCTTCTGGCTTGTAGAGTTTCTGCCGAGAGATCTGCTGTTAGTCTGATGGGCTTCCCTTTGTGGGTAACCCGACCTTTCTCTCTGGCTGCCCTTAAGATTTTTTCCTTCATTTCAACTTTGGTGAATCTGGCAATTATGTGTCTTGGAGTTGCTCTTCTCGAAGAGTATCTTTGTGGCGTTCTCTGTATTTCTTGAATTTGAATGTTGGCCTGCCCTACTAGGTTGGGGAAGTTCTCCTGGATGATATCCTGAAGAGTGTTTTCCAGCTTGGTTCCATTTTCCCCCTCACTTTCAGGCACCCCAATCAGACGTAGATTTGGTCTTTTTACATAATCCCATACTTCTTGCAGGCTTTGTTCATTTCTTTTTCTTCTTTTTTCTTTTGGTTTCTCTTCTCGCTTCGTTTCATTCGTTTGATCCTCAATCACTGATACTCTTTCTTCCAGTTGATCGATTCGGTTACTGAAGCTTGTGCATTTGTCACGTATTTCTCGTGTCATGGTTTTTATCTCTGTCATTTCGTTTATGACCTTCTCTGCATTAATTAGTCTAGCTGTCAATTCTTCCACCTTTCTTTCAAGATTTTTAGTTTCTTTGTGCTGGGTATGTAATTCCTCCTTTAGCTCTGAGAAGTTTGATGGACTGAAGCCTTCTTCTCTCATCTCGTCAAAGTCATTCTCTGACCAGCTTCAATCCTTTGCTGGTGATGAGCTGCGCTCCTTTGCAGATGGAGATGCACTCTTATTTTTTTGAATTTCCAGCTTTTCTGCTCTGCTTTTTCCCCATCTTTGTGGTTTTGTCTGCCTCTGGTCTTTGATGATGGTGACGTACTGATGGGGTTTTGGTATAGGTGTCCTTCCTGTTTGATAGTTTTCCTTCTAACAGTCAGGACCCTCAGCTGCAGGTCTGTTGAAGATTGCTTGAGGTCCACTCCAGACCCTGTTTGCCTGGGTATCAGCAGCAGAGGTTGCAGAAGATAGAATATTGCTGAACAGCGAGTGTACCTGTCTGATTCTTACTTTGGAAGCTTCCTCTCAGGGGTGTACTCCACCCTGTGAGGTGTGGGGTGTCAGACTGCCCCTAGTGGGGAATGTCTCCCAGTTAGGCTACTCAGGGGTCAGGGACCCACTTGAGCAGGCAGTCTGTCCGTTCTCAGATCTCAACCTCCGTGTGGGGAGATCCACTGCTCTCTTCAAAGCTGTCAGACAGAGTCGTTTGCGTCTGCAGAGGTTCCTGCTGCTTTTTTTGTGTTGTTGTTTAGCTGTGCCCTGTCCCCAGAGGTGGAGTCTACAGAGACAGGCAGGTTCCCTTGAGCTGCTGTGAGCTCCACCCAGTTCGAGCTTCCCAGCGGCTTTGTTTACCTACTTAAGCCTCAGCAACAGCAGCCGCCCCTCCCCCAGCCTCGCTGCTGCCTTGCGGTTAGATCGCAGACTGCTGTGCTAGCAATGAGGGAGGCTCCGTGGCCGTGGGACCCTCCAGGCCAGGTGTGGGATACAATCTCCTGGTGTGCTGTTTGCTCAAAGCGCAATATTGGGGTGGGAGTCACCCGATTTTCCGGGTGTTGTGTGTCTCAGTTCCCCTGGCTAGGAAAAGGGACTCCCTTCCCCCTTGTGCTTCCCAGGTGAGGCGATGCCTTGCCCTGCTTCAGCTCTCGCTGGTCGGGCTGCAGCAGCTGACCAGCACCGATTGTCCGGCACTCGCTAGTGAGATGACCCCAGTACCTCAGTTGAAAATGCAGAAATCACCGGTGTTCTGTTTTGCTGCCGCTGGGAGTTGGAGACTGGAGCTGTTCCTATTCAGCCATCTTGCTCCGCCCTCCCGGTACTGCTTTATTTTTTATACTGAATTGTATTACTTTAAAATTATATTAGTATTAATTCAAAATACTTCATATGATAAAAAATCAGCAAAGCTTGTTTGAAAAAGCTAGAGTAAATATTTGCAGTTTATGTGGTGCTAACTCTCACATTATATAACAAAAGATGTGGTAGGCAGCCTCTAAGATGACTCCTAATAATTCACACCTCCTAATATTCACCCCCTTTTGTAATTCTCTGTCTTAGAGTGTGGGCTGATTAGTTAGTTGCTTCTAATAATTAGAATACCTGTGAAGTGATGGGATGTCACTTCTGATGTTAGTTTCAAAAAATCATTGACTTAGTTTTGGGTTCCCTCCCTTGGTCACTCTGAGGAAAGCCAGTTGCCATGCTGTATGTTGCCCATATGCAAAATGTTTGATATCTTTGGCTAAAAATTGTTGAGGCTGTAAGGCCTGCAAATAGATGTAAGTGTGAGCCTGGAACTGGATCCTCACCCAACTGAGCTTTGAGATGACTGCAGCCCCAGCTTATATCTCACCTGCCTGCTGTGAGAGACTCTGAGCCAGAAGGCCCATGTAAGCCACATCCAGATTTCTGACCCACAAAAATGATGAGATAATACATGTTTGTTATTTTAAACTGCTTTTATTTTGGAGTATTTTGTAATGCTTCAATAGATAACTAATACATATAGAAACAGAATTCATGTTCAGAGCAATATACATGCTCAATAAACATTTTAGATCTGTTTAGCTAATAAAATGTATATGAAAATCTGGAGATATGTGATTCTAGATGAAAAAAGGCAAGTTGCAGAACCATATAAATAATATGATTTTAATATTTAAAAAAGTGTGTATATTTTGCATATCTTTGACTATACGATAATCCTTCACCTACAAAAAACACATCCAGAAAACATGCAACAACCTATTGATACTGAACAACTTTGGGTCAGACAGTGGGCATCATGCAGGAGGGAGACTCAGGGTAATTTCATTTTATAAATATATATTTCTATATTGCTTAAAATTTTATAAATAAGAAAATATCAATTAAGATACAAATTTAAAAACAAATTACATTTAAACAGATTAAGAAGTAACGTACTCATGATTTTGTTTTGGAAATATAAGCAAAGAACACCATTTTATTGAGAAAAAATCCAATTAAATGTTTTGACAATGTGTGTATGGGTATGTATCAGTGTGTGTTACCATTGCTGAATCTTGATATTATTCGTGTACTTCTGTGTCTCAAACTCTATCACCCTAAGCATTCATGGATTTGGAGCCATGCTGATTGGGGTCAAATACACAATGTATCACTTTCTATGTATTCAAGCTTAGGCAAATCACTTAACCTTCCTCTCCCTCATTTTCTTTGTCTGTAAAATGAGGATGAACCAACTAACAGTGTAGTCGTGAGACAAATACAATTACTTGATCCCAAATATTAGCTAAATTTAATACTTTCTTTTTTTGTGGGGATTAGTTTTTTTGCAAGCTCTAAGAATTGTCATCTAGATGGCTGTTTATTGGCATTAAATGACATTTACTAAACACTCCTAGTAAATAAAGGGAGGCTAAAAAATTATAAGGAAGGCAATATCTTATTTTTTAAAAATAAATATCATGACCATATTTGTAGAGGCAAAGCAACAAAAGTGGTCACTATCTACATAAATATAATATAGCATTTATTCCCATTTGTGAATTTATTAAAAATTTTTAACTGTTGAAAGAAAAATATGTAATATTGTTTGATGATATTTCAGTGAATGTAGTTAAGATACATAAGAAAGCTAAAGCCTTAAGAGAGGAGGGTAAGGGACTTCATAATGTGGTAAGGTTGCTACATATCACTTGAAGTAGTAAAACACTGATTCTAAATATATTGTGAAAAGTCAAATCCTGTAAGCAGTTTTGGAGCAACCACTAAAAATATTATACAAAAATATGTAGCTAAAATTAAAACAGAAAAACTTAAATGGAGTATCAAATAATGTTCAAATAAGCTAAAAGAAGTAGAGAAATGGGAAACAGAGGAACGAAAACCAGAAGGGACAAACAGAAAACAAATAATAAAATGGTAGCCCTAAATCCAAATTTTACAATAGTTATATTAAATATAAGTGGTCTAAACACACCAATTAAATCAGATTATCTAGCCCTATCAATTTAGAGAAACAGATATTGAGGTTTGACTAAACTGTGGATTGTTTTACTTCTTTCAGTTCTGTTTTTACCTCACATATTTTGCAATGCCGTTGTTTTATGTGTACACATTAAGATTCCTATGTCCTCTTGGTGGATTTACACTTTTATAATTATGTAGTAGCAAGCACTCTCTGTGTCTGGTAATTTCCTTTGCTCTGAAGTCTACTTTATATGATTAAAATATACCCACCCATGCTTTCTATTGATAAATTTTGCCTGGTATATCATTTCCATCCTTTTACTCAGACAACATATATCATTGTATTTGAAGTGAGTTTCTTGCAGAAAGCTTCAAGTTGGGTCCAGGAGTTTTTATTTTATCCACTCTACCAATCTTTTAATTGGATTTAGATTATCCACATTTAATGTAATTTTTGATATGTAATGGCTTGTCTGTTATTTTATTTTTTGTTTTCTGTTTGTTCCCTGTCTTTTTCATTATTCTGTTTTCTTTTCTCTGATTTCTTGTGAACTACTTAACATATTTTATTTATTTGTTTATATTTTCCTGATCAAGATATTTTTCTCTATTTTAAATGTTTTATTTATTTTTGTTAATATATCATAACTGGACACATTTGAGGGGTAACAGTTGATATTTTGATACACGTACACAAAATGTAAGATCAAATCAGGGTAAACACCTTAAATATTTCTCTTTTCTTTGTGTTGGAAACATTGCAATTCTTTTCTAGCTATTTTGAAATATACAATAAGTTACTGTAAACTATGATTTCTCCATTGTACTGCCAGACTTATTCTTTCCATCTTAATGTATTTTTGTACCTATTAACCAATCAGTCTTAATCTGTCTCCTCTCTTCCCTTCCTAGTCTCTGGTAGCCACAATTCTACACTCCACCTTCATGAGATTAAATTTTCTAGCTTCCACATATGGGTGAAAACATGCAGTGTTTATCTTTCTGTGCCTGGCTTATTTCTCTTAACATAATGACTTCCAAGTTTATCCATGTTGTCACAAATGACAGGATTTCCTTCTTTCTGAAGACTGAATAGTATTACATTGTGTATATATACACCACATGTTCCTTGTCCATTCATCTACTTAAAAACACTTAGATTTATTCCGTATCGTGGCTATGGTGAACAGTGCTGTAATAAACATAAGAATACAGATATCTCTTTGATACACTGATTTCCTTTATTTTGGGTGTAGCCCCAGTAGAAGGATTGCTGGATCATACTCTAGCTCTACTTTTAGTTTTTTGAGGAACTTCCATACTGTTTTCCATAATGGCTGTACTACTTTACATTGTCACCAACAGTGTATGAATGTTCCCCTTTCTCTACATCCTTGCCAACATGTTATTTTTGCTTTGTTGTTCTTAATACCTGTGATGAGATAATATCTTATATGTATAGATTTTTTGATGTATGTACATCAAAATTATTATATGTATGTATATGTATATATACACATATATAATATGCATCCCATCGCTGTCTATTGTTGAAGTTTTGCCAGTTCAAATGAAATGTACAAACCTTGCCACCCTTTACTCTTTACCATTTACATAGAATTGTCTGAAATATTTCCTCAATATACCTCAAGAACCATATCAAAGAATGTTGTACTTTTTGCTTCATCTCTCAAATATAATTTCTAAATTTCAAGAGGAGATGTAAAATCTATTTTTCCTTCATTTTTTGATACTCCTTCCTGTTGTTCCAAAATGTCTCCTTTTCTCATTTCTTTTCTGCTTTAGGAGCCCCAATTAACCATTGTTTTAGGGTGCATCTGGTGACGATTTTTTTTTAGTTTTCCTTAATATAAAAATATTACTATTTTTCCTTCATTTCTGAAAGATAATTTAGGTGAATTTACAGTTTGGGGTTCACAATTCTTTTCTTTCACCACTTGAAAAATGTGCCTGCCACTTCATTCAGGACTTCATTGTTTTTGATGAAGAATTTTTGTAGTTCAAATAATTTGTCTTCTGTAAGTAATGCATCATTTCTCTCATCCTGCTTTCAAACATTTTTGTTCATATTTCGTTTTCTGAAATTTGATTATGATTTGTCTTTTTGCGAATTTCTTTGGATTTGCTCAGCTTCTTGAACCTATAGGTTTGTGTCATTTGCCAGATTTGGAAGCTTTCAGCCATTCTTTCATTGCATTTTTGTTTTTCACCTATACCCCTTTTCTCCTGTTTCCAAAAACTTCAGTGCTATAAATGCTGGATCTTTTTTACAGTCCCACAAGGCACTGTGGTTTTGTTCTGTTTATTTTTGCTCTATTTTTTTCTTTATTGTTCAGGTTGTATAATTTTCATAGTCTATGTTCAAGTTCACTGATTTTTTTTTTCTTTGTCCTCTATATTCTACTGTTGAGCTCATTCACTGAGGTTTTGTTTTGTTTGTTTTACATGGGGATCAGAAAGAGCTGTTTAATTATTTGATATTTACTTTTACATAAAATTTTATACCCAAATAGTTTAAAGTACTAAACCATTCTGGGATTCTTATTTTAAAAACAGTTCCTACATCCCATTTATTTTTCTTACAGAAAATCTATATAACCATTTGTCACTTATTTTTTAATTAACAGCTTTACTTTTAGAGTAATTTTAGGTTCACAGTAAAATCAAACAGAAAGTACAGAGAGCTCCCATGTACTTCCTTTCCTTCAACACACACCCTCCCCTACCAATTAACATCCCACATAAGTGTGGTATATTTGTTATAATCAACGAACCACCATTCACACCTTATTATCAATCAAAGTTCATTGTTTACATTAGGATTCACTTTGTTGTGTTCTGTGTTCTTTGGGTTTTAACAAATATATAATAACATATGCCTACCACTATGTTATTATACAGATAGTTTCACTCCCCTTAAAGTCCCTTATGTCCCACTTAGTCTTGTTTTCCCCTAAACCCCCAGAAATCACTGATCTTTTAACTGTCTCCATAGTATTGCCTTTTCTAGAATGTCATATAATTGGGCTCATATGGTATATAACCTTTTCATATTGTTTTATTTTACTAGGTAATATTCATTTAAAATTCATTGACATCTTGTAATGGCTTGATAGCCCCTTTCTTTTAATTGCTGAATAATATTCCGTTGTCTGGATGTATCAAAATTTATCCACTCACCTATTGAAGGATATCTTGGTTGCTTCTTAGTTTTGGTAATTATGAATAAAGCTGCCATAAATACTTGTGTGCAGGTTTTTGTGTGGATATAAGGTTTCAGTTCATTTGGGTAAGTAACATGAAGTGTGATTACTGGATCATATGATAAGAGTATGCTTAACTTTTTTTTATACTTTATGTTCTAGGGTACATGTGCACAACGTGCAGGTTTGTTACATATGTATATATAACTTTGTAAGAAACTGCCAAACTGTCTTCCAAAGTGGTCATACCATTTTGCATTCTCACCAGGAATAAATGAGTGTTCCACTCCACATCCTCTCCAGCATTTAGTGTTGTCACTGTTTTGGATTTTCGTCTTTCCATGAGGTATATGATGTTATTTCACTGTTCTGAGTTTCAATTCCCTAACGACATATGATGCTGAGCACCTCTTCATATGCTTATTTGCCATTTGCATGTCATCTTTCGGTGAGGTGTCTATTCATATTTTTATGCCCATGTTTTAACCGGATTGTTCATTTTCTTATTTTTGAGTTTTAGAGTTCTTTGTAGAGTCTGGATATCAGTCCTCTATTGGATAAGCAGTTTGCAAATATTTTTCCCAGATTGTGTCTTATATTTTCATTTATTTGATCCATTGATATTTTACCTCTTCTTTTGCTTCTAAGTGCTTGCCCTTGTTAACTGCATTGCATAATGCCTCCACACAATATCAAATATAATAGGAGATAAGTTAGCATGTTGTCTTAACCTTGTCTTTAGCAGGAAAGCCTCTAGTTTTTCCCCTTTAGGCTGGAGGCTGGCTTTTTGACTATAGTGTATACACATAGTCATGTTAAGAAAGTGTCCACTGATTTTTATTTTGTTGTGGTTTTTAAAACATGAATGAGTGTTGATGCTTTCAAATGATTGTTTTTCTGCATCTCTGGAGATAATCATATAATTTTTCCTTTTGATTCTATTATTATAACAGATCATAGTAATGGATCTCCTGATATTGAAACACCTCTTTGTTTTTAGAATAAGCTTCACAGTGTCATGATCTACGTTTTTATGTGCTGTGGGATTGCTTGCTATTTTACTTAAGAATATTTATTCATATTAATATATGAGACTGTTCAGTAATTTTCATATTTGATGCAATCATTTTCATGCAATCTCCTACTAGAAGCATTCCTCCCTTTGAAACTAAGGTCTCTAGGAGATTAGAGCATAAGGTCACATTGACAGGAAGCAAAAATTTTGCTAATCAGTTGCTAAGGATAATAGTGAGTGGTGTGATTCCCATTTCCATGCCTTTATTCCTGGACCTATGATTTCTGCTATGAGAGAAAAGGCACCATATATTGGACACTGATTCAGAGCACATGCAGCTTTCTGGAGAACCTTGTTTCAACCCTGCAAGATACTGACACCTAGCAGAGTCTTCAAAAGGCCATTCTACCATTCTGTTAAACTAGTTGCTGTAAGATTGTGGGGAACCATGGTAAGACCAGTGAATTCTATCAGCCCAGGACCATTGCCACACTTTTTTTTCTGTGATGTGACTTCACTGATCAAAAGAAATGTATGGAATATCATGATTATCAATAAGACATTCTCCATAAGATAAGTCCAAAGATGGTGGTTTTGGTGGAAGCATGCCATGCAGGGAAGGCAAATATGTTTCCAGAATAAGTGTCAATTCCAGTAAGAACAAAATATTTCCCTTCCATTATAAAAGTGGGCCAATGTAATTAACTTGTCAGAAGGTTGATCACCCTGGAGAGCGGTGTCATATTAGGGATCCAGTGTTGGTCTCTGCTGCTGGCAGATTGTGCCCTCAGCGGTGGCCATACGCAGGTCAGCCTTGGCAAGTGGAAGTCCATGATGTCAAGCCCATGCAGAACCTCCATTCTTGCCACCATGGCCACTGTTCTTTGAGCCCACTGGGCAATAACAGGGTTGGCTAGGGAAACAGAGTGGGTTATCCTATGCACTTGATTATTTAAATGTTCCTCTGTTGAGTACACCTTGAATGCATGCAAATTTTGTCAAATACACCTTAATAAAGCTGAAAAAAATATAGGAAAAGATTCTCCTCTATTGAAGTTACCCTTTGTTGAGCATTCACATGAGACACAAATATATTCGTGTCTTTTGCCCATTTAGAGAGGACTATCCACATGCTTCTTTCCCCAATTTCCCTGTCACCAGTTTTCCAATTATGTTTCTTCCAAGTACCTAACAGTCTAGACAAACTATTGGCCAGAGCCCATAAATTGGCATTATCATACATCAAGCCATTTTTTCCTTCCAAGCAAAATGAAGAATTAGATGCACTGCTCACGTTCTGCCACCAGGAAGGATGTCCCTCCACCAGTGTCCTTCAGAGACATTCTAGAAAGGGGTTAAATTACTTCAGCTCTCCACTTTTGGGCATTGTCTTCATATTATGCAGAATCAACTGGAAACTAGACCCAACTCTGGTTAATGTATATAAAACTGTATATACATACATACACACACACACACACACACACACACACACACACACATATATATATATATACACACACACATTTACTACAGTCATGCATCACTTAACAATGGGAATATATTCTGAGATATGCATTGTCTGGTGATTTTGTCATTGTTTGAACATATTCTGAGATATGCATTGTTTGGTGATTTTGTCATTGTTTGAACATCACAGAGTGTATTTACACAAACTTGGATGGTATAATCCACTACACATCTAAGCTATATGGTATAACCTATTGCACTTAGGCTATAAACCTGTACAGCATTTTACTGTACTGAACACCATAAGCAGTGGTAACACAGTGGTGTTTGTGTATCTAAACATATCTTAACATAGAAAAGATGCAGTAAGAATACAGTATGAGAGATTTTTACAATGGCACACCTGTATGGGGCACTTACCAAGAATAAAGCTTGCAAGACAGGAAGTTGCTCTGGGTGAGTCAACGAGTGAGTGGTGAGTGAATGTCAAGTCCTAGAACATTACTGTACACTACTGTAGACTTTATAAACACTGTACACTTAGGCTATACTAAATTTATTTTAAAATTTTCTTACCACAATGAGATATGTTACTCCATTTAGAATGGCTATTATCAAAAAGACAAAAAATAACAAATGCTGATGAGAATGCAGAGAAAAGGGAACTCTTGTACACTGTTGGTGAGCCATTATGGAAAACAATGCTGTGGTTTCTCAAAAAACTAAAAATAGAACTAGAATACTATTCAGAAATCCCTCTCCTGGATATTTATCCAAAGGAAAGGAAATCAGTGTATCAAAGGATTACCTGCACCTCTGTGTTTATTGCAGCACGATTCATACCAGCTAAGATATGGAATCAACCTAAATGTACTTCAATAAACAAATATATAAGGAAAATGTGGTATATATTCACAATAAAATACTACTCAGAGATTTTTTAAAACAAAAACAAAAACAAAAACAAAAACCCTGTAATTCTCGGCAACATGGAGCCTGGAGAACATTATGTTAAGTAAAATGTCAGGCACAGAGAGATAAAGAGATAAATACTGCATGTTCTCACTAGCATGTGGGAACTAAAAAATGAAATCATAGATGTACAAAGTAGAATTTTCAGTATTAGAGTATGGGAAGCATAGGGGAAAGGGAGGATAGGAAGGGATTGGTTAATGGTTACAAAATTACAGCTAGAGAGGAAGAGTGAGTTCTGGTGTTCTGCAGCAATGTAGGGTGAATATGGTTAACTATCATTTATTGTATATTTTCAAAAAGCAAGAAGAGGGGATTTTGAATGTTCATAACACTAAGAAATAATACATGCTTGAGGTGGGTAATATATATGCCAATTATCCTGATTTGATTATTACATATTATGTATACATATCAAAACATCATTCTGTATCTCATAAATATGTATATTATTACATATCAACTAAAGTTAAAAGGAAAAACTTTCTCTTTCTTGATAATAAATTACCTTAGCTTACTGTAACTCTTACTTTATAAATTTTTAATATTTTTTAAGTTTTTGACTCTTGTAATAACACTTGAAAAACAAATGCATTGTACAGCTGTAAAAATATTTTTCTTTATGTCCTTATTCTGTAAGCTTTCTTTATTTGTAATTTTTAAATTTTTTAAAATTATTCTTAAAACTTTTTTTTTGTGGCGAGATCTCGGCTCACTGCACGCTCCACCTCCCAGGTTCACACCATTCTCCTGCCTCAGCCTCCGGAGTAGCTGGGACTACAGGCACCCGCCACCATGACTGGCTAATTTTTTGTATTTTTACTAGAGATGGGGTTTCACCGTGTTAGCCAGGGTAGTCTGGATCTACCTCATGATCCGCCCGCCTCGGCCTCCCAATGTGCTGGGATTACAGCACCCGGCCAAAACTATTTTGTTAAAAACTAATACAGGAGGCGGGGCCAAGATGGCCAACTGGAAACAGCTGCGATTGAAGGCTGTCACTGATAATAATCAAAACAACGTGTGAATCCTGCACCAGAAGTGGAGGTATCCAGGTTCTATCATCAGGACTGACTAGGCAGTTGGCATGACCCACAGAGAGCAGGGAAAAGCAGGGTGGTGTGTTGGCCTACCTGAGAGCCACACAGGGAAAGGGGAGTCTCCACCCCCAGCCAAAGGAGGCAGTGAGTGATTGCTCTACCTAGCCTGGGAACCCATGCTTTGTCCATGGATCTGTGCCATTCGTGGTTCAGGAGGTCCCACTGGTGAGCCCATGCCACCAGGGCTTTGGGTCCCAACCACAGAGCTGTGCAGATTCTCAAAGGTCACTTGGCTGGAGTCTGCCTAAGACTAGGGAGTTCCCAGGGGGAGGGGTGGCCATCATAACCGTGGCTGTCTGCTGCCTAAGATGTCTGAGCTCCCTGGGAGAGGGGTGACAGCAATCACTAATGCTCCAGGCCTCCATATTTCCCCTGCCCATGTCAAAGAGACTGGACAACTTGGACCGAAGAGGTATTCCCCACAGCACAGCACCCTGGCTGTGGCAGATCATGGCCAGACTGCCTCTTCAGGCTGAACCCTGACCTATTTCTTCTCACTGGGTGGAGCCTCCCTGAGGAAACTTCAGCAACTCCAGCCAGGGGCTTTGGGACAGAACTCTGATCTTCCTGGACCTGAGCCAATAGGGGAAGGGGTGGCTGAGGCCTCCCTGGACCAGCAGACTTAGTCTCCTGCCATGCTAGCTCTAAGGAGTCTGGGCAGCACAGATGAGTAGGTTTCCCCCAGCACCGTGGACCCCCTCCACGAAAGGGCAGCCAGAGTTCCTCGTTAAGTGGGTCCCAGATCCTGTGCCCCTTAACTGGGTGAGACCTCCCAACAGGGGATTCCAGACACCTTGAACAGAGGCATTCTAATCATCCAGGAGAACTTCCCCAACCTCTCAAGACAGGCCAACCCTCAAATTTAGGAAATCCAGAGAACCATAGTAACATACTTGATGAGAATATCAACCCCAAGACACATAATCATCAGATTCTCCAAGGATGAAAGGAAATAAAAAAATTTAAGGGCAGCCAGAAAGCTCAGGTCACCTACAAAGGAAAGCCCATCGGAATAACAGAAGACCTCTCAGAAGAAACCCTGCAAGCCACAAGAGAGTGGGAGCCAATATTCAACATTCCTAAATAAAAGAATTTCCAACCCAGAATTTCAAATCTGACCAAACTAAGCTCCATAAGCAAAGGATAAATGAAATTATTTTCAGACAATCAAAAGCTGAGGGAATTCATTACCACCAGACCTTTCTTGCAAGAACTCCTTCAGGAGGCACTAAATATGGAAAGGAAAACTGGTACCAGTCATTGCAAAAATGCACGGAAGTACAAAGACCAATGACACTATGAAGAAACTGCATCAACTATTCTGCAAAATAACCAGCTAGCATCATGATGACAGGATCAAATTCACACATAGCAATATTAACTTTAAATGTAAATGGGCTAAATGTCCCAATTAAAAGACACAGACTGGCAAATTGGATAAAGAGTCAAGACCCATTGGTCAGCTGTATTCAAGAGACGCATCTCCCATGCAAAGACACACATAAACTCAAAATAAAGGGATGGAGGAAAATTTACCAAAAAAATGGAAAGCAGAAAAAAGCAGGGGTTTCAATCCTAGTCTCTGACAAAATAGACTTTAAACCAACAAAGATTAAAAAAGACAAAGAAGAGCATTACGTAAGGGCAAATAGATCAATTCAACAAGAAAAGCTAACAATCCTAAGTATATATGCTCACAATATAGGAGCACCCAGATTCATAAAACAATTTCTTAGAGACCTACAAAAAGACTTAGACTTCAACACAACAGTAGTGGGAGACCTTAACACCCCACTGTCAATATCAGACAGATCACCAAGACAAAATTAACAAGGATACTCAGGACTTGAATTCAGCTCTGGATCAAGTGAACCTGATAGATATCTACAAAACTCTCCACCCCAAAACAACAGAATATATATTCTTCTCTGTGCCACATGTCACTTACTGTAAACTCAATAACATAATTGGAAGTAAAACACTTCTCAGCAAATACAAAAGAACTGAAATCCTAACAGTCTCTCAGACCACAGTGCAATTAAATTAGAACTCAAGATTAAGAAACTCACTCAAAACCACACAACTACATGGAAATTGAACAACCTGCTCTTGAATGACTCCCGGGTAAATAATGAAATTAAGGCAGAAATCAAGAAGTTCTTTAAAACCAATGAGAACAAACAGACAATGTACCAGAATCTCTAGGATGCAGCTAAAGTAGTGTTAAGAAGGAAATTTATAGCACTAAATGCCCACATCAGAAAGCTAGAAAGATGTTAAATCCACACACTAACATTACAGCTAAAAGAACCAGAGAAGCAAGAGCAAACAAATCCAAAAGCCAATGGAAGACAACAAATAACTAAGATCAGAGTGTAACTGAAGGGAAATAGAGACATGAGAAACTCTTTGAAACATCAATAAATCCAGGAGCTGGTTTTTTGAAAAAAATAAAATAAAATAAAATAAAATAAAACAGGCCACTATCTAGACTAATAAAGAAGAAAAGAGAGAAGAATCAAATTGACACAATAAAAAAATGATAAAGGGGAAATCACCACTGACCCCACAGAAATACAAACAACCATAAGAGAATACTATAAACACATCTACACAAATAAACTAGAAAATCTAGAAGAAATGGATAAATTCCTGGACACATACACCCTCCCAAAACTAAACCAGGAAGAAGTTTAATCCCTGAATAGACCAATAACAAGTTCCGAAATTGAGGCAATGATAAATAGCCTGCCAACCAATAAAAGCACAGGAACAGACAGAATTACAGCCAAATTCTACCAGAGGTACAAAGAGGAGCTTGTACCATTTCTTCTGAAATTATTCCACACACCTGAAAATGAGGGACTTCTCCCTAATTCATTTTATGAGGCCTGTATCATCCTGATACCAAAACCTGGGAGAGATACAACAACAAAAAAAGAAAACTTCAGACCAATAACGCTGATGAACATCAATGAGAAAATTTTCAATAAAATACTGGCAAATCAAATCCAGTAACACATCAAAAAGCTTATCCACCACAATCAAGTTGGCTAATATTCAGAATCTACAAAGAACTTACACAAATTTACAAGAGAAAAATAAACAACCCCATCAGAAAGTGGGCAAAGGACATGAACAGACACTTCTCAAAAGAAGACATTTATGCGGCCAACAAACATATGAAAAACAACTCATTGCTGATCATTAGAGAATGAATTGGCTCAGGTGATTATGGAGCCTGAGAAGTTCAAGATCTGTAGTGGGCAAGCTGGAGGCCCAAGAGAACCAGTGAAATATTTCCATTCTAAGCCTGAAGGACTGAGAATCAGGAAAGCCAATGACGTACATTCCCATCTGAGTCTGAGTCCAATGGCAGGAGAAGACTGATGTCTCTGTTTAAAGACAGTCAGGCAAAAAACGATTTATTAGCCTTTTATTCTATTCAGGCCTTTGAAAGATCAGATTAGGCCCACCCATACTGGGGACAATTTGTTTTACTCAGCCTACTGATTCAAGTGCCAATCTCATCCAGAAACTTCCTCACAGACACACCCAGAAATGTTTAATCAAAATCTGGGCACCCTGTGGCCCAGTCAAATTGATGCATAAAATTCACTGTCACAGGAATCAATTATATACTTGACTCATCATAAGAATATGCACATATTTCTTCTTTCCTTCATGCTTGGAATAATTTAAGTTGTATTAGGATGATCTTACCTTTAAAGGTTTGGTAGAATTTTTCTTTGGAGACTTCTGGGCCTGGTACTTTTGCATGGGAGAAATTTAACCAATGTTTTAAACTATCTTTGATGTAATTCATCGGTTTGGACTTTCTGTCTCTACTGGGATCAATTTTTGCAAGTTGTATTTTTCTAGAAATTATTCATTTCATCTGTGTTTTCAAATGCATGTGAATAGAGCTGTGCAAATTATTAATTTAAGAGTCTTGAAAACTTCCTTTTATTGGATCAATATTTTTCCTTGTCATTTTAAATTTTTACATTTTCTTGATTAATTTTTAAAATTAGTTTTCTATTTTCTTGATTAAATTACCCAGTGATTTATTCACTTTGTTGACCAATCCAATATAAACCTGTACACCTATTATTGTCATTTTTTCTAAATCATTCACTTCTACTTTTATACGTTATGATTACTTCCTTCTGCATTCTTTTAGTTACAATGTGGTTCTTTATCAGTATTTTTAATTGAATATATAATTCATTTATTTTAATTTTTTGATTTAGATATTTAAGGTTATAAAATTTCCTGTGATAACTCCTCTAGCTCTAGATTCTGATATGTTTTATTTTCATTATAACGATCCTCATCTAATTCTGTGATTTTAATCTATTTCCATTTTATTTCAAATTTGTTCAGCAATTTCAGACACAGTCGATTTGTATGAATATTTTCTTGATTATCTGAAATGTAGTTGTATTCTTTAATATCAGGCATCAGAGTTAAGTAGGTCTGTCAGATCTAACATTTAAATCGTGTTCTTTAGAATTTCTTTATGTTTTCTAAATTTTGACCACTTGAGTATTCTTGGATTGAGGTAAGTGTGGTAGAATCATCTATTATTAATCTGTTTCTTTTGATTTCTCCTTGCCACGTTTTTCGTGTTCATGAGTATTTTTTGCTATGTGTCTGTGTAAAAAAAAATTAATAACTCAAATCCTCCTTGTTAAATTTAACCTTCAGAATTATCAAATGTAAAGTTTTCTGGTCTTCTTTAATCTATGTATTTTTGTATGTATGTATTTATTTATTTCAATACATTTTTGGGGAACAAGTAGTGTTTGGTTACATGAATAAGTTTGCTAGTAGTGATTTCTGAGATTTTGGTGCACCTATCACCCAGGCAGTGTACATTGTACCCAATGTGTAGTCTTTTTCCCTTGTTACCCCCCAACCCTTTCCCCTGAGTCCCCAAAGTCCAATTTATCATTCTTATGCTTTTGTGTCCTCATAGCTTAACTCCCATATATGAGTGAGAACATATGTGTTTGGTTTTAAATTTCTCAGTTACTTCACTTAGAATAATAGTCTTCAGCTCTGCCCAGATTGCTAAGAATGCCATTATTTTGTTCCTTTTTATGACTGAAGAGTATTCCATATATAACTTTTTTTTTTCAGATATTGGGGGAAAACATTTATTATCTTTCATAAGACCAGTGAGAGAGAGATCACAGTTTTCTTCATTAATGATGACAGGGGACTTTTTCTCTCCATTTAGCAAGCTGCTGCAGAGCCACTTAATCTGACATCATATATAGATGCCTAATAGACTTTTTGTTTTTTTGTTTTTTTTTTTTTTTTGAGACAGAGTTTTGCTCTTGTCACCCAGGCTGTAGTGCAATGGCATGATCTCGGCTCACTGCAACTTTCACCTCCAGGGTTGAAACGATTCTCCTGCCTCAGCCTCCTGAGTAGCTGGGATTACAGGTGCCCACCACCATGCCTGGCTAATTTTTTTTCTTTATTATGGTTTAAGTTCTGGGGTGCATGTGCAGAACGTCTAGGTTTGTTACGTAGGTATACATGTGCCATGGTGGTTTGCTGCACCCATCAACCTGTCATCTACATTTGGTATTTCTTCTAATGCTACCCCTCCCCTGGCCCCCACCCCCCAACAGGCCCCAGTGTGTGATGTTTCCCTCCCTGTGTCCATGTGTTCTCATTGTTCAACTCCCACTTATGAGTGAGAACATGCGGTGTTTGGTTTTCTGTTATTGTGTTAGTTTGCTGAGAATGATGGTTTCCAGTTTCATCCACGTCCCTGCAAAGGGCATGAACTCATCCTTTTTTATGGCTGCATAGTATTCCATGATGTATATATGCCACATTTTCTTTATCCAGTCTATCATTGATGGGCATTTGGGTTGGTTCCAAGTCTTTGCTATTGTGAACAGTGCTGCAGTAAACATATGTGTGCATGTGTCTTTCAAGTAGAATGATTTATAATCCTTTGGGTATGTACCCAGTAATAGGATTGCTGGATCAAATGGTATTTCTGGTTCTAGATCCTTGAGGAATCGCCACACTATCTTCCACAATAATTGAACTAGTTTACACTCCCACCAACAGTGTAAAAGCATTCCTATTTCTCCACATCCTCTCCAGTATCTGTTGTTTCCTGACTTTTTAATGATCACCATTCTAACTGGCATGAGGTGGTATCCCATGCAGTTTTGATTTGCATTTCTCTAATGACCAGTGATGATGAGCTTTTTTTTATGTGTTTGTTTGGTCACATAAATGTCTTCTTTTGAGAAATGTCTGTTCATACATTTTGGCCACTTTTTAATGTGGTTGTTTGTTTTTTTTCTTGTAAATTTGTTTAAGTTCTTTGTAGATTCTGAATATTAGCCCTTTGTCAGATGGATAGATTACAAAACTTTTCCTCCCATTTTGTAGGTTGCCTTTTCACTCTGATGATAGTTTCTTTTGCTGTACAGAAGCTCTTTAGTTTAATTAGATTCCATTTGTCAGTTTTGATTTTTGTTGCCATTGCTTTTGGTGTTTTAGTCATGAAATCTTTGCCCATGTCTATGTCCTGCATGGTATTGCCTAGGTTTTCTTCTAGGGATTTTATGGTTTTAAGTCTTATGTTTAAGTCTTTAATCCATCTTGAGTTAATTTTTGTATAAGGTAAGGAAAGAGTCCAGTTTTAGTTTTCTGCACATGGCTAGCCAGTTTTTGCAACACCATTTATTAAATAGGGAATCACATTTTCTTTATTCACTCATTGATTGATGGGCATTTGGGCTGCTTCCATAGTTTTGCAATTGCAAATTGTGCTGCTATACACATGCATGTGCAAGTATCTTTTTCATACAATGATTTTTTTTTTCCTCTAGGTAGATAACTAGTAGTGGGATTGCTGGATCAAATGGTAGATCTGTCTTTATTTCTGGCAGGAGTGAGGTGGTAGCACATTACGGTTTTGACTCTCATTTCCCTGATAATTAGTGATAAGGATTTTCCATATGCTTGTTGACCATTTGTATATCTTCTTTTGAGAATTGTCTATTCATGTTCTTAGCCTACTTTTTGATTTTTTTCTTGCTAATTTGTTTGAGTTTGTTTTGGATTCTGGATATTTGTCCTTTGTCAGATGTATAGATTATGAAGAATTTTTTCTACTCTGTGGGTTGGCTCTTAACTCTGTTATTTGTTTTGCTGTGCAGGAGCTTTTTTGTTTAATTAAGTCCTATCTATTTATCATTGTTTTTGTTGCATTTGCTTTTGGGTCCTTCGTCATGAAGTCTTTGCCTAAGCCAATGTCCAGAAAGTTTTTTGCAATGTTATCTTCTATAAAGTTTATGGTTTCAGATCTTAGATTTAAAACTTTGATGCATTTTGAGTTGGCATTTGTGTAAAGTGAAAGATGAGGATGCAGTTTCATTCTTCTATATGTGGCTTGCCAATTATCCCAGCACCATTTGTTGAATAGGGTGTCTTTCCCCACTTTACATTTTTGTTTGCTTTGTTGAAGATGTGTTGGCTTTAAGTATTTTGCTTTATTTCTGGGTTCTCTATTTGGTTCCATTGGTCTATATGTCTATTTTTATACCAGTACCAAGCTGTTTTGGTGACTATGGCCTTAAAATATAGTTTGAGGTTGGGTAATGTGATGCCTCTAGATTTGTTCTTTTTGCTTAGCCTTGCTTTGGCTATGCAGGCACTTTTTCGGTTCCATATTAATTTTAGGATTGTTTTTTCTAGTTCTGTGAAGAATGATGGCAGCATTTTGATAGAAACTGCATTGAATTTGTAGATTGCTTTTGTCAGTATGGTTATTTTCACAATTTTGATTTTACCCATCCATTAGCATGGGACATATTTCCATTTGTTTGTGTTATCTATGATTTCTTTCAGTAGTGTTCTATCCTGGGGGATTAAGATGGCAGATTGGAGGCAGGGTTTGTTTACAGCTTCCACTAGGATGAATAGAGAAGCATGGGCAGACTGACATCATGAACTTTGCTCTGAGAACTACCACAGGAACATACCAAGAAAACCAAGAGAATCCACAGACTCTTTGAAGGAACTGAATCAATGCTGCAGGTTCCCTGAGATCCCAAAAACCTGTGAGTCAGCTTGCTTTCTCAGCAGGGAGGCTTGTGGTCTGGGGCAAGTTCTCATCCCTGGTCACTGGCTTCCTGGAAATAGACTCAGTGCTGTTGTGGGCGCAAAGTGGAAGTGAGATCAGCCTTTATGAATGTGGGCTATATGTGTAGGGGGGTAAGGCCTGTTACTGCTAGCTTTCCCCCACTTCCCTGATGACCTGTGTGACTTAGCAGAGTCAGCCATAATCTCTCTGGGAATATAACTCCACTGGAATAGGAACCACACCCCCATCCCCAACAGCAGCACAGAAAGTCCTGCCCAAGTAGAGGCTGACCTCAGACACACCTATCCCAACCCCACCTGGTGGTCTTTCTCTTCCCACTTTGGTAGCCAAAGACAAAAATTATAATCTCTTGGGAGTTCTATGGCCCTGCCCACTGCCTGAGAGACCTGAATCCAGGTTTTCCTAAGGAAAGTTTGCATCCTCCTTATAGGGCCACAGTTGAAACACTCTTGAAAGCACCACCTCCTGGCTGGAGGTCAACCAACAGAAGACCAGTACACTAAACAAAACACAACCAAAAACTCTCAAAGAGTCCACTACACTCCCCTGCTACCTCCACTGGAGCAGGTGCTAGTATTCAAGACTGCAAGACCTGAAGATGGATTGTATCACAGGACTCTTTGCAGAAACTCCCTAGTACCAGCCTAGAGTTTGGTAGCTGTGGTGGGTGACTAGACCCAGAAAAGCAAAAACAATCCCTGCAGTTTGGCTCTCAGGAAGCACCATTCCTAGGGGAAGGAGAAGAACACCACGTCAAGGGAGCACCCCTTGGGACCAAAAAGTCTGAAAAGCAACCCTTGAATCCCAACCTTCCCTCTAATATAGTCTACCCAAATGGTAAGCAACCAGAAAAAGGATTCTGGTAATATGACAAAACAAGGTTCTTTAATACCCCCAAAAGATCATGCCAGCTCACCAGCAATGGATCCAAACCAACACAAAATCTTGGAATTTACAGAAAAAGAATTCAGAAGGTCAATTATTAAGCTAATCAAGGAAGCAGCAGAGAAAAGTGAAGTCCAACTTAAAGAAATTGAAAGCACTATACTGGATATGAAAGGAAAATTCTTCAGTGAAAAAGATAGCATAAATAAAAAACAATCACAACTTCTGGAAATCAAGAACACACATAGAGAAAATCAAAATATACTGGAAAATCTCAGCAATAGAATCAAATAAACGAAAGAAACAGTTTCAGAGCTTGAAGACAAGGCTTTTGAATTAACCCAATCCATCAAGGACAAACAAAAAAGAATTAAAACAAAAATGAACAAGGGCTCCAAGAAGTTTGAGACTATGTTAAGCATCCAAACCTAAGAATATTTGGTGTTCCTAAGGAAGAAGAGAAATCTAAAAGTTTGAAAACATATTTGAGGTCATAATGAAGGAAACCTTCCCTGACCTTGCTAGACATCTAGACATCCAAATACAAGAAGCTCAAAGAACTCCTGGGAAATTCATTGCAAAAAGATCATCACCTAGGCACATAGTCATCAGGTTATCTAAAGTCAAGACAAAATTTAAAAAAATCATGTAACCTATAAAGGAAAATCTATCAGATTAACAGCAGATTTCTCAGCAGAAACCCTACAAGCTACAAGGGATTGGGGTCCTATTGTTAGCCTTCTTAAACGAAACAGTTATCAGCCAAGAATTTTGTATCCAGCAAAACTAAACTTCATAAATGAAGGAAAGATACAGTCTTCTCCAGACAAACAAATGCTGAGAGAATTTGCCACTACCAAGCCAGCACTACAAGAACTGCAAAAAGGAGATGTAAATCTTGACACAAATCCTCAAAATACACCAAAATAGAACCTCCTTAAAGCATAAGTCTCACAGGACCTATATAACAACAACATAATGAAGAAAAAACAAGTTAATCAGGCAACAAATAGCACAATAAATAGAATAGTACCTCACATCTCAATACTCATACTGAATGTAAATGGCCTAAATGCTCCACTTAACAGATACAGAATGGCAGAATGGATAAGAATTCACCAACCAAGTTTCTGCTGTCTTCAGGAGACATTATATAATGATAAAAGGACCAGTCCAAGAAGAAAATATCACAATCCCAAATATATATGCACCTAACGCTGGAGCTTCCAAATTTATTAACCAATTACTTCTAGACCTGTGCGATAGATGACAACACAATAGTAGTGGGGACTTTAATAGTCCCCTGACAGCACTAGACTGGTTATCAAGAGAGTAAGTCAACAAAGAAACAATGGACTTCAACTATACCCTACAACAAATAGACTTAACAGATATTTACAGAACATTCTATCCAACAACTGCAGAATACACATTCTACTCGTCAGCACATGCAACATTCTCCAAGATAGAGCGTCTGATAGGCTGTAAAACAAGACTTAGTAAATATTTAAAAATTGAAGCTATATCAAGTACTTTCCCAGACCTCAGTGGAATAAAATTGGAAATAAACTCCAAAAGGAGCTCTCAAAACCATGCAAATGCATGGAAATTAAATAACCTGCGCTTGAAAGATCACTGGGCTAACAATGAAATCAAGATGGAAATTAAAATTTTTTGACTGAATGATAATAGTGATACTACCCATGGGATACAGCAAACAGAAGATACGTAACCTCTGGGATACAGGAAAGGTGCACGTAGGAAAGTTCATAGCATTAAGTGCCTACACCAAAAATTCTGAAAGCACAAATAGACAGTTTAAGGTCACACCTCTCACAACAGGAGAAACAAGAACAAACTAAACCAAAATCCAGCAGAATAAAAAAAAAAAAAAAAAAAAAAAAAAACAGATCGAAGCACAACTAAATGAAATTGAAACAGAAAAATACAAAACATACATGAAACACAAAGTTTGTTATTTGAAAAGACTAATAAAATGATAGATCATTAGTGAGATTAACCTAGAAAAGAAGAGAGAAGATCCAAATAAGCTTTATTACAAATGAAACAAGACATATTTCAACTGCTACCACAGAAATACAAAAGATCACTCAAGGGCACTATGCCACCTTTATGCTCATAATCTAGAAAACCTAGAGGAGATGGATAAATTCCTGGAAATATACAACCCTTTTAGATTAAACCAGGAAGAATTAGAAACTCTAAACAGACCAATAAGAAGCAGTGAGATTGAAATGGTAATAAAAAAACTGCCAACAAAAAAAAAATGTCAAGGACCAGATGGATTCACAGCTGAATTCTGTCAGACATTAAAATAAGAACTGCTACCAATCATAATGACACTATTCCAAAAGATAGAGAAAGAGGGAATCCCCCATAAATCATTCTATGAAGCCAGTGTCACCCTAATACCAAAATCAGGGAAGGACATAACAAAAAGAAAACTAGAGACCAATAACCCTGATGAACACAGATGCAAAATTCCTCAACAAAATACTAACAAACTGAATCCAAATCATACCAAAAAGATAATACACCATGAACAAGTGGGTTTCATACCAGGGAAGCAGGGATGATTTGACACACATAACTCATCAAATCTGATACACCACATAAACAGAATTAAAAACAAAAATCACATGATGGTCCCAATAGATGCAGAAAAAACATTTGACAAAATTCAGCATCCCTTTATGATTAAAACCCTCAACAAAACTGGCATAAAAGGGACATATCTTATGGTAATAAAAGCCATCTATGAGAAACCCACAGTCAACATTATATTGAATGGGGAAAAGTTGAAAGCATCCCCCTGAGAACTGGAACAAGACAAGGTTGTCCACTTTCATCACTTTTATTTAACATAGTACTGAAAGTCCTAGCCAGAGCAATCAGACATGAGAAGGAAATAGAGGACATCCAAATTGGTAAAGAGGAAAGCTGTCACTGTTTGCTGATGATATGATTCTATACCTAGAAAATCCTAAAGATTCATCCAAAAAGCTCCTAGAACTGGTAAACGAATTCAGCACAGTTTCAGGATACAAAATTAATGTACACAAATCAGTCACTCTGCTATACACCACCAGTGACAAAGATGAGAATCAAATCAAGCTGAAATCAAGCTATTGTGAAATCAGCTTTCACAATAGCAAAAAAAAAAAAAAAAAAAAAAAAAAACCTTACGAATATACGTAACCAAGGATGTGAACAACCTCTACAAGGAAAACTTCCTTAAACTACTTAGGTCTGTCTTCTACCCTCATAAACAGAAAGATTATAACTCTGCTTATTTTTATTTGTAGCTGACTGAAATGTGCTTGTTTATTTAAAAAATTTGAACCTATCTGAGTATATTCCTTTTAGGTATATCTCTTGAGTTAACCCATTTACTTGTATTTAATATGATTAATATATTTAGTTATTTGGGCTCAATTCTGTCATAATTTCTATAAATATAAATTTCCTATATATATACACACACATCTGTTTGTATTCACAATGAATAGAGAGATGGATATATTTGACATCAAGAGATAACTCACATAAGAAAACAATAATATACCATACACTTTCTAAAATATGCAAAATTACAATAGCTAAAGAGTGAAAAGGGAAGATGCTGAAAATTACATATAATGTTTCAGTTTTGCAAAACACATATGTATACACATTGTTGTATGCATATAAAGACAACATAATGGAAGGAAATGCCAGATATGATCTATTTTTTGAAAATAATGTGTGGTAGAGTTGTAGGTTGATTATAAATTTAATTCTGGACTTGACTATGTTTCCCATATTTGCTGTTAGTATGGACTCTTTTTAAAATTACAATTAAAGCTTATAAAAACATTGTTATTAAATATTTCAGACATACGAAAAGTTATGGAAGATAATATAATAGGCTTCTATATATTGGAATTAAGAAATAAAACATTATATACACTGTTGAAACTCTCTTTGAAGTTTTCTCTGATTACATTAGGCTTCTTCTTCCCCAGGGGTAACCAGTATCAAGAATTTGGGTTTTTCATTCTTAAGACCATTCTTAATACTTTTATTACATATATATGTTTGTAAGTGAAAAACAGTATTGTTTTATTGCATGTATTTATCTATAAATGCCTGGCTATATGAGGGAAAAGAGGAAGAAAAAATGCATGGAGGACAAATACACATTCACATCTCAGCAGCGTGACCTGCATATATGCCTTCTGATATGGTTTGGCTCTGTGTGCCCACCAAAATCTCATCTTGAATTATAGCTCTTATAATTCCCATGTCTTGTGGGAGGAACTCGGTGGGAGATAATTGAACCGTGGGAGCAGTTTCCCCACACTGTTCCCATGGTAATGGAGTCTCATGAGATCTGATGGTTTTATAAGGGGTTCTGCTTTTGCTTGGTTCTCATTCTTTCTTGCCTGCCATTATGTAACAGTGACTTGCCTTTTGCCTTCTGTTCTGCCATGATTGTGAGGCCTCCTCAGCCACGTGGAACTATGAGTCCATTATGCCTCTTCTTCTTCTTTTTTTTTATAAATTACCCAGTCCTGGATATGTCTTTAACAGCAGTGTGAGAACAGACCAGTACAGTAAATTGGTATGGGGAGTGGGGCACTGCTGTAAAGATTCCTGAAAATGTGGAAGCGAATTTGGAACTGAGTAACAGGCAGAGGTTGGAAGTTTGGAGGGCTCAGTATAAGATGGGAAAATGTGGGAAAATTTGGAACTCCCTAGTGACTTGTTGAATGGTTTTGACCAAAATGCTGATAATGATATGGACAGTGAAATCCATGCCAAGGTGGTCTCAGATGGAGATGAGGAACTTCTTGGAAACTGGAGTAAAGGTGATTCTTGCTATGTTTTAGCAAAGAGACTGGTGGCAATTGGCCAGGAGTGGTGGCTCACGCCTGTAATCCCAGCACTTTGGGAGGCCAAGGCAGGCCGATCATGAGGTCAGGAGATCGCGACCATCCTGGCTAACATGGTGAAACTCTGTCTCTATTAAAAATACAAAAAAATTAGCCAAGCGTGGTGGCAGGAGCCCATAGCCCCAGCTACTCGGGAGGCTGAGGCAGGAGAATGTTGTGAACCTGTGAGGTGGAGCTTGCAGTAAGCAGAGATCACACCACTGCACTCCAGCCTGGGCGACAGAGTGAGACTCCATCTTAAAAAAAAAAAAAAAAAAAAAGACAGAAAGAAAAAGAAAAAAAGAGAGAGACTGGTGGCAGTTTGCCCCTGCCCTAGAGATTTGTGGAACTTTGAACTTGAGGGAGACAATTTAGAGTATTTGGTGGAAGAAATTTCTAAACAGAAAAGCATTCAAGAGGTCACTTGGGTGCTGTTAAAAGCAGTCTGATTTAAAAGGGAAACAGAGCATAAAAATTTGGAAAATTTGCAGCCTGAAAATGCAATAGTAAAGAAAATCCCATTTTCTGAGGAGAAATTCAAGCCAGCTGCAGAAATTTGCATAAGTAACAAGGAGCCAAATGTCAATCTCCAAGACAGTGGGGAAAATGTCTCCAGGGCATGTCAGAGACCTTTGAGCCAGCCCCTCGCATCACAGGCCCAGAGGCCCAGGAGAAAAAAAATGGTTTCCTGGGCCAGGCCCAGGGCCCCCTGCTGTGTGTCGCCTAGGGACTTGGTGCCCTGAGCCCCAGCCATCCTAGCCATTGCTAAAAGGAGCTAAGGTACAGCTGGGGCCATGGCTTCAGAGAACACAAGCTCCAAGACTTGGCAGCATCCTTGTGGTGTTGAGCCTGAGGTTGCACAGAAGTCAAGAATAGACTTTGGGAACCTCTGCCTAGATTTCAGAGGATGGATGGAAATGCCTGGGTGTTCAGGAAGAAGTTTGCTGCAGGGGAAGGGCCTCATAGAGAACCTCTGCTAGGGCAGTGCAGAAGAAAATGTGAGGTTGAAGTCCTCACACAGTCTCCACTAGAGTACTGCCTAGTGGAGCTGTGAGAAGAGGGCTACCATCCTCCAGACCCCAGAATAGTAGATCCACTGAGAGCTTGCACCATGCAACTGAAAACAGACGCTCAACACCAGCCCATGAAAGCAGCTAGGAGGTAGGCTTTATCCTGCAAAGCCACACAGGTGGAGGTGTCCAAGACCATAGGAACACACCTCTTGCATCAGCATGACCTGGATGTGAGACATGGAGTCAAAGGAGATCATTTTGGAGGTTTAAGATTTGACTGCCCCACTGGATTTCAGACTTGCATGGGGCCTTTGACCCCTTTATTTTTGCTAATGCTGAAATGAGTTAAAACTTTGGGGGACTGTTGGGAAGGCATGATTGGTTTTGAAATGGGAGGACATAAGATTTAGGAGGGGCTGGGGCAGAATTATATGGTTTGGCTCTGCATCCCCACCCAACTCTCATCTTGAATTACACCTCACATAATTCCCACATGTTGTGGGAGGGACCTGGTGGGAGATAATTGAATCATGGGGGCAGTTTCCCCATACTGTTCTCATGGTAGTGAATACGTCTACGAGATCCGATGGTTTTATAAGGGGTTCCCCTTTTGCTTGGTTCTCATTCTCTCTTGTGTACCACCATGTAAGATGTGACTTTTACCTTCCACTATGACTGTGAAGTTTCCCCAGCCATATGAATCTGCTAGCCCATTAAACCTCTTTTTTAAAATAAATTACCCAGTCTTGGGTATGTCTTTATCAGCAGCGTGAGAACAGACTAATACACCTTCCTTGCAATATGTATCCTCTTTCAGAGCTTCTAAATTGAACACACCAATTTTCTCAGTTTATATGCTCTAGGAAACACTAACAGAAGCTGCAAATACCTTTTTTGTCACTTTGTTCCCTGATGTGTTCAAAGCCTTACAATTTCTCTGGTTCCAGCTGTACCAAAACAATGTCTCAGGAAATCCTGAATATGAAACATTTTCCCATTTGTCTGGGCCTAATATTCTGTCTTTTACTAACGTTATTACTCATCTACACCTGTACATCCATAATCCCATTTGGACCATGCTAGTGAAAGAAGACAACACTTTCTGTGAGTTTGTTTTAATGTGTACAGACATGATCTGATTTTGTATTACAGTTGCTGGGCATGCATGTATTTTCCTTTCCTTTTATTGTTTTTAATTGCACAAGGATGGTGCTTCAAAGGTGCTTTAATTCACATATGCTGATCGATCCTAGGGAGCTGGGCTGAATGAAACTGAATGGGCAGGGCCTGAATCCTTCTGTGTCAGGATTCTCCCCTGTGGAAAATGTAGTGCTGAACCCTGGGTGGTTTCCTGCAGTGCCTTACCCTTTATCTCACTAGTAGCATTTACTACTTGGCTAAGTAGGTGAGTAAACAGAGGAGCCTACTGTGAGATCAAGGGGCTTCATTTGGGAGAGTGCAGACAGAACCGTGCTGTAAAACTACTTTCATCTCATGACTTTCACTAAAATCTTGGGATGTGAAGACACAGTCTGACTTATAAATATAAGGTTCACCTGAGAGACAGTTTGCCCTTCCCTTAGTCTTCTATAATTTCCCTGAAACTTCTCAATTTAGACAGTCATGTGAGTATATTCATACATTAGTTCTGTGATGACCCTATTACTTGATTTTCCTGGAGTAGGGATGTTCCCCGTTTGGATGCTGAGACACTTTTTTAAGGTAAAGACCAGGGATTTTTATTATTCTTATTATATTTTCACTTCCAAAGCCAAGATATTGTCATTGTAGACAAAAATGAAATATGTAAGAAAAATATAGATATATTGTTTTTAGAAATTCTATGCAGATATAAACATCTATATTTAAGAGTAGCAATTGGATGATATCCTATTTACAGATCTATAAACTGATCTGTTTAGACCAACATCATATTATGAAAGTCAATACATGCCAATCAATACAAATATACATAATTAAAATGGCAATAGAGGCATGACAAGTCCCTGGCGGATCCAGAGACCTGGGTGGTCGGGGTGCTCCTGCTGTGGGTACAGGCCCAAGCTCTCTCCCTGGCAGCAGCAGCCCTGTTGTGGTGAAGGCAGCTGTGGCTGCCACACACCCTGCCAAGTTCTGGTTGCCTGGACCTGGGAGCTGTTGTGGTGGGCCAGAACAACACCCACATCACAGGATTAATTTATTTTTTTCCCTCTCTTCTCTTCAAGTGGAAGAAAAGAGTCTTTTATAGAGTCACGAGCTATGCAGCCTCGGGTCAGGGGAGGGTTGACACTAGCAGTCCCTAGGCTGCCCCAGCTGGTGTCTCAGTAGTTCACATACCTCACCAGTTTACTGCCTCTGGGTATAGTTCAGCACTAGGACTCACCTAAGAGTTGCAGTCTTTATGGCATAGGTTGCCCTTTAAATTTATTTGTAAACCCAGAGTGCCGCAGGCACTCAAGTTTGATCACAGCATGGGTGATTCCCTTCTGGCTCAGGCTTGTTTAAATGCTCCCTCTGTGGGCAGTTGTCGACTGAGTTTGGTCTGGTTTTCCTTTCTGGTCTAACAGTACAACACTGAATTTGATGTCTCACAGTTGCTGTGTACTCTGTGCCCCAGCAGCCAGAGATGCTCTCTGCACCATGGCACCAATGCAGGGCATGGGGGAGAAGTGACATTGGCAATTTGGGGCTGTTTTTTCTATCTCTTCGGTGCCTCTTTCAGCAATATGATGAGAAAACCAGGTACTATGGGTGCTCACCTGGTATTTTGTACTTATGAAGGTGTTCTTCTGTGTACATAGTTGTTTAACTTGGTATCCTTGTGAGGGAAGACAATTGGTGGAGCTTTCTATTCTGCCATCTTGCTTTGCCTCTCTCCACTTTTGCATGTTTAAATGCATTCATTTTACAGTTGACTTTATGTAAGAGGTAGAAATAAAAAATGAAAATTCAAGTGAAAGTCTTTTTATCTATTAATGCAACTATATTAGAATAAGAATATTTTGGGTTTGTGTTTACATTTTGGTAAATTCATGTTTACTTGGGTATGGAAATTATGTTTTATAACTAGAGAAGTAGCAAATAAAATTGAAGTAAAAGTAAGTGAAATGATGGTTAACATAGTCATAGAATTTTAAAGCCAGATAAAACAATAGGTATCATCTAATTTAGGCATTTATTTTGCACATTAGAAAACAGGCCTAGAACATTGGCATGTCTTGCCGAAGACAAACAAATAATTAGAGGCAGGGCCTGAAATGCATCTAGCATCAGGTAAATCTCAAGAATCTGTAAATGACACCATAACTATACAAGGAGATAATTTAAATCTATATTGTTTATTGGTCAAGAGATTTTGTTCTGTTATTAATATAGAAAAATGGTTAAGATAAAATACCAATAGTGTGTTTATTTCCAGCTGTTTGAGATGATAAAAGTGAATCGAATCCTGTTAAATCATTGGATGACTTGGAAACATTTTAAATAAATTATCATATGTAATTAAACATTATAAAATAAAATGGAAATAGAAACATAAATGGTCAACTCAGGTATGAAAATACTGATTTTTAAAAGATTAATATTTATTTCTGACATCCTCTGTACCCAACAATGTTGTAAGTAGTAAACCTATACTTACTCATTTAATCTCATTACAACCTACATGGATGTTCTATTGTTGCCCACCTTTAGAAATAAGGGAACGGAAGCATAACAAGGGCTAGCAAGCAGTGAGGGGACAACACACTGTGTAGCTCTGGAGCCTCTACATCTAACCAGGATATGTTACTGCCTCTCATATAATAAGAGCTTAACCTTACTATAATTCAATGAAAAACAAAATAGAACAAACTGTGGTGCTATTTTTCCCCAGCTAACTAGGCAGAAATATAAACTATCGATGACAATAAGTGTGGTTTGGAATTTGGGCGACATGAGTTCTGTTATGATGTGTAAGTTATCTCCCATCCGGTCTCCCTTTCTGAGCTCCAGGGATGTTCCTCATTCTAAATCTCAGTGAGTTTCCAGTAGATAAGACTGAAAATATTTACATTTCACTGCCACTTATTATTTTATATTCTTATAAGACAATCCGTGTTTATTATAGGTAAAAATATATAACATAGAAAATAAAATATTACCTCAAAACATACCACACAAAGATAAGCCCTACTGTATTACTTTATTAAGGCTGCCATAATATAGTACCAAAAACTGAGTGGCTTAAAACATAGAAATTTATTGTCTCACAGTCCTAGAGGCTAGAAATCTGAAATAAAGGTATTGATAGAACCATGCTCCCTCTCAAACCTGCAGGGGACTCCTTTCTAGTTTCTTCCTAGTTTTGTGGTTTGAAGGCAATCTCTGGCATCCTTTGGCTTATAGATGCATCATTCCACTCCTCCATCTTTACATGACATTCTTCCTGTGTCTCTTCATATCACCTTCTCTTTGTCAATCTGTGTCTAAATCTCTTGTTTTAATAAGGTCACCACTGATCTTGTAACAGGGCCAAACTAATGATTTCATTTTGACTGAATTACTTCTATAAATACCTTATTTCTTAATAAGGTAACATTCTGAGATCATTGGGGTTATGATTTTAACATAGGATTTTTGGGGAACACGATTACATTCATAACATCTGCTATTGCTTTCATCAGCATTATTTTAAAAGTTTTCTTATGAAAGTACTTATACATTTATACGTGTATGCATACATTCATATATTGATTTACAAATATAAGATCTCATCTTATACTTAGTTTTGTAACCTACTTGTCTAGTAATAACATTTCTCAAAATATTTGGCTGTATAATATCCCTGAAGAACATAGATGCAAAAATTCTGAACAAAATATCAACAAACCGTATTTAACAGCACATTAAAAGGACCATACACCATGGTCAAGTGGGATTCAGTTCCGGGATTCAAGGATGGTTCAAAATATGGAAATGTGATATATCACATCAACAGAATAAGTGATAAAACCATTTTATCCTTTCTGATCATTTCAAAAGATGATAAAAAGCATTTGAAAAAAATCAACATGCATTCATGATAAAAACTCTAAAAAAATTAGATATAGAAGGAATGTAACCCAACAGAATAAAGGTCACATACGACGAATCCACCACTAACATCAAGCTCAATGGTAAAAAGTTGAAAGATTTCTCTCTAAGATCAAGAACAAGACAAGGATGTTCACTTTTACCACTTCTATTCAATGTAATACCAGAGTGGTGGAAGTCCCAGCCAGAACCATTAGTAAAATACATACATACACAGATATATATATATATAATTATATTATATATATAATTATATTTTATGCATGTATAAAATTATATTTTATATATAACACATGATAGATATGTAGCATTATATGTTATATAAGTATGTAATATATGCATATATGTAATATATGCATATATGATATATAATTATGTTATATAATAATTAGGTAATATATGATATAATATAATAATTATGTAATATGTATCATGATATGTATAATATATATTATATGTAATAATCATGTAATATATTATATGGAATATATTATATAATTGTGTAATATATTACATGTAAAATATTATATGATTATATGTTATATATATTACTTAAACATATAATATATTACATATTACATATATGGACATATATAAAATCCAAATCAGAAAGGAAGAACTCAAGTTGTTTCTCTTTGCAGATGACATAATCTTAGATATAAAAACCCAAACAACTTCACCAATAAACCATTAGAACTAATAAACAAATTCAGTAAAAATGCAGGATGCAAAATAAATCAGTTGTGTTTTTATATAGTAACAATAAACTTCTTAAAGAGAAATTATAAAAGAAATTCCATTTATAATATTAAAAAGCATAAAATACTTAGGCAATTTGGGCAAGGAGGTGAAAGATGTGTACAGTGATAACTATAAGTCACCAATAAAAGAAATTGAAAAGACAGAAAGGATATCCTGTATTCTTGGTTTGGAAGAATTAATTTGGTAAAATGTACATACAATTCAATGTGATCTACAGATTCAATGTAATCCCTATCAAAATCCCAATGAAATTTTTCACAGAAATAGAAAAATATCCAAAAATGTACATAGAGCTACAAAAGACCCCAAATAACCAAAGCAATCTTGAGCATGAATAAAGCTGGAAGCATCGCACTTCCTGATTTTAAACTATATTACAAAGCTTTAGTAATCAAAACAGTGTGGTAATCACATAAACCAGACACATGGACCAATGACACAAAATAGAGATCCCTGAAATAAAATGCATATGTATGGCCAACTAATTTGTGCAAGGGCACTAAGAACACTCAGTGTGGAAGCAATAGCCTCTTCAATAAATGCTGCTGGGAAAATTGGATATCCACAAGTAAAAAATGAAACTAGTCCCATATCTTTTACCACTTACAAAAATTAACTCAAAATAGATGAAAGACTTAAATGTAGTCATTAAACCATAAAACTCTGAAAAGAAAATATAAGGAAAAATTCCTTGGCATTGGTCTTGGCAATGAATTTTTGGATATGGCAATAAAAGTACCAGCAACAAAAGTAGAAATAAGCAAGTGGGATTACATCAAACTAAAAAGCTTCTGCTCAGCAAAGGAAACAATCCACAAAATGAAAAGGCAACCTATAGAATGGAAGAAAGTATTTGCAAACCATATAGCCAATAAGGGTTAATATTCAAAATATATAAGGAATGCATAAAATTAAATAGCAAAAACACCAAATAATTTGATTAAAAAATAGATGAAAGACATGAAAAATATTTTCCCAAAGAAGATATACAAGTGGCCAACAGGTACATGAAAAGGTAAGTTATGCTCAACATCACCAATCATCAAGGAAATACAAAGGTAAACCACAATGAGATATCATCTCACACCTCTCAGGATGGCTATTATAAAAAAAAAATGAAAAATACCAAACGTTGACAAAGATGTGGTGAAAAGGGAAATCTTGCACACTGTTGGTGAGAATGTAAATTAGTACAGTCATTATGGAAAACAATATTGAGATTTCTCAAAAAATTAAAAATAAAGGATAATTACCAGAGGCTGGTAAGGATATTGGGGGAGTTGGTGTGTAGGGGAAGTGGGGGTGGTTAATGGGTACAAAAATAGTTAGAATGAGTAAGACCTAGCATTTGATAGCACAGCAGAGTGACTATAGTCAATAATAATGCAATTATACATTTTAAAACAATAGAAGATTATAATTAGATTGTAACACAGAGGATAAATACTTGAGTAAATGGATACTCCTTTTACCACGATGTGATCATTATCCATTACATGCCTGCATCAAAGTATCACTTGTACCTTATAAATATATGCACCTACTATGTACCCACAAAATTTAAAAATAAAATGTTAAAAAAAAATAAAACTGCCATGTGATCCAGCATTCCCTTCTCTGAGTGCATATCCAAAGGAAAAAAAATTCCATGTTTATCATAGCGTTATTCACAATAGCCAATGTGAATAGCCAATGTGGAAACAGCCTACTTGTCCATCAAAGGATGAGTTAATAAAGAAAATGTAGTAAATAAATACAATGAAATATTATTCAGCCTTAAAAAGGAAGGAAATTCTGCCATTTGGATGACCCTACAAAACATTAAGCTAAATGAAACAAGCTATCACAGAGTGACAAATATTACATGATCTCACTTATATGTGAAATCTAAAAAAGTTGAACTCAAAAAACAGAGAACAGATGCATGAGTATCATTGGGTGGTATATTAGTTCATTTTGTGTTGCTATAAAAGAATACTAAAACTTGGTAATTTATAAAGAGGTTTACTTTGGCTCACAGTTTTGCAAATTGTACAAGTGTAGCACAAGCATCTGCTTCTGGTGAAGACTCAGTAAATTTTCAATCATAGTGGAAGATGAAGTGGGAGCTGACACATCACATAGTGAAAGGGGGAGCAAGAGAGAAAGGAGGAGGTGCCAGTTCTTTAGAACAACTGGCTGTCATGTGAACTAACAGAGTGAGAACTCAATCTCCAAGGGGATGGAACCAAACTTTTCATGAGGGATCTGCACCTATGGCCTCCTAGGCCTCACCTCCAACATTGGGGCTCACATCTCAATATTAGATTTGGAAGTGACAGATATCCCAACTATATCATGTGGGAATGGGGAAAATATGGAGATGTTAGTCAAGGGTACAAATATGCAAATGTAAGATAAATAAGTTCTGGATACCTAATTTACAGCATGGTGACTATACTTAATAATACTGTATTGTATACTTGAAATTTACTAAAATAGTAGATTTGAAATATTCTGATCACAATAAAGGTAATTATGTGAGATTATGGATATGTTAATTAGCTTAATTGTGGTAATCATTTCACAATGTATATGTATATCAAGTCAACATGTTGTATACTTTAAATACAATTTTATTTATCAATTATACCATTAATAAACATGAAAGAAGAAAAAAGTCTTTGACCGTCATCAAACGTCAGTTTATACCATAGGAATTTTATGAATAGTAATGCCTAATCACTATATAGAAAAATATCTAATAATCCAATTAAAAATGGGAAAACATCTGAATACACATTTCTCAAAAGAAGATACACAAATGGTAAACAGGTATATGAAAAGGTGTTCAACATCACTTATTATTAGAGAAATGCAAATCAAAACTAAAATAAGGTATTATCTCACCCCAGTTAAAAAAAAAGCTTCTATCCAAAAGAAGGAATAACAAATGCTGGTGAGGGTGTGGAGAAAGAAAATTCTCATACACTACGAGTGAGAATGTAAATTAGTACAACCACTGTGGAGAACAGTTTGGAGGTTCCTCAAACAACTAAAAGTAGAACTACCATATGATTCAGCTAGCCCTCTGCTAGATATAGACTCCAAAAAAGTGAAATAACTATATTAAAGAGATATTTGCATTCCCATGTTTATTGCAGCACTATTCACAAGGCCAAGATTTGGAAGCAACCCAAGTGTCCATCAATAGGCTAAAGGATAAAGAAACGTGGTACATATACACAATGTAGTACTTTTCAGCTATAAAAAGGAATGAGATCCTGTCATTTGCAACAACATGGATGGAACTGGAGGTCATTATATTAAGTGAAATCAGCCAGGCACAGAAAGACAAACATTGTGATATGGTTTGGCTGTGTCCCCACCCAAATCTCATCTCAAATTGTAGCTCCCATAATTTCCTTGTGTTGCAGGAGGGACCCAGTGGGAGATAACTGAATCATGGGGGTGGTTTCCCCTATACTGTTCCCATGGTAGTGAATAAGTCTCACGAGATCTGATGGTTTTATAAAGGGAAACCCTTTTCGTTTGACTCTCATTCTTCTCTTGTCTGCCACCTTGTGAGACGTGTCTTTCACCTTCTGCTGTGACTGTGAGGCCTCCCCAGCCATGTGGAACTGTGAGGCCATTAAACCTCCTTCTTTTGTAAATTGCCAGTCTTGGGTATGTCTTTATCAGCAGTGTTAAAACGGACTAATACATATCGCATGTTCTCATTTATTTATGGGATCTAAAAATCAAAACAATTAAACTCATAAACAGAGAGTGGAACAATGGTTACCAGAGGCTGGGAAGGGTAGTGGGGGTGGGGAGAGTGGAAATAGTTAATAAGCACAAAAACATAATTAGATACAATGAGTAAGCTCTAGTATTTGATAGCACGACAGGGAGACTATAGTCAGCAACAATTTATTGCACATTTAAAAATAATTTTAAAAATATAATTGGATTGTAAAACAAAGAAAGGATAAATGCTTGAGGTGATGAGATACCCCACTTACCATGATGTGGTTATTATGCATTGTATGCCTGTGTCAAAATATATCATGTAACCCATAAATATATATACCTACTATGCACCCATAAAATTTTTAAAAATCTATTGAAAAATATGCATTAATAGAAAACCAGAAATGACTAAAACATATTATGTGTCAAGTGCTTTTTATTTGTTGAGTCATTCAGTGCTCATAACTCCTTTACAAGACATGCTTTTGCTAATTCCCATTTTATAGAGGAAAAACTGAAGAACAAAGAGAATAATGACTTTGCCTGAGACTGCAAGTTTAGGGAGTGGGACAGATTGGATTTTTGTCAGAATATGCTCCAGAGAATAAAAAACCATTAATGTTCTGTTGCTAGGTGAAAGAAGCAACGGCACTCGCGTGTGTATTTTAGGAAGTCATTAAAGTAATTCTCAATATGTTAATACAATATACAAGAAACTGAACTAAGTGACAAAAGTGGATTGTGACCTTGGTAAGATCATAATTATTGCAATCCTGAGGACAGAAGCCTTAGTGCAATGGGATAACAAGTCAGTGAGAAGTGAAGAATGTTAACAGGGAATGTAGAAAACTCTTTCGGAAATTTGACATTAAGTTGGAAGAAAGGGAGAAGGAGACAGAGAGAGACAGAGAAATGACTGTTGGGGATAAGGGGCTCAAGGAAGAATTTTTTTGACACTTTCAATTCCTTGAAACATGAGCAAGTTTAGAAGTTAATATGAAGAAGATATCTCGTCTCAGATTTATCACCTGAATTGCACTCATTTTCTTTCCTATCCTCTTATTTTTACTTTAGAGTCAATAAAACACATCCAATAGGATAGTATTGGTTTTAAGCTCCATATATATTTAGTTATTGAATGGAAAAGTAGATGATTGTATATCAAAGAAATGCCAGTAACTATTGGATTTTTGCCTCTCTAGGAGGCCGCAGATGGTTGATTTCAACCACTGTGATGGGGCTGGATAACACATGATATGAGGACCCCTTCTCTCATGACTGTGGTGTGGGTCAAGAATTTTCCGGTAAATACATTAACATACAGAGCTGCCATTTGCCAAACACCATGACTTGCTTACTGGGACAATCTACTACAACGCTCATTGCCGCTCTTCCCAGTATGGGGAGCTGAATTTGGGTCTGCTCAGATGAATGGTGTGAAAGAGCTCTTATGAGCTTCTGAAACACCTAAGAAAATAAAGAACTTCTATTCCCACAACTTTGAACTCAAGATATATCAGAGAGATATTTCCTTCTTTCATCTAGGTGCCTGCATTCTCATTATGAGAAAATAATTATAGATGATTTTTCACTTCTAAAATTTCCACCAGTGAAAAAAAAAATAGATAGTTCACAGTTATATTTGTCAGGGTAGGCTAAAGGCATAATATACAAAGCTACTTTTTTTCTACTTTTATTTTAGGTTCAAGGGATATATAGACAGGTTTGTTATCTGGATAAGTTCTGCGTTACTGAGGCTTGGTGTACAAATGATCCAGTCGCCAAAGTAGTGAAGATAGTACCAGATAGGTAGCTTTCCAATCTATACCCCCTTCCCCTTCAATCAATCCATCCCCTGTCTCCATTGTTCCCATCTTTGCGTCCATGTGTTTTCAATGTTTAGCTCTTACTTACAAATGCAAACATGTGGTATTTGGTTTTCTGTTCCTGCATTAGTTCACTTAGGATAATGTCCTCCAGCTGTCATCCATGTTACTGCAAAAGACATGATTCATTCTTTTTCTATGGCTGCATAGTATTACATTGTGTATATGTACCACATTGTCTTTAACCAGTCCACCATTGATGGACATCTTCATTGATTCCATGTCTTTGCCATAGTGAATAGAGCAAAGCGAATTTTTCATCAGCTTGACATAATTAAAGTTTATTCTTCTCTCATAAAACAGTACAACACTGGTGTTAATGGTGTTGTGTGCTACTCATGGTTGCCTTTCCTGAAAGTAGGGATATGAGGAGCAAAGGTCTTCCATCTTGTGGTATTGCCATGTCCTGGAGTCTGAGTCCTACACTCAATTCTCTGCTATCAGAGTGATAGAGCATGCAAGTATAGAAGTGGCAAACATCATTTCTGCCCACATTTCATTGGACAGAACTCTATTACTCAGTGTTTTAGCTTGGATTTCCCCCAAAACAGGACTGAGTCAAGGACTTGGGTGCTGGTAGCTTGTTTAGGAGGTGATCCCAGAAAGCAGCAGTGTGGTAGGAGCCAGAATCAAGCCACGAAAGAGTTAAAGCCAATATAGTGGTGTATTATTGAGGTTATTGTGCAGGTCAGTGGTCCCCAACCCTGGACCACAGACCAGTACCAGTACGTGGCCTGTTAGGAACCCAGCGACACAGCAGGAGGTGAGCTGGCAAGTGAGCATTACTGCCTGAGCTCCACCACTTGTCAGATCGGTGGCAGCATTAGATTCTCATGGGAGCGTGAAGCCTTTTGTGAACTGCACAAGTGAGCGATCTAGGTTAAGCACTCCTTATAAGAATGCCTGACAATCTGAGATGAAACAGTTTTATTCTGAAACCATCTCCCTCCCCATCTGTGGAAAAATTGTCTTCTCTAAAACTGATCCTTGGTTCCAAAGAGGTTGAGGACCTCTGGTGTAGGTAATGAGGTCTAGAGTTGCCAGGACTTCTGAGAAAAATACAGAATGCCTCTCAGAATTGTCTACCCAAAAGTTGGGAACCTGGAAGGGTTACACATCACTTCGCATCATATTGGTGGAAGGTTGCTTCTAGGGACATTAATTCCCCTGCAATTCAGGGATGGTCTTGTGTAAAAGTTAAGAAAGTTTCTGAGGCAAATGAGAAGACTCTGAAACAGGAAAGTAAATAAGGGTGGCCTGCTTAAAGTGGGGCATTGTTGCCATGGGTATGAGCTCAACAAGGAACTGTCCAGGGCAGTTGCTGATGTGTTCCAAGGAGATGTGATGGGAGTCACCAACATTTATTGCACACATGGCCTTCACCTAATTGCCAGAGAGGCTAAGCAATGCCATATAACTGTGCTGCAGAGGAAGAGAAATATGGAAACAATCTAAATTTTCATAAAGAAGTAGAATATTTGAATAAATTATGAAACATGTTAGATTATGGAAAGTTATCTGAAACACATTTTAAAGGGAAAGAGGAATCATAGAGCAAGTGAAATAATGTCACCCTAGATTTCAGGAGTGAGGTCTGAACATGGGATATACATTAGGGAGTCATAATTGTATAGTTTTTCAGACCAAAGAATTACTTAAAATTATTTCTTTGGGAGGGGCCAAGATGGCTGACTAGAAGCAGCGGTGCTCAGAGGTTCCCCCAAAAAACCATAGTAAGCATGTGAATCCTTCACCAGCAACCAAGGTATCCAGGTTTTATCATTAAAATTGACTAGAAGGCTGGTGTGACCCAAAGAGAGAAGGAAGAGCAGTGTGATGCAGCAGCCCACCTGAGAGCCCCACGAGGAAGGGGAACCCCCTCCCCCCAGCCAAGGGAGGCAGTGAGTGAGCCGCTACCCAGCCGGAGAAACTCTGCTTTTTCCAGGGAACTGTGTAACCCATGGATCGGAAGACCCCACTCGCGAACCCACACCACCGGGGCCTAATGTCCCAACTCCAGAAATGCGCAGATTCTTACAGTCTCTCAGCTGGAATCTGCTTAAGCCTATTGAACTCCCCAGAAGAGGGGCGACCAGCTCTGGCTGCAGCTGCCTGGGTCTAAGCCTTTTGAGCTCCTTGGGGGAGGGGCAGCAACCAGCACTGGGCCTCACAACTGCCTAACACTAAGCCCCCTGGGTGGGTGAAGGGTGGCACCCATTTCTATAGCTCCAGGCTGGGCTTTTCCCTGCTGGAGCTAGGGAGGCTGGATGGCTTGGTCCAAGACTTGTCCCCACAGCCCAACACACCGGCTATGGCAGTTGGCGGCCAGTGTGCCTCTTCGGGTCTAACCCTGACCCGTCCTTACTTGGTGGGTGGGGCCTCCCTGCAGAATCTCCAATAATTCCAGCCAGAGGCTCAGGGAGAGAATTCGGATCTCTCTGGGCCTAAGCCCCGAGGGGGAGGGGTGGCCGCAGTCTCTCCGAACCAGCAGACTTAGCCTCTCCTCCTGGTTGTTCTGAGGAATCCAGGAAGCCCAGGTGAGTGGGTTTTCCCCCAGAAAAGACCCCCTCTTCACCAAGGGACAAAGTGCCTCGTGAAAGGAGTCGTGATCCCCGTGCCATCCAACTGAGTGAGACCCTACAACAGGGGTTGTCTGACACCCTATACAGGAGGAATCCTACTGGCATCAGGTTGGTGCTCCTCAAGGTCAGAGGTCCCAGAAGAAGGAGCAGGCACCCATCTTTGCTGCTCTCCCGCCTCCTTGAGTGACATCTCCAGGCATGGGAGTGAATCAAATGAATAGGGCCTGAAGTGAATCCCCAGCAAACTGCAGGAGCCCTATAGAAGAGAGACCTGACTATTGAAAGAAAAACAAACCAGCAGAAAGTGACAACAGCAGTATCAACAACAACAAAAAAGCCCCCACAAAAACCCCACCCGAGGCACAACAGCCTCAAAGACCAAAACTCACAAAGATGAGAAAGAATCAATTAAACAAATCTGAAAACCCAAAAGGCCAGAGTGCCTTTTCTCCTCTGTGTGATCACAACATCTCTCTCCATCAAGGGCCCAGAACTAGATGGAAGATCAGATGGATGAATTAACAGAGGTAAACTTCAGAAGATGGGTAATAAAAAACTACTATGAGTTAAAGGACCATGTTCTAACACAATGCAAAGAAGCTAAGAACCTTGATAAAAGGTTAGAGGAATTGCTAACTATAATAACCAACTAAGAGAGGAACATGAACACCTGATGGAATTAAAAAACAACACAAGAACTTCGTGAAGCATACACAAGTATCAATAGCTGAATTGGCCAAGTGGAAGAAAGGATATCAGAGTTTGAAGACCACCCTACTGAAATAAGTTATGCAGACAATAACAGAGAAAAAAATGAAAAGGAATGAAAAAACCTCCAAGAAATATGGTACTTCATGAAGAGACCAAACCTACAACTGATTGGAGAACCAGAAATATACAAAGAGAATGGAAACCAGTTGGAAAACACTTCAGGATGTTATCCAGGAGAACTTCCCCAAGTTAGCAAGAGAGGCCAGCACGCAAATTCAGGAAATACAGAGAACACCATTATAATACTCCATGAGAAGATCAACCCCAAGACACATGGCCATCAGATTCTCCAAGGTTGAAATGAAGGAAAAACTGTTAAGGGCAGCCAGAGAGAAAAGCCGGATCACCTACAAAGGGAAGCCCATCAGACTAACAGAATACCTCTCAGCAGAAACTCTATAAGCCAGAAGAGATTGGGGGCCAATATTCAACATTCTTAAAAGATTTTTCCACCCGGAATTTCATATCCAGCCAAACTAAGTTTCATAAGTGAAGGAGAAATAAAATCCTTTCCAGACAAGCAAATGCTGAGGGATTTCATTACCACCAGGTCTGCTCTGCAAGAACTCCTGAAAGAAGCACTAAATATGGAAAGGAAATACTGGTATCAGATACTGCAAAAACACACCAAAATATAAAGACCAATGACACTACGAAGAAACTGCATCAACAAGTGTGCAAAATAACCAAATAGCATCATGATGACAGGATCAAATTCACATATAACAATACTATAAACTTAATTGTAAATGGGCTAAACACCTCAATTAAGAGACAAAGACTGGAAAATTAGATAAGGAGTCAAGGCCCATCTGTGTTCTGTATTGAGGTGACCCATCTTGACATGCAAAGACACACATGGGTTCAAAACAAAGGGATGGAGGAAAATTTACCAAGCAAATGGAAAGCAAAAAAAAAAAAAGAGCGGAGGTTGTAATGGTAGTATCTGACGAAACAGACTTTAAACCAACAAAGTTAAAAAAGGGCAAAGAAGGGCATTACATAATGGTAAAGGGAACAATTCAACAAGAAGAGCTAACTATTCTGATATATATGCACCCAATACAGGAGCACTCAGATTCACAAAATTATTTCTCAAGTGAGGGAAGATAGGAAGGTGTTGAGATCCAAGAATTAAACACACATATATATATGTGTGTATGTATATTTAAAGCTTTACCAATTTTTACTTTCACAAAAACATTTGTTAAGAGTGTCACCAACATGGAATATTATCTATCCTGTTTTACAAAAAATATCTTAAACATGGGAAAGAAAATCTTCTAACAGATATCTGTGTGTTCATCATATATATCTAAACCATATTAACTCTTTAAGTTATTTTAAAATGTACAATTAAGTTATTATTGACCATTGTCACCCTGTTGTGCTATCAGATAGTAGGTTTTGTTCATTCTTTCTAGTTCTGTTAGTACCTACTAACCATCCCCAGCTCCCCTACAGCCCCCCACTACCATTCCCAACTTCTGGTAACCATGTAAGTGATACTGTACTGATTTCATCGTGTTGGCACTTGAATTGCTCTCATTTAGCTTTTTTAGAGATTTATCCATTTTAATACATATAAATATAATTAATTCATTTAATGGCAGCATAGCATTCCATTGCATCGACATAGTTTTTTTTTGTTCTAGTTTGTAACTCCCACATCAATGAACTTGGATTCAGACTGACAATCAAACATGACTCAACCAGCTCCAACTCTTATATGTACACTTGGCTTTGTAATAGGATACACTGGAGAACATTGTCAGATACAAATGTCTTTTCAGCAGGAGGAGGCCTTAGAGCTGTCTAAGAAATATTCTTTGCATCCCCTGTCTCCACAAATGAGTGCTCAGGTATAAGGCAGAGGCCATATAGGGTGTGGGAGCCCCCTGATTGCAAGCCCCATGTTTGAAAAGTCAGTTTATTTTATAAATCCATGAGTGTCATTTATGGTGATCCTAACAGTAAAGGGCATGCTCAATGACATAAGTCTTCACTGATCAGTGACCATTTTTACCACAAGAAATCTTATCCAGTTACATAGTTGATATTTCACCTTTATCAAGTTTCCAAGAAAAGTGTGCTAAAAGAAGGTAAACCAGAGATCATTTTCCCAGAGAAGCAGAAACAATTTTGTTAATCTTTACTCACAAATGTGTTTGTGTATTGATGGATATTTGGATTATTTGCTTTATTTTTCTGCTTTCTATTTCAGGCAATACAGTAGTCAGTATCTTCTTACCTGTCTTCTTATGTATATGTGAAAAAATTTTCCTACATTACATTCTTAAACATATATTTCTTAGGACTTGATCTCAATAATTTAAACTTCCTCAAAAAGTGTGTAAGAATTCTTATTTCTTCATACCACTTGTATACCTGGAATCATCATATTAAAATTTATTTCTAACTGACAGGCATGTTATTATTTCCTTGTTTAATATTGAAATTTGGCTTTTCTCTCTTTGTCTCCATCTCACACACTCTCTCTCCACACACAGAACCAATTTTAAATTTTTTCTTCTGCAACATTTTTTTGCCCATGTTATTGAGTTACTTCTATACTGAAATTTTGTCATAGGTGATAAATAATTAAAACTATTGAGGCTTTGATTTTCATTTTTTAAATTATTAATGAGTTAGGATATTTTCCTATGATAATTATCCATTTGCCTTTCTTCCTTTATGTGCTGTTTACAAATTTTGTCATTTTTCCCATTTTGTGATAGGGGCTCTTAATGCATTAAGGCTAATACCTTTCACTGATTGATAGATCAATTATTTCAACAGATATTTATTGGGTGTACGTTATTTTCCAGACACTCCAGCTAACATCTGTATCCCAGATCTTTCTTTTGGGATCTAGATGCTTATATTTACTGGAAATGTCCACTTGGATAAAGAAAAGTATTGATAATCATCCATACATGCATAATTGTCAAGAACATCATACATAATTCAAAAACATTTGTCCCTGCTTTAGAAGGTTAAATGATTTTTTTTTTAGACAGGGTCTCATTCTGTTGCCCAGCTGGAGTGCATTGGTGCAATCATGGTTCACTGCAACCTCGACCACAGGGGCTCAAGTGATGCTCCCACATCAGCCTCCTGAGTAACTGGAACTACAGGTGCACACCACCATGCCTGGGTAAATTTTGTAGGTATGGGGTTTCACCATGTTGCCCGGGCTGGTCTTGAGCTCATAGACTCAAGCTATTCTCCCAACTCAGCCTCCCAAATTGTTGGGATTACAGGCATGAGCCACTGCACCTGGCCCAAATTAAAATGTTTAATAAAAAGGAAATGTACAAGTTTTCATTATGTATTTGTCATTTCTTTGTCATTTCTATGTGCTGAAGTAATTTCTCAGATAATTTAGAAAAAAATAAAGCAACCGGTAGGCAACTCTTGCTAGAGTCTCTGGCACAGCAGTCCTGCATCTGTGTGAACCCAGCCAGATGGTGCAGCCTCCTGTTTTCCCAGGAAAGCCCCAAATGGCAGGGTTTGTGACCCCACCCACCTCCACCATTAGTAGTCAGGCAGGCAATACTTGATAAAGTTTCTTGCTCAGTGGCCCTACTTCTGTCTGAACTCAGCCACCAGGCACAGTCTCTTGTTGTCCTGGGAAACACCTGGATGGCAGAGCAGGAAACCCTGCTCACCCATGCTACTGGTATCCAGGTGGACAATGCCTGCTAAAGTTTCCAGCCTAGCAGTCCCACTTCTGCCTGAAGTCAGCTGGTGAGTGCAGCTTCCTGTTGTACCAGGAGGCACCTGGGTAACAGGGTAGGTGACCTCACCCATCCCCACCACTGATAGCCAGGCAGACAAAGCCTGCTAAAACTTCTGGCCCAGTGGTCCACTTCTGTGGGAACTCAGCCAGCAGATGCAGCCTCCTCCTGCCCCAGGAAGCACCTGGACTGCAGCCAGATGACCCTACCCTACTCCCCACCACTGGTAGCCAGGTGGGCAATGCCTGCTAGAAATTTCAAATCTAGTGCTTTTGCTTCTGCCCGAACTCTGCAGGCAGGTGCAATCCCATGTCCCCTGGGAAGCACTCAGGCAGCAAGTTAGAGCTGAACCAGCAAGTATATGGCTTGTCTGCTAACTGCAGCCCCTACCTGGACCAGAACACTCAACAGAGGAAACAGGGGCACAGAGAGAATAATCAGAAAGTGATCCTGCAAGACCCAGGAGTGGACTAGAATTGAAGCCAGTTGACCAAACCCACCATATACCACAATCAAAACCTCAAGGGCATCAAAGAAGATAAAAGCAAAAAAAAAAAAAAAAAAAAAAAAAATCCAAAGGATAACAACTCCAAAAATTGGAGGAACATCAGCCCACACAGATGAGAAAGAACCAGCACAAAACTCTGGCAACTCAAAAAGCTAGTTCTTCTTACTCCAAATGACCCCACTAGTACCCTAGCAATGGTTATTAACCAGAATGAAATGCTAAAATGTCAGAAATAGAGTTCCAGAATATGAATAGCAATGAAGACCACTGACATTCAGTAGAAAGTCAAAACTCAATCCAAGGAATGTAAGGAACACAATAAAACATTACAGGAGATAAAAGATGAAACAGTCATTTTAAGAAAGAACCAAACCAAACTAATAGGGCTGAAAAACTCAGTTTTAAAACTGTGTGATACAATCATCAGTGTTAGCAGCAGAAATGACCAAGCTGAGGAAAGAATCTCATAGCTTTAAGGCTGGTTCTCCAAAATACTCAGTCAAGCAAAAAGAAAGAAAAAGCAATAATGAAAAATGAACAAAGCCTCCATGAAATATGGAATTACATTAAGAGAACAAATATATAAATCATTTGTATCCATGAAAGAGAGGGAGAGAAAGTAAACAACTTGGAAAATGTATTTGAGGATATCATCCACAAAAATTTTCCCAACTTCACTAGAGAGGCCAGCATTCAAATTCAGGAAATGCGGAGAATCCCTGTGAGAGACTATACAAGATGATTATTTGCAAGACGCATAGTCATCAGATTCTCCAAGGTCAAAATAAAATAAAAAATGTTAAAGGCAGCTAGAGAGAATGGGCAAGTCCTCTACAAAGGAAACCCTACCAGGCTAACACTGGACCTTTCAGCAGAAACCCTAGAAGCCAGAAGATATTAGGGGCCTATACTCAGCATCGTTAAAGGAAAGAAATTTCAACCAAGAATTTTATATCCAGCCAAACTAAGCTTCATTAGTGAAGGAGAAATAAGATCCTTTTCAGACAAGCAAATGCTAAGGGAATTTGTTACCACTAGACCTGCCTTATAAGAGGTTTTAAAGGAAATGCTAAATATGAAAAGGAAAACAATTACCAGTCACCACAAGAACATATTTAAGTACATGGACCATTGACATTACATGGAAATTACACAATCACGTTTGCATAATAATCACCTAACAACATGATGACAAGATCAGATCTGCACATATCAATATTAACCTTGAATGTAAATGGGCCAAATGCCCTAATTAAAAGGCACATAATGGCAAGTTAGATAACGAGATAAGACTCCACAGTTTTCTGTCTTCAAGAGAACTATCTCACATGCAATGACACCCATAGACTCAAAGTAAGGGGGTGAAGAAAAATGTGCCAAGCAAACAGAAGATAAAAGAAAAGCAGGGGTTCCTATTCTAATTTCAGACAAAACAGACTTTAAATTGACAATAATAAAGAAAGACAAAGAAGCACACTAAATAATAGTAAAGAGTTCAATTCAAAAAGAAGACCTAACTATTACATGCACCCAATACTGGAACATGCAGATTCATAAAGCAAATTCTTAGAAATCTAAAAAGAGACTTAGATAACCATACAATAAGAGTGGGAGACTTTAATACCCCACTGACAGTATTAGACAGGTCATTAAGGCAGGAAACTAACAAAGATATTTGAGATCTAAACATGACACTTGACCAAAGAGAACATCTACAGAACACTCTGCCCAATAAAAACAGAACATAAATTTGTCTCATCTGCACATGGCACAGACTCTTAAAATCAACCACACAATTGACCATAAAGCAATACTCAGCAAATATTTATTTATTTATTTATTTATTTATTTATTATTATACTTTAAGTTCCAGGGTACATGTGCACAGTGTGCAGGTTTGTTACATATGTATACTTGTGCCATGTTGTTGTGCTGCACCCCTCAACTCGTCAGCACCCATCAACTCGTCATTTACATCAGGTATAACTCCCAATGGCATCCCTCTCCACTCCCCCCTCCCCATAATAGGCCCCGGTGTGTGATGTTCCCCTTCCCGAGTCCAGGTGATCTCATTGTTCAATTCCCACCTATGAGTGAGAACATGCGGTGTTTGGTTTTCTGTTCTTGTGATAGTTTGCTGAGAATAATGGTCTCCAGCTGCATCCATGTCCCTACAAAGGACACGAACTCATCCATTTTTATGGCTGCATAGTATTCCATGGTGTATATGTGCCACATTTTCTTAATCCAGTCTGTCACTGATGGACATTTGGGTTGATTCCAAGTCTTTGCTATTGTGAATAGTGCTGCAATAAAAATACATGTGCATGTGTCTTTATAGCAGCATGACTTATAATCCTTTGGGTATATCCCCAGTAATGGGATGGCTGGGTCAAATGGCATTTCTAGTTCTAGATCCTTGAGGAATTGCCACACTGTCTTCCACAATGGTTGAACTAATTTACACTTCCACCAACAGTGTGAAACCATTCCTGTTTCTCCACATGTTCTCCAGCACCTGTTGTTTCCTGACTTTTTAATGATTGCCATTCTAACTGGTGTGATATGGTATCTCATTGTGGTTTTGACTTGCATTTCTCTGATGGCCAGTGATGACGAGCATTTTTTCATGTGCCTGTTGGCTGTATGCATGTCTTCTTTTGAGAAATGTCTATTCATATCCTTTGCCCACTTTTTGATGGGGATGTTTGTTTTTTTCTAGTAAATTTGTTTGAGTTCTTTGTAGGTTCTGGATATTAGCCCTTTGTCAGATGAGTAGATTGCAAAAATTTTCTCCCATTCTGTAGGTTGCCTGTTCACTCTGATAGTAGTTTGTTTTGCTGTGCACAAGCTCTTTAGTTTAATTAGATCCCATTTGTCAATTATGACTTTTGTTGCCGTTGCTTTTGGTGTTTTAGACATGAAGTCTTTGCCCATGCCTATGTCCTGAATGGTATTACCTATGTTTTCTTCTAGGGTTTCTGTGGTTTTGGGTCTAACATTTAAGTCTCTAATCCATCTTGAATTAATGTTCGTATAAGGAGTAAGGAAAGGATCCAGTTTCAGCTTTCTACTTATGGCTAGCCAATTTTCCCAGCACCATTTATTAAATAGGGAATTCTTTCCCTATTTCTTGTTTTTGTCAGGTTTGTCAAAGATCAGATGGCTGTAGATGTGTGGTATTATTTCTGAGGGCTCTGTTCTGTTCCGTTGGTCTATATCTCTGTTTTGGTACCAGTACCATGCTGTTTTGGTTACTGTAGCCTTGTAGTACAGTTTGAAGTCAGGTAGCGTGACGCCTCCAGCTTTGTTCTTTTGACTTAGGATTGTCTTGGCAATGCGGGCTCTTTTTTGGTTCCATATGAACTTCAAAGTATTTTTTTTCCAATTCTGTGAAGAAACTCATTGGTAGCTTGATGGGGATGGCATTGAATCTATAAATTACCTTGGGCAGTATGGCCATTTTCACGATATTGTTTCATCCTATCCATGAGCATGGAATGTTCTTCCATTTGTTTGTGTCCTCTTTTATTTCACTGAGCAGTGGTTTGTAGTTCTCCTTGAAGAGGTCCTTTACATCCCTTGTAAGTTGGATTCCTAAGTATTTTATTCTCTTTGAAGCAATTGTGAATGGAAGTTCATTCATGATTTGGCTCTCTGTTTGTTACTGGTGTATAAGAATGCTTGTGATTTTTGCACATTAATTTTGTATCCTGAGACTTTGCTGAAGTTGCTTATCAGCTTAAGGAGATTTTGGGCTGAGATGATGGAGTTTTCTAAATATACAATCATGTCATCTGCAAACAGGGACAATTTGACTTCTTCTTTTCCTAACTGAATACCCTTGATTTCTTTCTCTTGCCTCATTGCCCTAGCTAGGACTTCCAACACTATGTTGAATACGAGTGGTGAGAGAGGGCATCGCTGTCTTGTGCCAGTTTTCAAAGGGAACACTTCCAGCTTTTGCCCATTCAGTATGATATTGGCTGTGGGTTTGTCATAAATAGCTCTTATTATTTTGAGATATGTTCCATCAATACCGAATTTATTGAGAGTTTTTAGCATGGAGGGCTGTTGAATTTTGTCAAAGGCCTTTTCTGCATCTATTGAGATAATCATGTGGTTTTTGTCTTTGGTTCTGTTTATATGCTGGATTACGTTTATTGATTTGCATATGTTGAACCAGCCTTGCATCTCAGGGATGAAGCCCACTTGATCATGGTGGATAAGCTTTTTGATATGCTGTTGGATTCGGTTTGCCAGTATTTTTTTTTTATAGTTTATTTTTTTTTTATTTTTTTTTTTATTATACTTTTAAGTTCTAGGGTACATGTGCATAACGTGCAGGTTTGTTACATATGTATACTTATGCCATGTTGGTGTGCTGCACCCATCAACTCGTCAGCACCCATCAATTCATCATTTATATCATGTATAACTCCCCAATGCAATCCCTCCCTCCTCCCCCCTCCCCCCTCCCCATGATAGGCCCCAGTGCGTGATGTTCCCCTTCCCGAGTCCAAGTGATCTCATTGTTCAGTTCCCACCTATGAGTGAGAACATGCGGTGTTTGGTTTTCTGTTCTTGTGATAGTTTGCTAAGAATGATGGTTTCCAGCTGCATCCATGTCCCTACAAAGGACGCAAACTCATCCTTTTTTATGGCTGCATAGTATTCCATGGTGTATATGTGCCACATTTTCTTAATCCAGTCTGTCACAGATGGACATTTGGGTTGATTCCAAGTCTTTGCTATTGTGAATAGTGCCGCAATAAACATACGTGTGCATGTGTCTTTGTAGTAGAATAATTTATAATCCTTTGGGTATATACCCAGTAGTGGGATGGCTGGGTCATATGGTACATCTAGTTCTAGATCCTTGAGGAATTGCCATACTGTTTTCCATAATGGTTGAACTAGTTTACAATCCCACCAACAGTGTAAAAGTGTTCCTATTTCTCCACATCCTCTCCAACACCTGTTGTTTCCTGACTTCTTAATGATTGCCATTCTAACTGGTGTGAGATGGTATCTCATTGTGGTTTTGATTTGCATTTCTCTGATGGCGAGTGACGATGAGCATTTTTTCATGTGTCTGTTGGCTGTATGAATATCTTCTTTTGAGAAATGTCTGTTCATATCCTTTCCCCACTTTTTGATGGGGTTGTTTGTTTTTTTCTTGTATATTTGTTTGAGTTCTTTGTAGATTCTGGATATTAGCCCTTTGTCAGATGAGTAGGTTGCAAAAATTTTCTCCCATTCTGTAGGTTGCCTGTTCACTCTGATGGTAGTTTCTTTTGCTGTGCAGAAGCTCTTTAGTTTAATTAGATCCCATTTGTCAATTTTTGCTTTTGCTGCCGTTGCTTTTGGTGTTTTAGACATGAAGTCCTTGCCCATGCCTATGTCCTGAATGGTACTACCTAGATTTTCTTCTAGGGTTTTTATGGTATTAGGTCTAACATTTAAGTCTCTAATCCATCTTGAATTAATCTTCGTATAAGGGGTAAGGAAAGGATCCAGTTTCAGCTTTCTACTTATGGCTAGCCAATTTTCCCAGCACCATTTATTAAATAGGGAATCCTTTCCCCATTTCTTGTTTCTCTCAGGTTTGTCAAAGATCAGATGGCTGTAGATGTGCGGTATTATTTCTGAGGACTCTGTTCTGTTCCATTGGTCTATATCTCTGTTTTGGTACCAGTACCATGCTGTTTTGGTTACTGTAGCCTTGTAGTATAGTTTGAAGTCAGGTAGCGTGACGCCTCCAGCTTTGTCCTTTTGACTTAGGATTGTCTTGGCAATGCGGGCTCTTTTTTGGTTCCATATGAACTTTAAAGCAGTTTTTTCCAATTCTGTGAAGAAAGTCATTGGTAGCTTGATGGGGATGGCATTGAATCTATAAATAACCTTGGGCAGTATGGCCATTTTCACGATATTGATTCTTCCTATCCATGAGCATGGTATGTTCTTCCATTTGTTTGTGTCCTCTTTGATTTCACTGAGCAGTGGTTTGTAGTTCTCCTTGAAGAGGTCCTTTACATCCCTTGTAAGCTGGATTCCTAGGTATTTTATTCTCTTTGAAGCAATTGTGAATGGAAGTTCATTCCTGATTTGGCTCTCTGCTTGTCTGTTACTGGTGTATAAGAATGCTTGTGATTTTTGCACATTAATTTTGTATCCTGAGACTTTGCTGAAGTTGCTTATCAGCTTAAGGAGATTTTGGGCTGAGACGATGGGGTTTTCTAAATATACAATCATGTCATCTGCAAACAGGGACAATTTGACTTCTTCTTTTCCTAACTGGATACCCTTGATTTCTTTCTCTTGCCTGATTGCCCTAGCCAGAACTTCCAACACTATGTTGAATAGGAGTGGTGAGAGAGGGCATCCCTGTCTTGTGCCAGTTTTCAAAGGGAATTTTTCCAGTTTTTGCCCATTCAGTATGATATTAGCTGTGGGTTTGTCATAAATAGCTCTTATTATTTTGAGATACGTTCCATCAATACCGAATTTATTGAGCGTTTTTAGCATGAAGGGCTGTTGAATTTTGTCAAAAGCCTTTTCTGCATCTATTGAGACAATCATGTGGTTCTTGTCTTTGGTTCTGTTTATATGCTGGATTACGTTTATTGATTTGCGAATGTTGAACCAGCCTTGCATCCCAGGGATGAAGCCCACTTGATCATGGTGGATAAGCTTTTTGATGTGCTGCTGAATCCGGTTTGCCAGTATTTTATTGAGAATTTTTGCATCAATGTTCATCAGGGATATTGGTCTAAAATTCTCTTTTTTTGTTGTGTCTCTGCCAGGCTTTGGTATCAGGATGATGTTGGCCTCATAAAATGAGTTAGGGAGGATTCCCTCTTTTTCTATTGATTGGAATAGTTTCAGAAGGAATGGTACCAGCTCCTCCTTGTACCTCTGGTAGAATTCAGCTGTGAATCCATCTGGTCCTGGACTTTTTTTGGTGGGTAGGCTATTAATTGTTGCCTCAATTTCAGAGCCTGCTATTGGTCTATTCAGGGATTCAACTTCTTCCTGGTTTAGCCTTGGGAGAGTGTAAGTGTCCAGGAAATTATCCATTTCTTCTAGATTTTCTAGTTGATTTGCGTAGAGGCGTTTATAGTATTCTCTGATGGTAGTTTGTATTTCTGTGGGGTCAGTGGTGATATCCCCTTTATCATTTTTTATTGCATCTATTTGATTCCTCTCTCTTTTCTTCTTTATTAGCCTTGCTAGCGGTCTGTCAATTTTGTTGATCTTTTCAAAAAACCAACTCCTGGATTCATTGATTTTTTGGAGGGTTTTTTGTGTCTCTATCTCCTTCAGTTCGGCTCTGATCTTAGTTATTTCTTGCCTTCTGCTAGCTTTTGAATGTGTTTGCTCTTGCCTCTCTAGTTCTTTTAATTGTGATGTTAGAGTGTCAATTTTAGATCTTTCCTGCTTTCTCTTGTGGGCATTTAGTGCTATAAATTTCCCTCTACACACTGCTTTAAATGTGTCCCAGAGATTCTGGTATGTTGTATCTTTGTTCTCATTGGTTTCAAAGAACATCTTTATTTCCGCTTTCATTTCGTTATGTACCCAGTAGTCATTCAGGAGCAGGTTGTTCAGTTTCCATGTAGTTGAGCGGTTTTGATTGAGTTTCTTAGTCCTGAGTTCTAGTTTGATTGCACTGTGGTCTGAGAGACAGTTTGTTATAATTTCTGTTCTTTTACATTTGCTGAGGAGTGCTTTACTTCCAATTATGTGGTCAATTTTGGAATAAGTGCGATGTGGTGCTGAGAAGAATGTATATTCTGTTGATTTGGGGTGGAGACTTCCATAGATGTCTATTAGGTCCGCTTGGTGCAGAGATGAGTTTAATTCCTGGATATCCTTGTTAACTTTCTGTCTCGTTGATCTGTCTAATGTTGACAGCGGAGTGTTGAAGTCTCCCATTATTATTGTATGGGAGTCTAAGTCTCTTTGTAAGTCCCTAAGGACTTGCTTTATGAATCTGGGTGCTCCTGTATTGGGTGCATATATATTTAGGAGAGTTAGCTCTTCCTGTTGAATTGATCCCTTTACCATTATGTAATGGCCTTCTTTGTCTCTTTTGATCTTTGATGGTTTAAAGTCTGTTTTATCAGAGACAAGGATTGCAACCCCTGCTTTTTTGTGTTCTCCATTTGCTTGGTAGATCTTCCTCCATCCCTTTATTTTGAGCCTATGTATGTCTCTGCATGTGAGATGGGTGTCCTGAATACAGCAGACTGATGGGTCTTGACTCTTTATCCAGTTTGCCAGTCTGTGTCTTTTAATTGGAGCATTTAGTCCATTAACATTTAAGGTTAATATTGTTATGTGTGAACTTGATCCTGCCATTAGATATTAACTGGTTATTTTGCTCGTTAGTTGATGCAGTTTCTTCCTAGCCTCGATGGTCTTTACATTTTGGCAGTGTTTTTGCGATGGCTGGTACCGGTTGTTCCTTTCCATGTTTAGGGCTTCCTTCAGGGTCTCTTGTAAGGCAGGCCTGGTGGTGACAAAATCTCTAAGCATTTGCTTATCTGTAAAGGATTTTATTTCTCCTTCACTTATGAAACTTAGTTTGGCTGGATATGAAATTCTGGGTTTAAAATTCTTTTCTTTAAGAATGTTGAATATTGGCCCCCACTCTCTTCTGGCTTGTAGAGTTTCTGCCGAGAGATCTGCTGTTAGTCTGATGGGCTTCCCTTTGTGGGTAACCCGACCTTTCTCTCTGGCTGCCCTTAAGATTTTTTCCTTCATTTCAACTTTGGTGAATCTGGCAATTATGTGTCTTGGAGTTGCTCTTCTGGAGGAGTATCTTTGTGGCGTTCTCTGTATTTCCTGAATTTGAATGTTGGCCTGCCCTACTAGGTTGGGGAAGTTCTCCTGGATGATTTCCTGAAGAGTGTTTTCCAACTTGGTTCCATTTTCCCCCTCACTTTCAGGCACCCCAATCAGACGTAGATTTGGTCTTTTTACGTAATCCCATACTTCTTGCAGGCTTTGCTCATTTCTTTTTCTTCTTTTTTCTTTTGGTTTCTCTTCTCGCTTCATTTCATTCATTTGATCTTCAATCGCTGATACTCTTTCTTCCAGTTGATCGAGTCGGTTACTGAAGCTTGTGCATTTGTCACGTATTTCTCGTGTCATGGTTTTCATCTCTGTCATTTCGTTTATGATCTTCTCTGCATTAATGAGTCTAGCTGTCAATTCTTCCACTCTTTTTTCAAGATTTTTAGTTTCTTTGCGCTGGGTACGTCATTCCTCCTTTAGCTCTGATAAGTTTGATGGACTGAAGCCTTCTTCTCTCCTCTCGTCCAAGTCATTCTCTGACCAGCTTTGATCCGTTGCTGGCGATGGGCTGCGCTCCTTTGCAGGGGGAGATGCGCTCTTATTTTTTGAGTTTCCAGCTTTTCTGCCCTGCTTCTTCCCCATCTTTGTGGTTTTATCTGTCTCTGGTCTTTGATGGTGGTGACGTACTGATGCGGTTTTGGTATAGGTGTCCTTCCTGTTTGATAGTTTTCCTTCTGACAGTCAGAAGGACTGTCTGTTGGTCTGTTGGAGATTGCTTGAGGTCCACTCCAGACCCTGTTTGCCTGGGTATCAGCAGCAGAGGTTGCCGAAGATAGAATATTGCTGAACAGCGAGTGTACCTGTCTGATTCTTCCTTTGGAAGTTTCCTCTCAGGGGTGTACTCCACCCTGTGAGGTGTGGGGTGTCAGACTGCCCCTAGTGGGGGATTTCTCCCAGCTAGGCTACTCAGGGGTCAGGGACACACCTGAGCAGGCAGTCTGTCTGTTCTCAGATCTCAACCTCCGCGTTGGGAGATCCACGGCTCTCCCCAAAGCTGTCAGACAGAGTCGTTCGCGTCTGCACCGGCTCCTGCTACTTCCCCTGTTGGTCTTCAGCTGTGCGCTGTCCCCAGAGGTGGAGACTACAGAGACAGGCAGGCTTCCTTGAGCTGCTGTGAGCTCCACCCAGTTCGAGCTTCCCAGCGGCTTTGTTTACCTACTTAAGCCTCAGCAATGGCGGGCGCCCCTCCCCCAGCCTCGCTGCTGCCTTGCGGATAGATGGCGGCAGACTGCTGTGTTAGCAGTGAGGGAGGCTTCGTGGGCGTGGGACCCTCCCGGCCAGGTGTGGGATATATTCTGGTGTGCCTGTATGCTTACAGCGCAGTATTGGGGTGGGAGTTACCCGATTTTCCAGGTGTTGTGTGTCTCAGTTCCCCTGGCTAGGAAAACGGATCCCCTTCCCCCTTGCGCTTCCAGGTGAGGCGATGCCTCGCCCTGCTTCAGCTCTCGCTGGTCAGGCTGCAGCAGCTGACCAGCACCGATTGTCCGGCACTCCCTAGTGAGATGACCCCAGTACCTCAGTTGAAAATGCAGAAATCACCGGTCTTCTGTGTCGCTCGCGCTGGGAGTTGGAGACTGGAGCTGTTCCTATTCGGCCATCTTGCTCCGCCCCCGCCAGTATTTTATTGAGGGTTTTTGCGTCGATATTCATCAGGGATATTAGTCTAAATTTCTCTTTTTTTGTTGTGTCTCTGCAAGCTTTGGTATCAGGATGATGTTGGCCTCATAAAATGGGTTAGGGAGGATTCCCTCTTTTTCTATTGATTGGAATAGTTTCAGAAGGAATGGTACCAGCTCCTCCTTGTACCTCTGATAGAATTCGGCTGTGAATCCATCTGGTCCTGGACTTTTTTTGGTTGGTAGGCTATTATGCAGAGATACACATAGGCTCAAAATAAAGGGATGGAGGAAGATGTACCAAGCAAATGGAGAACAAGAGAAAGCGGGGGTTGCAATCCTAGTCTCTGATAAAACAGACTTTAAACCATCAAAGATCAAAAGAGACAAAGAAGGCCGTTACATAGTGGTAAAGGGATCAATTCAAGAGGAAGAGCTAACTCTCCTAAATATATATGCACCCAATACAGGAGGACCTAGATTCATAAAGCAAGTCCTTAGAGACTTACAAAGAGACTTAGACTACCATACAATAATCATGGGAGACTTCAACACCCCACTGTCAACATTATACAGATCAGCGAGACAAAAAGTTAACAAGGATATCCAGGAATTGAACTCAACTCTGCACCAAGCGGACCTAATAGACATCTACCGAACTCTCCACCCCAAGTCAACAGAATATACATTCTTCTCAGCACTACATCACACTTATTCCAAAATTGACCACATAGTTGGAAGTAAAGCACTCCTCAGCAAAGGTAAAAGAACAGAAATTATAACAAACTGTCTCTCAGACCACAGTGCAATCAAACTAGAACTCAAGACTAAGAAAAATCAATCAAAATCGCTCAACTACATGGAAACTGAACAAACTGCTCCTGAATGAATACTGGGTACATTACAAAATGAAGGCAGAAATAAAGACGTTCTTTGAAACCAATGAGAACAAAGATACAACATACCAGAATCTCTGGGACACATTTAAAGCAGTGTGTAGAGGGAAATTTATAGCACTAAATGCTCACAAGAGAAAGCAGGAAAGATCTAAAATTGATACCCTAACATCACAATTAAAAGAACTAGAGAAGCAAGAGCAAACACATTCAAAAGCTAGCAGAAGGCAAGAAATAACTAAGATCAGAACAGAACTGAAGGAGATAGAGACACAAAAAACCCTCCAAAAAATCAGTGAATCCAGGAGTTGGTTTTTTGAAAAGACCAACAAAATTGATAGACTGCTAGCAAGACTTACAAAGAAGAAAAGAGAGAATAATCAAATAGACGCAATAAAAAATGATAAAGGGGATATCACCACGGACCCCACAGAAATACAAACTACCATCAGAGAATACTATAAACACCTCTACGCAAATAAACTAGAAAACCTAGAAGAAATGGATAATTTCCTGGACACTTACACTCTCCCAAGACTAAACCAGGAAGAAGTTGAATCCCTGAATAGACCAAGCAGGCTCTGAAATCCACTGGAGGTTATAAAAGAGACTCTATTTTCTTATATTTTCCATCATCTGGAGTTTGCATTTGTGGCCTTTCTTGCTTGGCTCATGGCCTTTCCCTTCATCTTCTAAGTCTGTAGTGTAGAATCTTGCTTTGGTTTTTCACATTGCTTTCTTCTTCCATAGTAAAATCTCTCTGTTTCCTTTTTATAAGAATACTTGTTATTACATTTAGGGTCTTCCTGGATAATCCTGGTAATCTTCCTATCTCAAGATCCTTAAGGACATTTGCAAAGTCCCCTTTTGTCATATAAGGTAAAATTCACAGGTTCCAGGCACTAAGACCTGGATATCTTTGAAGGCTATTATTAAACCTGACACAGATCTCCACTTTTTACTTCCATTTTTGCATGGTTTTGTCTGGTAGTGTGTGAGACATCCTTGTCTTGTTCTGGTTCTCAAGGGGAATGCTTCCAGCTTCTGCCCATTTAGTATAATGTTGGCTGTGGATTTGTCATAGACGGCTCTTGTTATTTTGAGGTACATTCCTTCAGTATGCAGTTTATGGAGAGTTTTTAACATGAAGCGATGTTGAATTTTATCCATAGCCTTTTCTGCATCTATTGAGATGATCATGTTGCTTTTGTCTTTAGTTCTGTTTATGTGGTGAATCACATTTATTAATTTGTGTATATTGAGCCAAACTTGCATCCTGAAGATGGATCCTACTTGATCATGGTGGATACATTTTTTGACATGCTACTGTACTCGGTTTGCCACTATTTTGTTGAGGATTTTTGCATCCATGTTAATTAAGGATATTGGCCTGAAGTTTCCTTTTTGTGTGTGTGTCTCTGCCAGGCGTTGGTATCACTTAGTGATTTTATAGTCTTAATATATGTCTATATTTATTTTACTGATGGGAATGATACTTTTATTCTGCAATAAGAAGCAAAAGGTCTCTAGTGAATGGTATGTTCAGTAATGGTTACTTTTCTAAGAAAATGGATGACAAACATTTAACTTAAAATATGTTTAATCAACATATATTATGCATCAGGAGAACTGTCATTATATCTTCTTCCAAAGGTAGTAACTACTTGAGGAAAAATGTGTCAATTTATTACACGCAAATGCAAAAGTTGTGTTGACTTCTCATTTTGTGAACAGATCTTTTAATTTAGATAAAATGACATTTCTTTGAATTTAATGTTACTAATTTTGAATTCCACATTTTTGTGTATATGTTTTAAAAGAGGAGAAATAGTTGTTAATACTTTGGCTCCATTAGCAAAATAACTTAGCAAATAGTTACCAAAGATAGTTTAAAATCACTATAATTAGATGATTAAAACAGAAAAGCAGTTCTTTTCAACTGATTTGATATTATTTTCATCAAATTCTTGAATAATTATAATAATTTTATGAAAGTTTGTACTGAGGAAATGGAAACACCTAGCCTTTATAATTCAGGAAAAAATTCAACATTGAGGATAGTACTGTTGGTGATGTGGTGATAATGACGACACATATTGATAGAACAAAATATTGTAGGAAGATTGAGGTTTTACTAAACGAAGAAAGATGTGTAGCAGAAATATAATCAGAATTGTTTGTGTAACATACATAATTCATAATCGTATAATCATGATAAGGTATTTTGCAAACCAAAATAAAAATAATTGTTGCCCCAGATTTACACACACAAAAAAACACACGACATACACATACATATGTACACACATATACATCTACACATATATGTGTGTATAAATAAACATATGTGTATATATACATATACATGTCACTACACTGTAGAAGCTAAAATATTGGTAACTTTTAGTTTTTGTGGGTGGTAGCTTCACAAATGTGAAAGAAAAGGAAAGAAAAAGAGACAAAGGATGGGCAGGGAAGGAAATAACAGGACAGGAAAGAAAAGGGAAGGAAGAGGGACAAGCAGGGATCAATGATAAGGGTGTGTTGTAAACCAAGGACTATGATGAATTTGTGCATCTGAAATTCATATTTAAAAGGTTTTAATGCTTTCTTTTCTACCTGTCTGACATTCTCTCTCTATGAAAACTGATCAAATGTTGGAAGGTAAGTTTCAAGTGTGCAGAGAGGCCAAGGGAGATGGCAAGAAGGAAGTTGGTGAAATAAATTTGGGGTATATGGGCTTTGAGGTCCCTCAGGGACTCTCAGGCGGTGATGTCCAATAGAGAGTTGGCAAAGTTGATATGAGACACGGAGAAGGGAATAGCCTGGAGATGTAGATCTGGGAGTCATCGGTGCTTTCTGGAAATGAATGAGATCACACAGGGAGAGACAACTTGAGGACTGAGGAGAGAGGAGGCCCAGGACAGAACCCCAGGAACACCGCCACTCAAGGTGGCAGCTCAGCTTCCTGGCAGGCATCACTACCCCAGGCTCTGGAGTCAGGCAGAGCAGGTATTGAAAGTGGGCTGTGGAGTTCTGGGGCTGAGCGCTGTTGGCAAAGTCGGGTACCCTCTCTGATCAGCTGTCACACCTGGCGATAACGGGCATCAGAGAGAGATGCCTTGCGAGGATGCTGTGAGCTGCGTCAGGTAAAGCACCTGGGGTCAGAAAGCCACCCCTCCTCCTCTTCTCCGCTACCCCACTTTGCTACACAAACGCACCGAGACTCCGACAGTCCCCAGCCTCCGGTCCCTCAGGGATGGAAGATGAGGTATGTCAGGCAAGAGGGGGGGCCGAGCTCCAAGGTGAGGTGTGTCAGGCAAGAGCGGGGCCGAGCTCCAGTGACGCGGCGCTCACGTGACCCGTCGGACGCCTACGTGGGCACCAGCCCCCGCACCCGCCGGCCAGCCAGCCCAGCGGTCGGGTCCCGGCGCCCGCGCAGAATAAGCTGTCTGAGCTGCCCAGACTGCTGGGGAGCAGCGAGCGGGCTTCCGCGAGTCGGAGGAAGCACAGGCGTGTCCTGGGTTCCCGCAGGTCAGTGTGAAAGCGGACACTGCCGACGGCCCCTGGGACAGGGGTGGAGGCGGCTGGCAGTAGGATTGGGGAGGGAGCAGAGAAGGAATCCTGTAGATTGGTGAGGAGGGGGATACCTGCGGAGCGGACCGGGGCGGGGACAGGGGAGGGAGAACTCCCAAAGCGAGCCTGGCTCGCCTTCACGACGCCCCCTTGCACTGAGTCCTCCATCCATTTTTAGTGCTGGAAATGAGGGGTGGGGGTAGCGACTCCGCAATGCTACAGTGAAACGTAGACATATTCTGCAAATAACCGCTTCTCACAGTCTACGCCCATGGAAACACTTGATCTCCGCAAAAATGGGGTGCCGCTGGGGCAGGTTGTCTCGGGGAAAGGGGACACAGAGACAAACGCAGTTTGGAAAGCATCCTGGTTTGGTGCCCGAGGCCTGGAAAGAAATGGCGGCTGGGGTGCGGGGTATGTAGGGGTGAAAAACGTTGGGTGAACAGGGCCTGAACTCAGGAAAGGGAACCGCGTCCCTGTGAGCCCGCTGAGCGCGCAGTCCCTGCCCCTGTCTCCTGTCTGTCCGCAGGTCTGCGCGTCTGTTGTTCCCAGCGCTCTAAGAGGCCTGAAAAGGAGAAGAAACCTGTCCAGAATCCCCCGCAGGTCCGTGAAAGCAGGGGGGCTGCATGGACAGGGGCCCACAAGGGTTGAGAGTGTGGAGGACCCAGCCAGGGCCCCGAATCCGGGCCCCTGCCCTTCCCCCCATCCACATGAACACACACCTTACCAGGCTGAACCAGTGCAGAGAAGGTGGCAGGGCCTGCCAGGGAAGAGCTGGCTCACGTGTGTGAGAGGAGTGGTGGGCTACATGGTGGGCAGAAGGCCCTCTTGGAGGTCCGGTCAGCTTAGGGGAACCCTCACCAGGGGTGAGATGCAAGTACTATCCAGACCTGCATTCCATGCCAGGCCCTTAGTCTCCCATGTCTCCTCTTTGTCTCCTCTTCCCTCAACCCGCATCCCCCAGGAAAGGAAAAGGAGGGAAATCTCGACATGGAAAAACTCTTCAATGGAAATGAAGGAATGCTTTGGAACCAAGGAAAGATAGAAAATGAAGAACAGCCACCGGACGAGGGAAAGCCAGAAGTAGCTTGTACTCTGGAAGACAAGACGTTAGAAAACGAGGGAAAGACAGAAAACAAGGGCAAGACAGAAGATGAGGAACGGTTAAAGGATAAAGAAAAGCCAGAGAGTGCAGGAAAGGCAAAAGGAGAAGGAAAGCCAGAGATGGAGGGAGGATCAGAGAGAGAGGGAAAGCCAGAGAGCGGGGGAAGGGCAGAGGGGAAAGGAGAGCCAGACAGTGAAAGAGAGCCAGAGAGTGAGGGAGAGCCAGAAAGTGAAACAAGGGCTGTAGGAAAGCGTCCAGCTGAGGATGATATACCCAGGAAAGCCAAAAGAAAAACAAACAAGGGGCTGGCTCAGTACCTCAAGCAATATAAGGAAGCCATACATGATATGAATTTCAGTAATGAGGACATGATAAGAGAATTTGACAACATGGCTAGGGTGGAGGATAAAAGGAGAAAAAGCAAACAGAAATTGGGGGCGTTTTTGTGGATGCAAAGAAATTTACAGGACCCCTTCTATCCTAGGGGTCCAAGGGAATTCAGGGGTGGCTGCAGGGCCCCACGAAGGGACACTGAAGACATTCCTTACGTGTAGTGTCCCTCCAGGCATTTATCAGGCTATATGTTTTAACCTTATGGTAATACTTTGCTTTAGTTGTTCCTCCTGCTACCAGTAGCCTTTTGACTCACCTGCCAGTGCTTGCTTGCTCTATGTTTCAGTAGCAGATTTTCACACATATGCATTGCAGACGTCATGATTCATGGAAAAATAAAGCAGCTTATAATATCATCTGCAGAATCTGTCTGTTTTTGTTAAATACATGAAAGGTTAACAGTGGTTTTCTGAGTTGTGAGCTAGCAGGTGATTTCATTTCCTTGTTTTCTTTCTTTCTACTAATCTTTCTTTTCCCAGAGAACACAAATTACTTTTCTCACAAAAATAATAAAATATTTTTAAAAATCAGAACACAGTACGTAAAAAGCAAAGAGAATAACTGTCCAGTGAACTTATGAAGTTCAGTAGAGACACTTAAAGTTCTTGTTTAAGAACTTAAAACAATAGGAAAAATTCACATTACCTACCTGTGGGACTCATCTGGAGAAGTCAACCTGGGGTTATTACAGATCCATTGCTCTAATGGACAGTCTTGTCGTTTGTCAAATGGAGATAATACTTTGCTTTTCAGAACTGCTGAGTGGGTTGGATGAGGTAGAGAATCTATGTGTTGGGTTGGCATCTACCTTCTCCCCTGCTCTAGCAGAAAAAATACCCCCTCAGACACTTGGAAGAGGACTAGGGTAAATCTTACTTGTATCCAGGAATAAGTCTAGGAAACTGAAAGGTGGATGCCATCCTCTCTTAGACAATGTCATGTCCACTGGGCACTGTGCTCCTTCTTATAAATCTTGCACCCTCCTAAAGCTACCATTGATGCTGATGGGCTGAAGTTCTCAAGATAACAAGGTCCAGTTGATTTCCCTGGAGTCCCCAGTGAGCCAAGCCTACTGACCCCATTCCACCACAACTATGAAAATGTGGATAAAGTCCCTTTCCTCACTTTAGAGTTATACTCGCCCAATAGGGTAACACCTCAGTGATGCTTCAGTCCCTGGGGGATTTCAGATTTTTAGTAAAACAATTGCTTCTATGCTTGTTGGTTTGGAAGTATTTGCATACAGCCATCTCTCCACCAAATTCAGGGATAGAAAGCTGGGGTAAAATTTGAGTGACACACACTCATCTGTTCTCATCTGTCAGTGACTTGTATGCTTGACTCATCTTTCCTTAGAGGAAATTCTCTTCTAGGAAAGTTCTTCCAGGTCTCACCTTACCAGTTTAACACCCCTACCCACATTTGTAGTTTTTAGAGCAATGCTACTCAAATAGGGGTTCATGGACTAGCTGCATCAGCATCAACTGAAAGATAGTTAGAAACGTAGAATCTCAGATCCTCACCCCAGACCTACTGAATAAGAATCTTTTCTGGTTTTAATAAGATCTGCAGGTGATTCCTGTACAACTTAAAGTTTGAGAAGCAAGGTTAATGAGGAAACTCTCAACCTCCCCAATTCCACCTTCTCATGATATATGTGCCTAGAAAGATAAACACATGTGCTTCATAGGATGCACATCACATATTTTTAAATGGACCTGTGTTTGTCAAACTGAAGTTTCACCTTCCTACATTTGCAGAGTTTAAAACAAATTCAGCAGGTCAAGACCTACAATATATATATATATATATATATATATATATATATATATATATATATATATATATTTTTTTTTTTTTTTTTTTTTTTTTTTTTTTTGAGACAGAGTCTAGCTCTGTCGCCCAGGCTGGAGTGCAGTGGCCGGATCTCAGCTCACTGCAAGCTCCACCTCCCGGGTTTACACCATTCTCCTGCCTCAGCCTCCTAAGTAGCTGGGACTACAGGCTCCCGCCACCTCGCCCAGCTAGCTTTTTTTGTATTTTTTAGTAGAGACGGGGTTTCACCGTGTTAGCCAGGATGGTCTCGATCTCCTGACCTCGTGATCCGCCCGTCTCGGCCTCCCAAAGTGCTGGGATTACAGGCTTGAGCCACCGCGCCCGGCCTGACCTGCAATATTTTTAAATGAAATAGGATATAATAGATTCAACCAGAACCAGATAGTAAACATCAGATTATATGGCAGGTAGGCAGGATTAATATTATTTTCTGAAATTTGTATTTCAGTTATGTATATTTGAACAATATGTTTTTGACTGTGGGGTGAGGTTTTTTAAAATTGAGGAACATGGGACTCTGCTTGTCAAAGCACAACCTGTTCTTTATTCTGGTATGCCTATGCCTAGCACAGTGCCTGACAAGTAATAGGTTCTTGAGAAATTTGTAAATAATAATACCTGAGTCAAGAATTCTTGTCCAGGATCATTCCCTGTCTACATAAATAACTGTGGACTCTATATCTCTAGCAGCATTTACTTGCAATTCTAAAAGGAACACCATGGAGAAGGGTTTGTACCACGAATTTAACCTTATCTCATTTATTAATGCATTTTTAAAGTGTCCTAGTTTGTCACATGTCAGAATCACCATAAGATTTCACCAAAAATGTGAATTTATAATCCCCATGTCAGATCCACTAGGTGGAGCTCTATAATTTCCATCTTAAGCAGGCTGCCTGGGTGATTCTGATTCAAAATAAAGGCTAATCACATATGTATACTTGTGCCATGTTATGCACATGTACCCTAGAACTTAAAGTATAATAAAATTTTTTAAAAAAAGGCGACTCACCACTGATTTATATATTCATTATGATCTCGATCATATTAACTGTAAACCATAAGCAGAAAAAAAGATTTACAGTGTCTCTTTTTTGGTGGGGAAGGTGAAGGCTTTTCTAAGTTCTAAAACAAAGGCTAAGAGTAAAAATCCATAAACTCAAGGTTTAATATATTTGTTGCATAGAACCTGAAAGTATCTTTAGAGCAAACCACACCTATAAACAAAGGCAAAGTCAAAGCATATCATAGTATAGTGTATTTCCTCCTCCAGATGCCATGATAACTGGCAGCTGAACAGTTCCACTGCTAAAGGAAGTCTCTTGGGACCCCAAATGGTGATGATTGCAAATCTACAGTTTGTTGGAGAAAAGAAAAATGGATGCAACATAGCAGCAGCATTAAGGAGAAATATCATAGTCAAAAGCTGTCTAATAGTAAGGGATCTGGAGTGGCCAGGTATGAACTTTGATTATCTTACCTCTTTAGAATAGCCCTGGCAGGATGCACTTCTCTTTTCAGATCATGAACCATTAATGTATGCATAGAATACTTTGAAACCAGAGAACGCAAAATAGAGTCTCAGTCCAGGTTTCTGGTGCATTACTGGTTATGTAAGCATATTCTTGCTATGTAGCCAGTCTCAACGGCAGAGCCTTTGGCAATGTGGTTCACTGAGACTAGATTTAAATGATCAATCTCACTGTCATCAATAAAGCTAACAGGCTGGTAAAAATCATCCCAAATTCCTCAGACCCATGATTATCAAACAGCACTCTTAATCAATATGTTTTATGCCTTTACCATGGGTCAATGCCATGCATTGATAGAAAGCTCAGGCAAATCTCAGCCCTGCTGGAGTTCACCCTCACAAAATAATATGCTTTTTATCCTTCTCCTTACCATATGCATAAAGCTGCAGGCACAAGTCCTAATAAGTGCTATTAACATGGCCCTCACTCATTTGTGGATATCTCCCCATCTTCCCATCCCAATTCACTCTCCATTTTTCTTTACCCTGCTCTGTCTCCCAAGGGACTCTGATCTATATGGACCATATCAAAGGGCTCCCTTATTCTCTGGGAGCCAGCAGTGGTGAGTGCAGTCAGGAAATTTGTTTCCCAACTTGTTCCCTGCAGTGTTGTCAGATGCTGGTGGAGTCCCTTCTCCCAATATTCCTAGGCTCTGCACCTCCAACTTTTAATTATCCCTCTTTCCCTCTGTCCCTCAGGCCTACTTCTGGTAATCTCACCTTTAGTAGCCATGTTGTATTGCACTACTCACTTTTGTCCTCTAATACCCTTCCCATACCTTTGTCTATTCTCCTTTATTAAGAACTGCCCTCAAATTTTTCACTGCAAATATACCCCCTATTTCCTGCAATGTACTTTTCAGGTACAGTAACAGATACAGGAAGTCACCCCAGGAATTGGGTTCCTTGTAAATTTGAGGGAAAAAAATAACCTACTGACAATAGGGTTGAGAACAGTAGGGAGAAGGTGATAGGAGAGGTTCACAAGTATATAGTATGTAGTAGTGTGATGATAACTCATACACCACTGGTGGCATGGAATGAAGTGCAAGTGAAATCCAAATCTTTGAGAAATCAAATGGTTATGCTACTTAAGTACTAAAACAAAAATAATTACCAAAATGTTTCTGGAGTCATCTGTGTTCATCTGACAACCCTAGAGAGTAGGCATGGAAAAAAGAGGACATTGAAAGTTACAAAAATACAACAGAGAACATATATACAGCACCAGAAAGCCTCTAAGGCAGGGTTGAAGGAATCCCTCATCTTAGGGTAGATATAGCTGTGAACCAAGGCTAGGTCCTCGTGATGTTGCAGTTCCACTGCCAATTAAATGCTGCAAATGCAGTCGCTTTTACAATAAAGTAAGGACACTAGTAGAGAAGGAATAGAACTGTGATATATGGGATAGGGGCATTTGTGCAGACATACTCTGAGGCATTAAGAAATGCATTTGTGAGAGGGTCAAGAGCATCTTTGAAGATTTCTGTGGGCCTGTGCTTTGTAGGCTGGAGACAATGGTGGAGAGTGCTGCAAGAGAATTGTCCTACCTCATCTTAATGTGAATTATGGAATCCCAGAGCAGTGGAAGTCAGGTGACAGGGCTTAATTATCTGAGACAAGGTGAGTGGACCTACCACAATAACCACAGGAATTGAATGGTAATTAGTGAATTTTTGGCCCACAGGGATTTGTGGTAATAGCTAATCAGAGCATTCTTTGAAATGAAATAATTGGGCCACCTATTGGATGCTGCTTGACATATTCAGGCAGAAAAAAATCTCTAGGTCTGCAAGAAAGTCTAACTCAAGATGCTGTAATATGTTTTCTAAACTTCTTACCCAACTGAGGGGAAGAAAGGGTACCTCTAAGGAATTATCTTGCAGCCACTGGTGTATACCGTGAATCTTACATCAAACCTTTCCCAGTGGGACCTACAGACACTTTTCAGAGTGACTGTGCACTAAGGAAAATAAAATACCAAAATCTTCTGGGAGTTATTAGCTAAAGGCTCAGAACTGAGGCTAATTTCTGGAGACCTCAAACTGTATCATAACAAATAATCAGATTGGGGAGCTTGTGAGATGCTGTGTAGAGGAAATAAGCCAATAACTACTCTATATTTGGAAAGTAACTCCTGGGTGCTGGCTGGTACCCAACATCTGACTATGTTATTCCAAGTAACTATGCACCTAGAAATATTATCATGAACTAGCCACTGTTTAATTCATCAAACCACATAACTAGACATGCACAGCAGAATTCTATTTTAAGATGAGAATTATACATAACTGACTGAATTTAAACATGACTAAAAGACACAAGAAAACTACATAAGCAAGAAGTTCAGACTCTCAAGGTACTGTCTCCTACTGCTTGGCCACCTCCCTATCAGCCCACATTTGTGGCCTAATGGAACACTCCCTGTAACTAGAGAATAGAAAAGTATGGGCCTGTTTTATAGATGAATGTGCATGGCATGCTGGAACCCACTGGAAGAGAAAGGCTGCTGTACTACAATCTCACTCAGGAAAGACAGCAGCAGAGGGAAATCTTACTAATGGGCAGAAATTTCAGTGGTATAACTTGTTCACTTGACATGGAAAGAGAGACAGCCTGATTCAAGAGCAATAGCATGTGAGTTGGCTGGCTTTTCAGGAACTTGTAAAGAACAAACTTGGAAAATTAGTGATGAGGAGGTTTAGGGGAGAGGTATGTGTGCGAACTGTTCACAAGGTAGACAGAGTGCCAAGATATTTGTTTCTCAATTAAATAATTACCAGAGGGCATCTACTATGGAAGAAGTTCTTAATAATTAGGAGAACAAGAAAAATAACATTTTTAGCAATGGTAGATCACCTTGTTTCAGAGCAAACCCTCCCATGAAGATCTACTAGAAAAGCTGAACAGAAAACAATCTGTTTGAAAACATTGAGGAGCTAACAAAGCACTCACTGAAGACTTGTGTGACCAAAATTTTAAAGAGAAAATAATTCCACAGATACGAAACCTAGACTTGGTATAACTTTTTTCTTTGAGACATTTGTTGATAGGAAAGTTGAGGAAATTAGGCTAAGAAGCAGTGAAGTTTTCAGCAGTTTTAAAAGGCTGGGACAAAGAAATTGAAGTTCAGGTTCCAAAGGAGGAAGGTTCCTGGTATACGTCCTTGAATTTCCATTGGTACCAGGTAATGTTATACTCTAGAAATAAAGATAAATGGAAAATAAACCTATTTTCACAACATGTAAAGCCTAGCTTTAAATAAGGTCAGTCCCAACTGGAATTAAGATGATCCATTTCTGTCCTAACTGGGGACCTCAGACCTACAGTATGCTGACTTAAAAATGACAGAATTTGTAAATTTGGAAAGGAGATTTTATTTTTTATGAAGAGTTACAGTCTTCAAGGTGGCCATTCTGACAGTCTGGGAAGCATAGCCTCCGGCAGAACCTGGAAACAGGCACTTTGAGGGAGGAAGGGGTAAGACAGGAATTTATGCTGGATAGGTTGGCTAAGCATACATATTCAACAGGTTATAGGAGATATAAATATAATTCAGTGAGTCCTAATGCATGCCTATTGAATAAACATACATGTTATATATGAACCCCGTTCATGTTGGGGTGGAAACTTAACATGTAAATATATTACAATTAGTCTCTATAAGTCAAAAGGTAAAGCAGGGACATGAAGGCACTCAAGTTCTGGCCTCTGAAACTGGCCCAGAACCAGTCCATGGTCAGTGGTCTCCTATCAGGAGAAAGTTACTGAAATCAGCCTCTTGTCCAATTAAAGCTGTAGTTATGGCTTGTGAAACAGGGAGTCAGTTAGTCAGTGTCTAGTAGTGAGCTACAATTGTGTTGATATTGCTTATCTCAAGGTCAGTGCTTGTGTAGCTGTTAGACAAAAAGAAAAATTTTGTAGCAGTTAAAACATAGTTTATTCTTTAAGTCCAGGCATGCATGACTTCACCCTTAGCTGCCATGGCCTTAGGTCCTGTTTATAATTTTGTATCTTATTGCCACAAAGAGTCTGTTCTATTAGCATTAATGATATATATATTTTTATATTAGTGGTGGTCAGTTGTTTTGTCTAAACTGGAAAAGGGAGGGAGTATAATGAGACTTGTCTGACCTAGCATCCTCTCACAGCCAGGAACTCAGTTTTTAAGGTTTCTCTGGAGTCCCCTTGGCCAATAAGTGGTCTGTTCAGTCAATGGGGGGATTGAGATTTTATTTTTAGTTTACAAGTGCAAGAAACTAAATTTTGCCAGGAGGAATTAGCTTGGTAGTACGTTATTTTTTGTCAAGACCCCCAGATACGAACTCAGTTTAGCTGACAGCTTGATTTTAGCTTTGTGAGACCCTGATCAAGGAATTCAGTCATGAATTCCAAAGTTCTAACCTATAGAACTGTCAGATAATAAGTAGGTGTTGTTTTAAGCTGCTACATTTGAAGTGATATGTTATACAGTAACAGAATATTAATAAAAGTTTTAGTACTGAAAGTAGTGAATGCCTAAATATATGAGAGTATGAGAGTGGCTGGGGAAACTGGCAGTTGAGGGAGGCTGGGAGAATTTTGAGGAACATGATGATGTTTATCCAACTGTAAGTAAAAACAGATACCTTAAAGATTCTGCTGGCGAGGGGCCGGTAGTATGCGAGGAGCAAGTTACTAGAAATTGGAGGGAAAATATCCTTATATTTAGTGGCATGAAAATTAGAGAAATAGTCTCCAACAGTTATGTGGAAAGCCAAACTTGCAAGTGATGCATTGGGACACTTAGCTGTGATGATTTCCAAGCAATGTTTTGAAGTGTAGTCTGGTTTCTTCCTGCTGCTTATAGCAAAAGATGACGAGAGAGATATATTGAAAGAATAGCTGTTAACGCAAAAAGGAACTAAAACTTGAGGACGGGGAAATACCCATCCTATCCAAATGGAAAAATACACAAAATTAAGAGATTCCTTCTGATAATATGATACAGAGAAAAAGCTGAGGATGTAGTTGTTACAGTCTTTCTCTGAAACCTTAGAAAAATAAAGTCAAAGCACTTAGTCACACAAAGGTCATTTTCAAGAGATTGAAAGTATGACTCAAATATGCTCTCAGTCAAGCTACAGAGGCCGAGTCTAGAGGTCAGAGACAGAGAAATCAGAGATTCAAAGCATAAGAAGGTTTCAATGTGCTGCTGCTGCCTTAAAGCTGGAGGGTACAATGTGGCAAGGAATGGGCATAACCTTTAGGACCTAAAACCAGCCACACTCAGCTACCTCAGCAAGAGACAAAAATAGAGAAAGATGATCTCAAAAATATCTGTCAATGTGAATTTTCTTCAATGGAGTAAAACCTAGTGTAATTTATGCAAGACTCACCTCACAAGATTTTAAAGAAAATTATATCAGTAGAAACACTGCCAACTCTAAATGAAAGTGATAGAGTACAACATGGGAGAAGGTTGTGAGATCCCCAAAATTCTCTTGATAAGAAATGGTCTGCTAAAACTACTCAGCTGAGAATACATGCTGCATCTAATGAAAAAGGAAGAATTACTCAGATCGCAGAACCAAGAGCTCAGAGCACAGACCTGACAGTCCAGAGGACACATCCAAGTGAACAGAGAGTGAAGCTGAGTGCCACAAAGGATTTTTCCAGGCCTTAAAACCTAACAAATAAGTTTTTGAGCCAGTGATCTCTTTTTATCTTCCATTTTTTACCCGCTTTTGTCTATAACTGGTACCCTGTGCTTGTCACATCATCATAGGTTGGGAGTTTCATGGGCAAATAATTTGTCTCCTCAGTTTTACAGACCCGCAGATGGGATGAAATGTCTTCATTTTAATTAACAGATTATGCCCAAGATCCTCATCCACATCTGGTTTATATAATTTAGATGATGACATGTTTACTTTTGAGCTCATGCTATAATGGGATGAGATTTTGGCGAATCTTGGGAGAAGTTGACTGTATTTTTACATTTGGTAGGGAAATAAATTTTGGGGACCTGAAGGCAGACTATGGTAGGCAGAATTCTAAGATGGTTTCCACAAGTTACCAGCCCACAGTGTATTATACATATCTTCCTCCAGTTACTCAATCCAATACTAATCTATGTGTTACTGTAAACAGATTTCACAGATATAATTAAGTTCCCAGATCAGTTGATCATAACATCCAGAGACAATCTGGGTGAGCCTAACCTAATCACATCATCCTTTTAGATGAGGGTCTAGAGTCAGAGACAGAAAAATCAGAGATTAGAAGCTTTAGAAAGAATCATTGTGCAGTTACACAGTGAAGATTGGAGGGGTTCACATCCTAAGGAATGCAAATGGCCTCTAGAAGCTGAAAATGGCTTGGCTGACAGCCAGAAAAAAAATTGGGGACCACATTCCTACAGTTGCAAGGAAGCAAATTCTGAAAGCAACATGAAAGAACTTGGATATAGATTTCCTCCCAGAACCTCCAATGAGAACTCAATCTGGCTGAAATTTTGAATACTCCTCAAGATATCTAGGACATCTAAAATCCTCCTCATCATTAATTGTCCAACTAATTCTCTTCAAGTACTTGACCAGCCAATCTTTTAGTCATTGCTCATGAGGCAGGGTAGATTCATACCTCCAACCATTAAGGGTTCTGTACAAAATGGACAACCATATGATTCACCCAAAATCGTACGTCAAATCCTAGGGTCTTTTTTCTACTATTCTGGGTTATCCCGGAGTGGGACTGCAGTGAGGCAGCCATCCACTTGCACCTACTATCAATATACCAAGAAGATACAACCAGGAATTGATACATTGTTTCATATCTCTTTTTCTAACTGGTCACAAGGAGGAAGAATTCACCAAGATGCCATATATGATATATGTTGGTTAAGAGAGAGGCAATGAGTCTGATCAAACTGCACGTGAAATTTACCTGTGCCTTCTTGGTTTACTCTGGTCTGATCTTGTAAAGCCATTTGCAATTAATGGTTGAAAGCTGATGTCCACACAAAACTTTATTATTCAACAGAGTAGACAGCAACGCGTTCATTAAGAGTAGCTTGTTAGTATGGAAAATTAATACTTCATGGTCAGGTGTTATGTCTCTACTGGGTTTGATAGCAAGCCAGGAGCAGATTCTCAAATGTAGACTAGTTGCCAAGAAAAGAGGGAATGATTTTGCTTAAAAAACCCTAGAGGCGTATACTTGAATTCTACTATTGGGGCTTTCTAAAACTCCATGGAGCCTCTCTTTCTAGCATGGACACAATACAATTGGGTCTGCAGGGTCATGAGGCTGAAGTATCAGAGAAGGTCACACTACAGTCCGGAAGTACTGTAGATCTTTTTCTTGCTCTGGGTACCACTTAAAACTGGAAACCATATGGAGTCCAAGAACAAAATCAGCATAATACATATTGTCTCTAAAATCTAAGGTCTTAATTCCTTCAAGCTAAGTGTAGTAAGATCATCTGCATGTATGTACTTAACTGCTACCCATCTAGGGCAGTTTACCACCCATGATTTCCCACTCTGGCATTTCTTCTGTTCCTTTGTGAGGCTGTGCTCCTGTGGCATATACAGAACCCTCCACTGGGTTTTTTGTTCGTTTGTTTGTTTTGTTTTGTTTTGTTTTGTTTTGTTTTAATGGCACGATCTCAGCTCACTGCAACCTCCACCTCCAGGGTTCAAGCAATTCTCCTGCCTCAGTCTCCAAAGTAGCTGAGATTACAGGCACCCACCACCACGCCCAGCTAATTTTTTTTTCATAGTTTTAATAGAGACGGGGTTTCACCCTGTTGACCAAGCTGGTCTCAAACTCCTGACCTCAGGTGATCCACCCGCCTCAGCCTCTGAAGGTGCTGGGATTACAGGCGTGAGCCACTTTGCCCAACCCTGGGTCTTTTTATAACACAGATTCCACAGTTGTTTAGTTTCACTTTGCAGTCCCTGTCTTCCAGGGACTGAGAAGTTTCACCCCTTACAGTGTGGGAGCTCTCCTTGGTGCTGCTGAATATGTGTTCTTTAGTAAGGGAAGCTTTTACTGTTAACTGTATATAGTGAACTAATATCTCTGCTGATATTCTGCTATATATAATAGGTCCTATACAGCCTGTAAAGCCCATTACTCCTCAGTACTTTGGAGAGTGTAAGTAAACCCTGTTAGACAATTTATTTGTCCAAAGTTATTTAGGTAGACAGGGGCTAAACTTGGAGACTCAGTCATTATTATTTACATTTTTATTAAGTGCTTACTACTTGTCAGTTACTTGTGTTGGGCACTAGAAATACAAATATAAAATGGACATGCCATGTTTTGAGATGCAGAATCCAGTGCAGTCTTTCTCATTTTTTTTACTGCAGCCCACAGTCAGAAACTGATTTTCATCATAACTCATGGTGCACACACATACATACATACATAACTGAAACAAAGTTCACAAAAAATATTCACTCTAGTTACAGTGCTATTTGATATTTGATATTTTCTGTTTGGCTGTATTCAATTCTATTCTATCCTATTTCATTTTTTAAAAATTACCTATCTTGACCCATTGAATTGATTTCAAGATCTACTTCTCATGGGGGAAAGACAACTTCAATTTGAAAAACATGGGCTTATTTAATAATCTGTGATGTGTGTCTTATATAGCACACGTATTTATATTTTTAGGCACGTATTTTATGTAAAGGTGGGAGTGGGGAACCTAAAGGGTCTCTTTCTAAGCCGGTGCTTCTCAAACTTCAGTGTGCATAGGAATCTTCTTGGGATATTGTTAAAATGAAGATTCTAACTCAGTAGGTCTGAGGCAAGACCTGAGATTCTGCATTTCTAATTAGTTCCCCAGGTGATGATTATGCAGCTGGTTCATGGACCACAACATGTTCATTACAAAGGATTTAAAACTCAAATGTATTGATGGGTCTGCTGAACTGCTGAAGTGTTACCTGACAAGTTTCCTGAGAGTGAACTCAACAGAGAAAAGAGCATCTGCAGACAAGATGTTAACCCACGAGAACAGCACAACCACTATCATGCAGTCATGTTTTCCTGGCCTAGCCTGCAATATCTGAGTTTTGTGAGGAGAATATTTACGTATGCAAAACAAACAAATAAGGAATACACACAAATGATCGTTTTGGCAAAAAAAGAATTTGGAAGATATTAATGAGAGGCCCAAGCAGCACCAAGGTGATATCCATGTGTACCTGGTTACTATAACTATAAAGTGGAGAGAGGGCTTTATCCACTTCTATGGGAGTCATGGGTTGGTGGACATTGCTCACCAGTGATTCCAGAGAAAATGGCAGGGCTTTGACACCATAAATCCTCTATCAGTAAAGGGTGCAGGACCTGGGAAAAAGGGCATAGTGCCCAGCAGACGTGGCAGTATCTAGGAGATAGTGGCATCTACTTCTTAGCTGCCTGGAAATATTCCTAGACATGGTGAGAACTCCCTCAGCCCTCCTCCACTGTGTCTGATTCCACTGACTTTCCTACCACTGTAGGAGAATAGTTTAGGAGCCATTTCTCCCCCTGAGTGCCTGGTGGGAACCAGGCCACAACAAGCTCACATCCTCAATACCTCATCTTATCCACCAGGTAGTCCTGTGAGGCAAGTATTATCCTTATTTTACAAATGACAAGATTGACTCTTACGGCAATAGATCTGTTAGAATTTCCAGGTTGATTCATTTAGTTTTTAGTCCCAGACATAATATGAATTTTACCTGTCATCTTATGTTCTGATAACAGGAATTGTGTCTTTATTGCCTTTGTAAGCTCACCAAACAGTTCAATTTCTTATTATGTATTGTTTTCAGCTTTTATTTATTTTTTAGTATGACAAATATAATCCATATCCTTTAGTAAAGAAAAGATAGAGATGAGTGAGCAAAGTAAAAGAGTCACACATTGGGGAGCCATAGCATGATAGAGGACCCAGGAACATGTGTGCGGACCCAGCACTCATGTTAGAGGACCCAGGAACATGATAGAGGACCCAGCAATAGTGCCCACTGATCTGGCTACACCTAGGGAAGACATAGGAATGTGCACAGCAGCAGAGGAATGTCATGGAGGTACATAAAAGAGGTGGTAGGACTCATTTTTGAACACAGGTGAGACCTATTCTTGGCTACCCTTCAGGAATAACTATTGCCTACTTTTAAGTGTACACGCTTTCAAAGTTTTCTTTGGGCAGAAATGCATTATACAAACATTTACATTTTTATAAAAATTGCCTGATACTGTATATGCGGTTCTGCAAACTGTTTATTTATTTATTTTTTACAATGTGTCATGAACATCTTTTCCATGCACATGGGTGAAAATCCTCTACTAAAATATAGAGCACTGTAGTTGGGTCAAAAGGCTGCTGGTAATGAGATTGACATCTAAAGCAAAAATATCAGCTTAAGGTTAGAGCATTGGGCCTGGCAAATATCTACCAGGGAAAGCAGGGTTGGCAATAATCTCATCAGAGAAGTCAGAATGGAAGGCCAAAGGCATTAAAGGTATGGGATATCGTGTAAGCCTCTTTGGCCCCTACCTCCACCCCTCACTCCCCTAACACCCCGTTGTCCCCTTGGGGCAAATGGATCCTGTACATCTCTTTGCATCCAATGAAAACCACCCATTTTCTGTTTTTTCCTTAGCTCCTCCTGAGCCCTTGACATATCTCCACATTCTCTCATCATCTCCTCACTGCTCAGATGCCTTTCCTGTAAGTCCTCCTGAAAGTCCTTGGGGGAATCGTCCGTCCCCCTGTCCGTTTTTCTTTTTGCTTTCCGGGGCACATAATCTCCAGCCGGGCGCTTTTCCGCGGCCCGCGGCTGGCTCTCTGGCTTTGCCTGGGAGGCTGGCTTGTCCTCGCCTTGTGGCTTGCCCTCACCTTCGGACTTGCCCTGCTTTTCCTGGCTTCCCTCATCTTCCGGTTGTCCCTCATCACCTGGCTCTCCCTCATCCTCTCTCTTTCCCTTGCATTCTGTCTTCCCCTCCACGTCTGGCTTTTCTTCCTCGTCTGACTTTCCTTCATCATCAGGCTCTACTTCATCTTCTGGCTTTCCCTCGTTTCCCAGGTTTCCTTCATTTTTATTGTAGGGTTTTTCCATGTCGAGATTTCTCTTTTTCCTGTCCTGGGGGATGACAGTGAAGGGAAGAGGAGACAAAGAGGAGACATGGGAGACTGAGGGCCTGGGGTGGAATGCAGGTCTGAATAGTACTTGCATCTCACCCCTGGTGAGGGTTCCCCTAAGCTGACCGGACCTCCAAGAGGGCCTTCTGCCCACCAGGTAGCCCATCACTCCTCCCACACACCTGAGCCAGTCATTCCCTGGCAGGCTTTGCCTCCTTCTCTGAACGGATTCAGCCTGGTAAGGTGTGTGTTCACGTGGGTGGGGGTATGGGCAGGGGTCCCAATTCGACCTTGGCCAGGCCCTCCACACTCTCAACCCTTGTGGATCCCCGTCCATGCAGCCCCCTGCTTTCACGGACCTGCGGGGATTCTGGACAGGTTGCTCCTCCTTTTCAGGCCTCTCAGAGCTCTGGGAACAACAGACGCGCAGACCTAAGGACAGACAGGAGACAAGGGCAGGGACTGCGCGCTCAGCGGGCTCACAGGGACTCGGTTCCCTTTCCTGAGTCCAGGCCCTGCTCACCCAATGTTTTTCTCCCCTACCTCCCCCGCACCCCAACCGCCATTTCTTTCCAGGCCTCGGGCACCAAACCAGGATGCTTTCCAAACTGCGTTTGTCTCTTCGTGCCCTTCCCCAAGAGGCAACCTGTCTCAGCGCCACCCCGTTTTTGCGGAGGTCAGATGTTTCCATGGGAGAGGATTGTGAGAGGGGTTATTTCCAGAATATGTCTATGTTTCACTGTCGCACTGCGGGGTCGCTACCCCCCCCCCCCCCCACACACACACACTTTCCAGCACTAAAATGGATGGAGGGCTCAGTGCAAGGGGGCGTCGAGAAGGTGGGCCAGGCTCGCTTAGGGGGTTCTCCCTTCCCTGCCCCGCCCCGGCCCGCTCCGCATCCCCCTTCTCACCAATCTACAGGATCCCTTCTCCGCCCCCTCCCCAATCCTACTGCCGGCTCCCTCCACCCCTGTCCCAGGGTCCGCCGGCAGCGCCTGCCTTCATACTGACCTGCGAGTACCCAGGACAGGCTTGTGCCTCCTCGGGCTCGCGGAAGCCCGCTCGCTGCTCCCCCGCCGCCTGGGCAGCTCAGACAGCTGATTCTGCGCGGGCGCCCGGACCGGACCGCAGGGCGGGCGGGCGGGCGCGGGGGCTGGTGCCCACGTAGGCGCCTGGTCACTCACGTGAGCACCGCGTCACCGGAGCTAGGCCACCACCACTCCCTTCCCGCCCACCTCACCATCCATCCTCGAGGGACTGGGAAGTTGCGGAAGGTGTGAGAGTGTGTGTGTAACATAGGAATGGGGGCCATCAGGAAGAAGAAGAGGAGGGGTGACTTTCTGATCCCAGGTGCTTTACCTGACGCAGCTCACAGCATCTTCAAAGGGCATCTCTCTCTGATGCCCATTATTGCCAGGTGTGTCAGCTGATCAGAGAGGGTACCCGACTTTGCCAAGAGCGCTCAGCCCGAGAACTGCACAGTTCACTTTCAATACCGGTTCTAGCTGACTCCAGAGCCCGGGGTAGTGGTGCCTGCCAGGAAGCTGAGCTGCCACCTTGAATGGTGATGTTCCTGGGGTTCTGTCCTGGGCCTCCTCTCTCCTCAGTCCTCAAGTTGTCTCTCCCTGTGTGATCTCATTCATTTCCAGAAAGCACCGATGACTCCCAGATCTACATCTCCAGGCTATTCCCTTCTCCGTGTCTCATATCAGTTTTTCCAATTGTTTATTGGATATCACCGCCTGAGGGACACGGTGCCTCAAAGCCCTGTAATACAAATTGATTTCAAAAGCCCGTGTACCCCAAACTGATTTCACCAACTTCCTTCTTGTCATCTCCATTGGCCTTTCTCCACACTTGAAAGTTACCTTCCAACAGTTGACCAGTTTTCATAGAAAGAGAATGTCAGACAGCTAGAAAAGAAAGCATTCAAACGTTTTTAATATGAACTTCAGATCCACAAATTCATCACAGCCCTTGGTTCACAACATGCTCTTCTCACTGACTACTGCTCCTCCCCTCCTTTCCCCTCTTCTCTCCTTCCCTCTGTTTACTTTCCTTCCATTGTTTTTCTCTTTCACATTTGTGAAACCACCACTAAACCCAAAGAACTAGAAAATTGCTAATAACTGTTTACTTTCATTCCATTGTCTTTCTCTTTCACATTTGTGAAACCACCACTGAACCCAAAGAACTAGAAAATTGCTAATATTCTTGTCACTACAGTGTAGTGTTATATATTTGGGTTTTGACAAGATGTTTATAACATGTTTTTGTTTGGATCTCTTTCAGATTATTCTGTTTGGAGTGTATTGAACTTCTTGGGTACATAGATTAGTGTCTTTCCTCAAGTTTGAGTAATTTGCAATCATTCTTCCTTTGAAAATTCTTTCTGCCCTATTCTATTTCTCTTCTTGTTTAACTCCCATCATGCATAGGTGTGCCCTCTTCATTTTTCACATTATTTTTATTTTTCTGCTCCTTGAACTGAATAATCTCAATTGACCTATTTTAAGTTCACTGATTCTTTTGCCTGCTCAAACCTACCGTTGTACCCCTGTAGTGAATTATAGTTATTGTATTTTTCAAATACAGAATTTCTATTTATTTTATAATTTCTACATCTCTTTTTATTTTTACATCTTTGCTGATATTCTGTATTTGCTGAGACATTCTTCTCTTTTTCTTTAGTCCTTTGTTTATGATTTCCTTTAGTTCTTTGAGCATATATAAGACAGTTGATTAAAAATATTTTCTTGTTATTCTAATACATGGACTTCTTCATGATAGTATCTAATTATTTCTTTCCTGTGTATGGGCTATGCTTTCTTATTTCCTTATATGCCTCACAAAGTTTTGTTGAAATCTGTGTATTTTGATTCTAATATATTAACTCTGGAAATTAGATTCTCCCTCTTCCTTGGGTTTTGTTGTTGCTCTCTCATGGGTTATTGTTTACTTATTTAGTGACTTTTTAAACCATTTTAGCAAATTATGTATTCTTTGTCTTGTGTGGCCACTAAAGTCTGTGTTTTATTGCTTATTAATCAGCTGGTGTGTGGATGCTGTTACTTTAAGTGCCTAAAGCCAACAAAAGAAAATTGATGAATAAAAAAATACTTTCTTGGCCTGGCGCGGTGGCTCACGCCTGTAATCCCAGCACTTTGGGAGGCCGAGGCAGGTGGATCACCTGAGCTCAGGAGTTCAAGACCACCCAGGGCAACATGGTGAAAACCCGTCTCTACTAAAAATACAAAAAAATTAACCAGGTGTGGTGGTGCATGTCTCTAGTCCCAGCTACTTGGGAGGCTGAGGCAGGAGAACCAGGTGAGCCCCAGAGGCAAAGATTGCAGTGAGCCAAGATCGCGCCATTGTACTCCAGCTTGGGCTACAGAATGAGGCTCCATCTCAAAAAAAAAAAAAAAAAAAAAAAAAAAAAAAAAAAACGTCTTTCCCAGTCTTTGCAAATGAACTCTGAGTTGGAGTACTTTTTTAATGCTTTACATTTTTCTTATGCAGAGCCTGAAGCTCAACCTAAGTTGAATGCTTGCATTTTCTCTGGTCTTTTCTGAGTATGTGTCCCACCCTCAGCATACACATGGTCTTCTTGATTTTCCAGTATATATAACAGTTTTTTTTTTTTTTTTTAATGCTTGTTCTTCCGCTTGTTCTTGTTTCCCAAACTCTTCCTTCTCAGGCTTCTTGGTCTGTTCATTGCTTGTTCTGAGTGTTGTCCTTTGCTCCAGACTTCTTTGGCCAACACCTGTGATTTTAAATGCTTCTGGCAAAAGCCAGCTGGAGAGCCAATGCAGCCCAAGCCCTGGGAGTCCTCCCAGTCTGGTGTAACGAAGGAAGCCTTAGTGATGAAAGTGCTGCCAGGCAGGCTGATCGCCATACCACACTTCTATGAGAATATGGTCCAAATTCCTACTACTGGTACTAGCTATCTAAACCAGGATAGTGGGCTGTCATCAACAGATCACTGCTGATCTGGGGCATAGAGAATGGTAGATAGGCAATTGAACATTTTTTTCTTACCACAAATTGGCAGCGTTTATTCTTCACCACATTTCCCTCTCATTGTTATAATTTTTTGACTCGATTCCAGAGTTCTGAGAAAGTTGATGGTAACAGTTTTTGCCAGCTCACTAATTGCTCATTATGGAGTTCCAGAGTTCCATACGCTACCATTTTTAATGATGTTACTTGTGTTTCTATTTCTTTTTAAGTCAATTGGGTAGGCTGTGTCTCTTTTGGAATTCGTCCCGTTCATCTACCTTGTCTCATTTCTTTGTCATGCAGTTGTTAATAGTATTACCTTATAAGCTTTTTTAAATATCTGTAGAGTTGCTAATGATGATCCCTTTTTTATTCCTGATTTTAATAGTTTCAGTCTTCATCATTTTTTTTTTCTTGGTGAGTGTCACTAAAGTTTTGTCAGGGTTTTTTTAATCTATATTTTCAAAGAACATACTTTTAGTTTAGTTGATATTCTATTCTGTAATTCATTTATTTCCACTGTAGTGATTACTATTCCCTTCCTTCTGATTTCTTTGATTTAAGTTGCTCTTCTTTCTGTTGCTTTTTAAGATGGAAGTTTACTGATATGGGATTTTTATTTGTTCAAAGTAAACATTTACAGTTACACATTTCCATCTAAATGCTGCTTACCTATATCTGATAACTTTTTTTTTTAAGTATTTTTCAATTTCTCTCATGATTCCTTCGGGTTGAAGTATATTGTTTGATTTCCACATATTTGCAGGATTTTTGAATTTCCTTATGTTGTTGATTACAAATTTAATTCCATTATGATCAGGGAATATTATTTTTATAATTTCAATACTTTTAAGTGTATATGGGATTTTATTACTTGTTATGTAGTCTTTCCAGGAGAATGTTCCATGGGTGCTTGACAAGAATGTGTGTGCTTATGCTGTTTGGAGTGTTCTTTACATGTCTGTTATTCCAGTTGGTTTTGTAGTTTTGTTTAAGTCTTCTATTTCCTTGTTGATATTCTTATTTGTTTCTTTTATTTTTGAATGTGTGGTTTTGAAGTCTCCAATTACTATTGTTAAATTGTCTTTATTTTCTTCTAATTTTTCCCTTCTATTCTGTAAGTTTTTGCTTTATGTATTTTGGAAATCTGTTTTATGTTCATATATGTTTAGAATTTTTGTATGGTCCTGATGGATCAGACTTGTTATATAACATGTTTTTATTCTATAATAACATTTTCTGTCTTAATGTCTTTTTCATCTGACTCTTTTGGTTATTCTTTGCATATTATATATTTTCCATCCTTTCACATTAATTTTATTTGCTTATTTAAATATATTCTCTTTTAGATAGTATATAGTTGGATCATGCTTTTTTTACCCATTCTGCTACTTTCTGCCTTTTGAATGAAATGTTTAATCAACTTATATTTAATGCAATAATGAATAAGGTAATATTTACATCTGCTGTTTTGTTATTTTTTTCCATTTGTTGTGTATTTTTGTTCCTCTATTTCTCCACTATTGAATTACTTTTAAAAGGATATTTTTGAAGTACCATTTTAATTCTCATTTTTCTTGTACAAAGTTTTTGAATAATTTTCTTAGTGTAATTGGTCTAGGGATTATAATTAGTGTATTAATTTAAAACAATTGAATTTGTGTCAATTCTAACTTAATTTTAATGGGATGCAAAACTTTACTCATCTCCATTTCCTTTTTCCTCCTTTGTGATCTAGGAGGAGTGTCATAGAAATTACATCTTAGCCATTATATCTGTTTTGTATTTATTGTTTTATGAAGTTTTCTTTCTAATCTAATAAGAGAAAAATGAGTTACAGACAAATATACGTTTATAGCTATTTGTATTAATTTCCTATTGTTGTTGTAACAATTACCACAAACTTAGTGGCTTTAAATAGGAAAAACTTATTCCCTTACAATGCTAGAAGTAAGAAATTAAAATGCCTTCATGGGGTTTTGATCAGAGTCAGCAGATATCCACTTCTTTGTTTTTTTCAACTTCTGGAGCTGAATTTCTTGTAGTCCTTGGCTTATGTCCCCTTCATTCACCTTAAAAGCCAGCAGCATGATATCTTCAAATGTCTCTCTGCTTCCATCATAACATACCTTTCTTTCTCCCTTGTGTCAAATTTCCATGTGTCTCTGTATAGGAACACTTGTGATTGCATTTAGGGACCACCTAGATAATTCAGGATAATTAAGATACTTAATAACATCTCAAGATACGTAATAACATCTTCAAAGTCTCTTTTTGGCATAAAAGGTAACATTCATAGGTTCCAGGGGTTTGGACATGCATAACTTTTGGAAACCCACTATTCTGTTTACCACACTGTCTTTTATATTTACCTATTTAGTTACCTTACTAGTGTTCTTTATTTCTTCATGTGGATTAATGTTACTATCTAGTGTTTTCTAATTTCAGCATGAAGGACTCATTGATATTTCTTGTTGGACAGTGCTGCTAGTTAAAATTACTCTCTGTTTGTTATTTGGGAGTGCCTTAATTTATTCTCAAAGTTTTAAGGAGAGTTTCCAAAGAAGTGTTAGTTAAGTCTTTTTCTTTCAACTTTCTGAAAATGTCATCTTACTGTCTTCTGGCCTCCGTGATTTCTGATAAAAAGTCAGCTGTAGATTTGTGTTTTCCATCAAGTTCAAAAAGTATTTTGTCATTGTTTCTTCAAATATATTTTTCTGCACCTTTTCTTTTTCCTCTCTTTATGGAATTCCCTTTGTGCCTATGCTTGTATGCTTGATGGTGTACCATGGTTCTCTAATGTCTCTATATTTTTCTCCATTTTTCTTTATTTTTTTGTTCCTTATACTCATGATCTTCATTTACCTATCCTCAAGTTCCCTGATTCTTTCTTCATTCACTTCAAACCCATTATTGAGCTGCTCTAGCAAGTTTTTCATTCCAGTTATTTTCCATTCAATGGAGAAAAGGTAGTCTTTTCCACAAATGGTACTAGAAAAGTTGGATATTCTCATGCAAAAGAACGAAGTTGTACTATTATCTCATATCATTTATAAAAATTAACTAAAAGTTAATCAAATACTTAATGTAAAATCTAAAACTATGAAAACCTTAGAAGAAAAATAGGCGAAAGCTTGATGACATTGGTCTTGGCTGTTGCTTCTTCAATATGACACATAAAGTATCAGCAACAAAAAGGTACAAATTGATCAATATTTAATACTTTTGTGCATCACAGGACAGTGTCAAGAGAATGAAAATGCAGCTTACAGGACAAAAGAAAATATTTGCAGGTCTATATCCGATGAGGGATTAAAATCCAGAACATATTTTAAAACTTTCATAAGTCAGTGACAACACCAAAAATCCACATAGAACCCAATTTAAAAATGGGCAAATAAATTGAATCAACATTTCTCCAAAGATATACAAATGGCCAATAAGCACATGAAAATATGCCCAACATCACTAATCATTAAGGAAATGTAAATCAAAAGCACAGTGAGATACCACTTCATGCCCATTAGGATCATTGTTATCAAAAAGTAATAAGTGTTGGTGAGTGCTGTGGTCTAAATTTGTTCCCACCAAAATGTATGTTGATATTTCATCCCCCTAGTGGTGGTGTTGCGACATGAGGCCTGGTGGTAGATGTGTGGATCATGGGGATGGATCACTCATGAATGGCTTGGTGGTACTCTGGAGGTAGTTAGTGAGTTCACACTCTGATGAGAATGGATTAGTTATCACTGGAATGGGTTAGTTCCCCAGAAAGTGGGTTGTTGTAAAGCCAGGACAGCCCTTGTGTTTTATCTCTTTGCACATCTCTGCTTTCCCTTTGAACTTCTCTGCAATGTTTTGACCTAATACATGGCTTGCAATAGAGGAAGAGCAGATGTGGGTGCCATGCTTCTTGTATTTCCCAGCCCACAGAACCATGAGCTAAATAAACCTCTTTTCTTTATAAATTACCCATCCTCAGGTATTCTGTTTTAACAACACAAAATGGACTAAGGCAAGTAGGATATGGAGAAATTAGAATGCTTGCGCACTGCTGGTGGGAATGTAAAATTATACAGCCACTAGGGAAAACATTATGGCCTTTCTTCAAAAAAATAACACAAAATCACTGTATTTCATTTTTGGGTATACACCAAAAATAATTGAAAACAGGCTCTGGAACAGGTATTTATACACCCGTGTTCCTAGCAATATTATCAACAGTAGCTAAAAGGTGGAAACAAGTCAAGTGTACATCAAGAGATGAATGGATTACCAATATGTTATATGTACATACAAAAGAATATTAGTCAGCTTTAGAAAGGAATAAAATTCTGCTACATGCTAAAAAATTAGTGAACCTTAAAAACATTATACTAGGTGAAAGAAGCCAGACATCAAAGGGCACATACTGTATGATTCCACTTATGTGAGATACCTAGAAAAGTCAAATTCATATAGACAGAAAGTAGAACAGTGGTTACCAGGGGATATAGGGAGAGGAAAATGGGGACTAGGAAGCTATTGTTTATCCGTACAGGGTTTTTCAGTTTGTAATGACACAAAATTTCTGGAGATGAATGCCGGTGATGATTCTAAAACAGAAATAAATTGTACATTTACAAATGGCTACGGTGTAAACTTTATATCATGTATATTTTTCCACAATTAAAAATATCCGAAAACTTAACTATTTTAAAGTGAACAATGCAATGACATTTAGTACATTCACAATGTTGTGCAACTACCACCTCTGTCTAGTTCCAAACCATTTCCCTCACCCCAAAGTAAAATCCATCACCCACAAAGCAGTTTTTGATCGTTACTGTCTCCCCTAGTCCTTGATAACCACCAGTATGTGTTATATCTTCTATCAATCTACTAGGACTGCTATAACAAAATGCCACAGACTGGGTGGTTTAAATAGTATAAATTTATTTTTCACAGTTCTGGAGGCTGAAAGTTCAAGATCATGGTGTCAGCAGGCTTGGTTTCTCCTGAGGCCTTTCTTTTTGGCTTGCTGATGGCTGCCTATTGCTCTTCAAGTCTCATATTCTACTTTAACTTATGTTTTTAGTTGAGAAGTAAAAATTGTATATATTTATGGTGCACAAAATGATGTTTTGATATCTTTATACATTGTGGAAGTACTGAATCAAGCAATATAACACATGCATTAACTCACATACCAATCAATTTTTGTGGTGAGAACACTTAAAGTCCTAGCAATTTTCAAGTAGACAATATTATGTTATTAACTATAGTCACCATGGTATAATTGATTTAGTGAATATATTCCTTTCTAACTGAAATTCCTTGAAGTTCCTTGAACTTTATTTACAGTCTTACTTTACTTTGCAGAAGATTTAATTTTTTTTTACATGGTGAATGTCAGTCTTTCCCTTTATGATTTAATGTTTTAAAATTTTTATTTTAGTTTTTAAAATTATTTTTTGTGTCCATATACATCTTCTCCTTACTGCTCCTTTCCCTGAATTTAGGCGAACATTTATGTTTTATTTTAGTTATTTTATTGGTTTGTTTTTAACATAATGTGGATAAAAATGTATACACAAGTGATCCGCAAACTCTAATGTGCATCAGAATCACCTAAAGACTGTTAACAATGTAGCTATCTGAGCACCACTGCCAAAGAGTGGATTTTGGATGGGGCCAGAATTATGTATTTTAAACACGCTCCAAGTGGAATTCTGAAGTATTTGATCGGCTAACAAAGTTGGAAGAACACCGACAAATATTTTCTTAAAAACATGTTGTTGTGATTTGGGAGTATAATTCCTTCCCTAGGGTATTTCTTTCACAAGATATACATTCTTTATAAACAAATTAACCTGGTTAGGGTAACACAATCAGGGGTAGTACAGCAAAAATAAGCCAAAGATATTTTAGCCACAAATTTCACTCACTTCTCAACTCTACATTGGAATCACCATGGGATCTTTCACACTAAGGATCTGTTGGTCCCACTTTTAATGAGTCTGACTCAACTGGTTGGAGTTGGGTCCTGAGCTCCACTTTAAAGTATCCTCAGGTGTTTCAAATCTGAAGCGAGGATTGAGAATTTATGCACTAAAGACAATAGCATTAAAAAATAAAAAGCAGTTGTATCTTTAAGAAGGGCACCGTCTAATAGGGAAATAATGCCTGATGTATATAGATTAATTAAATTCTACGCAGTGTTTTCACAGGTCTCAGATCTACCAATCAACCAACCCATTTCTATATAATATAAGGTGGGGAGAGGGGTGTCCGAGATTGACTAAAGCTGGGGCCTCCACTTTAATTTATGTAAGTCCAGAGATGTCTGATTAACTAGGGTACAGTGAGTATGAAGTGAAACACATTTTTTTCTGAATTTCTAGCCAGTTCTTCAGGCAATTTTGATGCAACTGGTCTATATAGCACATGTTGATAAACACTAACATATATGTTAAGATAAGTGCATTTTTTTGGAAATTGGCATATAATGCTTCTTCTTCTGTGTTCCTTTTAAATTGCAAGCTACAGTCTGTAGGGAAAAGAAGTCCTTGCCCATAAATCATCAGAAGCAACCCCGGGTCCAGATCGCAGGATTCAACTCAGTTATAACTAACTGTTGTGCCCTACAACTTATCAGGCCCTGTACTAAACACTAAGGGTACCGGCATAAATGAGACAAAATACTTACTGTGAGAAGGGCACAGTTTAGTGGGAAACAGTGATGATTGTGAACAATGTTTTAAAATTGGGATTCATCTACCAGATCCCCAGTTCCTGCCATTATTTCTCATCAATCTGTAATTATAGGTTTGTTCGGCACAGCAAATCTCAAAGCAAAGGAAGAGGGAAACTTATCTGGATCCGTGTAAGTTAGTGTAGACTACTGGGGACTCCTGAAGTCAGGGTGGTGTGAACCAGAACAGTCTTGGGAACATAAAATTATCCCTACGACTCTTGTGTATGTGCAGAATGAAACCTGTAGCAATGTCTGCACAGAAAATTGATAGTCAAGGAGACTTGGCTATTTTCATCAGAGGATAGAAGAGATAATCCAATTCCGAGCACACTATCATGAGTGTCACTCAAATTTGTCTGGGAGAAAGGGAAGAGGAAAGAAGTATGAGAAAACCATAAAGGGCTGTTCGCATTTGCAAGCAGTGTTGGTGAAGTATCCACCTGGTTTAAGTATAACTCTAGAGCAGGGAGGGATGCTCTATACATTTTTGAAAAGGCAAAATGAGGATTCGTACTACTGAAGGTTCCAGAGAAATCAGTGGGTCTTTTTCATCTTCAGGAGTCCAGTACATCTGCAGTGGTAGAAGCCAGTGGAGGGAGCAAAACGCAAGAGAAGAGGGAGATGTACCTAATAGTTATGGCATTATGCAGAAAAGAAAGGCAGAGCAGCAGATGAATAGAAAAACATTTAAAGTTGAGCATCCCTAATCCAAAAATCCAAAATCGAAGTGCTCCAAAATCCAAGGCTTTTTGAACATGACATGATGCTACAAATGGAAAATTTCACACCTGACTTCATATCCACAAACTTTGTTTCACACGCAAAATTATTAAAAGTATTGTATAAAATTACCTTCAGGCCGGGCATGGTGGCTCACGCCTGTAATCCCAGCACTTTGGGAGGCCGAGGCGGGCGGATCACGAGGTCAGGAGATCGAGACCATCCTGACTAACATGGTGAAACCCGTCTCTACTAAAAATACAAAAAAAAAAAAAAAAAAAAAAAAAAAAAAAAAAAAAAAAAAAAAATTAGCCGGGCATGATTGCAGGCGCCTGTAGTCCCAGCTACTCGGGAAGTTGAGGCAGGAGAACGGCGTGAACCTGGGAGGCGGAGTTTGCAGTGAGCTGAGATGGTGCCACTGCACTCCAGCCTGGGCCACAGAGCTAGACTCCATTTAAAAAAAATAAATTACCTTCAGGCTATGTGTTTGAAGTGTATATAAAATTAAATGAATTTCATGTTTAGAGTTGGGTTTCATCCTCAAGATCGCTCATTATGTACATGCAAATATTCCAAAAACTGAAAAGAAAAACAAAAAACAAAAAACAACAGAAATCTGAAATACTTCTAGTCCCAAGCATTTTGAATAATGGATTTTGAACCTGTACTCACCTGGAAATCACTTGGACTTGCTGATAGGCACTCTCCTTGGAATCTTCCCTAAAAATGAAGGGCACCTGGAGGGCTGGAGCCTTGCGTGTATAAATAGAACAAGACACAGAGCTCAGTCATTACCTCATTTGATTCCCACAGCGGCCCTCCCAGGCATTTATAATGTAATGTATCTGTAATTATCAGGTACATGTTTCTAAATGAGAGATCCATAGATAATATAAGATTTATATGTCTTTAAACTGTGTTTCAAGTGTTTATTAATTGCCCCCATTTCCTATATAAGCTGATTGGCAAGTTCCTTGCTTCTTACCTTTTCTTTTTCCTGGAACATACGAAACACATGTATTCATTTTGGAAAAGTGAGACAAAACAGATAAGCAAGAAAAAAATAAAGAAATTAAAAAGTACCAGTAACTATACAACATAGAAAAAGCACATTCTGGTTTTCACTCATTCATACGTGTGTGTGCGTGTGTGTTTGTGTGTGTGTATTTCATATATACTATATATTTTATATATAGTGTGCATACGTACACATCTAAATGAAATAGTCTATCTATAGACTGCTTTTAAATTGCTTTATTAACATTACAGCATGCATTAAACATCTTTCCATGACAGTTGATGAAAGTCCTCTTCTGACAGAAAAACTTACAGACTAGGTCAAAATGCAATCTCCAATCAGAAAATTGCAGAAGAATGCCAAAAGGTCCACATTAACGGTACACCAGGAAAAATGTGAATTTAGAAACCAGGGATTTTATGATTATTAACCTCCAGATTCAAGGCATAAGGCAAAACTCATCATGATGATCATGGTGAGGGGGATCCCCTATAAGAATGCGCAGACTGTACCTCAACTGAAGTTCCCTAATTTTCCTCCTTAGCTCTCTCATCTCCTCCATGAACCGTTCCATATCATCTCCATCTCCATCTATCATATCAATGTTATCAACAAGCCTGTTGGGCACATCTCCTCCAAAATCCTGGGCAGGTGGAGCCCAAACCCCTCTAACATTTCCTCCAGGCTCCTGGTCTTCACCACCTCCTAAAGGGGGAGCTTCATTCTGCACTGGGGCCTTCTCCACAACTTTGTTTTCCTTGGGTTCATTTTCCATGTTGAGTTTTTTTCCTGTTTTTTTTTCTTCCTAGAAGATAAAAAACAAGAAGAGGGAATGGATGCTTGATAGGATTCAGAGTTCTGTTTGGCAAAGGTTTTCCCACCTGAGAAACTGTGAACCTGTAGGGGAAGCCCCAGACCCAGCGCTGCTGCAAAGCCCACCGTTTTCCCTGAAAATGCCTTCCCCAGGCCACTCCTACCACCAAAATGCAGGACGAGTTGGGGGAGGGGGACAATCATAGAGAGACCAGACTTCACCTCCCTGGGATCCTAATAAGCTCTCCAGGAGCGCCCCAGATCTCGCCCCTCTACTCCCTTCTTCCCTCATCAGACACAGGGCTGTCATTTTATGAAGACTCTCCTAAGTTTCTCCTGCACTCAACTCTGGCAGGAAGGGCTGTGAGTCACCCAGATTCTGCTCTGATCCTTGATCCCCCTACACCAGAGGGCCCCAGGCAACTTCCTACCTTCAGGGATCAGAGGCAATCTTTCTCTCTTAGCCTTGAAATCGGCTGAACAAACGCACTTAAAGACCTGCAGACAAATGCGACAATTACCAGGACTGGTCTTTTAATCAAAGGACCGGTAATGGGAGTTGATTTAGGGTTCTCCTAGTATTAGTACCTTCTGTTTCTCCTCCATTCTGTCTCACGGCTTCTTTTCCTACCCTGTGACAGGCTATCCCACCTTCCAGAAATAGGCATCAAAGATGATTATTTCCAAAACATTTTAACCTCTTCTTTAGGCTCCCATCTCTACTGTTTCCTCCTACCTGTCATCTAGTTACCATTTCTGGACTGCAGACAACTTGCCTGGCGGGGGAGTTAGAAGAGCTTGCTGAATGGATACCGAGTTTATTCACAAAGAATTTCAATCTAGGTATCCATCAGGCCCTCTCTCCACCCGATGCCCACTCCCATGCCCACCATTTTATGCATCAAGATGGACGATGAGTGAAGAGGTATGTGGGCATTGCAGACTAGGACCTGCTGCGATCTCTGCGCTTTGTCATTCTCACTCCAGGATCTACAAGTAGCACCCAGGCTTACACTGACCGACCCGCTGGGACCAAAAACAGTTTCTCGCTCCTCGCCTCTGTCCGGCAGTCAGAAGCTCGCCCGCTCAGCTGCCGCAATAGGGACCTGCTTTCCAGACCTGATCTCTGTACCCCTCCTCTGCAGCAATTCCTCTCCTCGGCCCCCGCAGCCTATCATTTCCAGCTCTAAATGGGTAGAAGGTGAAGAAAAGATATCTAGAAGGCAGGCCTAAAACCTTGGTAGGGTCCGCCCTCCCCACCCCTTGGTCACCGGCTGCACCTCCCTCCCGCGGCCCAGCAGGAAGCAGGCTATTTCCTTTCAGTCTCCTCCACCGGCCAGACTCCATCAGACATTGCTCCATGGCCGGCCTCCTAGGAGATCTCAAATGGTACCCATTCTCAATCCGGCCCCCTCGGGAGATCCTCTCCCCAACCGCTCCATTTCTCGCACTAAACGGGTGTGTATCTGGAAAGGGGTAGATAATCCAGTCCTAGACCCGCTCTGGTCTTTGCCTTCTGCAGCTCTCACACCGGTCAGCGCCCACCAACCTGTCAGGGCTCGGGGGTCGGCTTCTACCACTTTCCTCCTTTCCTGGGCAGCTGGCTCGCCTGCCTTCAGGGCAACAGCGAGCCGTCGCACGGCCAGCGATGACTACCAAACTGCAACTAGGAGAAACTAATCCACGCATTGGCTCTGGGTATCCTAAGGCCCACGTCACTGTAAGCTCAGATTTCCAATTACCATTCACACCCACAGTGCGGCAGGAGGGTGGGGGCGGGACTGTGGGCGGGGCCACCTTTCTCTTCATTCCCGCTTTCTCCACCACTACCACAGGCTACTACTCAACCCTCCATTTTTTTATGTAGCGATCCCCAAGACCAAACCGGCCATAATACTTTGTATTTGACTTGCTCTGGTTCCTGCTGGAGATTTTAAAGAATCGCTTCTTCCTCTTCTATATCCCTAAACGCACACTTCTCTCCCCTTCACGACCAGCAAGTAAAGCCCTAACAGTATTGTAAGTCTTGGTCCCAGATTAGAACCTGGAGAAGGGGTGGGGAGCGAGAAGCTAGGAAGTCTGGGAAATAGGCAGGAAGTGGTATTCAAAATTTTTTTCACTTAAACTACTTTCCTTTTTGTTTGTTTATTTGGGAAGGGGGGTCCTTTTGTTTTTCATCAGCATGCATTCATTTTGTTGTTGTTTTCATAACTAGACAATATAATTATTTTCAGGAGTTCAAGACCAGCCTGGCCAAGATAGTGAAACCTCGACTCTTCTAAAAATACAAAAATTAGCTGGGCGTGGTGGCAGGCGCCTGTAATCCCAGCTACTCGGGAGGCTGAGGCAGGAGAATTGCTTGAACCCGGGTGGCAGAAGTTGCAGTGAGTGGAGATAGCGCCATTGCACTCCAAGCCTGGGTGATAGAGTGAGACTCCGTCAGAAAAAGAAGGAAGGAAGGAAGGAAGGAAGGAGGAAGGAAGGAAGGAAGGAAAGAAGAAAGAGAAAGAAGAAGAAGAAAGAAAGAAGAAAGAAAGAAAGAAAAAAGAAAGAAAGAAAGAAAGAAAGAAAGAAAGAAAGAAAGAGAGAGAGAAAGAAGAGAGGAGAAAGAAAGGAAAGAAAGAAAGAGAAGAAGAGAGAGAAGAGAGAGGAAAGAGAAGAAGGAAAGAAAGAAAGAAAGAAAGAAAGAAAGAAAGAAAGAAAGAAAGAAGAAAGGAGGAAAGGGGAGAGGAGAGGAGAGGAGAGGGGAGGGGGGGGAGGGGAGGGGAGGGGAGGGGAGGGGAGGGAAGGGAAGGGAAGGGAAGGGAGGGAAGGGAAGGAAGGGAAAAGGAGGGAGGGAGGAGGAGGGGGGGAGGGAGGAGGAAGGAAGGAAGGAAGGAAGGAAGGAAGGAAGGAAGGAAGGAAGGAAGGAAGGAAGAAAAAGGGTGAGTTTTCTTGTGAAGGAGCTCTATCTTCGTGTCCTTCCATGAAGTGATGCATTGAGTCTAATAGAGCCTCGCTGGTGGATTTTCATGTCTTGAGAACCTGTGACAAACTGATGATCTCCTCTAAATTGTATTAGTGTAACCACAATTTACAATAGCACCTGGCCCCGACGATTCAGGGCAATAATTTGGGGAAGCTACCCTGACAGATGAAAATGTATTGTGATGGACACATAGAGCGGAACAACAGTGGGGCCTATGGGAGGATGGAGGGTGGGAGTAGGGAGAGGATCAGTTTACCTATATAACAAAGCTGCACATGTATTCCTGAACTTAAAATAAAAGTTTAAAAAGTATTGTGAAATTGCAACGTTAAGATAATAGTGTACCAGAATAAATTTAGAACAAATGAACCAGAAAAGAAATTCGATTATCAAACCCAAATATGGAAAAATGCTAGTAAATGCATTGAAATATTTTGAATCAGTGGAGAAAGGTTAGATTGAAGAAATTGTGCTGGGATAATTGACTATTTTGAAAAACAATGAAGTTCCTTATCATTCTCATACACCTAAAAATAGACACTAAATGTTTGCATAAAAAGACATTAAACCATTAAAAATAGAACTTAACATGTTATTTTTTATATAATCTTAGGATGGAAAAGTTATTTTAAAATATAGCACCAGATACTGACAAGACCAAAAGGCAATTGGCTCAAATCTGCTGGGGACCCTCCAAGTCTCAGAAATGACTTAGAGTGCTCCTCAGAATTATCCTAACTAGTGATGAGAAGTTGGGTTATTTTTCTACAGACTTGGCCCTTTATTGGTGGATGTCACCCCGAGGATGTTAAAATCTCTGGCACTTTTAGGTTGTCCTACACCTGGGCTGAGCAGGTTCCCAAGGTACCAGAAAAAGCCCTCAGCAAAATTAGAAAACACAGGTAAGGTAGAAGGATAATATCAGTTTTATCCCCACTCCAGGAAATATACTATTCACATTTTACTCTAAATCAGTCCAAATATCTCCCTTCAAAAGCAAAGATAATACACACATATTAATTTTCTTGTTATTATTATGATTATTATACTTTAAGTTCTGGGATACATGTGCGGAACATGCAGGTTTTTTACATAGGTATACATGTGCCATGGAGTGGTTTGCTGCACCCATCAACTCATCATCCACATTAGGTATTTCTCCTAATGCTATCCCTCTCCTTGCTGCCCATCCCCAGACAGGCCCCAGTGTGTGTTCCCCTCCCTGTGCCCATATGTTCTCATTGTTCAACTCCCACTTATGAGTGAGAACATGCGGTGTTTGGTTTTCTGTTCCTGTGTTAGTTTGAGAATGATGGTTTCCAGCTTCATCCATGTCCCTGCAAAGGACAGGAACTCATTCTTTTATATGGCTGCATAGTATTCCATGGTGTATATGTGCCACATTTTCTTTATCCAGTCTATCATTGATGGGCATTTGTGTTGGTCACAAGTCTTTGATATTGTACATACATATTCATTTTCATATTTATAGATGTTTGGGTTGTTTGTAGTGATCATTATCATAGATGATGTTGATTGAACTTCTGTGTACATGAAATTTTCATACTAATATCAGATTTTGAAGTTTCTAGAACTGTCGATTCTATATACGTGTGGATATTTTTCATTGTCATTGAAGTCACTCCTGAAAAATGTCCAAATTTGATATCTATAATGTATGAGCATTCCTGCTTTCTCATGTCTGCCAATGCTTAGTATTGCCTGATGTACTAATCATTTTCACAATACTGATAAAGACATACCTGAAACCGGTCAATTTACAAAAGAAAGAGATTTATTGGACTTACAGTTTCATGGCACTGGGGAGGCCTTGCAATCATAGTGGAAGGTGAAAGGCAAGGAGAAGCAAGTCACGTCTTACACGGATGGTGGCAGGCAAAGAGAGAGCTTGTGCAGAGAACTCTCGTTTTTAAAACAGTCAAATCTCGTGAGTCTCATCCCCTATCATGAGAACAGCACAGAAAAGACCCACCCCCGTAATTCAATCACCTCCCACTGGGTTCCACGTAGGAACTGTGGGAGTTACAATTCAAGATGAGATTTGGGTGGGGACACAGCCAAACCATATCACCTGGTTCTTTTTTTTTTTTTTTTTTTTTTAACTATTATTGTATTTTATTTTTTCTTTTGTTTTATTTTTTATTTTTATTTCTTTTATGGCTTCAGAGATTTTATTTTATTTTTTTATTATACTTTAAGTTCTAGGGTACATGTGCACAACATGCAAGTTTGTTCCATATGTATACTTGTGCCATGTTGGTGTGCTGCACCCATCAACTCGTCAGCACCCATCAACTCGTCATTTGCATCAGGTATAACTCCCAATGCAATTCCTCCCACCTCCCCCCTCCCCGTGATAGGCCCCGGTGTGTGATGTTCCCCTTCCCGAGTCCAAGTGATCTCACTGTTCAGTTCCCAACTATGAGTGAGAACATGCGGTGTTTGGTTTTCTGTTCTTGCGATAGTTTGCTGAGAATGATGGTTTCCAGCTGCATCCATGTCCCTACAAAGGACACGAACTCATCCTTTTTTATGGCTGCATAGTATTCCATGGTGTATACGTGCCACATTTTCTTTCTTTTTTTTTTTTATTATACTTTAAGTTCTAGGGTACATGTGCATAACGTGCAGGTTTGTTACATATGTATACTTGTGCCATGTTGGTGTGCTGAACCCCTCAACTCGTCAGCACCCATCAAGTCATCATTTATATCATGTATAACTCCCCAATGCAATTCCTCCCCCCTCCCCCCTCCCCATGATAGGCCCCAGTGTGTGATGTTCCCCTTCCCAAGTCCAAGTTTCCTCATTGTTCAGTTCCCACCTATGAGTGAGAACATGCGGTGTTTGGTTTTCTCTTCTTGTGATAGTTTGCTAAGAATGATGGTTTCCAGCTGCATCCATGTCCCTACAAAGGACGCAAACTCATCCTTTTTTATGGCTGCATAGTATTCCATGGTGTATATGTGCCACATTTTCTTAATCCAGTCTGTCACAGATGGACATTTGGGTTGATTCCAAGTCTTTGCTATTGTGAATAGTGCCGCAATAAACATACGTGTGCATGTGTCTTTGCAGTAGAATCATTTATAATCCTTTGGGTATATACCCAGTAGTGGGATGGCTGGGTCATATGGTACATCTAGTTCTAGATCCTTGAGGAATCGCCATACTGTTTTCCATAATGGTTGAACTAGTTTACAATCCCACCAACAGTGTAAAAGTGTTCCTATTTCTCCACATCCTCTCCAGCACCTGTTGTTTCCTGACTTTTTAATGATTGCCATTCTAACTGGTGTGAGATGGCATCTCAGTGTGGTTTTGATTTGCATTTCTCTGATGGCCAGTGATGATGAGCATTTTTTCATGTGTCTGTTGGCTGTATGCATGTCTTCTTTTGAGAAATGTCTGTTCATATCCTTTGCCCACTTTTTGATGGGGTTGTTTGTTTTTTTCTTGTAAATTTGTTTGAGTTCTTTGTAGGTCCTGGATATTAGCCTTTTGTCAGATGAGTAGACTGCAAAAATTTTCTCCCATTCTGTAGGTTGCCTGTTCATTCTGATGGTAGTTTCTTTTGCTGTGCAGAAGCTCTTTAGTTTAATTAGATCCCATTTGTCAATTTTGGCTTTTGTTGCCATTGCTTTTGGTGTTTTAGACATGAAGTCCTTGCCCATGCCTATGTCCTGAATGGTATTCCTTAGGTTTTCTTCTAGGGTTTTTATGGTATTAGGTCTAACATTTAAGTCTCTAATGCATCTTTAATTAATTTTCATATAAGGAGTAAGGAAAGGATCCAGTTTCAGCTTTCTACTTATGGCTAGCCAATTTTCCCAGCACCATTTATTAAATAGGGAATCCTTTCCCCATTTCTTGTTTTTCTCATGTTTATCAAAGATCAGATGGATGTAGATGTGTGGTATTATTTCTGAGGACTCTGTTCTGTTCCATTGGTCTATATCTCTGTTTTGGGACCAGTACCATGCTGTTTTGGTTACTGTAGCCTTGTAGTATAGTTTGAAGTCAGGTAGCGTGACGCCTCCAGCTTTGTTCTTTTGACTTAGGATTGTCTTGGCAATGCGGGCTCTTTTTTGGTTCCATATGAACTTCAAAGTAGTTTTTTTCCAATTCTGTGAAGAAACTCATTGGTAGCTTGATGGGGATGGCATTGAATCTATAAATTACCTTGGGCACTATGGCCATTTTCATGATATTGATTCTTCCTATCCATGAGCATGGTATGTTCTTCCATTTGTTTGTGTCCTCTTTTATTTCGCTGAGCAGTGGTTTGTAGTTCTCCTTGAAGAGGTCCTTTACATGCCTTGTAAGTTGGATTCCTAGGTATTTTATTCTCTTTGAAGCAATTGTGAATGGAAGTTCATTCATGATTTGGCTCTCTGTTTGTCTGTTACTGGTGTATAAGAATGCTTGTGATTTTTGCACATTAATTTTGTATCCTGAGACTTTGCTGAAGTTGCTTATCAGCTTAAGGAGATTTTGGGCTGAGATGATGGAGTTTTCTAAATATACAATCATGTCATCTGCAAACAGGCACAATTTGACTTCTTCTTTTCCTAACTGAATACCCTTTATTTCTTTCTCTTGCCTGATTGCCCTAGCCAGAACTTCCAACACTATGTTGAATAGGAGTGGTGAGAGAGGGCATCCCTGTCTTGTGCCAGTTTTCAAAGGGAATTTTTCCAGTTTTTGCCCGTTCAGTGTGATGTTAGCTGTGGGTTTGTCATAAATAGCTCTTATTATTTTGAGGTACGTTCCATCAATACCGAATGTATTGAGCGTTTTTAGCATGAAGGGCTGTTGAATTTTGTCAAAAGCCTTTTCTGCATCTATTGAGATAATAATGTGGTTTTTGTCTTTGGTTCTGTTTATATGCTGGATTACGTTTACTGATTTGCGAATGTTGAACCAGCCTTGCATCCCAGGGATGAACCCCACTTGATCATGGTGGATAAGCTTTTTGATGTGCTGCTGGATCCAGTTTGCCAGTATTTTGTTGAGGATTTTTGCATCGATGTTCATCAGGGATATTGGTCTAAAATTCTCTTTTTTTGTTGTGTCTCTGCCAGGCTTTGGTATCAGGATGATGTTGGCCTCATAAAATGAGTTAGGGAGGATTCCCTCTTTTTCTATTGATTGGAATAGTTTCAGACGGAATGGTACCACCTCCTCCTTGTACCTCTGGTAGAATTCAGCTGTGAATCCATCTGGTCCTGGACTTTTTTTGGTTGGTAGGCTATTAATTATTGCCTCAATTTCAGAGCCTGCTATTGGTCTATTCAGGGATTCAGCTTCTTCCTGGTTTAGTCTTGGGAGAGTGTGTCCAGGAAATTATCCATTTCTTCTAGATTTTCTAGTTTATTTGCGTAGAGGTGTTTATAGTATTCTCTGATGGTAGTTTGTATTTCTGTGGGGTCAGTGGTGATATCCCCTTTAACATTTTTTATTGCGTCTATTTGATTCTTCTCTCTTTTCTTCTTTATTAGTCTTGCTAGCGGTCTATCAATTTTGTTGATCTTTTCAAAAAACCAACTCCTGTATTCATTGATTTTTTGGAGGGTTTTTTGTGTCTCTATCTCCTTCAGTTCTTCTCTGATCTTAGTTATTTCTTGACTTCTGCTAGCTTTTGAATGCGTTTGCTCTTGCTTCTCTAGTTCTTTTAATTGTGATGTTAGGGTGTCCATTTTAGATCTTTCCAGCTTTCTTTTGTGGGCATTTGGTGCTACAAGTTTCCCTCTACACACTGCTTTAAATGTGTCCCAGAGATTCTGGTATGTTGTATCTTTGTTCTCATTGGTTTCAAAGAACGTCTTTATTTCTGCCTTCATTTCATGATGTACCCAGTATTCATTCAGGAGCAGGTTATTCAGTTTCCATGTAGTTGAGTGGTTTTGATTGAGTTTCTTAGTCCTGAGTTCTAGTTTGATTGCACTGTGGTCTGAGAGACAGTTTGTTATAATTTCTGTTCTTTTACATTTGCTGAGGAGTGCTTTACTTCCAATTATGTGGTCAATTTTGGAATAAGTGTGATGTGGTGCTGAGAAGAATGTATATTCTGTTGATTTGGGGTGGAGAGTTCTGTAGATGTCTATTAGATCTGCTTGCTGCAGAGTTGAGTTCAATTCCTGGATATCCTTGTTAACGTTCTGTCTCGTTGATCTGTCTAATGTTGACAGTGGGGTGTTGAAGTCTCCCATTATTATTGTATGGTAGTCTAAGTCTCTTTGTAAGTCTCTAAGGACTTGCTTTATGAATCTGGGTGCTCCTGTATTGGGTGCATATATGTTTAGGATAGTTAGCTCTTCTTGTTGAATTGATCCCTTTACCATTATGTAATGGCCTTTTTTGTCTCTTTTGATCTTTGATGGTTTAAAGTCTGTTTTATCAGAGACTAGGATTGGAACCCCTGCTTTTTCTTGTTCTCCATTTGCTTGGTAGATCTTCTCCATCCCTTTATTTTTATTAATATTAGGTGGGACCAAAACTGTATTTAAATGCGGGAGGTTTAGGCGGGCAGATCACGAGGTCAGGAGCTGAAGACCAACCTGGCTAACATAGTGAAACCCTGTCTCTACTAAAAATAAAAATAAATAAATAAATAATAATAAGCCGGCTGTGGTGGCAGGCACCTGTAGTCCCAGCTACTTGGGAGGCTGAGGCAGGAGAATCACTTGAATCTGGGAGGTGGAGGTTGCAGTGATCCAAGATTGCACAACTGCACTCGAGCCTGGGTGACACAGCAAGACTTTTTCTCAAACAAAAAGAAAACCAAAAAACTGAGGCTCATCACCAAGCAACTAAAGCTAAGTATTAAAATCTAAGAGACTTTCTGGTAATTTATAAAGAGGTTTGTACTTCCTGCAGTGGAAGAGCAGAAACAGTTGAACAGCAGACTTGGGACAGTTGCAGAGCTTCAGAGATATTTAAATACTGAGTCAAGACAGGTATGTTATATTCATGTTATGACCTAAATTGAAAAAACCTGGGATCTGGACCAACATGAGATGGTGTGTTAGTCCATTTGCATTGCTATAAAGGAATACCTGAGACTCGTTAATTTATAAGTAAAGAGGCTTATTTTGGCTCACAATTCTGCAGTTTGTACAGGAAACAAGGTGCTGGCATCTGCTTCTGGCAAGGGCCTCAGGAAGCTTACATTCATAGTGGAAGGAAAAGGGGGAGCAGGCATATCACATGATGAGAGTAGGAGAAAGAGAAGGAGGAGGAAGTTCCAGGCTCTTTTTAAAAACTAAATCTTGCATTAAGTAATAGACTGAAAACTCACACATTGCTGGAAGAATGGTACAAAGTCATTCATGAGAGATCCACCTCCATTATTCAAACATCTCCCACCAGGCCCAACCTCTAATATTGGGATCACATTTCAGCATGAGATTTGGAAGGGAGAAAACATCCAAACCCTATCGTTCCACCCCTGGCCCCCCAAATACCATGTCCTTTTCACATTGCAAAATACAATCACTCCTTTCCAATAGTCCCCAAATGTCTTAGCTCATTCCAGCATTAATTCCAAAGTCCAAACTCTCATCTAAAACTTGAGGCAAGTTCCTTTAGCCTATGAGCCTGTGAAATCAATAGAAGTTATTTATTCCCAAGGTACAATGGTGGTACAGGTATTGAGTAGACATTCCCACTCCCAAAGGGAGAAATTGGCCAAAAGAAAGGAGCAACATTTCCCATGTAAGTCTGAAACCCAGCAGGAGACATTTAACCTCAGATTTCCAAAAATAATCCTTGACTCCATGTCCCACATCCTGGGCACACTGGTGTAAGGGGTGGGCTCCCAAGGGCTTGTGCAACCCTTCCCCTGGCTTTGCAGGGTGTAGCCTCCATGGCTGTTCTTATGGTTTGAAGTTGAGTGCCTATAGCTTTTCTAGGCTCAAGGTGCATCCTGCCAGTGGCTCTATCATTCTCAGGTATGGAGGGTGGCAACCCCCTTCCTAAAGCTCCTGTAGCCAATTCCTAGGTGGAGACTCTGTGTGGGAGCTCCAATCCCACATTTCCCCTCCGCATTGCCCTAGTAGAGTCTCTCTGCAGAGGCTTCATTGCTGCAGCAGACTTCTACCTGGGCACCCAGGCTTTCCTATACATCCTCTGAAATCTAGGTAGAAGCTCCAAAGCCTCCTTCATGCTCATGTTCTATGCACCTGTATGGTAAACACCACATAGGAATCACCAAGGCTTATGACTTTTGCCCTCTGGAGCAATGGGCTGAGCTCTACCTGGAGCCTTTTAAGCCAAGGCTGGAGCCAGAGGGGCCTGGATGCAGGGAGCAATGTCCTGAGGCTATGTGGGGCAGGTGCGCACTGGGCTCGGCCCCTGAAACCATTCTTTCACCCTAGGCCTCTGGGTTTGTGATTGGAGGGACTGTCCCAAAAACTTCTGAAATGGCTTTTAGCCCTTTTCCCCAGTATTAGCACCTGGCTCCCTTTTAGTCATGTAAATTTCTCTAGCAAGTGGTTGCTCCTTAGCAACCTGCTTGGATTTCTCTCCTGAGTATACTCTTTCCTTCTCTACCACATATCCAGGTTACAAATTTTCCAAATTTTTACACTCTGCATTTTTTTTTAAATATAAGTTCCAAATTTAAGTCATTTATTTGCTCCAGAATTAAATCACAGGCTGTTAGAGGGAGCCACACCACATCTTGAACACTTTGCTGCTTAGAAATTTCTTCCACCAGATACCATAAGTCATCACTCTTAAGTTCAACCTTCCACCAATCCCTATGGCATAAGCACAATGCAGCCAAGTTTTTGCTATCATGTAACAAGGGTGATCTTTGCTCCAGTACTCAATAACTTCCTCATTTTCATCTCAGACCTTATCAGCCTGGCCTTCACTGTCCGTATTTCTACCAGCATTTTGGTCACAACCAATTAACTAGTCTCTAAGAAGTTCCAAACTTTTCCTCATCTTCCCATCTTCTTCTAAGTCCTCCAAACTCTTCCAGCCCCTGCCTGTTACATATTTCCAAGGTGACTTCCACATTTTCAGGTATCTTTATAGCAATGCTCTACTCCACAGTACCAATTTTCTGTATTAGGCCATTTATGTTGCTGTAAAGGAATACCTGAAACTGAGTAATTTATTTAAAAAGAGGTTTACTTTGGTTCACAATTCCACTGACTGTACAGGAAGCAGGGTGCTGGCATCTGCTTCTGGTGAGGGCCTCAGAAAGCTTACAATCATAGTGGAAGGTGAAGGGCAAGCAGGCATATCACATGATGAAAGTGGGAGGAAGAGAGAGAGGAGGGAGTTCCAGGCTCTTTTAAACAGTTAGATCTTATGTTAACTCATAGAAGGAGAATTCACTCATTACCACAAGGATGGCACAAAGCCATTCATGAGAGATTCACCCCATGATTCAAACGTCTCCCACCAGACCCCAACTCCAACTTTGGGGATAACATTTCAACCTGAGATTTGAAGGGGACAAAATATCCAAACCATAGCAGGTGTGGACATTCTGGATAGATAGTCCTGAGAATGTTGGTTCTGCATATTACTCTGAACCCTCAGAAGCTGCAGAGATGGCCCATGATTGTCTCATAAGAATAAACACTTTCCTCATGTTACAGAGGCCTCACCCAGCAATGCAACAGGTGCCACCCTCAGAAACTGCCCCTACTTCCTTGGAAAGGTTACCAGACCATTAATTAGGGCTAAGTGACAGCATGATGCAGCCAAGGACATTCTGAGCCTGATAAGGAAGGAATGAGATTATATATTGAAGTTGTTGTATGCAAGAATTACATAGCATGTACTGGTAGGAGTTGGGGAAATAGCCTTGATATTGGGTTTTAATGATACTTGATCAAGGTGATTTGTTTTTCTAAGACCACCAGAGCAAGCACAAAAGAACCAGCGAGTAGGCAAGGCTAAAAGCAAAACTGCAAATTTATTCTTTGGTCATCTAGCTCCAGGGAAAAAGGTATGGGGGTGAAGTCTGTCAGCCTCTGGCAAAGGAGGCCAGGAGAGTCACCCGGTAGAGCTCTCCGGCGGAGTTCCTGATGCAGTCCCGACAAGAATGGGGGCTGAGGAAGCCCGCCCCGCGCGTCTGCCGGGAGTGACTTTTCTAGGAGTGGAAGGGCAATAGGCGGGGCACGGACGTGTAGGGGAGGGTGAGGGGCTCCGCAGGTGCCACCAGGTAAATCTTGATATCTTTGGATTGACATCACCTGGCGCATGCCCGGTTGGTCTGCACCTTCCTGGGCGCCAGCTGCATTTTCGCGCACACAGAAAAAGTTGATGATGAAAAACCTGGAAGTGCACCATCCTCCCTCCGTTCGTCCAAACACAAGGTAACCAGAATATACTGGATAAGCAATAGTCATTGAGTTGAAAGCACTTTCTGGGAACATGGGATTTAACACTCTAGCAAGGACCCTAGGAAGTGAAGTAAACTTTCTGCTAGTGTGGTTCTTCAAAGCCTGGAGAAAGCAATGGCCCCTGCTGAGTGAAGTAGAAATGACTGAGGTATCCTGACATCCCAGAGAAGAAGAAATACAAAGTTCCAGGGCAGGCTAGAATGACTATATTATGCAAGACCAGAAAACCCAGCCAAGGATAGTACTTCACAGCAATCACCAGCGCTTGATGGTCAGCCAACATGGGTGTTGCTCAACATTTACAAGCTGAAAAAGACAACAGTGTAAGACTAGGAGGCTGAAAGAGGTTTCCTCAATAAGAAGTCATGACCCTTGTTCAGTTGCTGAATCCAAGCTAATTTTTAGATCTAGAACACATTTATTAAAGTAGGAGGCAGATCTCTAGAAAAAATAACCTTGTTGCATCTCAATAAGTTTGCATTACAATAATTATTTCAGTCCTTCCACAAAGGGAATTATAGCCATTAATTAGATGACAGTATACAAGGGGAATAAGAATACCCAGACATTTCAACAACTATTGAACACAGTGCCTGAGTCTGACATTGATATCTAGATACCAAAGACATCATCATGGCCTCACTATTATAGCAGGAGTTTACAGAGGCCAGGTAATAAACAAATTTCTGTGTAAAGTCTGGCTCTCTGTGGATCTACAGCTTCTATATTCTCTTCCCTCACATTCTGATTTTATAATTAGGATTTATATAAATGGCATTTGGAATAACTACTGTATTGAGTCATTGTTCTGTGAACTCTCATAGTGGAAAAGTTTAAGTGGAAACTTATGGTGATGCCCTTACTTCTGGGCAAGGCAGTAAATCATAAATAATACAGCATTCTCAAGGTGGAGAAAGAAATTACTGTCACCGTTAAAGACCTGATAGATACAGAAGCTGTGGTCTCTATCATATTTTCACTTGCTTTGCCAATCTTGCTTTTGCAGAAACTAATTGGCTCCTAGAGAATAATAGCATACTACCACAAGTCCAGTCATGTAGTATCCTTGACAAAAGCTGCTGTACTTGATGTGGTAGCATTGCCAGAGTAGATTAACAAAACCTAAGTACGTAGTATGTAGCTTTTGATGTGGTGAATGTATTCTTTTGCATTTACTTAAAAAAAGGATCAGAACATTTACTTTCACATGGAGATAACATTCATTTATAGTTTTGCCTCAGGGTAACCAAAATGTATACTCCCACAGGGCTTCACATTGACCCATTATATCCATGATATGCTGATTGGACAGGAAGAGCAAGATGTGGTTATTACACTAGAGGCCTTTGTAAGACACATGGACTCTAGATTGTGGAAGATAAGCCCATTACTTTACAGGAATTATAATAGGTTCAGTGGTTGTAAGAATGCCAGGATATCTCCTCCAAAGTAAAAGACAAGTTACTGCATCTTGCGTCATCTCCCACAAAGAAGGAAGCACAGCATATGGCAGGCCTCTTTGGGTTTTTGAAGCAACACATTTTATACCCTCTAAGTCATAAAGTAAGATGAACTCAGCAGTGGCCCATAATACGGTGGAAACAGAATATCCTAGATTAAGTCCAAGGAAAACCAGAGGACACAGGTTAGGTATACGAGCAGATAGCCCAGATCTCCATGCTATCCACCACAGTTGCACCAGTGCCTCTCCTTTCGTTTAAACCTATAGCCATATGAAAGTATGTGGTCCCATATAACCAGTTGAAGGAAAGCTCAAGCTTGGTTTACAGGATCAGCTTCGTATGTGAACGTAAGTCAAAATATGTGGTGACTGTATTACAGTCACATTTAGCGGTGGTCCTGAAAGGCAGCAGGGAGGGAAAACATTTTCCCAGTGGGTAGGACTGCAAGCAGTGCACCTGATTATCCACTTTTTGTAGAAAAATAAGTGGTTCAAGATGGTAATATTTATGCATTATTGGACAGTAGCCAACGGTCTGGTGAGCTGGTCAGGAGCTTGAAAGGAAAAGATCAGAGAAAGGGAAGTCTGGAGTAGAGGAATGTGGATAGACACCTTGGGAGTGACATGAAAAAGGAAGATTTTTGTATTAATCCTATTTTAATGATCACAAGAAAGCATCAATTGTGAAAGAGTAACTGAAGAACTAAGTAGACAAAGCGACTTTGACCACTGACATTAACCAGCATTCATTTTGGCCTTCTCAGGACTGGTCCAATGGGCATCTCAAAGAACTAGCCGTGGCAGAAGAAATGGAGGTAATGTATGGGCCCAATATCACAGACTCCTGTGTACCAAGACAGTTTAGCTGATTCCCTTGTGAATATCCAACCTGCAGCAACAGCGACCAACGTTCTATCTCAAATACAACACTATTTATAAAGACCACTTAGCAGTGAATTTATTTTATTGGATGCTTTTTATCCTGGAACAGTCACTGGTTCATGCTCACAGAAATATGTACCTATTCTGGGTGTGGATTTGCCTTTTCTGCCTGCACAGCCTCATTAAGTGTCTGGGGGATTTGGAGGTTCTTGATCCATAGTTTTGGAATCCCACACAACACAGCATCTGAATAGGATAGTCACTTCATAGTAAAGAAGGGGCACAAATGCCTCCAGAACAAGAGGATCCACTTATCATATCAAATACTGCACCATCCAGAAGGAGCTGACCTCATACAACACTTCTAAAGGCAAAGATAAAGCACCAATAAAAGTAAACCCTGAAAAAATTGAGTGCCATCGTCCAGGATGCAGTATATACATTAAATCACAGACCTATATGTTAGACTTTAGATCTAATTGGAAGAATGGGATTAGGAATAAGGGGTGAAAGCAGGAGTGTGCCTACTCCCCATCATAGTGGCCCACAAGGATCGCAGCAGTGGTTTGAACAAGCATTGGACTACTGATATCCAGGAACTGCCATGCAAGAAGGGGAATCCACATGTGGCAGGAGTAATTGATGATGATCTGTAGGAGGGGTAGGGCTGCTTTAGTAAAATGAGTCAGAAAGGAATACATATGAATTCAGGTGATCTATTTGAGTGCCTCCTGGTATTCTCTTGCTTCGTTTAACTGTGAATGGATAATGTCATTGAAAAGAGTTTGGACACCTCCACAATGAAAGTTTGGTTCACGTGACTAAGTAAGCTTCCAAGACTTGTCGAAATAGTAACTGTGTGTGAGGGAAATTTCAAGTAGGTAGTGGAAAAGGAAGATAATAATTACCAGTTCTGGCCCAGAAACTAAATGCAGCAAGGGGGACTGTAGTGTGTCCCGCTATCCTCCCTCTTCAAAGTTTGCCTTCATAAAGGGAAGCCCAAGGAATAAGTAAGGAAGTGTTCCATGAACCTGCATGGAGAAATAGATCTGTGGAGTACAAAGGTGGACTGTGGTGACTATGAAAATGTGCTGTGCAGATTGCTGGCTATAGGGAGCAGTTACTTGATGGCCCCAGCTGCTGCCCCTTGGGACCAACTATTGCATTTGCATCAAAGCCATGCTTCCCTCAGACTTTTCCTAGATAATCACTGAGTGGGAAATAGTAGTGCGGGTCAATTCCTCAGAGATGAGGAACACCTCTAACAGGCAACTTTGACTCATGGTATCCCTATCAACCTGTCAGAAACCTTAGAACTGTGGGGCAGTCTGAAAGTATTTCTACCTATCTTTATTTTTTGCTTCCCCTTCTCCTTTCACAGACATCATTTCTGCATTATGATCCAAAGGCTCTTCCTGATTTATTCTGCTCTCTCACCTTTATCCCCTTTTCCCATAATTAATCTCTTTCACAGGAGTCTTATCTTGGTGTCTGCTTCTCACGGAACCTGAACTAACATAGGTACTAATAAAAGTATTATTTCTTTTGCTGTGCAAAAGCTCTTTAGTTTAATTAGATCCCATTTGTCAATTTTGGCTTTTGCTGCCGTTGCTTTTTTTATAAAAGTATTATTTCGAATCACATGATTATACATCGAGAAGCATAGCATCCAAAGAAAATCCACCAAATATCATGGCTATATTAAAAATAAAGCAGTTATAGTTGTTTATTTTATTTAAAAGCTTACTGAATATAGGCCAGGCACAGTTGCTTGTGCCTTTAAGCCCAGCACTTTAGGAGGCCAAACGTGGCGAATTGCTTGAGCCCAGGAGTTCAAGACCAGCCTGGGCAGCATGATGAAACCATGTCTCTACAAAAAAATACAAAAATTAGCTTGGCACAGTGGTGTGCACCTGTAGTCCCAGCTACTCAGAAGACTGAGGTGGGAGGGTCACCTCAGCCTGGGAGATCAAGGCTGCAGTGAACAAATATCACGCCACTGCAGTCCAGAATGGGCAACAGAGTGAGACCCTGTCTCAGGAAAAAAAAAAAAAAAAAAAAAAGAACATGGTTACTGAATAATTTTTTCTCTTTTCATTTTCCTTTTATAATTTATGTTTTATTCTAAGTTCAGGGGTACATGTGCAGGTTTGTTATACAGTTAAACTTGTTTCATGGGAGTTTGTGGTACACATTATTTCCTCACCCAGATATTAAACCTAGTGTCCATTAATTATTTTCCTGATCCTCTCCCTCCCACCAACCTCCACCCTCTAATAGGCCCCAGTATGTGTTGTTTCCCTCTATGTGTCCATGTGTTCTCATCATTTAGCTCCCAGTTATAAGTCAGAACATGTGGTATTTGATTTTCTGTTCCTGCATTAATTTGGCTAAGGATAATGGCCTCCAGCTCCATCTAAGTTTCTGCAAATGACAAGATTGTGTTCTTTTTATGGCTGCATAGTATTCCATGGTGTATATGTACATTTTCTTTATTCAGTCTATTACTGATGAGCATTTAGGTTGATTCCATGTCTTTGCTTTTGTGAATAGTGCTGCAATAAACATACCTGTGCATATGTCTTTATGATAGAACAATTTATATTCCTTTGGGTGTGTATCAAGTAGTGAGATTGCTGGGACGAATGGTAGTTCTGTTTTTAGGTCTTTGAGGAATCACCACACTGCCTTCCACAATGCTTGAAGTAACTTACACTCCTCAGCAGCAGTGTATAAGTTTTCCTCCCCACCCCCACCCCGCACCCCACCCCCTCAAGCCTCACTGCCATCTGTTATTTTTTGACTTTTTAATAATAGCCATCCTGACTGGTGTGAGATGCTATCTCATTGTGGTTTGGATGTGCACTTGTCTGATGATCAGTGATGTTGAGATTTTTTTTTTTTATGATTGTTGTTCTGCATGTATGTCTTCTTTTGAAAAGTGTCTGTTCATGCACTTTGCCCACTTTTTTAACAGGTCATTTGTTTTTTCTTGTAAATTTAAGTTCCTTGTAGATGCTGGATATTAGACCTCTGTCAGATGTACAGTTTGCAGAAACTTTCTCCCATTCTGTAGGTTGTCTGCTCATTATGTTGATAATTTCCTTTGTTGTGCGGAAGTTCTTTAGTTTAATTACATCTCATTTGTCAATTTTTGTTTTTGTTGCAATTGCTTTTGGTGTCATCATGGTGAAATCTTTGCCTGTTCCTATATCTGGAATGCTATTGCCTAGGTTATCTTCAAGGGTTTTTATAGTTTCGGGTTTTACATTTAAGTCTGTAATCCATCTTGAGTTGATTTTTGCATACGATGTAAATAAGGGATCCAGTTTCAATCTTCTGCATGTGACTAGCCAGTTCTCCCAGCATCATTTATTAAACAGGAAATCCTTTTCACATTGCTTGTTCTTGTCAGCTTTGTAGAAGTTCAGATAGTTGTAGGTGTGTAGCCTTATTTCTGGGTTCTCTATTCTGTTTCATTGTTCTGTGTGTCTGTTTTTGTATCAGTACCACGCTGTTTTGTTTACTGTAGTCCTGCAGTACAATTTGAAGTCGGGTACCGTGATGTCTCCAGCTTTGTTCTTTTTACTTAGGATTGCATTGGCTATTTGGGCTGTTTTTTGGTTCCATATGAATTTTAACTTAGTTTTTTCTAGTTCTGTGCACAATGTCAATGGTACTTTAATAGGAATAGCATTTACTTTATAAATTGCTTTCAGCAGTATGGCCATTTTAATGACACTGATTCTTCCTATCCATGAGCATGGATTTTTTTTTTCATTTGCTTGTGTCATCTCTGATTTATTTGAACAGTGTTTTGCAGTTCTACATGTAGAGGTCTTTCACCTCCCTGTTTAGCTGTATTCCTAGGTACTTTAATTTTTTCTGACAATTGTGAGTGGGATTGCATTCCTGATTTGGATTTCAGCTTGACTGTTGTTTGTGTATAGGAAGGTTAGTGATTTCTGCACAGTGATTTTGTATCCTGAGAATTTGCCAAAGTTGTATATCAGCATAAGAACTTTGGGACTGAGACTATGGGGTTTTCTAGATATAGGATCATGTCATCTGCAAACAGGGTAGTTTGACGTCTTGTCTTCCTAGTTGCTCTTTATTTCCTTCTCTTACTTAATTGCCTGGCCAAGACTTCCAATACTATGTTGAATATGAGTGGTGAGAGAGGGCATTCTTGTCTTGTGCTGGTTTTCAAGGGGAATGTTTCCAGCTTTTGCCCATTCAGTATGATGTAGGCTGTGCGTTTGTCATAGATGGCACTTATTATTTTGAGGTATGTTCCTTCAATGCCTAGTTTATTGAGAGTTTTTAACACGAAGAGGTGTTGAATTTTATTGAAAGTCTTTTCTGCATCTATTGAGATAATCATGTGGTTTTTGTCTTCAGTTCTGTTTATGTGATTTACCACAATTATTGACTTGTGTATGTTGAACCAACCTTGCATCCCCGGGAAGAAGCCTGTTTGATCATGGTAGATGAGCTTTTTGATGTGCTGCTGGATTTGGTTTGCCAGTATTTTGTTGGGAATTTTTGCATCAATGCTCATCAAGGATATAAGGCTAAGGTTTTCTGTGTTGTCGTTGTGTTTCTGCCAGGTTTTGGTATCAGGATGATGCTGGCCTCATAGAATGAGCTAGGGAGGAGTCCCTCACCTTTATTTTTTGAAATAGTTTCAGCAGGAAAGGTACAAACTCTTCTTTGTATATCTGATAGAATTCAACTATGAATCTCTCTGGTCCTGGGCTTCTTTTGGTTGGTAGGCTATTTTTTTTTACTAACTTAATTTTGGAGCTTGTTATTGGTCTGTTCAGGAATTTAATTTCTTCCTGGTTCAGTCCTAGGATGTGTATGTGTCCAGGAATTTATTCATATCTTCCAGATTTTCTAGTTCATAATGTGCACAGGGGTGTTCATAATATTCTCTAATGGTTATTTATGTTTCTGTGGGGTCAGTAGTAATATCCTCCTTGTTGTTTCTGATTGTGTTTATTTGAATCTTCTCTCTTTTCTTCTTTATTAGTCTAGCTAGTGGCCTATAAATTTTACTAACGTTTTTCAAAAACAGCCCCTGGATTGGTTGATCTCTTGAATGGATTTTTGTGTCTCAGTCTCCTTCAGTTCAGCTCTAATTCTGTTTTTTTGTTTTTTTTGTTTTTTTGTTTTTTTTCTGTTAGCTTTGGGATTGGTATGCTTTTGAATATCTAGTTATCTTAGTTATGATGTTAGGTTGTTAACTTGAGATGTTTCTATCTTTTTGAGGTGGACATTTAGTGCCGTAAATTTCCCTCTTAACACTACCTTAGCTGTGTCCCAGAGATTCTAGTATGTCACATCTTTGTTCTCATTAGTTTCAAAGAACTTCTTGATGCCTACCTTATTTTTGTTATTTACCCAAAAGTCATTCAAGAGCAGGTTATTCAATTTCCATGTAATTGTATGGTTTTAAGTGAATTTCTTAGTCTTAATTTCTATTTTGATTGCACTGTGGTTCACGAGATTGTTTGTTATGATTTCAGTTATTTTGTATTTGCTAAGTGTTTTACTTCCAATTATGTGATTGATTTTAGAGTATGTGCCATGTAGAGATGAGAAGAGTGTATATTCTGTTGGTTCTGTATGGTGAGTTCTATAATGTCTATCAAGTCCATTTGATCCAGTGCTGAGTTCAGGTCCTGAATACCCTTGCTAATTTTCTCATTCGTTGCTCTGTCTAATGATGTCAGTGTGGTGTTAAAGCCTCCAACTATTCTTGTGTAGGCATCTAAGTCCCTTTGAAGGTCTCTAAGAACTTAATTTATGAATCTGTGTGCTCCTGTGTTGGGTGTATATATATTTAGGGTAGTTAGATCTTCCTATTTAATTGAACTCTTTATCATTATGTAATGCGCTTCTTTGTTTTGCTTTGTTTTTATCTTCATTGGTTTAAAGTCTGTTCTGTCTGAAGGAGACAGTCTTGGGCTTGCTGAACTTAAAGCATCTCAAAAGACCTTCAAGTATTATCAAGAGGTAAAATCCTTTCCTAGATTTTAGGCCTGAAGGAAAAATGGCATCTGGTTCAAAGGTATAAGTCTATGGCAGTGGAAACTAAGTCACATATCCAGACCAGATGCAGAACTAGGGTTAGAAGTCCGGCTGTACTCCTAGTTTATGGTTCTTCCTGCTGCAAGAAGAGAGCATCTCTGGAACCATGAGGTACCTTTCTAAGAGAATTTAGCCAACACTTTTTCATCTGAGACTAACTTCAGTTTATTCAGCCCTTCTCAAGTCTAAACATACGTTATCTTAGCCTGTCAGTGTAATGGTCTTTCATGATTTCAAATGTTATTTGGGAGATTATGATCCTGTATCAATTATCTAGGTAAAAAGCAATTTACTCATTTAACCCTTTTTATTTTTATTTTTTATGTTTTGATGGAGTCTCAGTCTGTCACCCAGGCTGGAGTTCAGTGGTGCAATCTTTACTCACTGCAACCTCCGCCTCCCGGGTTCAATCAGTTCTCTGCCTTAGCCTCCTGAGTAGCTGGGATTACAGGCACCTGCCACCATGCCTGGCTAATTTTTGTATTTTTAGTAGAGACAGGGTTTCACCATCTTGGCCAGGCTGGTCTTGAACTCCTGACCTCGTGATGCACCCACCTCGGCCTGCCAAAGTGCTGGGATTACAGGCATGAGCCACCGCGCCTGCCCTCATTTAACCCTTCTTATAGTGTGGAAGGCAGTTTCACAGGGGCAATGTACAATGCTTTTTGGAACCATCTGAAGGAACAACTACTGAGTACTCCTCCTGACTTCACTTGTGCCCTTGAACTTCTAAAAGAAGTTAAGGAGGTAAGTAACCAACCTCCCATTTGTGGATGGGAAGTCCCTGGGCATCTCAGAACCTTGGATCGTCAATGGATATTAATATCTTAAGTAGCATACTTTATTTTTAACGTGGCCTGCTACTTAAATAGATAGAATGGGGCAGCTTCCATTTTATTTGTGTAAGATGAAACGACAGTTGGGTGATTACTATAAAAATATATAATTCAATTAAACTAATTCTTACTGAAACCCCACTATGGTCTGTGTGTTTCAGAAGCCCAAAGATGAATAGGACATCCCTTGCCCACAAGGAACTTACATGTTTGAGTCAAAAGGCTATTTCAAGTGACCCATGAAGATTCCAAATTTGCTATTTTATCCTCAGACTTTGGAGTAAAACTATCTAAAAAAGGTCCTTAACCTTTATTAAGAATAAATAATCTTATTTCCTTTATTGCCAGTGGTTCACGCCTGTAACCCCAGCACTTTGGGAGACCGAGGCGGGTGGATCACAAGGTCCGGAGATCGAGACCATCCTGGCTAACATAGTGAAACCCCATCTCTACTAAAAAAAGAATACAAAAAATTAGCCAGGCGTGGTGGCAGGCGCCTGTAGTCCCAGCTACACGGGAGGCTGAAGCAGGAGAATGGCGTGAACCAGGAGGCAGAGCTTGCAGTGAGCCAAGATATAGCCACTGAACTCCAGCCTTGGTAACAGAGTGAGACTCCATCAAAAAATAAGTAAGTAAATAAATAAATAATCTTATTTTCCTTCCACTGACTACCCTTTTTGCCACTGACTACCTCATCTCCTTGTGGTGGTGTGTATACATATCATATTTCTTATATCCCACACATTTAAAATCACATTCTTGTTTTTATTCATATTTTTACCTCATTCTACCTAAAAATTAATAATGACTACTAATATAACTGATCCCAATGAAACCTTAAATGGTAATTGTCCTCTAAACAGAAAGAAATAATACTCTCTAAGAAACTTAGAGACTTAGTTTTTTGCTCCTCCCCACCCCCCCCCCCCGGCACCCCGCCAGAAGACATAATCTGGGATGCCTTTGGCCTAAGAGTATAGTCCATTGGAGAAAGTTTGAGATTCTAAACAGAACTTGGCTCCTTTGATTTCCTTTGTTGGGCAGACCTTGCTATCACTGCAATTACCGTGGCAGAACCACCTAAGAAATGAGATAGAAGAAGCTCTGGACACAGATCTCCTCAAGCAGGAAGCAGAACATGGGGCCCTGGATGTCCCTCATCTTTCTAACTACATTCTCAATTTGGTGACTCTGCTATGTGCACCAGTTCGAGATGAAGCGATACAGAAACTAGAGGCCATAACAGATCCAGTGCAGTTACTGAGGTGAGAGTCTAGATGTGCTGTCCCCCAAATCTGCCTTAGACACTGTGCTGGAGAACTCTGAGCCAGATGCTGTGATATAGCCCCCGTCTTATCTAGCTCTTGTGTACTGACGACCTGACTAACACACCTTTTCTCCTTTCTGGTTTGTTGGCTTTTATTTTCCAAGGACAGTCTCTCAGGGTTCCTTTGATGATCTTTAGATCAGTTGGGTCTCCTTTATGTCATGATACTGTTAAGACATTAAGGTACAGTAATTCTTTCTCTTATAGATTGCAAATTGCCTTTTCCCAGATGTTGTCCTGTTTGCCCCAACTCAAACCTTGTGAGGGGACAGAAAAAAGGATTATCCATGTTTCACAGCTAAAAGAACTAGGACCTACAAAAGTAAAATGATCTGCTCAATGAGTTAGAAATTCAGTCACCCACATCCCAGCTACCCACATATAATTGCTAGCACCTTTGTGATTTTCCTTCCGCTGACTACCCTTTTTTCAAGGTGACAGAATGACTACAGGCAAAAGAGCTCTAATCTGGTAGTTAAAGTGTCAGGAGGTATAACTGTCCTTAGTTTTGCCATCAACTCACTCTATGGCCTTGGGTCACTGGCTACAGTACCATTATTCATAAGTTGAAGTAGGACTGTGCCGGGGTCTGACCCGCAGATCCACACTGCGTGATGGGTCAATAACATACTCAGACACCAATATTCAGTGAAAGAGTGGCTAGGGTCCCAGGCCACTCAAAGATGTAGCAACTGCACACACTGAATATCTGGCCTTGTGGGCATTTATTCAGCACAGATTTAATGACAAAGGCTTTGAGTCAACACACCTGTGGGTAATTAATCTGATCGCCCTCCCCTGGAGACATCAGTCCTAAGAATGATCAAAGGCTGGTCTTAGGACCACATGAGTAAACAAACTCTTTAGATTAACTCCCTTACACTCCTTTGTACCTACTCTAAGCTATTAACTCAAGGTAGGATAATTAGACATTCTAATTCAGCCAATTTTTTTTACTGAAGCTATGCAAACCTTCTGACCTTCAAAGAAGGTTTGCGTCTCTTTCCTGTAATTTTATCTTTATTTTTTCCACCACCTGGACCGAACCCCTAAATCTCCCCCTTTTCTGGTTTTTTTTTTTTTTTTTTTTTTTTTTGCATCAATCTTCGTTGATTGAAGAGTGCAGATGTGTGCAGCAACAGGTCTGTCAGGCGTGGTGGTCACTGCTCTTATTCCAGCTTTGCATCCTATAATTAGCAAATATCATATGACAAACATGAGTATAATGAACAACACTCTTTTCCAATCAAAGAGTGATGTCCAGGAGTGGGGTCTATCCAGGAGAGATGATCTCACATACCCTTCCATATGGCTGCTTGTTGGATGTGTAGATCTACGGTGTGAAGGGATTTTTAAATTTTAGTTTTAAGTTGCCTTATGTCTGCTGTTAAATTGTCATGAAAGGATTCCCAGAGGTGTTGTTTTACCTCATCCCAACTATGTATTGATTGATTCCATGGTAGAGAAGTGACACAGATATGTTTATGCTTCCAGTTGCAGTTTAATTGCTGTCAGAATGCCAGTGTATCTTGTCGCTCCCCCACATATTCCAAGGCAGCCTCGAGTGCTTGGAGATGTGCAAGAATTTTTTGACCTATACTCTGCTGCAAGAGAAGTTCATTAGACACAGTTTTGACCAAATTTATCTACAAAAGTAGCTGTTTGTACTGATTCAGTAATAGATGCAACAGCCACACTAGCAGTTGCTAGGATGACTATGGCTGAGACTATAAAGGCTATAAGTGTGCCTATGAATCTTTTGGGTCTGACCAGGGACAGGGCACGTTCTAAGTTGGCAAGGGCAGAGGAACCTTGCCAATCACATGTCAAATTGACTGGTAGGAATGCCTCAGATTGTCTCCTTAATACCATGACACTAGTAATATTTAAATTAGACATACTGTAATTAGTGATACATGAGGTGAACCAAGCCTGTCCCTGCACCTGGGTCACAAACGTGGAATTTGGGGGTGTAGTGGAAATATTAGTTCCCATAAGGAAAATATATGAATGGGTAGTGCAAATCTGGCACTGATCAGTGTAATTATGAATAAAGATTATAGTATAGCTGTTACCAGAATTATGATATGTCCCATGCTAGGTGTTAAGGGAGGTGCTAAGATGTCCCAGGCACCATAAAGTGTCTTGAGGTGGCATGGACTTTACTTGGGGTCTGGGATATCTCATCCTCCCATTGGCCCAAATCATCAAATCATAAGGGAATAGGACATGGCTACAAAACTGTGATTGATTCTATGATGGATGAAGACACCAGTAAGGTCACCCTGCAAATGGCCATGGGGGGCTCCAGTCTAAGGTGTTATAATTGCCTAACTGGAGGCTATGGGCCTGTTCCCTGTGACAGACCTCCCAGCTAAAGTGGAATCCATTACTTTCCCGGCTTTGTTCTTTAGCACAGAAAGGAATGTTGGGGAAAGTGTCATTGATTGCATTGCCCGGTTTGAGGCTACCTGCAGCTAAGACTGTTACGGTGTTTCTTTTGCCATAATGTAGCCATAATTGTGTTTGAGCAGGTATACAACAAGGGTTAGAACTTTTATAACTTACACAGGGTGGGAGGATAGTAGAATGACATGTAGTGTTACCTGCCACTTTAGTCTAATGTGTACCATTAATGAGGGACCCCACTGGGGGTAAATCTATCCCTCTCAGCCAAGTAGTTAAGTTATTAAAGGCTGGGAAGGGGGTGTCTGCCAGGTGATGGGCTGAAAGAAAGACAGATCTAAGGTATAAGCCCAATAGAGTGTAGCAAATACAGGTTGCAGACAAAGCGGGAGCATGAAAATGATCAATACCCTATGTGAGTTGCAATGTACAACAGAGAACATAGCAAGGAACAAATTATCTGGAGTAAATGGTGTCTGTATCCAGAGTAGGATTTGTTCAGACTCTTGAGTTGTCTTCTTTAGCATCCCTCAGGTAATTTCCAGGGCTTGTGTCATCCAAGGAAGCTGCATCATCTGGGACAGTGGGTCCTGTAGGGTCATTTTCTTCATTTTTGGTACAAGGTTGGGCCCTAGACATGCCATGGTATGGTTTGATGCATCATGCTGGAATCCAAAGAGGACCTGAGGGGGTGTGAACACAAGCATATCCTCTTCCTCATGTTGACAATTCATTTGGACTACATCATACTTTACTGTTTACATCTTTCCATAAAACTGCAGGTTTTATGCCTTGAGAGGTTTTAGCAAAGTGCTTTTCTATAGCCAATTGAAATTTGTCATCTAAATTTTAAAAATTAAGGGTAAATAAGGCTTGTGCTAGTAGTGTTGCAGGGTCCTTACTCATATTCCCCCTTTTTTGTTTTTAGAGAATATTTGTAAGAGTGGAGTGGGCACGTTCTACTATGGCCTGTCCTTGGGGGTTATACAGGATGCCCGTGGAATGTTGGATATTCCACGTGTGACAAAATTGTTGAAATTGTGAGCTGGCATATGCTGGACCATTATTAGTTTTAATTTTTGTGGGCTGCCCCATAAATACAAAAGTTAAAAGAAGATGTTTAATGACATATTGGTTGGACTCTCCAGGAAAGGCATGTGCGCTAATTAAGTGGGAATTGGTATTAACGGACACATGTACATATTTGAGTTTTTCGAATTTAGGGATGTGCGTAACCTTTGTTTGCCATAACTGATTAGGTTTTAGTCCTTTAGGGTTAACACCTATTGAAGGAGCAGATGACGTGCCTGTGAGCTGGCAATTTGGGCATTGCAGTGTAATTTGTTTAGTTAGTCTTTGGAAAAGTTGAAATTGTTAAGATAAGTTTCTCCAGTTTTGGTGAAAAAAATGATGCAATTCGGTGTCTTGGTTAAGTAGTGATGTTATAATCTGAAGGTTTGCTTGATTATTGCCATAAGCCAATGGGCCAGGCAGTGAGCTGTGGGCTTGAATGTAATAAAAATAGGATGTGTACATTGATTTAGCAATTGCTGAAGTTGGAGAAAAAGAGCACACAGGGTGGGCTCCAGAGTGGACTTAATTAGGGATATTTTAAAGTTCTGCAGTAAATAAACTGAGTAGGCAGAGTTACTGACGATATTGATGGGCTGAGAGGAAAATGTCTCCAGAGCCAATATTAAGACTTCAACCTCAGCTTTTGGAGTGCTAGTAAACCCAGATCGAGTGAGGGAATTATGTGGTCTTTACCAAATGGCCACTTTTCCATATTTACCAGAGCCATCAGTAAACAGTGTTAAAGCTTTAGGTATGAGGGAGTGAGCTATATTTGTAGGTAAAACCACAGAAGTGCGAGATAAGAACTGAAGGAGTTTATCAGCAGGAAGGACATGCTTTAAATGGCCAGCGTAATTAGAGAGATCTATTTGCAGGTTTATAAATAACGGCAATACTGCTTTGAACTGCTTTTTACTTAAAGGATTCTTCATGATATCAGGATCATAACCTACCAACTGATTGCATCGTCTGTGGCCTGAATATATGACTTTACTGATTAACTGGATATAGGGAGAGAGTGTTTTAGTCCCAGTATGTGAGTAAAAACCCCTTTTTTTTTTTTTTTTTTTTTTTTTTTTTTTTTGAGACGGAGTCTCGCTCTGTCACCCAGGCTGGAGTGCAGTGGCCGGATCTCAGCTCACTGCAAGCTCTGCCTCCCGGGTTTACGCCATTCTCCTGCCTCAGCCTCCCGAGTAGCTGGGACTACAGGCGCCCACCATCTCACCCGGCTAGTTTTTTTTTTTTTGTATTTTTTTAGTAGAGACGGGGGAAACCACAGTCCTGGGGTTATCTGTTCTGTTAACCCTGTAGGGGAGTGATTAGTGGGAAAGATAAACAATTGAATGGAATATTGGTTGCCTATACTATCTAGTTGCCTTTGGGAAATAGCTTGTTCTATTTATTTATTTATTTATTTATTTATTTATTTATTTATTTATTTATTTATTTATTTTTTGCTACAGGGGTTAAATATCTGGGCGTATCCAGGACTGTGTTGCCCTTTAAGGTAGAAAACAGGTTTTATAACTTATTAGTAGGAATGTCCAAGGTGGGGCAAAGCCAGTTAATATTGCCTAGTAATTTTTGATTATTATTTAAGGTGTATAAGTTGCTGATATTTAATTTAACTTTTTGATGTCTTACTGACCGGGAAGTTAGTACATATTCAATATATTTCCAAGGAGAAGACATCTGTACTTTTTCAGGTGTTATGATTAAACCTCTTAAATGTGTATTCTTTAGGACAGAGGTATAAAAACTTAAAAACATTGACTCTATTTGGGCTGCTTGTAAAATATTATCTATAAAATGAATAACCTTGCAATTAGGATTTTTTTTTTTTTTTTTTTTAACTGAGGAGCAAAACTTGATTCACATTGAGAGATGATAATGTGCTGGCGGCCCTCGCTCGCTCTCACTGCCTCCCTGGCCTCCGCGTCCACTCTGGCCATGCTTGAGGAGCCCTTCAGCCTGCTGCTGCACTGTGGGAGCCCCTCTCTGGGCAGGCCGAGGCTGGAGCCGGCTCCCTCTGCTTGTGGGGAGGTGTGGAGGGAGAGGCGTGGGGGGAACCAGGGCTGCCTATGGCACTCATGGGCCAGCGTGAGTTCCCAGTGGGCACAGGCTTGGCAGGCCCTGCACTCAGAGTGGCTGGCCAGAGTGCCAGCCCTGGGCAGTGAGGGGTTTAGCACTGACGCCAGCAGTTGCAGATGGTGCACTGGGTCCCCCAGCACCACTGGCCCGCACGCACAGTGCTCAAATTCTCACCAGGCCTCAGCTGCATCCCTGCAGGGCAGGGCTTGGGATCTGCAGCCTGCCATGCCTGAATCCCCCTGCAGTGGGCTCCCACACAGCCCAAGCCTTCCCGATGGGCACTGCCCCCTGCTCTGTGGCACCCGGTCCCATCAACCACTCAAGGGCTGAGGAGTGCACAGCATGGGACTAGTGGGCAGCTCCACCCCTGGCCCTGGCGTGGGATCCACTAGGCGAAGCCAGCTGGGCTCCTGAGTCTGGTGGGGACTTGGGGAACTTTTATGTCTAGCTAGAGGATTGTAAATGCACCAATCAGCACTCTGTGTCTAGCTCAAGGTTTGTAAACGCACCAATCAGTGCTCTGTGTCTAGCTAATCTAGTGGGGACTTGGAGAGCTTTTATGTCTAGCTAGAGGATTGTAAATGCACCAATCAGGACTGTGTGTCTAGCTCAAGCTTTATAAATGCACCAATCAGCACCCTGTCAAAACGGACCAATCAGCTCTCTGTAAAACGGACCAATCAGCTCTCTGTAAAATGGACCAATCAGCAGGATGTGGGTGGGGCCAGATAAGGGAATAAAAGCAGGCTGCCAGAGCCAGCAGCAGCAACCCGCTCAGGTCCCTTTCCACACTATGGAAGCTTTGTTCTTTCACTGTTTACAATAAATCTTGCTGCTGCTCACTCTTTGGGTCCACGCCATCTTCATGAGCTGTAACACTCACCGCAAAGGTCTGCAGCTTCACTCTTGAAGCCAGCGAGACCATGAACCCACACTCACCGCAAAGATCTACAGTTTCACTCCTGAAGCCAGCGAGACCATGAACCCACCAGGAGGAATGAACGACTCCAGACATGCCACCTTTAAGAGCTGTAACACTCATGGCAATGGTCCACGGTTTCATTCTTGAAGTCAGCAAGGCCAAGAACCCACCAATTCCAGACACATTTTGGTGACCACAAAGGGACTTTCGACTATCACCAAGTAGTGATACTATCGCCTATTGCCAAGCAGTGAGACTATCGCCAAGTGGTGAGACCATCACTTATCACCAAGCAGTGAACACCAACAGACCCCTTTCACTTCCTATTCTGTCCTATTTTTCCTTAGAATTCGGGGGCTTTTAACGGGCCTGTCGGTCAGTTAAAATCAACTAGCATGGCCACTGGACTAAAGACACGGGTGTCAGGTTTTCTGGGAAAGGGCTGTCTAACAACCCCCAACTCTTCAGAGTTGGGAGCGTTGGTTTGCCTGGAACCAGCTTCTGGTTTTTCTGTACTTATGGGCTGAGCCGAGGGTCGACAGAGAGGAAAGTCATGCAGCTCTGGTGTCCTGACAACAAGTTAGTTGACCCTGCGGCCATGAGTGGAACTCTCAAAGGCATGTTGCCCAAGCGACACTTGCCCATCTATCCTATCTATTCTGACCCTTGCCCCCGGGTTCTAATGCTTGCCAGACAAACTTCCTCTCACCTCTCTTCTCCGAGGCTAGTCCCACTTCTAAAAATCGCTCCCTGTCTCTGGTGCTTTCTAGTTTCTCCTATAAGAATGACTTCTAGTATAAACTCCAGGACTCTGTTACCTTCCTTAGGCACCCAGGCTCACCAATCAGAAAGTCACTAGCATTAGTTTCTCCAGTGAAAAATCATTTTCTTGAGGAACAGTGAAAACTCTTTGTGGGATTATCCAGAGAATGAATATAAGGGCTTCTGAAAGTCAGAAATTCACTGAATTGCAGATGAAGAAAAGACATAGAACCCCATTTCTAGCACCATATTTCATAACTTTCAAGGATATAGTAAGAGTTCCCAACTCCTGTCCTAGCTAGTGTCTGGTTTGAAGCAGTATGACAACTGGGGATTGGTTGAAAGTTGATATTGTGTCAACAGGAATTCAGCTAAAGACAAGTCTCAGCTTCCATGGGATTTCTCTTTCAAGTGATTCTAGGAGTCAGATTTGGAATTTCTGATAACAGTAAACCAAAGCAATTAGGTCAGTGAGTGTCATATCAAGTTCACCCCGATCCTATTTCTATTGCTGAATTAATCTTATCTTTCCACATCTCTAGGCTTAGAACATCTCATTCTTCTTGACAGAATCAATGTGAGTATTCAAGAGTGGGGCAGCTGCCATGCTTTTGCTCACTCCTAGTCTGGGACTCCAACTGCCGGGTTATGAATATCAGCTGACTCAGCATCACAAATGATAAAAATGTTCTTGATCCACAAGGACTTGGGCTTATTTTTAGAGATAGTAGAGATTCATCCCATCATTCTCAGGACAACTTCAGCAGTCAAGCAGCAATCTAGAAAACTGGGAAAAAATTACATTTGGAAGTTTTGGATTTAGAATGGACAGGAGAAAATAGAAACTCACTTATGGGATAGAATAAAACTGGGTGAAAAAAAATTCATGTCCTCATTATTTTGGGGGTTCACCTATGGGTAAGAACATGTAGTGTTTGGTTTTCTGTCCTTGTGATACTTTGCTGAGAATGATGGTTTCCAGCTTCATCCATGTTCCTGCAAAGGATGTGAACTCATCCCTTTTTATGGCTGCATAGTGTTCCACAGTGTATGTGTGCCACATTTTCTTAATTGAGTCTATCATTGATGGACATTTTTGTTGGTTCCAAGTCTTTGCTATTGTGAATAGTGCTGCAATAAACATACGTGTGCATGAGTCTTTATAGTAGCATAATTTATAATCCTTTGGGTATATACCCAGTAATGGGATTGCTGGGTCAAATAGTAATTCTAGTTCTAGATCCTTGATGAATCTCAACACTGTCTTCCACAATGTTTGAACCAATTTACACTTTCACCAACAGTGTAAAAGCATTCCAATTTCTCCACATCCTCTCCAGCATCTGATGTTTCCTGACTTTTTAATTATTGCCATTCTAACTGGCATGAGATGGTATCTCTTTGTGGCTTTGACTTGCATTTCTCTGATGACCAGTGATGATGAGCATTTTTTCATGTGTCTGTTGACTACATAAATGTCTTCTTTTGAGAAGTGTCTGTTCCTATCCTGTGCCCACTTTTTGATGGGGTTGTTTGTTTTTTTCTTGTAAATTTGTTTGAGTTCTTTGTATATATTAGCCATTTGTCAGATGAGTAGATTGCAAAAATTTTCTTCCATTCTGTAGGTTTCCTGTTCACTCTGATGGTAGTTTCTTTTGCTGTGCAGAAGTACTTTAGTTTAATTAGATCCCGTTTGTCAATTCTGGCTTTTGTTGCCATTGCTTTTCGTGTTTTAGATATGAAGTCCTTGCCCATGCCTATGTCCTGAATGGTATTGCCTAGGTTTTCTTCTAGGGTTTTAATGGTTTTAGGTCCAATATTTAAGGCTTTAATCCACCTTGGATTAAATCCAAAGAAGCAGGTTTGTAGCTTCCTTGTGATGGGATTGAACATCCTCCTTTAGCTTGGAGATGTTTGTTATTACCAATCTTCTGAAGCCTACTTCTATCAACTCATCAAAGTCAGTCTCCATCCAGCTTTGTTCCGTTGCTGGCTAGGAGCTGCAATCCTTTGTAGAAGAAGAAGCGCTCTTACTTTTGGAATTTTCAGCTTTTCTGCTCTGGTTTCTCCCCATCTTTGTGGTTTTATCTACCTTTGTCTCTTCTGGACAAACTCGGGATGCTCACAGGGCACCAGGCATTTTGTCAGGTCCACAGTCATGGCACCTGTAAGCCTCATCTCCTTGCCTCTCTTTTTGCAGAGAAAACATGGTGAGAAAGACTCACTTATACCTGGTTTATCCCATTCTGCTGAAGTCCTGGGTCTGATCCTAGTTAGATGTCCCTTCTTAAAACGTTTATAAACCAGTGCCACAAGGAGCTACTATGAGGCCTGTATTGTAATGCCTTAATGTACTGTCATCTTTGGGCATTTAAAATAGAAAGAAATTTGTACAACTTATGCCACTCTTTTTTTTTTCTTTTTTTTTTTTTCTGCTTCCCATCTCCTAAAAAAATGCCAAAAAACAAAAGTAATTGAATAGAAAGTGAAGATGCTCGAATAGTGCTATCTCCTGTTACAAAATCATTAACTAGTTAAAGCTAGTCTTTATTTTTCATTCTATCCCTTTCTGCTCTTGTGCTTCTATTACCTCCATTTTACCCTTGCTGTGATTTTAAGAGTCAGACATATTGTCTCTGGGTTGCCGGAGCATCTTGGTTTCTGGTGCATTCTGATCCAATGGCATTTACTGCCTACCAAAAACAGGCTAATGATGTGGGGTTAAAATTATTCTAACAAAAATATAACTTTTCTAAGATCTGTTGCTGTTTTTCTGTTGAAAATGAGCGGGTAGAATATGCATTGATATGAAATGTGAAAATTTTTGCTTATGAACCCTTAGTCCAAAGATAGTTCTGCCAGGTAAGTTTTCTTAAAAATGTATTTTTTCTTTTCAGGCTATCTTCTAGTCAAGATAAGTGATAATCCACACTTATCAGAAGTGGAGAAGTTTGACAGGTCAAAAGAAAAAAACTAATACTGAAGAAAAAAATACTCTTCCCTCAATGGAAAGTAAGTCATGGGGCGTTCTAGTGGAAATGAACAATAGAGAAAGTTAATGGGTTCAGTAAATAAACTTGTCTTCTAGTAAATTTTTGCTACAAAGTAAGCAATAATTAGAATACCCTGGTATTTAATGTTACAGTTAAAAATATAAAATACTCATCTTCCTACTTGGGTTATATAAGTAGTTCTCACATAAATCTTAATAGGAATGGGGAGAAAACTAGCTTCTTGTTGGAAAATTACTAAAAACCACCTTAAAAATCAATCTTGGAATATTGGATTTAGCACAAGAAAAATCCTAGTTTTGTTCACTTTATGCTTATTAGACATTTTCCTGCATCCATCAGTTTGGGTCAGTGGTCTTACACCTAAAGGTCCATGCAAACTTTGCAGTTTTGGCCTTCTCTCTCTGATGATCAGATAAAGATAATGAACAAGTTTAGATCTTGGGTGCACTTAGGGCTCGCAGACTCAAGGGATAAGTGATCACTTTTGCCCTCCAGAAATACAGCCTGGTGGAGAAACTCCTAGTGTATTTGCAAAAGTTGAGGGGAACTTTTTGTCTTGTTAGCTTTGAGAGTTCCAAAGTTAGTGAAAATTGTCCGAAAAGGCATAACTTCCTAGTTGTATATGGACAGATAAATCCAAAGAAATTGTTTCATAGCTCAGTCTTGAATCATCTATGAAAAAATGGCAACTGCACATTTCTATCTCTCAAATGGGGAAAAATTCCTCCACAGTTATAGATTCTAATGAATATTCCAGTAGTTAACATGTGCACATACATGCACACACCCTAATGTGAGGATTTGTGGTTAATGCCTTGGCATTCTAAATTTAAGGCATGTATGCAGACTTCAATGACTTAGCAAGGAGCTCTTTTGAAAGAAACTGAACTTAATCTTAGGAAAATATGGTTAATAATTTTTGTGTTTGTTTGTCTTCCCAGCTATCCAGCAGAAGAAAGAGTGTGTTCAAACATCGTAAAATGGGGATCTCCTCCCAACAGCAGATTTCAACATTACCTGACAGTCTTGGTTTTAGGCTTGTTTTTTGTAAACCCATGTGTTTGTAGAGATTTTATGTGTCTTCTGGTGTCTTCTCACCTATGTTCCCTGGTTAAGAAGTCAGAGGTAGCCAGTGTTTCCTTAAATTCATTTTTAAACTTACCATTGGTGCATATGATCCGGATGGAAGATGCTGTCAATAATCTCGCCATTGATGACCTTTGTGTATGTAGTTCTTGCATCCTATACTGGATAAGCCTGTTTTTACCTGCTATGATGGGTGCCTCTATTGCTTCATAATAATCTTCATGAAGTTGCTTGCTTTTGCAGCTTTTCACAGTTTATTTGCATGTCTAATGTAGTAATAAAGTAGCCAATATAATCATTATCTTGAGACTCCTGTGGTTGACTCTTGGTGGTCTTCTATGGAATGAAAAGTGCACAAGGATATACTTTTCAGCCAAACAGAATAGTTGAAGGAAAATTGTTTTAGCAGATTATTCACGTGGGAAATGTTCACTTCTCTCCAGGTCTAATGGGTCCTGACTTGGGGATGCTAGGTGCTTTTTCTTTAGAGTTGGAATCACAGAGTTAGAGAACCTTGGGAAGGGAGATCATGTGGACTAACCCCCTTATCTCAGAATGAAGAAACGAAAATGCAAGGTCTGAAATGATCTGTTCAAGATGAATATTAAAGCGGGTGCTGTTGCCTTCTGGAAAGTATTCTTCAACTTAATGGAAGGGGACACCAAAGGCTGGGGTTGGATAGGGAAGGGGCTGGAGGCAGTTGCTAACATGCACTGTACTAAGCACATTATGCCTTCTGTGGAGCATAAACTCAAACCTAATACCTATTAATGACCTTTAGTAGAGAGATTCTGGTTTGGTTCTTGTGTGGAACAGAATTTGCTGTCTTATAAACCAAGCATTTTTGGTGTTTATGATGAACATAAGTGCTATGGACTGAATTGTGTCCCCCCAAATTTGTATGCTGAAGCCCTAACCCCCAGAGTGATTATATCTAGAGGTAGGTTATTTAGGAAGTAATTCAGATTAAATAAGGTCATAAGGGTCAGGTTCTAATCCAACAGGACTGTGGCCTTAAGAAGAAGAGGAAGAGTGAGAGAAAGAGGGAGAGAGAGAGGGAGTGATCAAGAGAGAGAGATCACTGCCATGTAAGGACGTAGTGAGAAGGTGGCTGTCTGCAAGCCGGGAATAGAGCACTGCAAGACCTTGATCTGGGACTTCTAGCATCCAGAACTGTGAGAAATTAAATTTCTGTTTAAGGTACACTGTCTATGATATTTTTGTTATGGTAGCTTGAACTGACTAATACAATGAGGAATACATGTAAATGCACATGTCTCAATCCATGCCCTTAATACTTTGATCACTTTAAATTTATTCAAGCCAATTACATATAATCCCACCAATTAGAAGTGTTATCATTTGTTTGTACTGTATAACCATCCAGACTGTGGCTCTATTAATCCAGACTGTGAGCTTTTTCTAAAAAAAAAAAAAAAGTACATTATGCTTTTAGCACCTATTTGCAACCTCAAGTATTATTCTTACCTCCCTTTTCTAAGAGCTCACATTCTTAAGCAGTCACTGAGGTTACAGGAAGTGGAAGCCATTTTTTCACTATAGCTTAAGGTTCCACAAGCAAAACAGTAGGTGGGTCAACTTTGATCAAGTGCCGATGAGGTGACACAATCACAGGACTTAGTGTAGCCAGAGGATTTGAACTTTGGAAGTAACCATGTCGGTCACCAGTAACTTACCTCCTATCTGAAACAATTGTCCAACAGTCACTCAGCCCCTTGCAATGACATGTATGACATGTTATTTACACTGTGTCTCAAATTGCCTCCCTTTAACTCCTATCCAACAGTCCTCAGACAGTTTTTTGGATACCTTCACATGGTAGTTAATCTACCGTTCAGTATTTAAAGTCAGTTGTTGTGTGCCCGCCCTCATACCTTGAAGTCTTCTCCAGGAGACAGTTCTCAGATCCTTTGGACCCAAGTCACATGGATGCAGAACAATGCTGGTTGCATGTTAGGTGTGCCCAAGCTTGCCATTATCAGATTTCTTTGGATTCTGATTCTATCATCCAACACATTTGCTCTCCTTTCAGTGTTGCTACTTGCAAATTTGATAAAAATGCTGTATATCCATAATGGATCCAGCAGCCTCTGTATTTGTACACTAATCCAACTCAAGATTAGGCCCATTTCAAAGGGCCTAAAGGAAAGCATGAATATTGTCAGGTAAGCTGGGATTGGACGATAACTCCCAGTGTTCAATTACACCTGGTATCTATCCTTTTCATTAAGGCAGTGATTCTACCCTGGGTAATATAAGTGGTAAACTGAGAGGGAGCAGATGAAAGGTACATGATGAGAGGTGAAATACATGTGGTTGCTAAGTGAATATTCACACAAATTAGATGGGAAAAACATTTGCTTATCTGCTGTAGCTTTCCCCTGTATTTTTAAAATAATGTCAGGCTACTCTTTTAACTACAAGGTTCAGTTGCCTTTCCCAACCAAGGGAGGATTTTTTTTCCTATAAGCCCAATATAAAAAGAGATTGAGATTTATCACTCTGAATTCATTTATTAATTGCAAAACTGACAACAGTAAGCCTTTGTTGCAGCCTTACGTTGTTATGGGCAGTTACATTTATAGAGAAAGGAAAAAGAGGTAACATTGACAGAGCCTGGAGTAGATCTAGAGCGTGCTGCATGACAGAAATGCATTTGTTAAGTGAAGAAACCAGGGCTCATAGAGGAAAGGAGACATTTTTCAGGTGACACATGAGAAGTTACTGCTCAATACATAAACAAGGTAACTTAGAACAATGTACAGGATGTAGCTTAGATTTGTGATGATTATTTGTGAATATATCCAGGAGAACTTTTCAAAGTGTGGTCCCTTAGCCATGAGCATTAGGATCACCCTTGTTAATTAGTGTGTATTCCTGGGCCTCATCCCCAGAGATTCAGATTCAGCGAGAGCAAGGGATGTTCTCTTGTCATAATTTTGCAAAATTATGGTGTATATATTATTATTTCTTTCCTTTTATGACTTGTGACTTAATCTTTTTTTACAGCATCTATCTTCTATGTCTCTCTCACGTAGAATGTTTCCTTCCTGAAAATTGGTATTGTTGATATCTTGAGAGGAACAGATGGAGTAATCAGTCGGCAATACCTTTACTTTAGCTTACTTGTTCTCCAAGTATTGGTCCATGGAACAGCACCATTAGCATCACCTGGGAACTTGTTAGAAGTACAAATTTTCAGGCTCTATCCTAGAACTAATGAATCAGAAACCGGTGGAGGGGCCCAGCAAACTGTGTTTCAACATGCTTTCCAGGTGATTCTGATGCACATTCAAGCTTAAGAACCACTGCTTTAGGTAAAAAATGAAAATGTTTTCAGGACTGGGCTGTAGTAGCCAGCTAGAACAGACACTTAGGAAAATATAAAGGTTTTTTTTTATTTTATTTTGAAATTCAACAGGCATTTTTCAAGAGCCAATTACATCTAAGCATGTGTGCAGAAAATATAGGAGATGAATAAGAGACAATCCTTGCCCTCCAGAGACTTACAGTGTCATAGAAGGGATAAAGTAAGAATGCCAATGGCCAAATAAAGTGTGTGAAGTGTCTTAAGTAGATTCAAAAGTGGGAGAGCCACATCTTGGGTGGTGCATATAGCTTTTGCAGGTCATTGTGCTGTAACACTCTCTTGCCTTCAGAATGCACTGACCTACAATGATGCATGGACAGAGTACCCTTGTTAGAGGTAAGAAATCAAGTAAGATATAATAAGCACATTCATATGAGGGAAAATGTGTATTGTACATGCTTCAGCATCACAAGTCTTCATGCAGCTAGGTTTTGGATCTCTAATTTATTTTCATGAAGGCTGGACCTGAATTTTAAGGGGACAAACAACTGGTAAGCAGACAATTAGTGGAGGCAGGGATAGCTGTGGGGGAGAATAGAAAGGAGCTGTATTACTATGATTATTGTTGTTATTATTACCACGTGGACAAAAAGAATACAAACATTCTTTACTTTGGTCTCTTTGCTTTACACTGGGGGCCAGGAGAAATGATGTAGTTTTGTCTTCTGAATCAAGCCCTGAGATTTTCCACCTGCTTCAGGGCACTACATTTCCCACCCTGTGTTAGATTTTGTTAGAAGAGATTGGCCTATGGATATAAAAGCCTTTTCTTGACTTGAGTAGAAATTCTCTGACTTGGGGGAGGAGAGTGTTTCTGGAAAACAAGGGACCTGGCTGACAAGTCACTGCTTTCAGTTCTGATCAAAACCTCAGTTAATCAGCCTGGGTGTGGTGGCTCATGCTTATAATCCTAACATTTTGGGAGGCGAAGGCAGGCAAACTGCTCAAGCTCAGGAGTTCAGGACCATCCTGGGAAACATGGCGAAACCCTGTCTCTACCAAAAAATACAAAAAACTAGCCGGGCATGGTGGTGCATGCCTGTAGTCCCAGTTACTCAGGAGTCTGAGGTGGGATTATCACTTGAGCCTGGCATATGGCGATTGCAGTGAGCCGTGTTTGTACCACTGCATTCCAGCCTGGGCAACAGAGTGAGACCCTGTCTCAAAAACAGAAACAAAAACAAAAAATCCCCTCAGTGAATCAGAGAGAGGAAAAAAACCAAAAGAGCAGTCTCCAAAGACACAACACAAACAAAATTAAGGATAGTTATGAATGTATAAATCATCCTTAGGCTAACACGGTGAAACCCCGTCTCTACTAAAAATACAAAAAACTAGCCGGGCGAGGTGGCGGGCGCCTGTAGTCCCAGCTACTCGGAGGCTGAGGCGGGAGAATGGCGGGAACCCGAGAGGCGGAGCTTGCAGTGAGCTGAGATCCGGCCACAGCACTCCAGCCTGGGCGACACAGCGAGACTCCGTCTCAAAAAAAAAAAAAAAAAAAAAAAAAAAAAAAAAAAAAAAAAAAAAAATTGTTTTCTTTGCAGTAGTTATTCCTAGAAAAATACCCAAACTGAGAATGTGTTATTGCCATTGGCTTAAAACATTGTTTAACTATACCTCTAAGTAACCACCTTAGGAAGAAAAAATACTATAAGAAATTTTTTTTTTACCAAAACAATATTTCTTTCAAATATCTATGACTATTTTGAATGTCTATATTAGAAAATAGTGATGAAATGTGAGAATTATAAAACACAAATTACAAAAGTAAAACCCTTCCTCTTTCCTACCAAAAAAAAAAAAAAAAACTTAAGGACTAAGAAGACGGAAGTGACAGGTTATCAATGAGTTACCATCTCAAATGCCCTGTCTTCCAAAGATGTTTCCTGTCAGACCGTTGAAGATCAGGTATTTCTACTGCCAATGAAAAGTGTGCATACTATGAAAAAATACTTTTATTTTTGTTTAAAGAAAATATGATAAAATCCATTGACAAGAGCATGGTGAAAGAGTTCTGGGAAACCATACCTACAAAATGAGAATACGACAATTCTACATGAAGTGTTAATAATCTAATCTGGCATTATATTAAAAGAAGAACCTAAAACAACAAATCAGGATTCACTCAAGGATACAAAGATGGTTGGTATTGAATATTTTTTGTTGTCTTTTTTTATACTTTTAGTGTCATATCAAAGAATCCTTTGCCAAATCCAAGATCACAAAGATTTACTTCTATATTTTCTTTCAAGACTTTTATATTTTATTTAAGGTATTTAATCCATATTGTGTTAATTTTTATATATAGTGTGAAGAAAACATCCAAATTCCCTCTTTTGTATATGGTGATTCAGTTGTCCTAGCACCATTTGTTTAAAGGTGATTTTTTTCTTCATTGAGTAGTTTGGCACTCTTGTAAAAAATCAACTGACTAATAAATGGGCTGCTTTGTCGACTCTCATTTTTTTTCCATTGATCTGTTTTTCCTTATATCACTACAGTATTGTTTTGATTTCTGAAGCTTTGTAGTAAGTGTGAGATCTCCAATTTTGTACTTCTTTTTCAAGATTCCTTTTGCTATTCTGTGTCACTTAAGTTTGCATATAAACCTTAGAATCAGCTTGTTAATTTCTACAAAAATGGCAGCTGGAATTTTGCTAGGAATTATGTTGAGTTGTAGATTAATTTGGGGGAGCATTTCCCTCTTAACAATGTTAATTCATCCAATTTATGAATGTGGGTTGTCTTTCCACTTATTTTGATCTTCTACAATTACTTCAATTATGTTTTATAGTTTTCAGAGTTCAAGTTTTGCCCTTCATTTGGTAGACTCCTTCCTGAGTATTTTATTCCCTTTATGTGATTATAAATTGAATTGTTTTCAGAATTTCATTTTAGAATTGTTGATTGCTAGTACATCTAAATAGAAGTGATTTTTGTATATAGATCTTGTATCCTGTAAACTTACTCAACTGGTTTATTAATTCTAACAATTTTTAGTGGGGTTTTAAAAGACTCTTTATGTGCAAAATCATGTTAATTACAAATAGAGGTAGTTTTACTTCTTCTTTTACAATCTGGATTCCTTTTGTTTATTTTGTATATAATTATAATGGCTGGAACTTCCAATACAATGTTGACTAGATATAGCAAGAGCAAATATCTGATCATAGGGAGAAAGCTGCCAGTCTTTCACTATTGAATATGAGGCGTGTTCCTTCTATACACAGTGTTTTGGGGGTTTTAATGATAAAGTAATGTTGAATTTTATCAAATGCTTTTTCAGCATCACTTGATAATATTATTTTCATCCTTCATTCTGTTGATATGGTGCATCACACTGATTTATTTGTGTGTGTTGAACCATCCTTGCATCCCAGGGATAAATCCCTCTTGGTCATGATTAAAGATCTTTCTAATGTATTGTTGAATTGGGTTTGCTAGTATTTTCTTGAGTGTTTTTGCATCAACCTTCATCAGAGGCATTGGCCTGTAGTTTTCCTTTTTTGATGTGTGTTTGTCTGGTTTTGATATCAGGGTAATATAGGCATTGTATGATGAGTTTGAAAGTATTTTCTCCTCCTCTATTTTTCAGAATAGTTTGAGTAGGACTGGTATTCATTCCTCTTTAAATGTTTGGTAGAATTCAGCTGTGAAGTCATAAGGTCTTGGGCTTTGCTTTAATATAGACGGAGACTATTTATTAAGGCTTTACTGTGTTACTTGTTATTGTTCTGCTCAAGTTTTGGATTTCTTCGTGGTTCAATCTTGGTAGATTGTATGTGTCTAGAAATTTATCCATTTCTTCTAGATTTTCCAATCTATTGGCATATACTTGCTCATAGTAGCCACGGGTGATTCTTTGAATTTCTGTGGTATCAGTTGTAATGTCTCCTCTTTCATCTCTGATTTTATTTATTTGGGTCTTCTCCATTTTGTTCTTCATGAGTCTGGTTAAACATTTGTCAGTTTTGTTTACCTTTGACAAAAAAAAAAAACAACTTTTCATTTCGTTAATCTTTTGTATTGTTTTCTTCATTGCAAATTCATTTATTTCTGCTCTGAACTTTATTTTTTTCTTCTAATTTGTTTCCTTCTAATTTACTCGTTTTTATAGTTCTTTATGATGCATCATTAGGTTTTGTATTTGAAGTTGTTCTTTTTAATGTAGGCATTAACAGCTATAAATTTTGTTATTAGTACAGTTTTTTCTGTATCCCATTGGTTTTGGTATGTTGTGTTTCCATTATCATTTGTTTCGTAAAATTTTTCAGTTTCCTTTTTAATTTCTTTTTTGACCCACTGTTCATTTATGTGCATATTGTTTAATTTCCTAGGAGTTGCCTAGGAATTGCAGTCTTTGTGTCCTAGGCTTCCCTTCAAGTTTACCTGGGACCCCAGGGCACTTTGGCCTGTAGTAGCGTGGGTTGCTGAGAGACTCAAGTTCTCTACCCTGGAATGGGTGAATCCCCCCTAGCTAGGTCTGGTCCAAATGCTCCCTCTGTGAGTGGGCACTGGCTGAGCCCAGCATGGCTTTGCTCTCTGCTACAACAGGGTAGCGCTGAGTTCAATGAGAAGTTTCCCAGTCACTGTCCTCTTCTTCTCCCAAGTGTATGGACTCTCTGGGCTGCACAGTTGTTGCCAGGGGATGGGAGAGGGGTGGCATCGGTGATTTAAGACTGTCTCTGTCTGACCTCTTGAATGCCTGTTTCAACAATATGGATTTAAAACCAGGCACTGTGATTGCTCACCTGATTTTCGGTTCTCATGATGATGCTTTTCTGTATGCAGATAGTGGTTACAATTTGGTGTTCCTGCAGTGGGTTCACAAGGTATAGCCTCCTATTCCACCATCTTTCTCTGTCCCTCTAGTTGGTTCTTGACAACTGTTGATAAAACGTATTATTAAATGCAGTATCTGGGCCATCCCTAGGCAAAATGTGATTTGCTGTTTTCCACTAGTTCTCTTCCTTTATTTTTCCCACACTTCTGTTTCCCCTCATTACCTCTCCCAGAAGATTTCAATATTAAAAGACACTTATAAAGACTATTTCACTATTTGAATGAAGTGCTAATAGAATTTTAGGTATCACTGGGTAGAGTTTATTTTTTAACAATGCAGTTTTGTGAGAAGATGAATTGGTGTCATTCTGGAAGGTCTTTCTTAGAACGAAATACAATAGAATTCTGATTTTTAAAATGAAAAATGAACTTCTGGTATAGCGAAACATATGGCTTATGATTGTGTAATTTTGTGTTCAAATCAAGAAAAATGTATTTAAATATTTATCCTGGGCTTGATGTGAGAGCAATTTGTTTCACAGTTGACATTACTGAAGGAAATACTAGGAGAGGATGAGGAGGAAATTCAGATTTAGTATTTATTAGTAAAATAAACTCCTAAGCTAAAAGTTAACTTTACTAGCCAAGTTCCCTCATATCCTCTTGTGCCTGGAAGTTAAGATGGATTTTTTCCTAGGCTTGAAAGTTCTTGAACCTCTTTCCCATAACTTTCTTCTTCAAAATCTCCATGTTGTGCAAGATATTCACACTGTACTATTGCCACTAACAAGGCGAGGATTGTGGTGAGAATCTGGTCACCGTATAGTCTTGATTTATAAAAGAAACAAGTCAATGTGTTAAGAAATTAAGTCAGGGTAAGAGAGGGATCGAATAGTATAGTGTGGAAATGTATATATGCTGGAAGTAGGCCAATCCAGGGGTCCTCATATGACTGTGGTGAATGGCCAGTGGAGAGACAAAGTAGACTAGGACTGAAGAGTGAGCAACATGAGGCCCCTTAGGATCATCCGTTCCAGTGCCCTCGGTTTACAGATGAGCTCCAAAGCTCACAATTGTATTGCAATGAAGAGCATGCCAAGAATTGAGCTGAAAGATCCCTAACCAAAATGTAGGATTCCTCTCAGCCTTATGGTCTTGCCCCTTTACCACACAGCTTCTGTGGCTAGCCCTTTAAAATGATTCTTGATTTCTATATTTGTAAAATGAGAGTTTAACAGTTTATGTGTCTCTCCTTACTTTGTGTGGAGGATTCACTTATACAAAAGATGAAAGAAAACCCAAAACAGACTTCTGGAATTTTGTAGCCCTGTTGGTTCTTCATTTGTAGGGGCTGTATGAACAGCATGAAGTGAAACAAATATATAACAAATGCTTATTTTCTCCACTAAATAGTTATTTAAATGCTATTTTTTTTTTTTTCTGGGGCAGTAGGGATAAAAGCTTTGAAGAGTTCATTCATGAGGAGTAGGGCTTGAGAAGATTACTTCCAAGTTCCTGAGGGGCTCCGAGCCTGGGCAGAAGGGTATGAACACGAAGCCTCCTTATGTCTATCTCAGCCTCCTGCCTTTATCACCCAATAGTGAGGCCCTGCTTGCCTTTCCTGTTCTCTTGGTTTCCAAGGCACCCTGGGCAAGTGATACCACCCTGCTACCCTGGAAACGGATCACTCTTTGTTTTCACGTTTGGACTCTCCTATCTAGTGTCACTGGTAGGGGTGCGATCCAGGCGGACCTCATAATCTCCATGGTTCCGTCCTACTCCTCTCTGATGATCTCCCCTCTCCTGCTGGCTACAATGGTACTTCCCAGGATCAGGTTGGGCAGGCAGAGGGGCTTCACTAGCAGACACAGTGGCCAGGCAGCCAGTCAAGGACGAGGAGGAGGTGAGGGACTAGGGTTCCAAGGGCTGTGGGGGGATACCCCGTTGCCTGAGTCCAGGCCGCCAGAGCCCCTTCAGGAAGGTCTGGAGCAGTAGCTAAGGAGTTAGAAGGTATTCTAGGACCAGTGAAAGGTAGCCAGGGCCGAGAAAGATTCCTTTCCTCGCTTGGTCAGTAATGTGCAGTGTACCCCGCTTCTGGCGAGTTATTGTCCATCTCTGGGCCTCGTTTTCCTCTTCTGCTTGCCCAACATTAAACTTCTTGATTTCAGTAAAGGAAGTGCCGCTAATTCCCCTTCCCCTCAAGGCCTGTTTGAAGACCCTAGTTGTTCCTTTGAGAATCTTTGAACCCTAGTCCTTAATCCTTTCAACTGAGGACAGAGGGTTCATTCACCAGGACACCCAATTGTAGTTGAAGAGCGCTCTTTCTTTTTGTCCCTGGGCGAGAGTCAGGTCTTACACAGCTTGCCTCTTCTTTTCTCTCCAATTCCAGATAACATCAAGATGCCGAAGACTGAGGAAACTGTGTTCCATAATGATCCCAGTGTAGCAGAGAATGGGGCCCCTGAGCCTAAAACACCAGGGCAGAGCCAGAAAAGCAAGAGTTTCTGTTTACATGACCAGTGTCCTGGTAGGTCTAGAATCATGTCATCACTTATGTGGACAGCAATTAGGCTAAAGGAATAGACAGCCTGTGATTTAAGGGCCTTTAAGGGATATAGAAGGCTCTTGCAACCCTGCATTTTTCCTTACTAATCCTATTAGTCCTCTTTTGGATTATTCTTTGTCTTGTCTTTCTGCCCCCTCTAATTTTTACATGCAGGACTTAGGCCCCTAATGGGTAAGTAAAATTAAAAGATTTTGGTTTTAGAGAAAGAGACCAACAAAGCAAATTACTTGTGTTTTACAATAGTCGATAGTGATTTAGTCAGTTCAAAGCATGGGAAGTAAATAGCATTCTTGTATTTCGATTTTGTGAAGTGTAAATGGTAGATCTAGGACAGATCAGAAGTGATCCAAATTATCTGTTGCTTCAATTGTGTTCTGTCCTTTTCCAGGGGTGCTTTGTTAACATAAAAGTTACCACTGCTCTGGGGTAAAATTATTTAGATCTTTAATAATAGCATTTTTATGTGAACATTGTGACTTTAAGTCTTTTTCACACCTTATGTTAGGCATTTGAAGCTTTGGCTTGACTAGTCCAACCTCACAGGAACTCAAATTGCAGTTCTTTTACAATAATCTCCAGTGAATTTAACCAAAGATTAATCTGCAGACCTCTCCAGATGTAGCAGTTTGATCTAACCTCTTGAAGACTGAAACGGGAAAAAGTATGAAGTTGAATCAGGTGTGTTTCTCTGGTGGCCACTTGGGGCCACTGCTAGTAAGCAGAATGGCACAATTCAGACTTCATAATACCTCTCAAATAAATGATGTCTTAATGAATTAATTAGATGGTGTATTTTAACATATGTAGCTTTTTCGTTAGGATAGAAAGGAAATATCAGTTGATGAGACTAACTTTTCAACAAAAGTCTCATCAACTGTTTTTTAATGAAAAATAAATGGGCATACATAGACCATCTTCTTGGAGTGAGTTTTAGGATTCTTATATGTGAGTTTTATTATATCTTGAGGTTAAATAGTTCTCTCTCACCAAGTTATGAAACTACATTGAAATTGAGTTACAAAATCATTTTATTTCATATTTTATTTTACATATCAAGTAATAATTGTAACTACCATATATACTTTGTTTCACTACCAAAAGTACTCTGTATAATGAATTTAGAACATTGGTTCCCAAATTCCAATGCCGGGTTGTGACATAGTTCTTACCAATATTGAATGAAATAAAACAATAAAGATGTTGTAATGAGTTTTCAAAATAATGTTAAATTGATTCAATTTAAAAGTATTCTTAATGCTGACTGTGTTTTCTTTATACTTTCTGAGGTGTTAAAATATGTTTTCTTTTTATGAAGTGATTATTTTGATGATGATGGTAGGGTAGTTTCGTTGTTTGTTTGTTTGCTTTCATGTCCATATGTGGAAAAATAAAAATTGTTCAAATCATTATCTGTCACTCATGTTGTTTTGAAATGTTGTCTGTTGAATCCCCAGATTTGGAAACTACTTTTTTAGAAGCAGGATTCAGCTTTAGACCCATCTAGTAAGATTTGTGTGGTATCTATAAGGAGATTTTAGCCTTCATCTTGTGTGTAGCCCCTGAGGTAGGAAGAGAACGGTGGGAACACAGTTACTTTTAGATACACGTTAATTTTACAAATCACAACTTATCCATTGTTTGTTGTGTTTTACTTATGGTTTTACATTTCAAGTGGAAGGTTTTGAAATCTGTTTTATGTTTTTCAAAAACTAATTTCTTCCTCCCATGCCTGACTTCTCTGAGATGTTCAGTGTTACTGAAGAGCAAGGATTTCAGAAAACTTCTAATAGTAAAATGTTTGAATGAGTCTGTGTAAGATCCATTTGGTGAATCTAAACTTGGGAGCCTTACTTGGCAGAGTGAATCTCTAAATAAAATAAAAATTCTTCTTGTGTGGGTTCCCTGTTGATGATGGTTATGCTTTTTTTTTTTTTTTTTTTTTTTTTTTTTTTTTTTTCCAGAGAGCAGACCTGATGTCTTTTCTGTCACAGATCTGATAGAGACAGTTAATGAAGTTTCCAAGCTGAGCATTGCACATGAAATCGTAGTAAACCAAGATTTCTACGTGGAAGAGACCATTTTACCTCCAAACAGGTACAGTTTATTCAGTTTTTTTTCCATTTTACTCTTCCTGGGGCGTAGGTACATAGCACAAATGACTTTTGGTCAGGTTTGAAGCATCTTATTAATAAATTTAATGGTCGAGTATGTCTTATATAGTACCAACAAACCAGTGTAATTATTACTTTTAAAGGGTCAAAGCAGCAAATTATATTTAAACAGGTAATAAACCACTCCCGTTACAGGTTGAACATCCCAAATCTGAAATCCACAATGCTCCAAACTCCAAAATGTTTTGAGTACCAATATGATGTTCAAAGGAAATGCTCATTGCAGTATACTACAAGTATGCTGCAAATATTCCAAAATGCAAAAAATCCATAATCTGGCTAGGCGCAGTGTCTCACGACTGTTAAGTTCCAACACTTTGGGAGGCCGAGGCAGGTGGATTGTCTGAGCCCAGGAAGTCAAGGCCAGCCTGGGCAGCATGGCGAAACCTTGTCTATGCAAAAAATACAAAAAGCAGCCGGGCATGGTGGTGCATGCCTATAGTCCCAGCTACTCAGGAGGCTGAGGTGGGAGGATACCTTGAGCCTGGGAAGCAGGGGTTGCAGTGAACTGAGATGGCGATTACACCACTGCACTCCAGTCTGGGCGACATAGTGAGACCCTGTCTCAAAAAAACAATAATAATAATAATAATAATAATAATCTGTAATCCAAAATACTCCCATCCCAAGCATCTTGGAAAAGAGGTATTCTGTATTGTCAGAATGTTCATTTCAGGATCTTAGTTAATAATGAAACATAGAGTGATTTTTCAGATCTTTTCAGACAGACTTGGAAGAAGTAACTCCTAGCCGTTCATCTTTTAAGTGTCTACAGATTAAAGAGACGCAGATGAGTAGATTTTCTAATAGTGGTTTTGTTCAGTCTTCATGGGTAGGAAATTTCAGGGGACATTTCTGCTTCACAATCAGTGTAATAAAGATTCTGAAAATCAAGATTAGATCCCTGTGAATAAATAGTGTGCTTCTACAATTAGGCTTTATATTGGTTTCTCTTAATTATATTGATATCGCAATATATGATTAAGAATCATTCAGCATTTATGGATTGAATGCTTCTAGTATTTATTAAGAGTTAAATGGATTGATTTCTTTGTCCGAATCTGTATTTTATGGTATTTCTAATTTCCCACCTTAAATGCTTCTGTTATTTTGCCACTTTTGGGATTGTGTTACATAAAGCACTCCTTGCTTTGTCAGTGGTTCTCTTGATCTTCATACTTCTTAGATTTGCCTTTGCCTGTTGCCAAGGATGGCTTACCTGAAGGAAGTTTTTACCAAAACACAGGTCTTGTACCATCTCCCTCATTGCCTTTATAGTCCCTGGGGCCTGAGTTAGATTCTTTTTTCTCCTGGTAGGGCGTAGAAAAAAGTGAAACTAAGAGAATGAAGGTCTGTTAAAGTGGCTAGGGATCTCAGGGGGTGGGTAGATGAAGCAGGAGGAATGATATTATTTAGGGCTTGAATTTCACTGTGTATTCAAATTAACAGGCTTTTTCAAATGTGGTAATACAAAATGTATACTGGATAAGAGGTTGAAATAGAGTTTGGGGTTATACATTATCTACAGATAATTGACAATTAGTTTTCCCTTTGGGCTTATAAAATTATACTAAGCACAGTTATTGATTTTTAGGGGAAATCTCATAATCAGTAATTTATTCAACAAACATTTATTGAGTACTTATTAGGTGGAAGGCAGAATGTAGCTGAAGACATATAGTTGAGTGAGTCACTATCTTTGCCATCAAAAGGCTTCTGTAGGGAAGATAGTCAAATAGCTACTGTGCAGAGTGATAAGTTACCTCATATTTAGTGCGTGGAGTTCTATGCAGTGCTCAGCTGCCTGGGGAAGGTTGGTGAAGACTTTCTTTTTTTTTTTTTTTTTTTTTTTGGAGACAAAGTCTCGCTCTGTCGCCCGGGCTGGAGTGCAGTGGCCGCATCTCAGCTCATCGCAAGCTCCGCCTCCCGGGTTTATGCCATTCTCCTGCCTCAGCCTCCCGAGTAGCTGGGACTACAGGCGCCCGCCACCTCGCCCGGCTAGTTTTTTGTATTTTTTAGTAGAGACGGGGTTTCACCATGTTAGCCAGGATGGTCTCGATCTCCTGACCTCGTGACCCGCCCGTCTCAGCCTCCCAAATTGCTGGGATTACAGGCTTGAGCCACCGCGCCCGGCCGGTGAAGACTTTCTTAATAAGGTAACACTTGAATTGAGTCTTTTCAGGTGGTTTAGGGGAGAAGGGACTCTCCTGGAAGAGGAAATGTCATTTCAGAGGCATAGAGGGATGGAAGACAATTATATATTAATTATAAGTGGACTGTTATTGTTAGAGCACAGGACGTAGGAGGAGAAAGAAAGTTAAGGTAGGAGAAGTGGCAGAATAGGATCGTGAAGGGTCTTAAAGGCCACGTACACTGCTAGAGACAGGCAGCTTCTGAAAAACTTTAAATGAGTATGCTATTATGATCAGATTTCTATCTTGGAAAACTCATTGATTTTATCAAAAATATGTATCATTGTTGGGGTAAGGTTTTGTAGGTAGAAGGTGGCCATTTAATAGACCATAGCAATAGTTCGGGAAAGAGATGACTGTGGGTGGGGACTGATTCCAGAGATATTTATGAAGCAAAATCTCTGGAATTTGGTGACTGAGTGGATAAAAGACATGAGGGGAAAGGAATTACGAAGGGCTGCAGTACATACCAGATAGATAATAGTTGAACTTTCACAGGTTAGATTGTTGTGTTGGAGGAGAAACGTTGAATTTTTATTTCATATATTTATTAATCACTTGTGTTTTTGTAAAGAGAAAGCATACATTACTATTATATATGTATGTGTACATATACACATACACATACATATATGCATGTGTACATATAGATATATGTATATGTACATATGCACATACACACATGTGTAGATATACACATACACATACACTTATATGTATATATACACATATACACATACCCATATGTGTGTATATGCATATACATATACATACACATATATGTGTGTGTATAGATATACATACACACACATATGGGTGTGTGTATATGTGTATATATACATATATGTGCATGTGTATGTGTATATCTACACATGTGTGTATGTGCATATGTACATATACATATGTGTATGTGCATATGTACATATACATATATCTATACGTACACATATATGTACATATATCTATATGTACACACATACATGTATACTTAGACATACACACATATATACGTGTATACATACAAATACACACGTGTGTGTGTATACATTCACACACAACATATATGTGTATACATACACATACACACACATATGTGTACACATACACACACAGATATGTGTATACATACACATATATACACACAGATATGTGTATACACATATACATATATACACACAGATATGTGTATACACATATACATATACACACACAGGTATGTGTATACACATATGCATATATATACACAGATATGTGTATACACAGATACCCACACTGATATGTGTATATACATATACATATATACCCACACAGATATGTGTATATACATATATACACACACAGATATGTGTTATACATATACATATATACACACACACACATATATATGTGTGTATATATATTTTTGAGATCGAGTCTCGCTCTGTCACCAGGCTGGAGCGCAGTGGTGCTGTTTCAGCTCACTGCAAACTCTGTCTCCCGTGTTTAAGCAATTCTCCTGCCTCAGCCTCCCGAGTAGCTGAGACTACAGGCGCCTGCCACGACGCCCAGCTAATTTTTGTGTTTTTAGTAGAGACGGGGTTTCACCATGTTGGCCAGGATGGTCTCAAACTCTTGACCTTGTTATCCGCCCGCCTCGGCCTCGCAAAATGCTGGGATTACAGGGGTGAGCCACCACGCCCGGCCTACTGTTACATTTTTTAAAGAGAAAAAGTCTCAGATTTCTGGTTACAGAACTAAGTATACGTGAGGAACAAATATAAAGAAGGAAGATCAGGAGTTCAGTTTTGAGCTTGCTGAATTTAAAGTGTCTCAAAAGACCTTCAAGTATTATCAAGAGATAAAATCCTTTCCTAGATTTCAGGCCTGAAGGAAAAACAGCATCTGGTTCAAAGTTTTACGTCTCTGGCTGTGGAAACTAAGTCACACATCCAGGCTAGATGCAGAACTAGTGTTAGAAGTCAGAGTCTCAACTCCTAGTTTATGGTTCTTCTGCTGCAGGAAGAGAGCGTCTCTGGAACCCTGAGGTACCCTTCTGAGAGAATTTAGCCAATGCTTTTCCATCTGAGACTAACTTCAGTTTTTTCAGCCCTTCTCAAGTGTAAACATAGGTCCTCCTAGCCTGTCAATTTAATAGTCTTTCATAATTTTAACTGTTGTTTGGGAAATTATGATCCTGTATCAATTCTCTAGGTAAAGAGCAATCTGCTCATTTAACCCTTCTTATAGTGTAGAAGGCAGGTTTGCGGAGGCAATGTACAATGCTTTTTGGAACCATCTGAAGGAACAACTATTGAGTACTCCTCCTGACTTCACCTGTGCTCTTGAACTTCTAAAAGATGTTAAGGAGGTGAGTAACCAACTCCCATTCGTGGATGGGAAGTTCCTGGGCATCTCAGAACCTTGGATCGTCAATGGCTATTAATATATCAAGTAGCATACTTTTTTTAAAACGTGACCTACTACTTAAATAGATGGGATAGGGCAGCTTCCATTTTATTTGTATGAGATGAAACTTGACCATTGGGCGATTACTGTAACAATATATAACTCAAATAAACAAATTCTTACTGAAACCCCACTATGGTCTATGTGTTTCAGAAGCCCAGAGATGAATAGGAGAGCCCTTGCCCACAAGCAACTTACCTGTTTGAGTCAAAAGGCTATTTCAAGGGAACCTTAAAGATTCCTAATTTGCTATTTTATCCTCACACTTTGGAGTAAAACAATCTAAAAATGTCCTTATCCTTTATTAAGAATGCCTCATCTCCTTGTGGTGGTGTGTATTTCATATTTCTAATATCCTACACATTTAAAATCACGTTCTTATTTTTATTCATATTTTTACCTCATTCTACCTAAAAAATAATAATGACTACTAATATAACTGATCCCAATGAAACCTTGAATGGTAATTGTCCTCTAAACAAAAAGAAATAATACTCTCTAAGAGACTTAGAGACTCAGGTTTCTGCCCCCCCCCCCCCCCCTCACACCCCCCCCCCCCCCCCCCCCCCCGGCCAGAAGACATAATCTGGGATGCCTTTGGCCTAAGAATATAGTTCACTGGAGAAAGTTTGAGGTTCTAAACAGAACTTGGCTCCTTTGATTTCCTTTGTTGGGCAGACCTTGCTATCACTGCTATTACCATGGCAGAACCGCCTAAGAAATGAGATAGAAGAAGCTCTGGACACAGATCTCCTCAAGCAGGAAGCAGAACATGGGGCCCTGGATGTCCCTCATCTTTCTAACTACATTCTCAATTTGATGACTCTGCTATGTGCACCAGTTCGAGATGAAGCGATACAGAAACTAGAGGCCATAACAGATCCAGTGCAGTTACTGAGGTGAGAGTCTAGATGTGCTGTCCCCCAAATCTGCCTTAGACACTGTGCTGGAGAACTCTGAGCCAGATGCTGTGATATAGCCCCCGTCTTATCTAGCTCTTGCTAGCTCTTGTGTACTGATGACCTGACTAACACACCTTTTCTCCTTTCTGGATTACTGGCTTTTATTTTCCAAGGACAGTCTCCCAGGGTTCCTTTGATGATCTTTAGATCAGTTGGGTCTCCTTTATGTCATGATACTGTTAAGACATTAAGGTACAGTAATTCTTTCTCCTATAGATTGCAAATTGCCTCTTCCCAGATGTTGTCCTGTTTGTCCCAACTCAAACCTTGTGAGGGGACAGGAAAGAGGATTATCTGTGTTTCACAGCTAGAAGAACCAGGACCTGGAATAGTAAAATGATCTGCTCAATGAGTTAGAAATTCAGTCACCCACATCCCAGCTACCCACATATAACTGTTAACACCTTGGTGATTTTCCTTTCACTGACTACCCTTTTTTTTAAGGTAACAAAATGACTACAGGCGAAAGACCTCTAATATGGTAGTTAAAGTGTCAGGAGGTATAACTGTCCTTAGTTTTGCCATCAACTCACTCTATGGCCTTGGGTCACTGGCCACAGTACCATTATTCATAAGTTGAAGTAGGACTATTTGTTTTTAAGGCTTTTTCTAACTCTCAGATACTCTGCTTTTATGGCTCCTTGCTTGGATTCCACCCTTCCACACTAGATTTCCTTTAATAGTGTAAATGTTTTGTTTCTCCCTATGGCAGGGGCATCTTCCGTGTTCTGGGCCTAATGAAAATGGACATGGTGAACTATACCATCCAGAGCTTTCGACCTTACCTGCAGGAGCATTCCATCCAGTATGAACAAGCTAAATTCCAGGAACTCCTTGATAAACAGCCCAGTATGTTTAAAATTTAAGGGCAGGAGAGGGGAAATTTGACCTCAGGTCTGCCTTCTTATAGCAATAGAGGCTATTTTCTATTTCTTGAAAAGAAAGATTCTTCCTTGGGCAAGGGGTAGGGAGAAGGAGTGTTTCTCTAAGATAGAAAGATCTACAAAATCACTTCTTTATAGACCAGGAGTATGTCTCAAAGCTGTCCTCTTCAAGCCTTGGAATTTTAAGATGCATATTTCCTTCTCGTCATAGGTCTCCTCGATTATACCACAAAATGGCTAACCAAAGCAGCCACAGACATCACTACACCATGTCCGAGTTCTCCTGACTCACCTAGCTCCTCTCGCAGCGTGGCGTGTTCACTTCCAAACGGGGCAGGTAACAACTCAGAGCCCCCGAGTCCAACAATGGTGCTATACCAAGGCTACCTGAACCTCCTCCTCTGGGATCCTGAGAACGAAGAATTCCCTGAGGTAGGGATGTGTGTTGGGGCATTGCCTTGTTCTATGCTATTCAGTGCCTCCATTCAAACCCTCCTCTTCTGATGGGCTGTCCTTCGCTCCCTCACCAGACTCTGCTGATGGACAGAACCCGGCTCCAGGAAATGGCGTTCCAGTTGCACCAGTTAACTGTCCTGGCCTCAGTCTTGCTAGTGGCCAGAAGCTTCTCTGGTGAAATTTTATTCAGCTCACCTGAATTTGTGGATAGACTGAAATGCATCACCAAGGCCCTAACTGAGGAATTTATCTCCAGGTAAGATTCGTAGATCTCTGTTAGAGGGAAAAATGTGTGGTATTTGGGATATAGGTAATATCAATACTATTATTGCTTATTCTTCATCACAAACCACACAAAGGCCCTTGGAAACGATCTGCAAAGATTTTGGTATCTTTGATAAGTTGTATTGAGGTTTGGGATACAGAAAATAAAACTTATTTTCCAAAGAGGAGAGTGTGGAAGCCAGTTTGCTGCAAATATTCCTTATGTGCTTGCTAAAAATGCATCATTATATACTTGATTGAATGACAGTGGATTTGTGCTATGTGTATCCAGAAGTTGATCAGTTGGTCAGTGATAGTGACCATTCACTGCATGTGGGGGCAGGGATATTATACCAAAGTAAAAGGAGGAGTTGGAAGTCCAGGCCTCTTAATTTATTTGCAATTTAATTGGTGGGGTAGGAGAAAAACCGTGAAAAATATCCAATAGAGTCTTAAAACAATATTTAAATACAGTTGATGGGACTGGAGAATGCTGAGTAGATCCAAGGATGGAACCGAGCCCTTGCCCAATTTACTTTGTTTTCATCGAAGTGGCGTATGGTGCTGTATGTTTGGATCAAGTGGTACCTTGTGGGTAACAATGAGTGTATGTCATCTGCCCGGTGGCTAATGCTGTCTTCTGGTGGCAGAGAGCCGGAATTCTTCCTGGAATAGGCCTGGTTTGTGGTATGAGGCTCTCCGGACTTTGTCCCTCTGCCAAGCCCACTCTGCATTCTATCCCTCATTATCTAGGCCTGAAGAGACTATGCTGAGTGTGAGTGAACAGGTGTCTCAGGAAATCCATCAAGGCCTTGAGGACATGGGCCTCACTACTCTGAGCAGTGAAAACACAGCATCTCTTCTAGGCCAACTCCAGAACATCACCAAGAAAGAAAACTGCATTCGGAGCATTGTTGGTAAGAATCCCCATGGTCGCAGTGCAGAAAAGTGGCAAGAATGTGGGCGGGTGGGGGGAGGTGGGTAGACCTTACCCTGAAAGTGAGTTACCTAACCATTTAAAAATGAAAAGGCATGATCATTTGGAAAGTTGTTCGCTTTAGTTTCCTTGTCTATAATGTGCACGGTTCAAATAGATCTTTTTCAATTTGGAGAATGCATGTATGGTTTGGAGGCGGCTCTGCACCCAAGATATGTCATTCACAGGTGTTGGATACTGTCACAGTAACCCTACGAAGTCATTCCTGGTATTTTCTTTTTTCTCTTCTCTTCTTTTCTTCTTCTTTTTTTTTTTTTTTTGAGACAAAATCTCACTCTGTTGTCCAAGTTGGAGTGAAGTGGCACGATCTAGGCTCACTGTAACCTCAACCTTCCGAGTTCAAGCGATTCTACTGCTTCAGCCTCCCGAGTAGCTGGGACTACAGGCAGGTGCCACCATGCCTGGCTGATTTTTTTGTATTTTTAGTAGAGATGGGGTTTCACCATGTTGGCCCGGTTGGTCTCGAACTCCTGACCTCGTGATACGCCTGCCTCGCACTCCCAAAGTGCTGGGATTACATACGTGAGCCACCACACCCAGCCCGTTCCAGGGCATATTCTAGATGTCGGTCCAGATATATGGAGAAACCCTTTCTCTATCCTATGCTTTAAGCTACCATTTGGGCCCCTACGCCTCTCCATGGAAGTGATGCTGAGTTAGGCTGTAGGGTATGTTCCATGCTGGAATGGAAGCAGTGCACTTGGCCAGTTTGCTTTGAACTTTAGCGTCTGATCGTAGCCTGGATTGGGTGTATGGGCCTGAACGTGGTGCGCTGGTTGCAACATGTGTTGTTACTTTCAGGTACCGGGTCTATAGTCCTCTTATTAAGTTAAATGTGCACTAGGATCTCATGTCCAGCTACATAATCTTATGAACCCCCCAGAAATTTACTACCTCAGCATCTTTTGATCATGCACTGTCCTTTGGGAGCTTGATGGCATTCCACTCCCCCAAACAAACAAAAATCGCATGTATAGAGTTTACCTGAATGAGCGGAGAGGTCAGTGAATAACTCGGTTAACGCAAAACTTTGGTGAGCAGATAGGGCAAAGGCATTGTGAATTTCTTCTGAACCTTGTTTGTTCCTCTTTTCATTGTTTACCCCTGCTCCCAGATCAGCGGATCCGTTTGTTTCTCAAATGCTGTTTGCTTCATGGCATGCAGGAGTCTCTGCTACACTTTCCTGGAGGCCTCATTCTCATCGAAAGGGAGTTGGCAGAACTGGGCTGGAAGTTTCTCAATCTGATGCATCATAATCAGCAGGTATTTGGCCCATACTATGCTGAGATCCTAAAAAACATCATCCATCCAGCTCAAGCACAAGAAACAGTTGTGGAGCATAACTGATAGTGCTGGACCCCAGCCATGGCAACAGGGATCCAGGAGAGAGAGGTCAGCATGTTTCTGGGAGGACATCACCTGTGGTTAGTCGAACACTCAGCCCTCTTCCTTGCTACAACCAGGACACAGGGATGCAGGGGTCAAGCATGTAAACACCAAATGGCCCAATCCCCTTCACTAATAAACTTCTGAGCTGCAAGAAAATTTCAGTTCCTCCTGTGTTCTAGCCAAAGTCAGGTTCTGCACCCTCATCCCCTAACTAGCTGAGTGAGAATCCAGTGGGCCCTCCGTTTTCCCTTCACTGGCTGATCATTCTTCAGTATGCTTGCCTGAGCTGGAATCTGGGCATCAGGTGCTGGTAAGGGAAAATCCTGGGACTGTATAGAATAATGCCCCCTCAAAACTGGGAAGGAGCTAAGGGACCAAAGAATGACCCGGACAAGTTCAACTTGATAAGTAGATGAATTTATTGGGACTTACGTATGGGGCATTCCTGGGTGGCAGCAGGACAGCTCTGGGGATCTGCCCTGACACTCCTCTGCAAGCTGATTTTATGCTAATTTTCTGGCTCTTTGGCCTTCCATATGCAATGAGACTCTTTTTCTTGGTATGTTTCCCAGTACGCCCTGGGATGTTTTGGTTCTCACGGACACCTTGGCTCCTAAGCTGGGCACCATGCATGGCCTTGGATCACCACCTGGCCTTCAGGGTTCAGGGCAGCAGACATACAGCCTTAAGTAATCTGGTGGGGGAGCGGGGAACTCATTCACCTGCAGTCACTAGCATTATTTTCTCCAGTGAAAACTCATTTCCTTGAGGGCTTTGAAAACTCTTTGTGAGATTATCCAGAGAATGAATATAAGGGCATCTGGAAGTCAGAAATTCACTGAATTGCAGATGAAGAGAAGTCGTAGAACTCCATTTCTAGCACCACATTTCCTTATAATTTTCAAGGATACAGCAATAGTAAGAGTTCCCAGCTCCTGTTCTAATGTCCGGCTTTAAGCAGTATGAAAACTGGGGATTGGTTGAAAGTTGATATTGTGAATATCAACTTTGTGCCAACAAGCATTCAGCTAAGGACAGGTCTCAGCTTCCATGGGATTTCTGTTTCTTTCAAGTGATTCTAGGGGTCAGGCTTGGAGTCTCTGATAATGACAGTAAACCGAAGCAATTAGGTCAGTGAGTATCATATCAAGTTCACCCCGATCCTATTTCTATAGCTGAATTAATCTTATCTTTCCACATCTCTAGGCTTAGAACATCTCATTCTTCTTGACAGAATCGATGTGCGTATTCAAGCGTGGGGCCGCTGCCATGCTTTTTCCCACTCCTAGTCTGGGACTCCAACTGCCAAGTTACGAATATGAGCTGACTTGGCAACACAAATGATAAATGTTCTTGGGCCACAAGGACTTGGGCTTGTTTTTAAAGACTGCAGAGGTTCATCCCATCATTCCCAGGCCAACTGCAGCAGACAAGCAGCAATCTAGAAAATTAGGTAAAAAATTAGGTTTGGATTTGGACTAGGTTTGGATTTAGAAGGGACAGGGAGAAATAGAAAGTTACTTATGGGATAGACCCAAACTGGGTGAAAAAAAAAAAAATCATATCCTCATTATGTCGGCGGATGGAAGGAGCTGAGTACAATTTACTCAGCCCAAGGAAAGTAACAGATGAGATTGGAGTTCCGTTATTCCCAGGGGAACCACCTGATTGATTTCCCTAGAGGGTGGATACCAGATGGGTGACATAGCTGGGTAAACAGAGTGCTACTTTTACTTTGGCTGGAGATAAGGCACACAGAAAAGCTGTGGAATGGATCACTCAAGTGTTCTAATCTTGTGACTAGATAATCTCAGGACAGAGACCATGGCAGATGAATGTTTTATAATTAATAAATAGGCAGTGAGCCTGGCCTAGTTAAATTTTCTAATCTGATTAGACAATACTAGTACAATTTTTTAAAAAAATATTAATTTCGGGAGCCAGATTATCTTACAGACAAGTGTGTTCTGAAGTGATCCCTGTGAAGATGACTGAGTAGTTGATGGATACTGACTTTCGGCTGCAATGAAACTTTGCTTTATACTTTATAATTAAAATGTGACTTATTTTGATTTCTTGGAGATTTTGAGTTTATTGGTTCTCTTGTGCTTCCACATGGAGGAAATGGGAATCCTGATCCTAAACAAGGAAAGATAGCTCCACTCAATTCTGTTCACCATTTAGGGATGGATGGATGCACAGTTAGATAGGTGGAACATGCACGTGGTTAAAAATGACGTGCAGTACAGAGAAAATTTGGTTTCTTTCCCACCCCTGTATGTCATTTGTCCTACTTAGAGGAAACTATTTCCAGGTTTTTGTGTATACTTCTAAAGATATTCTGTGCATATGCAAGTATATATTAAAATTATAACTAATATTTGTGAGTGTGTATGCGCCAGGCACTCTTTTAAGCACTCTACATATATTATTTCAATTATTCCTTAACAATTTATCTCCAATCTACTTTTCCAATTTTAGAACAATGTGGTACAGAAAGCTCTAATTGAGGTTGAGAACCTGTGTTTTTTTGTTTATATATATTTTTTTAATCTGGTCTTCTTTGAGTGAGTAAGGGAAAATCATTTCATTTTCTTGGGCTTTTTCTTTGTCTTCATCTATAAAATTCAATACTTGACTAAATTACTGATTTTGTTGTTCAATTCTATAGAGTTATTTGTCGAAAACTGAAAGCTTTCCAGAAAGACCACGAATAAGAGAGATCAAAGCTAGGCAGCTTGAGTTGAAGTAGAGCTGGAAGAAGGAGTTTTGAGGACTGTTTCAAAACCACTGGACTAGATGATCTCTAGAGGTTCCTGTATCATTTTCTTCTTTTCTTATGGCTGTTGTAACAAACTACCCCCTGAACTTTGTGGCTTAAAATAACGTGCATTTATTCTTTTACCATCCTGAGTGTCAGAAGACCAAAATCAGTTTCAGTGGGTCAAAATCAGGAAGTCAGCAGGACCAGGCTCCCTCTGGAAGCTCTAATGGAGAATCCATTGCCTTGCCATTTTTAGCTTCTGAAGCTGTAATCTTTATTCTTTGGCAAGGCAATGGATTCTTCCCTGGAGCTTCCAGAGCTCCCATTCCTTTATCATCCAAGCCAGCATCATAGCGTCTTGTGTCAGTCATCACATTGCGTCCTTCTATGTGAAATGTCCCTCTCCTTCCCTCTTAATAAGGAAACGTTCTTACATTTAGCGCCAGGCAGGATAATCTCCCCACCTCAAGATCCTTAGTCACATTTGTAAAGTCCCTTTTGCCATATAAGGTGACAGTCAAGGGTTCCAGAGACTACAACATGGATATCTTTGGAGGCCATTATTTAGCTTACCACAGCCTACCCTCTAACTTCCCAACATTCATGTTCATTCTACATGCAAAATATATTTGCCTCACCTCAATATCCCCAAAAGTCTTGACTGCAACTAGAGTTGAAAATCTCATCTGTAAATCATCTAAACCAGGTATGAGACAGACTCTGGGCATGATCCTTCTTGAGGCAAAATTTCTTTTCATCAGTGACCCTGTGAGCTAGAAAAAAGGTTACCTCTTTTTGATTACAGTGGTGACACGGACATAGGATAATAGTTATAGACATTCCCCCTCCCAACGGGAAAAAAAATGAAAGCAAGCAAAAAGTTACGAGCTCCAAGCCAACTTGAAATCCAATCGGGTAAACTCGTTTAGGTTTCAAGGCCTGGGAATATTCCTCCGTGGCTAGAGGCTCTGCCCTCTATGCCTGAGGTTCCACCCTTTAAGTGAACAGAGCCAGGCTCTGTCCTCAGAGTCATCTTTTTTTGTTTCTGTTTTTGTTTTGAAGAGTAATGCATGTTTGCAGCAGAATACTTTTATCTGCCTGTGTCTTGCCTGTAGAATTTTGGAAGTCCAACAGCCTTCTTTTATTTCATCCTCTCTCTGTCACTTTCAGTTCAAGTTGGCAGTGTTTCTGCTGGCATGGCATTCTTTGAAAACCTCATGGGTCTACTATATGTGTTGAGGATTCTCTCCACTGGACAAGAGGTTACTTGACAGATCTTTCCTGGATAATCTTATCTCTATTCCTGGATTCTGCTGAGAAGATCGAGGGGATCCATGAGTCACATGCATGATTTCATTGAGCCCTGTGAATATTCTGATCTTTTCATCCTTTCAATGCTTTAGCAAAAGATTCTCCAGCCATATCCTTGGCTTTCTTCTTACTGCATGTTTTCCTGAGAGTAAATCTCCCAATTTTAGCATTTTGTGCAGTCTGAATAGGCTGAGAATTTCCCACATCTTGAAGTCTTGGTTCCTTTTTGCTTAACAGCTCTCATCCCTCAATTTCTCCTTTTATTCTTGCATTATGCTATAAGCACCACTAAGAAACCAGGCCACAGCTTCAACATGTTACTGGGAAATCTACTCAAATAAATATTCGGGTTCATCCCTTTTAAGTTCTGCTTTCCACACAAATGTAAGGCACAACTGAGCTGAGCTTTCTGCCCCTATGTGACAAGAATACCCTGTCTCCCAGTTTCCAAAAACATGTTTCTTCTTTCTGAGCCCTCAACAGCAGTGCCTTTTATCATCCATATTTCTACCAACAGTCTGTGATAATTTAGGTATTCTCTAAGACAATATAGGCTTTCTTTGCTGCACGAGTCACTCCCTTGTGCTACATTCTTTATTGAGATATAATTCACACAACAGAAGTTTCCTATTTTAAAAGATACAGTTCAGTTTTTGTTTCAGTGTGCTCACTGTGCTGTGTGCGATCATTCCCATAATCTATTTTGATAACATTTCCATCATCCTAAAAAGAAATCCTGTACCTATTAGCAGATCCCTGCCCTAACCCCCAGTAGTTACTAATCTACATTATCAGGGGCTCCTCTGTGAGCGGTATTCCTTGTGGCCTCACAGTGGCTTAGCCCTGGGATAAGTCCAGCAAGGGAGGGGAGCAAAGCAATGCACTGTGGCCAGAGTGGTGGCTGCCCCCCCAAGGCAAAGACCTTGGCAGCAGAGAAAGTAGTTAAGAAGGAAGTTTTTTTTTTTTTTTTTTGGAGGGGCAAAGTCTCTAGAAGTGTGGGAAGACCCTCTCTGCATGCAGTCCCACGTAAAGACCTCAAATCCCAAGGCTAGAGAGGAGGTAGAGAGCCTTGGGGACTGGAATCTATGTATTTCCAATTTCCTCATGCCAACTTGAAGCTTAAAGACTGGTTTGGAAGATTTTGTTTCAGTTTCCCAGCTGCAAAATCTTCCATCGGCCTGGACTTCTGGGCCTTTAGGGCTAGCTGATCGGCCACCTTAAATGCCCGCCCCAAAGTCAGGATGGTCTCCTGTGTCCAGATCCTGGAGGAAACAGATTCCAACCGAAATAATTTGGGGGTTTAGGGGCTGTTTCTTCTCTTTCTGATGCCTGTCCTGTGTCACCACGCCCCTACGCAGAGCACTGGCGCAGGCATAATCTGGACCAGAGAGATTATTATACTGGCAATGTGAGCTACAGTTACACAATCTGTAACTAAGTTGCCCCATTTAGTCTTCAAAAGAAGCCCCTGAGATTGGTTGCACTATATCCCAGTTTTTACAGCTGAGGAACTAGGCACAGTGAAAGTTGTACAAGATCATACAGCTAGTGAGTGTCTGAGCCCAGAATCAAATGGAGGCAGTCTGTTACCAAAGCCTCTACTCCTAAACACCCCACTGCCACCAGGCAGGTGGTAAGATTTGGGACACACATAAGATTCCAATGACGCTGGGAGTGCCAAGAGTTGTCTGGGATCCAGAGCCACACATCTTTTGGGAAACACCATTTTCTCTGACACTTAACAGCAACATCCACCCTAGTACTGAGAGGGCAGGAGGGAGCTCTGCAAAAGGTGGATTAGCCTGCTGGGGCTGCCATAATAAAGTATACAAACTGGGTGGCTTAAACAACAAACATGTATTTTCTCACAGTTGTGGAGGCTAGACATCTGAAATCAAGGTGTCAGCGATGGTGGTTCCTTCTGAGAGCTAAGAGGGAAGGATCTGTTCCGGGCCTCTCTTCTTGACTTAGAGATGGCTGTGTTCTCCCTATGTCTGTTCACATTATTTTCACTTTGTGCATGTCTTGTACAAATTTCCCCCCTTTTATAAGGACGCCAGTATGACCTCATCTTAAAATCTGTTGCCCGGGAGAGCATAGGCGCCCCAAAGAAGAAAATTGGGAGAATGTCACATAAAGTATTAGACCGAAGGTTTGGTAAAGAGGGCCTCCATGTCGACAAAGGAGGAAGGCTGGGCAAAATGCAGACCTTGCCTGACCTAGGAGAACCTGTCACTGAAGTGTTGGGCAAGCCCCTTCCTTTCTCTGTGCTTTAATGTCACCAATTGTTATGTACAGAATTGTGGTCCCCCAAAAATCACACTTTGAAAGCTTAACCCCCAGTGCCTCACCATGTGATTGTATTTGAAGGCAGGACCTTTAACAAGGTAGTTCTGTTAAAATGAGGCCACTGGTGTGTGCTTTCATCCAATCTAACAGGTGTCCTTGTAAAATGAGGCGGTTAGGACATGTAGTATTACAGATACTAGGGATGCACTCACACAGAGGGACTACCATGTGAAGAGGCAGCAAAACGGCAGCCATCTGCAAATGAAGGTGGGAGGCCTCAGAAGAAACCAAACCTACCAATACCTTGATCTTGGACTTCTGGTTTCTGGAACTGTGAAATAATTAGTTTCTGTTGTTTAAGCCACCTAGTCTGTGCTATTTTGTTATGGTACCCCTAGCAAACTAATACACCGCTGAATACAGAGGAATTAGACTGAGTGATAGCGAAGACTTCATGTACACACCAAGCAATTGCTAAGTACGAACAAGGTGCTGGCAGAGCACTGTTGATGAGTCCAGCCTACAGATCTCCTGCTCAGCAGTGACATTCTCCTGGGGGGCAAGCAGTGTCCTGGGATTCCCTGACTACTGGTTTCCCTCAGGGCGTGCCTATATCACCTCCCTCCTCAACCCCTAGAAAGTGCGCCCTCTCACCACTACATCACCAGCTTTCCTTCATGCAGGTTAGGGTGTTAAAACACCCAGACACCGCTTCTCCCCACTTTATTTTATTTTGGTGTGGGTGAGGAACAGTGATCCAGGTTTGAGGTTACTGCTCTTGGATATGGCCATTGAAGGGGTGAAGGGTTTACATCCAACCACTTGCTTTCTTTAGCAGGGGGGTTACAGGAGGGTGGGATCTCAAGAAGTGCTGCATGGAGGAGAATGCCGAGATCGTTAAGGGAATGATGCCATTAAAGTCTCATGAGCAGACAACTAGGACTAATGGAATCCATATTTGCAAAGATCAGCCGCAATTATGCACCAGGGCAGGTGCTATAAGCAGGGACTCCAAGGGTAAGGATATCAGTTCAGAGGCAAGTTCTGGGACAGACTCTTAGGAGTGCAGAGTAATAACAAGAGCCAGAGGTATTCTGAGGGAAGGCACACAAGTTAGTTGGAGGTGAGGGATGGAAAAGGGCCTGAAGGCTACTCTCCTCGGGAGTTTCTGCAGCTGCTTCTGGGCTCATTCCCCACAGAGGCTCCCTGTGAGAAGCACCCCTTGTTGGAGGTGTTTAGGAACTTGATGCCTTCCTACATGATGGGCAGGAAGAGAAGCAACATATGGGGAATAATGCCTCCTCTCAGAGCTAAGCCCTCATGAACTCCATAATCCAGGCCTCCCTGCCACCATATTCCTAAGCAGAGTGCTCCAGGGCCCGGGGACATGAGCAGAGCAGCTGTAGCTGGACCCTCCTGGCTGTGGCTGCCGTTTGCTGCCCTCCATCCTAATCAGCCCTTACTTATACCTCACACTCCTCACCATACCACAGATAATCTACCTGCAGCTTGGTACAGGCATCTGCAGTGGACGCTGTCCCCCACAGATTGTTTTGACCAGCGTGGAGCCCAGATACTGTGGAAACAAGGAGTGATGAGGCTTAAGAAACTCTGCATCACCACCCCTGGGTGGCTAGCCAATTCAGGACCATGCCTCTGGCAGTGTTCTCTGGCCAAAAGATCACCAGGAGCACACCTGGAGCCAAACAAACGTGGGCTTTTGACTCATTGCAGTGAGGGAGAATGTGAACCAGGGAGACCCATGGGGGATCTCCCAATAAGAGGGTGTTAGGGATGACTTATTTTAGGATTTGGGCTTGTGTTTATTGACTTTTGTCGGGGGCTTAAGGAAGTCAAGATTTGCTCTGGATTGGATTGCTCTTAGGAAGTGGGGATAAATCTAGAAAAACGAGGAGAAATGACAGGGTGCAACTTGAGAGACTGGCCATGGCCCGCCGCACTCGCTCTCGCTCATCCCCTCTTCTGGAGGCTTTAGCTGCCATGTTGTGAGGACATTCAAGCAGCTTTTGGCCAGCCTACGTGGCAAAGAACATAGGTTACATATTTCGAAGTCAGAGCAAGTCTGAACAGTGTTTGTTAGTTGTTTGTTTCAATTCCCTAAATATTCAGACAGATCTTTGCCTGAAAGGTTTAATTATAACTCCGTCAGCTAAAGAGGTCTATAGAGCAACAATCGTCTTCAGTTTTTCACAATTAAACGGCACCTGCATCTTCAGGCAGAAGAGCCAGTGGCTCATTTTCCAGAATTCAAGGTAGAGCATTTGGAAATGTTAACAGCTTTAACAAACCTCATCATCTAAAGTGCCAGGCCCTAGTCTAAAGTGCCAGCACTAGTCTAATTTCCCAGCCCACTCTTCTCTCCTGAGCCCCCAAACTCTTATTTACAGCTCTGTGTGGCACAGGATGAGTGGTAGTACCCGCCACCCCATGCAGGCTGTGATCTGTGAAATGTATGACAACTAGGGCCCTCCAACACATATCTGGACCCCTATGAATACACCTCCACTTTCGCTGAGCATGAACTCCCTTGTCTCTCATGTCTGCCTGTCCATCTGTGACTTTGTGTGTCTGCAGGGGAGGCACAGGCTAAGTATCTTCGTGCAGTGACAGGAGCTTTAGTTTCAGCGAGTGCAGAGCAGGGTCAGTTTGCATGCAAGGAGATAAAGCTGTGGCCATTACTGACTAAAAACTCCACTGGGCCCTAAGTATGGAGTAAACTGCAAATTCAGAAAAGTCACCAGGGAAGGGGTTTGTGAGGCTATAGGCTCTGGTGTAAAGGAATACACAAGTATGGAGCCGTGTCTGCGTGTCTGAGGATGAGCTTCTCTATGGGGCCTTCCACACAGAATTTCTCATCAGCACACTGGGAAAATTGTTAACCCCTAACCCTTAGCAGCAGGGTCAATGGGGAGCAGGGATATTGACCATAAGGAGAAATTCAAAAGGGGCCCCATGTTATGCTGGGCCCTCATCAGCTCCCCGGGGCTCTCTCTACACCAAGGGCATAAACATTTTAAATTTCATGCAAATAGTATGAACATCTTAAATTTCAATGGATTCTGCCAAGTGAAACTTAAAATTTTGACATGAAAACCCACAGTACATAAGAAGAGCCTGTTTCCTGACACCCTTCCCATCGGGAAAAAAAAGTCTATTCGACGTCCCAGGCTTCGCACTTCTGAAAATCTTTCTTTTCATTTAGTGCATTATCTCAAGTTTTGCATTACAACTTCTGTAGTTACTGTAACTGGGAACATTTTCATGGCATTTTATTTGGCATATTTGTTGCTCTTCATGATAATTCTAGGTTGACATCATTTTCTTATACCTCTATAAAGTTATTTCTGTGTCAAGGAGGTTAATGTCTCATCTGAAATATATTTGCCAAGTAGTCTTCCCAATTATTTCATATATCTTTTACTTTTTTTGCAAGTAGTTTATTTTTTAATTATAATAGATTTTTATGATTAAAGAAGTAATATGGGTTTAGTGTTTAAAAAGTTAATGAAGAAAACCTGGAGGTCTTAGAACTTCAGCCTCTGGATTGATCAGTGTTAAAGAGCAGCCCCAGCAGGCAAGTTATTAATCAGCTCTAACTTTTCCCCTCCTTGTAGGTAGGACAGTGGTAATACCTATTGTGAAAGGTTTCACGAGGATTGAAGGAGATCACGTAACAAGTTTTATCCACAAAAAAGCAGATTGGTGACTTTATATATGTCTCTTGGCTCTTCCACAAGCCCAAACTTGGGCTTGTCCCTGCACACTACAGCTTCTCAGGAACCAGCCACGTGGTGATTATTGCTGAGTAGGGTATTGATCATGACTTTTCTTTTCTTATGTATAATTCATTCATTTCCAGACTGCAGAAAATATTTCACTATCTCAATAAAAATCACATTTCTGCCATCTTTGCTGTGACCCCAACCCTGTAATAGCCACTAGCTCCCTCAGCCGAGTGTGTAAGGGAGGGGAGGCACAAACTGAGTGTCTTAGTGCAGTGACAGGGGCTTTAGTTTCAGCGAGTGCAGAGGAGGGTCACTATGATAGTCATGTGTGTCACAATAAAGAAGAGAATTGCTGAGTAAGGAGATTTCATCATGATTGCATTTTACTTTCTTTCAGCATTTGTGAATAAAAAAAACATTTAGTAAGTATTGTTGTATTTTTCCAAATAATTTTCACTGAAGAAAACTTAGAAATTGGAGGTCACTGACCACTGATGTCAAGAAAGCTACATGGGGTGTGGTGTATGCGTATACACACACACACACACACACACACACACATATATGTGTGTGTGTGTGTGTGTGTGCGTGGTGGGACATAAATACTCTGTGTGTGTGTTATCTTTTCATATCCAGAAATATATTTACACAACGTTTTTGTGATGAAATTAGTATCCCAGAATCTATCACAAAATTACAAAAATTGTATGTCAGTTACTCTGGATGATTTCCAAATTAATACATTTGTTCTAAAAGTAAATGAAATGGAAAAATACGTCCTTATTAGATAAATTTTCTTGTATCTTCCTTTCACCCTGTTAAATTTAATAAGCAGGTATTCATTGGCCTGAGTCTGTTTTCCTACTTTGACTTCCTAGGTAACAAACTGCAACCTAACTTAGTTTGTAAACAAATTGAAAACCGAACTAGGAGTATAACGAACAACAGAATCTTAGCCAATCACAGGAGGCTCAGCTTCAGACCATCACAGGCTGCCAACTGATTAGACGATGTCCAAATAAAGCAGATGCCTAGCTGTAACCAATCAAGTTATTTCTGTACTTTGCTTCTATGTTCTGTCTGTAAATACTGCTCGAGTTGGGGAGGAGAACTCACGGAACCACTTCTGGCATTGACTGATCCCTGATGTGTAAATTGTTCTTTGCTCAAACTTTGTTAAACGTAATTTGCCTGAAGCTTTTCTTTTAACAATCATTTTGCACAACAAGATGTCTGCTCTTGGTAATTTAGGTTTTATTTTCTAGATATATTTCCATGTGTATGATATTATTGTAAAGCTAGTTTTATAGGGGCATATATACTCTTCAAAGTCTGGTTCAGTATATATGCACACACTAATCTTTAATTTGCCTTTATATTTATGTATCTCATTGCTTTTTTTACTTTTATCTTTACATTTGATCGTGATGTATACTTCTTCTCTGAATTATTTCACTGTAGAGTTTGAACAATACTTTTTCAGGTAGTCAGATGTATTTATATACCAAGCATTTGCTTACAAAATATGCTCCAAATATTTTTTTCAATAATTCACATTTTTTTATTTTTATTTTTATTTTTTTATTTTTATTTTTATTTATTTTTATTTTTTTTTATTTTTTGTATACTTTAAGTTCTAGGGTACATGTGCATAACGTGCAGGTTTGTTACATATGTATACTTATGCCATGTTGGTGTGCTGCACCCATCAACTCGTCAGCACCCATCAATTCATCATTTATATCATGTATAACTCCCCAATGCAATCCCTCCCTCCTCCCCCCTCCCCCCTCCCCATGATAGGCCCCAGTGCGTGATGTTCCCCTTCCCGAGTCCAAGTGATCTCATTGTTCAGTTCCCACCTATGAGTGAGAACATGCGGTGTTTGGTTTTCTGTTCTTGTGATAGTTTGCTAAGAATGATGGTTTCCAGCTGCATCCATGTCCCTACAAAGGACGCAAACTCATCCTTTTTCATGGCTGCATAGTATTCCATGGTGTATATGTGCCACATTTTCTTAATCCAGTCTGTCACAGGTGGGCATTTGGGTTGATTCCAAGTCTTTGCTATTGTGAATGGTGCCGCAATAAACATACGTGTACATGTGTCTTTGTAGTAGAATAATTTATAATCCTTTGGGTATATACCCAGTAGTGGGATGGCTGGGTCATATGGTACATCTAGTTCTAGATCCTTGAGGAATTGCCATACTGTTTTCCATAATGGTTGAACTAGTTTACAATCCCACCAACAGTGTAAAAGTGTTCCTATTTCTCCACATCCTCTCCAACACCTGTTGTTTCCTGACTTCTTAATGATTGCCATTCTAACTGGTGTGAGATGGTATCTCATTGTGGTTTTGATTTGCATTTCTCTGATGGCGAGTGACGATGAGCATTTTTTCATGTGTCTGTTGGCTGTATGAATATCTTCTTTTGAGAAATGTCTGTTCATATCCTTTGCCCACTTTTTGATGGGGTTGTTTGTTTTTTTCTCGTATATTTGTTTGAGTTCTTTGTAGATTCTGGATATTAGCCCTTTGTCAGATGAGTAGGTTGCAAAAATTTTCTCCCATTCTGTAGGTTGCCTGTTCACTCTGATGGTAGTTTCTTTTGCTGTGCAAAAGCTCTTTAGTTTAATTAGATCCCATTTGTCAATTTTTGCTTTTGCTGCCGTTGCTTTTGGTGTTTTAGACATGAAGTCCTTGCCCATGCCTATGTCCTGAATGGTACCACCTAGATTTTCTTCTAGGGTTTTTACGGTATTAGGTCTAACATTTAATTCTCTAATCCATCTTGAATTAATCTTCGTATAAGGGGTAAGGAAAGGATCCAGTTTCAGCTTTCTACTTATGGCTAGCCAATTTTCCCAGCACCATTTATTAAATAGGGAATCCTTTCCCCATTTCTTGTTTCTCTCAGGTTTGTCAAAGATCAGATGGCTGTAGATGTGCGGTATTATTTCTGAGGACTCTGTTCTGTTCCATTGGTCTATAGCTCTGTTTTGGTACCAGTACCATGCTGTTTTGGTTACTGTAGCCTTGTAGTATAGTTTGAAGTCAGGTAGCGTGACGCCTCCAGCTTTGTCCTTTTGACTTAGGATTGTCTTGGCAATGCGGGCTCTTTTTTGGTTCCATATGAACTTTAAAGCAGTTTTTTCCAATTCTGTGAAGAAACTCATTGGTAGCTTGATGGGGATGGCATTGAATCTATAAATAACCTTGGGCAGTATGGCCATTTTCACGATATTGATTCTTCCTATCCATGAGCATGGTATGTTCTTCCATTTGTTTGTGTCCTCTTTTATTTCACTGAGCAGTGGTTTGTAGTTCTCCTTGAAGAGGTCCTTTACATCCTTTGTAAGCTGGATTCCTAGGTATTTTATTCTCTTTGAAGCAATTGTGAATGGAAGTTCATTCCTGATTTGGCTCTCTGCTTGTCTGTTACTGGTGTATAAGAATGCTTGTGATTTTTGCACATTAATTTTGTATCCTGAGACTTTGCTGAAGTTGCTTATCAGCTTACGGAGATTTTGGGCTGAGACGATGGGGTTTTCTAAATATACAATCATGTCATCTGCAAACAGGGACAATTTGACTTCTTCTTTTCCTAACTGGATACCCTTGATTTCTTTCTCTTGCCTGATTGCCCTAGCCAGAACTTCCAACACCATGTTGAATAGGAGTGGTGAGAGAGGGCATCCCTGTCTTGTGCCAGTTTTCAAAGGGAATTTTTCCAGTTTTTGCCCATTCAGTATGATATTAGCTGTGGGTTTGTCATAAATAGCTCTTATTATTTTGAGGTATGTTCCATCAATACCGAATTTATTGAGCGTTTTTAGCATGAAGGGCTGTTGAATTTTGTCAAAAGCCTTTTCTGCATCTATTGAGACAATCATGTGGTTCTTGTCTTTGGTTCTGTTTATATGCTGGATTATGTGTATTGATTTGCGAATGTTGAACCAGCCTTGCATCCCAGGGATGAAGCCCACTTGATCATGGTGGATAAGCTTTTTGATGTGCTGCTGAATCCGGTTTGCCAGTATTTTATTGAGAATTTTTGCATCAATGTTCATCAGGGATATTGGTATAAAATTCTCTTTTTTTGTTGTGTCTCTGCCAGGCTTTGGTATCAGGATGATGTTGGCCTCATAAAATGAGTTAGGGAGGATTCCCTCTTTTTCTATTGATTGGAATAGTTTCAGAAGGAATGGTACCAGCTCCTCCTTGTACCTCTGGTAGAATTCAGCTGTGAATCCATCTGGTCCTGGACTTTTTTTGGTGGGTAGGCTATTAATTATTGCCTCAATTTCAGAGCCTGCTATTGGTCTATTCAGGGATTCAACTTCTTCCTGGTTTAGTCTTGGGAGAGTGTAAGTGTCCAGGAAATTATCCATTTCTTCTAGATTTTCTAGTTGATTTGCGTAGAGGCGTTTATAGTATTCTCTGATGGTAGTTTGTATTTCTGTGGGGTCAGTGGTGATATCCCCTTTATCATTTTTTATTGCATCTATTTGATTCCTCTCTCTTTTCTTCTTTATTAGCCTTGCTAGCGGTCTGTCAATTTTGTTGATCTTTTCAAAAAACCAACTCCTGGATTCATTGATTTTTTGGAGGGTTTTTTGTGTCTCTATCTCCTTCAGTTCGGCTCTGATCTTAGTTATTTCTTGCCTTCTGCTAGCTTTTGAATGTGTTTGCTCTTGCCTCTCTAGTTCTTTTAATTGTGATGTTAGAGTGTCAATTTTAGATCTTTCCTGCTTTCTCTTGTGGGCATTTAGTGCTATAAATTTCCCTCTACACACTGCTTTAAATGTGTCCCAGAGATTCTGGTATGTTGTATCTTTGTTCTCATTGGTTTCAAAGAACATCTTTATTTCCGCTTTCATTTCGTTATGTACCCAGTAGTCATTCAGGAGCAGGTTGTTCAGTTTCCATGTAGTTGAGCGGTTTTGATTGAGTTTCTTAGTCCTGAGTTCTAGTTTGATTGCACTGTGGTCTGAGAGACAGTTTGTTATAATTTCTGTTCTTTTACATTTGCTGAGGAGTGCTTTACTTCCAATTATGTGGTCAATTTTGGAATAAGTGCGATGTGGTGCTGAGAAGAATGTATATTCTGTTGATTTGGGGTGGAGAGTTCTGTAGATGTCTATTAGGTCCGCTTGGTGCAGAGATGAGTTCAACTCCTGGATATCCTTGTTAACTTTCTGTCTCGTTGATCTGTCTAATGTTGACAGCGGAGTGTTGAAGTCTCCCATTATTATTGTATGGGAGTCTAAGTCTCTTTGTAAGTCTCTAAGGACTTGCTTTATGAATCTGGGTGCTCCTGTATTGGGTGCCTATATATTTAGGAGAGTTAGCTCTTCCTGTTGAATTGATCCCTTTACCATTATGTAATGGCCTTCTTTGTCTCTTTTGATCTTTGATGGTTTAAAGTCTGTTTTATCAGAGACAGGGATTGCAACCCCTGCTTTTTTTTGTTCTCCATTTGCTTGGTAGATCTTCCTCCATCCCTTTATTTTGAGCCTATGTATGTCTCTGCATGTGAGATGGGTGTCCTGAATACAGCAGACTGATGGGTCTTGACTCTTTATCCAGTTTGCCAGTCTGTGTCTTTTAATTGGAGCATTTAGTCCATTAACATTTAAGGTTAATATTGTTATGTGTGAACTTGATCCTGCCATTATGATATTAACTGGTTATTTTGCTCGTTAGTTGATGCAGTTTCTTCCTAGCCTCGATGGTCTTTACATTTTGGCATGTTTTTGCAATGGCTGGTACCGGTTGTTCCTTTCCATGTTTAGGGCTTCCTTCAGGGTCTCTTGTAAGGCAGGCCTGGTGGTGACAAAATCTCTAAGCATTTGCTTATCTGTAAAGGATTTTATTTCTCCTTCACTTATGAAATTTAGTTTGGCTGGATATGAAATTCTGGGTTGAAAATTCTTTTCTTTAAGAACGTTGAATATTGGCCCCCACTCTCTTCTGGCTTGTAGAGTTTCTGCCGAGAGATCTGCTGTTAGTCTGATGGGCTTCCCTTTGTGGGTAACCCGACCTTTCTCTCTGGCTGCCCTTAGGATTTTTTCCTTCATTTCAACTTTGGTGAATCTGGCAATTATGTGTCTTGGAGTTGCTCTTCTGGAGGAGTATCTTTGTGGCGTTCTCTGTATTTCCTGAATTTGAATGTTGGCCTGCCCTGTTAGGTTGGGGAAGTTCTCCTGGATGATTTCCTGAAGAGTGTTTTCCAACTTGGTTCCATTTTCCCCCTCACTTTCAGGCACCCCAATCAGACGTAGATTTTGTCTTTTTACGTAATCCCATACTTCTTGCAGGCTTTGCTCATTTCTTTTTCTTCTTTTTTCTTTTGGTTTCTCTTCTCGCTTCATTTCATTCATTTGATCTTCAATCGCTGATACTCTTTCTTCCAGTTGATCGAGTCGGTTACTGAAGCTTGTGCATTTGTCACGTATTTCTCGTGTCATGGTTTTCATCTCTGTCATTTCGTTTATAATCTTCTCTGCATTAATTAGTCTAGCTGTCAATTCTTCCACTCTTTTTTCAAGATTTTTAGTTTCTTTTCGCTGGGTACGTAATTCCTCCTTTAGCTCTGAGAAGTTTGATGGACTGAAGCCTTCTTCTCTCCTCTCGTCCAAGTCATTCTCTGACCAGCTTTGATCCGTTGCTGGCGATGGGCTGCGCTCCTTTGCAGGGGGAGATGCGCTCTTATTTTTTGAATTTCCAGCTTTTCTGCCCTGCTTCTTCCCCATCTTTGTGGTTTTATCTGTCTCTGGTCTTTGATGGTGGTGACGTACTGATGGAGTTTTGGTATAGGTGTCCTTCCTGTTTGATAGTTTTCCTTCTGACTGTCAGAAGGACTGTCTGTTGGTCTGTTGGAGATTGCTTGAGGTCCACTCCAGACCCTGTTTGCCTGGGTATCAGCAGCAGAGGTTGCCGAAGATAGAATATTGCTGAACAGTGAGTGTACCTGTCTGATTCTTCCTTTGGAAGTTTCCTCTCAGGGGTGTACTCCACCCTGTGAGGTGTGGGGTGTCAGACTGCCCCTAGTGGGGGATTTCTCCCAGCTAGGCTACTCAGGGGTCAGGGACACACCTGAGCAGGCAGTCTGTCCGTTCTCAGATCTCAACCTCCACGTTGGGAGATCCACGGCTCTCCCCAAAGCTGTCAGACAGAGTCGTTCGCGTCTGCACCGGCTCCCGCTACTTCCCCTGTTGGTCTTCAGCTGTGCGCTGTCCCCAGAGGTGGAGACTACAGAGACAGGCAGGCTTCCTTGAGCTGCTGTGAGTTCCACCCAGTTCGAGCTTTCCAGCGGCTTTGTTTACCTACTTAAGCCTCAGCAATGGCGGGCGCCCCTCCCCCAGCCTCGCTGCTGCCTTGCGGATAGATCGCGGCAGACTGCTGTGTTAGCAGTGAGGGAGGCTTCGTGGGCGTGGGACCCTCCCGGCCAGGTGTGGGATATATTCTCCTGGTGTGCCTGTATGCTTACAGCGCAGTATTGGGGTGGGAGTTACCCGATTTTCCAGGTGTTGTGTGTCTCAGTTCCCCTGGCTAGGAAAACGGATCCCCTTCCCCCTTGCGCTTCCAGGTGAGGCGATGCCTCGCCCTGCTTCAGCTCTCGCTGGTCAGGCTGCAGCAGCTGACCAGCACCGATTGTCCGGCACTCCCTAGTGAGATGACCCCAGTACCTCAGTTGAAAATGCAGAAATCACCGGTCTTCTGTGTCGCTCGCGCTGGGAGTTGGAGACTGGAGCTGTTTCTATTCGGCCATCTTGCTCCGCCCCAATAATTCACATTTTTATATGTGACCTTCGGGGGGGGTGGGTGCGGTGTGGATGGATGTCTTTTTAAATTTTGCCTTAATTTATCTAAATAAATTTGTAATATAACTAAAAGCTTTTCCAGGGTCACAGGTCTAGTTTTAAGTATCCTGGTGTCTACGTCATGCCCACAAGGTACAGAAACATCCCCCTCACTTGACAGCGAAGATGATGGTGGAGATGAAATCCTGCCCCTTAGTTCTAGAGGCTTGGATATAGGGACACATGGATTGGTGGTGTGTGGAGTTCAGGCAGGAGCACAGGAAAATGACCTCCAGGGAGGGAAGGAAATTAACATTTACAGAATTACTTTAAACCAGAGACACTATACACGGTATCACTTTTAAGCCAAACACGCATTCAATTATCCCCATTGTTCACAAATATAGAATTAGGTCTAAAGCTTTTTTCCATTGTGTTCTGAAGCCTTCAAGCCTTTGAAGGCTGGAATCTCCAGTGGTTGAGTAGTTGATACAACACAATTGCTCAGTTTTATGTTTTCCACCATGGGTTGCATTATTTTTATATTTAAAAAATCAATGAATAAATTAATACTTTTTTTGCACCGCCAGAACTGTGAAAAGCCGTGAGTAAATATTTGTGAACAATATTACAGACTTTGATCCTAATATGCTTGACCACAAAGGACTTTTGCTAATCAGTAGAGAATGGGGCAAAAGATGTCAACAGATACTTTGCCTAAAAAGCAAAATGATTTTCCAGTAAACCTATGGACACATGTCAGCCTGTCCCTGAATCAAACCGAGGGTCGGGCTGCTTTTTCTTGAGTCCCAATAACAAGATGCCGATGAACTAGGGGAGAAGGGAGTTTTTATTTCTGTGACCGGTTACAGGGAGAAGGCCTGGAAATTATCGCCAGACCAACTCAGAATTACAAAGTTTTCCAGAGCTTATATACCTTATAAGCTATATGTCTATGTGTAAGTGTGCATTCATCGAAAGACATAAGTGATTAGCTTCTCCTAATCTATGACTAAGATCTGAGTCCTGAAGACCTTCTTCTGGAGCCTCAGTACATTTACTTGATCTAAATGGGTCCCTGTGCTGGGGTGATTACCCTTATCTTGTCTCCTGGAGTCCCCAGTAAAGCTTGTTTGTGGAGACCTGGGGAGTTTCTTCAGACCCCCAGTGAAAGTCGTTTAATCCTGAATGGTTCCTGTTAAGAATTCCTTCATTATCTTGTCATGCTTTAAGGCCCAGGAAAGGCCTAGGCAAAACTCTTGGTGGGCTTTTGTTACATTCCAGCCTTTGGATGAGGGCACTGGCTCTTTCAGCTTTTAATATTTAACTTCACCACTGAGTCAGAACTGAAACAGTTGATACGGAGGCCGGTGTTAGTGAGACTTGGCCTGCCACAAAACCACACTAATTGAAGAAATGAAAATCTGATGTCCAAATAAGTAATGAAGCCAATTTGAAGAAAATTATTTATGTGATTGCAAATTTTAAAAAGAACCTACAAACGAATACTTAAAAATATATTTAAGGTAGTGCTATGCTTTGAATATGTCCTTCAAAGTTCATGTGTTGGAAACTTAATTGCTGTTGTAACAATGTTGAGAGGTAGGACCTTTCAGAACAGATTAGGTTCAGAGCCCTCATGAATGGATTAATGCCGTTATTGTGAGAGTGTGTTAGTTATCATGACAGTGGGCTCCTGATAAAAGGCTAAGTCCGAACCCCATTTTCTCTTTGTCTCACACACCCTATCACCATGTGACACCTTCAATGTCCCCTGCCAGATACTGGTCCCATGCTCTTGAGACTTCCCAGCCACCAGAACAGTGAGCCAAATAAAATTGTCTTCTTTATAAATTGCCTAGCCTGTGTATTCTGATTATAGCAGTAGAAAACAGACTATGACAGGTAGGTAGACATCTTACCCAAAGAGAAACACATCTGAAAAATATACACCAATCTTTTTACATTGAATATGTACGGGTCACAGTGATGGGATCATATAGACGGGAGATGTAGAATGATTTCATCTTCCTAATATATACATTTGTAATGTTTAGTATTTTTAATTAGGAAAATTTCTTGAGAGAAACACTTGAGAATACATAATAGCAAATTAACAAAAAAAAATCATATATTTTTGTTTTAAGAAGTGTTCATGCTATTTTTTTTTTTTTTTTAAGAAAGATTATAACTTTTGACTTGGGAGTTACCCCTACCTGTGCAGGTGTGTGATTTGTATATTACAATTCCATCATTTAGAATGTTAAAATTCTCATGTGTGGACTTATCTTCTGCTCTCTCAGGGGTTGGGTGTCCTCTCTCGGGGCATAGAGACACAGGGAAGAGAAGGGATCCCTTAAGAGAAGGGATTGCTCTTAAGCGATGGACAATTATAGAAATTTCTGGTTGATGCACTGCATATCAGTTCCCTTTATCACTCCCTTCCCCTTGCAAACTGATCTGTCCTGAGACTTTTGGGGTTATAATCTGACTCTGACAAACAGATAGCATCTGTGTACATTCAGTACTTTAAAAGGAAAAGGTGTGATTCTTTTTTTCTACTCTCATTCTGGTGGCCACTAAATTATCTTTCCTATGTCCTTTATACTTTCCATGTCTGTCTCTAATATGCCTTCTCTGAGATGGACTGAATTTTTTTTTCCTGTCATTCAGCTATTTTCAGATATCTTTGTAACTTTGTCCTTCCTTAAGAATATGTGATAAGCAAGAGTTTATTAAAACTATGTATGGTGAAATCACGCCCATCCAATAGAGCTCAGTTCTAATGCTGGCAATTTCATGTAGCATCTGACTGAACCCTGACAAGCTTCTGCAACTCGTTAAGTTTTAGCAACCTAAGACAGGCCAAGAAGCTGGTAATTCTGCCTATCAGAATCCTGTTATGAGGAGCACATGGAGGAAGAAAATGTAATGTAATGCAGCAAGCACAGAACCTGGCATGCAGCAGGCCCTCAGAGTTCCCCCATGTCCATAGCTACAAGTACCTGGGTTCCAGGTCTCCTGACTATAGTTAGCTTGCTCTGCAGGGGTGACTCAATTGGAAACAGCTCCCTGGGTGTTGGTAGCAAACTCAGGGGGCACTAAGAGCAGGAAGTAGAGTCTCTTCTGGCTCCTAGGGCTCTCCTCACTATGCCCTTCAGGAAAGGACTTATTTTGAAAACTCCACCTTGCTCATGTGACCCTGACAAAATGGTCTAAGGCCTACTCTTGCCTTGTTTGACAGAGCCCCTCAATTTTCTCTGAACCCCAGCTCCAGATCTCACAGATTCTCCTCACAAACACCATGTGAAGACAGTGGTGACAGGTCACTTCCCACATGCCACACCATGGGTGAATTGGTCAGTGCCAATCCTTGGCCTCAGGATCTCACAGGGCATGAAGGGTTCTGGGCCCCCTCTCCCACTCCAACCCACAGGACAGCCAGCAGACTCACTTTCAGTTAGAGGTGGTAGGTGGCAAGGGCCCAGGCTGAGTGTTTTCCATTGTCCTGAGGATGAGGGCAAAGTGAACCCTGAGATACCTGTCTTAGTCCATTTTGTGCTGTTATAAGAGAACACCCAACACTGTACAGTATGTTAGTCTGTTCTCACACTGCTATAAAAATACTACCTGAGACTGGATAAATTATGAACAGAAAAGGTTCAATTGACTCACAGTTCTGCATAGCTGGGGAGGCCTCAGGAAACTTACAATCATGGGAGAAGGCGAAGGGGAAGCAAGGCATGTCTTACATGGTGGCAGGTGAGAGAGAGAGCAAGGAAGTGCCGCACTTTAAAACCATCAGCTCTCGCGAGAACTCCTTCACTGTCATGAGAACAGCACAGGGAAAACCGCCCCCATGATCCAGTCACCTCCCACCAGGTCCCTCCCTCCACACGTGAGGATTGCAATTCAAGACGAGACTTGGGTGGTGACACAGAGCCAAACCGTATCACTGGGTGATTTGTAAAGAACAGCAATTTATATCTTACAGTTCTGGAGGCTGGGAAGTCCAAGGTGGGGGTCTTGCATCTGATGAGAGCCTTCTTTCTGTGTCATCCAATGGCAGAGGGTGGGAGGGCTAGAGTGCACAAGTGAGAGAAAGCAAGAGATCAAACTCATAGACTCAAGCCCTTTTATAACTGGTATTAATCCATTCATGAAGGTACAACCCTCATGACCTAAACACCTCCCATTAGGTGTTGCACTGGGGATTAAGTTTCCAACATATGCTCTTTTGGGGACACATTCAAACCAACCATTGCATTCTGTCCCTGGCTCCCCAAATTTATGTCCTTCTCACATGCAAAATACAGTAATTCCATCCCAGTAGCCCTAAAGTCTTAACTCACTCCAGCACCCAAAGCCCAGAGTCTCGTCTAAATTAGAGATGGGTGAGACTCAAGGCAGGATCCAGACTGAGGCAAATTTCCTCTAGCTGTGAGTCTGTGAAATCAAAACAAGTTGTCTATTCCCAAAATACAATGGTGGGACAGGCGTAGGATAGACATTCTCATTCCAAGAGGGAGAGATAGGCCAGAGAAAAGGCATAATTGATCCTAAGAAAGTCCACAACCCGTCAGAACAAACAACATTAAATTTTGAGGCTTGAGAATAATGTTCAAGTTCTGCCTTCTGGGCACACTGAGGCAGGGATTGGGCCCCCAGATTCTCAGGCAGCCATGCCTCTATGGCTTTGCTAGGCTCAGTCCACCCAGCAGCTCTCACAGGTTGGAGTCTTATTCCTCCAGCTCTCCCAGGGTATCATTAAATGCCAGTAGCTCTGAAATTCTGGGATCTTAGTAGCAATCCAGCTCCCACGCCTCTACTAGACATTACCCAAATTGGGGACTCTCTGCAACTGACTTGTTCCCACAGCCCCACCAGTTTACTGGCCTGGTGGGGACTCTCTCTGGCAGCTCTGCCCCTGTGGCAGGTCTCTACATGGGTCCTCAGGCTGTCTGCAGCATTCTGCGAAATCTAGGTGGAGGCCATCACAGACCCATGGCTCGTCAACACTGTGCACCTGCAGAATTAGCACCATTTGGTTGCCGCCAAGGTCCACTGCTTGAGCCTTCCAGACCGGCAGTCTGTTCAGCATGCAGCCTCCCCTTGAACTATTGCTGGGACAGCCGAGGAGTGCTGCACGAAGGTGCGGGGAGCAGACACTTAAAGCAGCACGGGGCAGCAGATGTTGAGGTCCCGTGGGCGTCTCTCTGGAAACTTTGCCTTCGCATTGTGCCCTGGACATGTGACTGGAGGAGCAGCCTGGAAAACTCTGAAATCTCGTCAGGGCCTTTCTTCAGTGGTCTTTGTCTTACTGAATAGCACCCGTTTCCCTTCTATCCATGGTAATCTCATTAGCAAAGTGGTCACTTGGCCATGTCTTTAGTTTGCACTCCTAAACATGCTTTTTCATTCTTTACATGGCTAGGGTGAAATTTTTCAACACATATACCTTCTTCCTATCTTTTAATTTACAAATTCCATCTTTAAAGCATTTCTCTCTCCTCTCATTTTTGCCTGAGTGGTCGAACAAAGTCACACAGTACCTTGAATGTTTTGCTGTTTAGTTATTTTTACTGCCGGATATCCTAGTTCATTAGTCTGAAGTTTTTTAAAGTTTTTTCATTTTTACATTTTTGTGGGTACATAGTAGGTGTATATATTTATGGGGTATATGAGATATGTTGGAACAGGCATGCAATGTGTACTAATCACATCACATCCCCTCAAGCATTTGTCATGTGTGTTACAAACAATCTATACCTTCTTAGGTACTTTAAAATGTACAATTCAACTATTATTGACTTTAGACAAAATGCTGTGATATCCCACCTCATTCATTCTGTCTATATTTTTTTGTATCCATTAACCATCCCCACCTACCCGCTGCCTCCACACTACCCTTCCCAGCCTCTGGTGACCATCCTTCTACTCTCTATGTCCACGAGATCACTTGTTTTGATTTTCAGGTCCTACAAATAAGTGAGAACATGCGATGTTTGTCTATCTGTGCCTGGCTTATTTCACTCAACATAAAGATCTCCAATTCCATCCACGTTGTTGCAGATGATTGGATCTCATTCTTTTTACAACCGAATAGTACTCCATTGGGTATATGTAGCACATTTTCTTTATCCACTCATCTGTTGAGGGACACTTAGGTTGCTTCCACATGTTGCTATTGTAAACAGTGCTGCAACAAACAGGAGTGCAGATATCTCTTCCATATACTGATTTCCTTTCTTTTGGGTATGTACTCAGCAGTTGGATTGGTGGATCATACGGTAGCTCAATTTTTAGTTTTTTGAGGAACCTGCAAGTGTTCTCCACAGTCGTTGTACTAATTTGATTCCCACCAACAGTGTACGAGGGTTCCCTTTCCTCCACACCCTCATCAGCATTTGTTATTGCCTGTCTTTTGGATATAAGCCATTTTAACTGGGGTGAGACGATACCTCATTGTGGGTGTGATTTGCATTGCTCAGTGATACTGAGCACCTCTTCATCTGCCTGTTTGCCATTTGCACGTCTTCTTTTGAGAAATGTGTATTCAAATCTTTTGCGCATTCTCTAACCGGATTATTAGATTTTTCTCCAATACAGTTGTTTGAGGTCCTTATATATTATACTGGTAATTAATCCCTTGTCAGATGGGTAGTTTGCAAATATTCTTTCCCTTTGTGTGGGTTGTGTCTTCGCTTTGGTGGTTGTTTCCTTTGCTGTGCAGAAGCTTTTTAACTAGTCGTGTGTGATCCCATTTGTCCATTTTTGCTCTGGGTGCCAGTGCCTCTCGGGTATTACTCCAGAAATTTTTGCCCAGGACAGTATCCTGGAGCGTTTCCCCGGTGTTTTCTTGCAGTAGTTTCATAGGCTGACATCTCAGATTTACGTCTTTAATCCATTCTGATTTGATTTTGATATAAGATGAGAGATAATGGTCAGGTTTCATTCTTCTCTATAGGGATACCCAGTTTTCCCAGCACCAGCACCATTTATTGAAGAGACTGTCCTTTTCCCAATGTATGTTCTTGGCACCTCTGTCAAAAATGAGTTCACTGTAGGTGTGTGGATTTGTTCCTGGGTTGCCTATTCTGTCCCACTGGTCTATGGGTCTGTTTTAATGCCAGTACCTTGCTGATTTGGTTACTATAGCTCTGTAGTATAATTTGAAGTCAGGTAATGTGATTCCTCCAGTGTTGTTCTTTTTTGCTCAGGATAGCTTTGACTATTCTGGGTCTTTTGTGGTACTATACACATTTTCGGATTGCTTTTCCTATTTCTGTAAAGAATGTCACTGGTGCTTTTGTAGGGATTGCATCGAATCTGTGGATTGCTTTGGGTATTATGGACATTTAAACAACATTGATTCTTCCAATCCATGAACGTGGAATAACTTTCCATTATTGTGTCCTCTTCAATTTCTTTCATGAATGTCTTATAGTTTTCATTGTGGAGATCTTTCACTTCTTCTGTTAATTCCGAGGTATTTAATTTTATTTGTGTCTATCGTAAGTGAGATTAATTTTGATTTCTTTTTCAGGGTGTTCGCTATTGGCATATATAAATGCTAGTGAGTTTTGCAGGTTGATTTTGTATCCTGCAACTTTACTGAATTGGTTGATCAGTTCTAATAGTTTTTCTGGTAGAGTCTTAAGGTTTTTCTAAATATAAGCTCATATCATCAGCAAACAAAGATAATTTGGCTTCTTCCTTTCCAGTGTGGATGCTCTTTACTTCTTTCTCTTATCTGATTACTCTAGCAAAGACTTCCCGTACAATGTTGAATAACAGTGGTGAATGTGGGCATCCTTGTCATGTTTCAGATCTTAGAGGAAAGGCTTTCACTTTTTCCCCATTCAGTATGATACTAGCTGTCAGTCTGTTGTATATGGCTTTTATTATGTTGAGGTATGTTCCTTCCATTCCCAGTTTGTTGAGGAATTTTATCGGGAAGGAATGCTGAATTTTATCAAATGCTTTTTCAGCATCAGTCGAAATAATCATATGGTTTTTATCTTTCATTCTGTTGATGTGATGTGTCACATTGATTGAGTTGCGTATGTTGAACCATCCTCGCATCCCAGGGATAAATCCCACTTGGTCATGATGAAAGATCTTTCTGATGTATTGTTGAGTTGGGTTTGCTAGTGTTTAATTGAGGATTTTTGCATTGATATTCATCAGAGATATTGGCCTGTATTAAGAAGTCGCTGTAAGAAGATGCCTGAGAGTGGATACTTGGTCAGTGTAATGATTTTAATACGTGCCTTTTCTATTCTTCAGAAAATAGTCTCCTTTCATATTTACTTTAGAATGTCATGACCCCCAACCTATGGAATTAATTAAACAAAGAAACACTTCCAATACACTATTTCACATTCAGAAGGTTTCACAGTCTTTCAGTGTCGAACCTTCTGAGCAAAGCCAGGACAACAGGCTCTAAGCTGACAAAAAAGTTTACCAGTATCTTCCATAAAGATGTCCTTTTCTTTCATATAGATTCCATCCGCCAGTCAGGCCAGACCTTTCAGACTCTGACTTGTAAAAGAAATCTTGTGTAAGGAAAACTTACCAGTTTGCAACTAGTGTTTGGTCACTGCTGAGAGAAACAAATATTAAAAAATAAATAAGTAAATAAATATGTCTCAGAGAGTTAAATAGGCATACTTGGAAACACGACAGGCTAGAAAATGAATTTAATATGGCAGATTTTATTGGGAATGCATCATGCGTCATAGGAGTTCAGAAATCAGGAAGTGCAGGGAGAAGAAAAAGATCACAAAGGCAAGTTTATGATTACATCTACCAATCGAGAAACCGCTTGCTCTCCAACTAATAGAAGATCAAGAGATGGTCAGATCTTGGTAGGCCCACAAGAGACGTCAAAATAAAATTCTCAAAAATAAACATCCTAGAGACCTCCAGTTCTGGCCAAGCTGGAGTTTGCCCTTTCCTCCCAGAAGATCCCTCTACATCAGAACACCCTGAATGTAACAGCAAACCAGCAAAGGGAACTCTGAAACGTGGAAAGGGGAAAGCAGACTGACTCGCGCTCTCAGGACTCGAGCAAGAACACAGGCAGCGCATTCCCTTGCTTTTTCTAATTCCACCCAATATCCCAGACAGGGTACTGCAGAAGCCCACAGTCCAGAACCACCAACAATGGCAGACACAAAGCTCCAAGAAAAGCCTATTTCCTCTGCCGAAAGACCAGAAAAAGCGTGATCTAAAGACTGAAAAACTTTTGTGACAGATTCCCCTCCCCTACACTAGACAAACAACAATGGAAAAACCTTACCTCCCCCACCCCCCGAGGTTTCAGGGAACAAGAAGGAAACTTGTCTTCTATCCTGCCTCTCTGAAGCAGATGGTGATGATCCAATTTACCTGTCAGGGTAGTGTCAGTGGTGTCCAGCAGCAAGATGAGCCTTCACCTTCACCTGACATCAATAACACTGAACAAGGCAGTCCAAGTTGGGACTAGTAAGCATTCCATTTATCCCCATCTCTGGTGTCAGTGATACCCAGTGGAAAATTGAACCTTTACACTCATCCAAACTCAATGAAGTGGTGTGAGGTGGGGCTAATCGACACTCTGCTTTCCCCCTCAGGCATTCTCTGCAAGCTAGGCCCTATGGAGAGCTGTGCCTCCGCGTCCACCCATCATCAAGATGGAATCAGGTGGTGGGAGGCAGGGTTTGTTGGCAGTCTCCTTTCCCCCTTCTTCCCCTGATGTTCTCAGAGACCAGTGGGGACCTAGGCTTCTGTCCCACCACACTGCAGCAACAATACGTTGAGTCAGCCATCCAGTTCCCCTTTCCCTGAAGCCTAGCAAAGAACTGTGTCTATACTCCCCCACCCCACCTCTGAGGTAACAAAGTGTTGCGAATTGGTGCCCCCTTTTTTATTGGAAATGTTCTCAGGGGGGCTAGGGTAAAAATTCGGCTCCCACCCCAGCCATCTGTGAAGAGGCAAGGTGAACCAGCAATCTAGCTTGTTAGGATGGTATCAGAACAGGAATCTGCACCTATCACCTTACGATATGATGGGACCACCATCATATATGTGGCCTGTCACTGAACAAAAATTCACTATGCGGTGCATGACTGAATATGGACTATCTTAATGAAATGTCATCACAGCCTTATGAGGTTGAATTTATTACTATTCCCAGTTTAAAGATGTATAATAAAAGTTTGGAAGAGTTTACCTGGCCAAGGTTATTTAGCTACAAAGTGGTAATGCCACGGATTGAATCCTAAGATATCTGATGCCCATTACCCCATCTACTGAAGGATGACACTGTACTGCAAAAATTAAAACAGATATAGCTGAACTGCTTCTTTACCTGTAATTAGAATAAAAGAAAACAACAAAGCACAACATGAAAACAACACAGTGACATGCTAACTGTCATGAAGAAAAGTACCACATGTCTGATAAGGTGATCAGAGATGTACACTAAGTAAGGAAGGTAGCTATATTGATATCTAAGGCCAGGCTGTTACAGAAAAACACATAATGGTATGGGAGTATGCTTGCTGAGCCAGTTTTAGAGCAACAAAAAGGAGGCTAGTGTGGCTGGAGAAAAATCCATTTATTCATTCAAAGTATCCACTGAAGCAGGCAGTGATATAGGCACTTAGGATACATTAATGAGCAATAGGCAAAGATATTCGCCCTTCTGGAATTTGTATTTTTCCACCATGGGAGACAGACAATAAAAACCAAAAACAGCATATGAGTAAAATATATTGTATTCCAGAAGATGACTGTGGGGGGAAAAATCAAATAGGGAAGAAGTGGAATCAGGAGTGTGGCCTGAGGGTTGGACATTCAAACAAATATTGGCTGCCTTGCAATTGATAGTATCATTAGATGAGTGGAAGTTTTCTCCTTTGTGCCGCCTTTGCCAGGCATCAATGTAAATGCTCTATTGGCTTCACTGCAGAGAACAACACATTTTTCCTATCTTTGGTCCGGACTCAGTTCCTTCTTTAATATATCAGAGAACCAGAGACACTAATATCTGACAGCCTTTTGCCATCAAGTGGCCACGGATTTTTAAAGTAAACATCTCCTGCTACACGTCCACTAAATTTGAGCTTTTAACTGCGTGTGTTGAGACATGGCCTGGTAGAAACCTTCGCTGGGGCCGGGCGCGGTGGCTCACGCCTGTAATCCCAGCACTCTGGGAGGCCGAGTCGGGCGGATTACGAGCTCAAGAGAGCGAGACCATCCTGGCTAACATGGTAAAACCCCGTCTCCACTGAGAATAGAAAAACTAGCTGGGCATGGTGGCAGGCGCCTGTAATACCAGCTACTCGGGAGGCTGATGTAGCAGAATCGCTTGAACCTGGGAGGCAGAGGTTGCATTAGATGGGATCCCGCCAATGCACTCCAGCCTGGGCAACAGAGAGAGAATCCATCTCAAAAGAGGACAGGCAAGGGGAGGGGAAGGGAGGGGAGGGGAGGGGAGGGGAGGGAAGGGGAGGGGAGGGGAGGGGAGGGGAGGGGGGGAGGGGAGGAAAAAGAAAAAAAGAAAGGGAAAGAAAGAAAAGAAACCCTGGCTGGCCAGTACCCAGGCCGTACACAATGGAATTGTGCCTCACTTTTCACCTAAGACGAAATCAGCGCGTGGGGCAGGCTTATAATCAGAACACCCCTCCCTTTCCACCTCACACACTCCCACCCCCTTGTCCCACAATCCTTCCCGCCCCTCCCGCTTTCCCACCCTTGCTTTCTCCCCGATCTCCTTCCCTGCTCCCCGTCCCGCCAGCTCCGGGAGAGGGAGGGACAGGAACCTGGCTCCGCCTCCCAGTATGGAGCTGATTGGCCAAAGGATGTCACCTGACCAAGCTGAGCCAATTGAAGTCCTCTCCCCACTGCTTCGAGAAGGAACCCTTAAGACGCTGGGCGCCACTCACCAGATTGCGTCTTGTTTGTGGCAAGATTCTGAGAGGAAGTGTAGCTCCCAGGTTGGTTCCAAGTCTTCTTCCAGTTAGGTAAATTACAACAATATCTTTTCTATAAATTTTCTTTTCTTTTCTTTTTGAGACGGAGTTTGACTCTCGTTGCCCAGGTTGGAGCGTGATGTCGCGATCTCGGCTCACCACAACCTCCACCTTCCGGGTTCAAGCGATTCTCCTGCCTCAGCCTCCCAAGTACCTGGGATTGCAGGCATGCACCATCATGCCAGACTAATTTTTGTATTTTTAGTAGAGAGGGGGTTTCTTCATATTGGTTAGGCTGGTCTCCAACTCCCGACCCCAGGTGATCCGCCCACCTCGGCCTCCCAAAGTGCTGGGATTACAGGCGTGAGCCACCACGCCCAGCCCGTCTATAAATTTTCTATAAATTAGGCCTATTTGGGCCTACATTACCTAGGGTCAAGGTTTAGGGATTAATAGGAAAGGCAAATCCAGCTGGATTTCTCCGTGGTCCACTCTCCACTCTACTCTCTATGTATCCCTTATCCTCACGTGTGATTAGCTTCAATTGTGTGGCTAATCACTTCATGCTCTCTCTTTACAATTCCTCAGGCAGGTTTTTCTCTTCTTCAAAAAGTTGTATTTCTCTTTTGCATCTTAGTTTTGTTTACGGTTAATTTTGATATAGTGGGCTTTAAATTGTAAATATTGGATTGTATAGATATTTTTCTTTCTATTGTATTTCATGCCTTTTATGCTTAAAAATGCTTTCCTCATCCGAAGAGTAAATACATATTCACCTATGTGTTGAAGATGACTGGCCTTTCATCTCTTATAATCTTTTTAATGAATGATGTGGTATGAGCATGTATCCCTCTTTATATGCATCCTTCTAGCTATGTTTCAGTTGGTTATTGTTAAGCAGCGTGGTTTATAGGTTGCCAGCCCTTTAGCCACTGATTTTGTCTTTTAAAATTCTTTACTCTGAAATAATTTTAGACTTAGAGAAAAGTTACAAAAATGATTATACGGCGAGCCCTTGCCTGGATTTCCGTAATGTTAACATCTTATACAACCATAGAAAAATTACCAAAACTAATTACTACAGTACATTGATGTACTAATTAACATTACTACATCGATGCTAATTACCAAAAGTTAACATTGATGTTATTACATTTATATAACGTTGTATAATTGTAATTATACATGCATATATGCATATACATATATGTATACATATAATTATATATGTATATAAATGTATAATTATATACATTTATATAACATTACATATTATATAACGTTGATGTTATAACTATTAGCTAATCTACAGATTTTATGTGATTTTCACCAGTTATCTCACTGATGTCCTTTTTCTATTCTAGGATCTTATCCAGGACACTTCATTGCATTTGGTCCTCATTTCTCCTTAGAATCCTCCAGGCTGACATTTCCTCAATCTTTATTGATCTTTCACAGCCCTGACACTTTCGGAGATACCAGTCAGGTGTTTTGTGGAATGTCTCTCAATTTGTGTTTGTCTCATGTTTTCTTATGATTAGATTGAAGTTGTGCATTTGTAGCAAGCACACCTGTTTCGTTCTCCTCCCTTTCCCAGTGGTGAGGGAGGGATTCCCACCCTAGTGTTATGGGGGTGACTGAACACATGGTACCCTATACTGGACAGACGGAATCCACAGCAATTTATTAGTAACATTTACTCACAGCCGGAGAGAGGAGGGCACCTCACGCCAGGTAGAGCCACACAGTGTCACACTCTGGAAGAGAGTGTACAAGCAGGGGCTTTCAGGGGGAAGTCTTTGTAGTAACCAGAGGATGAAGTGACCGTTGGTTCAGGGGAGGACGATTGGCTTGTTTAAACAATTCTGCAGGCTGGTGGGGACCTGAAACATGCCACCCAGAGATAAGCAGGCAATGTGTCTATTCAACACGATAATAAGGAGGGTACTTTGGCTAGGGGGCCTTTCTCCCTGGGAACCCAATAGGGAAGATAACCTGTGGTGAGGCCATTCAGGGTCCTCCCGTTCTTCCCCAGATGTCAAGGCATCCATCTAATTGGGCCTCTAATTTTAGGTCTTATGCCACATTACCGCATATATGATTTTGTTCCCTTCTGTGTGGATCATATCGGGTACGTGACATCCATAAGTTGTGTTACTGGTGGTGTTCACCTTGATCACTTGGTTAAAGTGGTGGGAGTTATGTTGCCCCAGTGTAATGCTACTATTTTCTTCTTTGTTAGTAATAAATATAGTATGAAAAGTTCTTTAAGAAGAAACACAATAGATCTTCTTATATTCCTGTTTCTTTGCAGACTTTGACCCACTACTGTTAAAATCTGTCTAGGGATCTTGCCTACAGCAAATATTACCTAATGGTGATTTTCTGTTGTCCTAATTTCTGCTACATTTTTAAACTGGAATTCTTCTGTAAGGAAGAGCTATCTTTACTCCCTCATTTATTTATTTCTTCAATTTATTTATCTCAGTATGGGCTCTTGAATAATTATTGTATACATGCCGGGCTTAATACCTAGGTGATGGGTTGATGGGTGCAGCAAACCACCAGGGCGCAGGTTTACCTGTGTAATGAACCTGCACATCCTGCACTTGTATCCCGGAACTTGAAATAAAATAAAATAAAAATTTAATCTAATTATATCATTATTTTGTTCCTTGAACTGTTCTAGCCTTGGCCATTGGGAGCTCATTTTGGTTGGTTCTGTGGTCTTTTGATATGACCCTATCCTTTTTTGGTACCTTTTTCTGGCACTATAAGATGTTCAGATTCATCATGTGCGTGCCCCCCTCGCCTCACACACACACCCCTTATAGCCCTGGATTAAAACAACTTCTACAAGGAGCCCTGGTTCCCTTTCTTGGGGAATGACATTTACCAACCAGTATCTCGGTGTGCGTTCAGTATCTCGAAATGGCGTTTCATTGCCGCTAAGGCTCTCTCTCTATGGAAAGGGGTAGGAAATAATGTATGTATATACCCATGCCTATAGACACATGTACATTTATTTTGGTATCTATCTGTATGTATAGCTATTAAAAGCCAGGAGCTTGTATTGATACTTTCAATTCCAGTCATTCTAGACTTACTGGTCGATTCGTTCTCCGACCTGGCTTTCATTATCAAATAGTTTATATACCTGTTTATTTCTGGTCAGTAGATACATAAAGTAGCATCTGAATTGCTAACAAATGCCCCTGTTGCAAACATATTAATAACTTATATTTTTGTACAGTTGTTTTTGTCTTTGGCCTTAGAGGATATAGTCAAAATACTGCTATCCAAAGTTATGTATCTTAGATCTTTTCTTCCTCTCTCCTTCAGGGTGGTTAAGATACTCATTTGTAATATTGTTAGTTGAACCTGTTTCTGTTTGATTTGGGGTACCCTCACCCCAATATCCTGGTTGATTTTAATTTTTTATTTATATTTTGGGTATGTGCAGCATTACTATGATCCAAAGAGTCAGGGGTATACAAAAACCTGTACTTGGGGAAATGTCACTCCTTCGTCATCCCTTCTACCCTGTTCCCATTCCCCATTTCGTTCCACTTCTTTCCCTGGCCCTCCCTGTAGGGTAATCAATCCCTTCGGTTTCCGGTTTAAATTTTCCTGTAATGATTTTGCCCAAATGAGCAAATACATACACGTTTTCTTATATTCTCTTCTTACACGAAGGATAGCATACTATACATGTTCCTTTGCACTTTGCCTTTCCTACTTAACAGCATTCTTGGAAATCACTCCGTATTGTTTCACAGAGATCGTCATCGTTCCTTTTTACAGCTGCATTGTACTCCATTGTGTGGCTGTACCACACATAGTTTATTCAACCACTCGCCTACGTTTGGGCATTTGGTTTTTAATATAGAAACCAGGTCTCGCTCTATAATCCAGGCTGACTGAGGTGCAGTGGCACAATCATAGCTCATGGTAACCTCAAACTCCTGGGCTCAAGCAATTCACAACTGTCTCAGCCTCCCAAGTGGCTAAGACTACAGGTGTGTGCCACCATGCCTGGCTGATTAAAGACTTTTTTTTTTGTAGATACAGGGCCTTGCTATGTTGCCCAGACTGGTCTGGATCTCTTGGCCTCCAGTGATCCTCCTGCCTTGGTCTCTCAAGTGCTGAGATTACAGGCATGAGCCGTGGTGCCTGGCCTGTATGGGCTTTTAAATTCCTTCCAAGATTTTACAGTTACAGACATTGCTCCCGTGAATAAACCTGGACATGATTTTTTTTTTTTTTTTTTTTTGTATTGGTAGAAATGTACCTTCAAGGTATATTCCCACTAGTAGGACTTTTGGGCCAAAAGTTAAGTGCACATGTAGTTTTTTCAGGTATTTCCAAGTTTCCCTCCAGAAGGATTGTACTGGTTTTCGTTTCCATTAGCAATATAGGAGAATGACAGTTTGCCCACAGCCTCACTAACAGAACACGTCGCCTTAGTTTTGAAACTTTTTTCTACAGGTTAGGTGAGAAATGGTATCTCACTGTTTCTGTGATATACCTTTGTCTAACTATGAGTAAGTTTTGACACTTATCATATGTTGAGGACTGTTTTTATACTTTTTGTTGGAATTATCTGTTCATATATTTCCTCCATATTTTTATTGCTGTTGTGGTCCTTCATCCCTCAATGTTTAAGAGTTCTCTATATATTTGGAATATTATCCAGTTGTCTGCGATATATGCTGCAAGTACTTTATACCAATTCGTCAGTTGCTCTTTGATTTATTTATGATGCATTTGCATCACTTTCGTTTATCCTTATGTGGTCAAATCGATAGATTATTGTCTTCTTTCATTGCCTCCGGAATTTGAATCTTAGTTAGAAAGCCCTTCCCTACACTGGGGTTCTGCCTTGTTTTCTTTTCTTTTCTTTTCTTTTCTTTTCTTTTCTTTTCTTTTCTTTTCTTTTCTTTTCCTTTCTTTTCTTTGGTTGATATGGAGTCTCGCTCTGTAGTCCAGGCTGGAGTACAGTGGCACGATCTCGGCTCACTGCAACCTCTGCCTTCCAGGTTCAAGTAATTCTCCTGTCTCAGCCTCCCGGGTAGCTGGGATTACAGGCGCCCGCCACCTTGCCCGGCTAACTTTTGTATTTTTAGTAGAGACGGGGTTTCACCATGTTGGCCAGGCTGTTCTCAAACTCCTGACTTCAGGCGATCCACCCGCCTCAGCCTCCCAAAATGCTGGGATTACAGGCGTGAGCCACCCCCCTTCCCCGACCACTGCCATGTTTTCTTCAAGAACTAACATGGTTTCATTTGTTATGTTTAGATCCCTAACCCATTTGCAGTTTATTCTTGTGCACGCTGTGTTATATGGATCTACCTTTATTTTTCCAGACGTCTCAGTTGTTCCAGGACCGTTTATTAAATGTCCATCTTTGCCCTAGAGAGTTTATGTGCCATCTTTATCATGTACTAACTTTCATATGATTTGGTTGTATTTCTGGGTTTTCTGTTCTAGTCCACTGGGCTATTAGTCTATTCTTGCACCAGTGCCACAATGTTGTAATTACAGAGGCTTTACAGTGTGCTTTTCTGGCTGGTATCATAAGCCCCCCTCATAGATTTTCTTTTTCACATGTTTCCTGGCTATGCTTGCATGTTTTCAAAAAGTATATTAACTTTATTATCAATTTGCCTAAATGCATAAAAATGTGTGCTGGCATTTTTGAGACTGAATTAAATTTATACGCCAATTGAGGAAGAACTGACATCTTTTTAATGGCGAATTATTCCATCTAGGACAGTGATTTAGTCTGTTTGGACTGCTATTACAGAATACCGTAGACTAGGTTGTTTATAAACAACAGGAATTTATTTCTTGCAGTTCTGGAGACTGACAAGTTCAACATAAAGATGCTGGCTGATTTGGTGTCTGGTGAGGGCCCTCTTCCTCATCGATGGTGCTTTCTAATTGTATCCTCAACATGGTGGAAGGGACAAGGCAGCTCTCTGGAGCCTCTTTTATGAGAGAACTAATCCCATTCATAAGGGCTCCACCCTCATGACCTAGTCACCTCTCAAAAGGCCCCACCTCCTAATGGTATCACCTTGCGGGTAAAGATTTCAAGATAGGAATTTTGGGGGTACACAAGCATTCAGACCGTCTCAGACAGCGTATGTATTTCCATTTGTTCAAGTCTCCTGTGGTGTCATTCAGGCATATTTTACAATTTTTCTTGTATACATGTTGTTACCAAGTTTATTCCTCAACTTCAATCCTTGTTGCTAGTGTATATGGGGCCTTGTCTGTGAATGTGTCCTCCAGCTGCTTATTTTTTGTGTGTGCATTAAAAGACTGCTGATTTTTTTGTATGTTAATTTTATACTTTGCTACCTTACTGACTTCTTTTACTGGTTCAGTTGATTTATCATTGTTTCTATAGGGGTTTTCAGGTATGCTATAATATCGTCTGCACATAGAGATGGCTTTACTTTTCTTTGTAAAAAGTAAGTTTTATTGTGTATATCTAAGGTATACAACATGGTGTTATGGGACACATATAGATAGTAAGATAGTTACTATAGTGGAACAAATTAACATACCCATTATGTCACTTAGTTACCCATTTTTGGTTTTGGTAGCAGGAGGCGCTAAAATCTATTCATTTAGCAGAAATCCCACATCGTATCTAAAATCTATTCATTTAGCAGAAATCCCACATCGTATTTAATAGTACAATTGTATAAACTGGATTCCAGCATGTTGTGCACGAGATCTCTAGTCTCTTCCATCCTATATATCTGGTGCTTTGTATCCTCTGACCTACATCTCCCCCTTTCCTCCTCCCATCCCCTCCGCCCCACCCCGACCCTGATAACCACTGCTTTATTCTGTGTCTCTGTATATTTGAGTTTTATTTTACTTTTACTTTTAAGATTCCACATATAAGTGAGATCATGCAATATTTCTCTTTCTGTATCTGGATTATTTCACTATTATTTCATTGTTATGGCATAATGTCCTCCAGATTCTTCCATGTTTTGGCAAATGGCAAGATCTCCTTTTTAAAGTGTATATATACAACACAGTTTCTGTATCCGTCCGTCCCTTGATGGACACCTAGGTTGTTTCCATATCTTGGCTATTGTGATTAATGCTGCAGTGAACATGGGAGTTCAGATACTTTTCAAAGATCAGCTACTTTTAAAAGGTGGTTATTTTATTTCCCTTGAGTAGATACCCAAAAAAGGAGTTGTTGGGTCATATGAGAGTTCTGGTTTTCACTACCATATATATATATATTTGTAAAATAGAAAAATCTAGAACTACCATTTTATTTCTAAAACAGAAAAAGGAATCTATTAGGTACCTCCATACTGTTTTCCATAATGGTTGTCCCTATCTACATTCCCATCAACAGTGTACAAGGGTTCCCTTTTTTCCACAGACTCGGCAATGTTTGCCATCTCTTGACTTTTTGATAATAGCTATCCTAATGGTTGTATGGTGTTGCCTCATAGTAGCTTTTATCTGCATTTTCCTGATGATTAATGATGTTGAGCACTTTTTCATATACCTGTTAGTCATTATGTATGTCTTCTTTGGAGAAATGTCTATTCAGGTCCTTTGCCCATTGATTAAATTTGATTGTTTTTCTGCTGTGGAGTTGTGTGATTTCCTTACAAAATTTGGATATTAACCCCTTGTTCATATATGTGATTCGCAGGTATATTTTTTCCCAATGTGTAAGTTGCCATTTCATTTTCTTGATCGTTTCCTTTGCTGTGCTTTTTAGTTCTTCTTATTCATTCCTAGGAAAATGATCTATTTCTCTAGTCAATTGACTAATATTTGTAATACAAGATTGAATAGGTGTGAGGTAGTAGGGCATGCTTTCCTTGTTCCTGATCCCAGGGGAAAACTTTGAGTGTCCCTCCGCAACCCCATTAAGTAAGTTGCTAGCATTAGGACTTAGGTATATATGTTTTATCATGTTAAGAAAGCATCCCGTGGTCCCTATTTTCTTAAGGCTTTTCTGTTTTTTTAACAGAAAGAGGTATTGAATTTTTCCAAAGGTTTTTCAACATCTGTGGTGATAACCATATGATATTTGTCTTTAGGTGTATTAATATGGTGGATGATATCAAGGTACTTTCTAATATTGAACCAATCTGTATTGATGGGATAAATCCCACTTTGCCAAAGTATATTATGATTTTTTAAATGTGTTGTTGGATGTTGTTTGCTAATATTTTATCTAGCATTTTTGCATCTACACTTATCTATCCATGTCACACTTGCTTCGTAAAGGGAGTTATGAAAATTTCCTTTATAATGCTGTGGAATAGTTTATAGAGCATTGGCACTCTGGTACTATCTGATCTTTGACGGTTTAGTAGAATTCACCTGTAGTAGCATCTGAGCCAGGTGCTACTTGGGAGTTATTCCTTAATAACTTTTTCTATTTTTTTTTCTGTGAAAATTGGCCAATTTAAGCCTTCCAGCATTAGAGTAAAAATCTTGATAATCTGTATTTTCCTAGGAAATTATTTATTTCATGTGTATTTTTAATTTCTTTATATACAGGTTTGAAAAGTAACCTAATCTTTTCTGTTTAAATGATTACCATTTGTCATTTATTATTTTGCATATTTGTGTTCTCTCCCTTTCTTCCTTCGTTAGTCTAGCTAGTGAGTTTGTCCAGTTAAAAAAATAGGATTTTGATTTAATAAATATACACACATTGTTTTTCTACTGTGTATCTTATGAATGTCTGCTTATTTATTTATTTATTTATTCATTCATTCATTTTAGTGACCGAGTCTCCCTGGATCACTCAGTCTGGAGTGCAGCGTTGTGATCGTAGCTCACTGTAGCCTTGAGCTCCTGGGCTCAAGCAATCTTCCCACCTCCACCTCCTCAGTAAGTAGGACTACAGGCATGTTCCGTCATGCCTAGCTAATGAATTATTATTATTATTATTATTATTATTATTATTATTACTGTAGAGGCAGGGTCTCCCTATGTTGCCTAGGCTGGTCTCAAACTCCTGGCCTCAAGAGATCCTCCCGTCTCAGCCTCTCAAAGTGGTTGGATTACAGGTGTGAGCCACTAAACCCGGCAATTTCTGTTTTTATGTTATTTCTTTATTTGTGTTTATTTTGGTTTCCCGGGTTGTTCTTTTATTAGATTTTTGAGGCAATGCTTTACTTTATTTAATTTTATTCGTTCATTTTCACTGATGAGAGTATTTAGTGCTCTGAATCTGCTTCCAATCAGTGCTTTAAATATCTTCTACAGATTCTCATATGTAAGCTCTCATTGTCACTCTTCTTAAATATTTCTGTAACTTCAGTTTGTATCTCCTCTTTATCTCAACATTTGCTTAATAGAAGGCTTAACATTTTTTCCAGGTAGAAGATCCTTTCTGCTTTCAATTTGTGTTAGTAAGTTCTACTTTTGTTGCATCGTGATTGCAGAGGGTTGGTTGTAATATTTCTACTTTATGGAAATTAGTGAGGTCTTCAATGTGAGGTAATTATGATCACGTTTTGTTAACGTGCCATCAGCTTTTGACAAGGTGGTATATTCTTTGTTTCCAAGGTATAGATTTATGTGTGTGTATGTATGCCTACGTGTGTATACAGACACACAATGTATCTTACTAATTGTGTTGTTTACATTTTCGGTATGCGTCTCTTTATTGTACCACAGGAGTTGCCTCGTACTGAGACTTGCCACGTATTAAATCTCCTATTATTACTGTGCTTCCATGTCTCCATACCTTTTGGCATTACAAAGGTGGTTGCTATGTTATTTGGTGTATAAATATTCCTAAGTATTATATCTTCACTGTGAATTTTCAATTTTAACGTTGGCATGTAAACTTTGTCGTTAAAAAAAAAATATTTTTAGCACCTGCTTTCTTATTGAACATTTTACTATCTGGTCCACTAGTTTGTTTTTAACCCCCAATCTCCTTTTAACACTCGTCTACTGTCTTATGAAAAAGAAAGTTTCTCTTCTTTTTTTTTTTCTATCTCTCTCACTTCTCTTATTTTACTTGCACTATTTCTTTTTTCCACAATATAAAATAAATGCACATTAGTCGTTTTCCTTGCTCCACCTTTATTTTAGTATTAGATACCAAATGCTCGCCATCAGATGTCGTAGGGAAGATTTTCCTGTCATTACCTGTGGAATCACAATCCCAATTTATCCTTTAGAATATAAGTTAGCAAACATTTTCTGTAAAGAGCCATATAGTAAATATTCCAGCCAATGGGCCATAGTTTGCAGACCCTTGCTCTAGTGGAATCCTCAGGAAGGGCTGATGGGTACGTAATTTCCTAAGTTCCTGTCTGCTTTTCTATAAGCTGTGATACTTGTGAAGGATCAGCTGAGCTGGATATCAAATCATTACTTCAGACTTTTTTCTAAGCCCATTTCTGAGTTGAATGCAACGGTCTGACAAACCATTGGCAATTAAAATGAAAAACAACAACAACAAACAAACTATGCCCACTACCTACTGGTGTCTTTATCAGTATATTGCCATCTCCTTTCCTAGGTCTCAGAAGCGTGGGGCTCAGTTTGCCCTTATTTCATACAGATTCACCAAAGATCTGTTATTAGCTAGGTACTGTTCCTGGTGCTAAGAATGAATAGGCAAACAAGACCCTACATGAAGTCACTCACAGTACAGATCTTCCTATGATTTGTCGGTTTCCCCTCTCTTTTCTTAGGAGATTTGGGAAAGTTATTTAACCCATCTATATCCCAGAGTTTTTTTTTGTTTGTTTTTTTGTTTTTTTTGTTTTTTTTTTTTTTTTTTTTTTTTTTGCTTTGCCCCTTGCATACTCTGCTCAATCCACATTGGCGTCTTTATGCTCTTGGATAGCTCATCAAGACTCAGGCCATAGCTTAAATGTTACGTCCTCCGAGAGGTTTTTCTCTTCCCTCTCCTTACTTGTCCCACTTCTCTCCCATTACTTCCCTTACTTCATCATGCTGTTTTTAAATGTACCATGTACATTTCCTTCATGGTACACATCTTTCCATATGTATTTGCTCCCTCTGCTCTTCCGCTAGAGTTGCACTGTTCAGTATAGTAAACACTAGCCACATGTGGCTACTGAGCACTAGAAATTTGGCTACTCCAAAATGTGATGTACGATAACTGTAAAATGCACGTGGTATATTCAAGACTTGGTGAGAAACAAAAAATGTAGAATAACTAATTAATAACTTATTTGTATTGTTTATGGGTTGAAATGATAAGATACTGCAGGTCAAAGACATAGTAAAAAAAGAAGACAGATTACTAATGTGTTTATATTGTTCAACATGTTGAAATGATAGCACTGCGGCAAAGACAATCACTCTGAGCATTGCTATTGAATACCTCCTTGGAAGACCCAACCGGTACAATAAAGGAAAGGAAAGCACTAAAAGGCACACAGATTGCAAATGAAGTCATGAAAAAGTGTCCCTAATTACTGACATAATGGCTGTGTATAGAATTTCTAGGAATTTATGAAAAACCTCCTAGAACTGATGAGTGAGTGTACCTAGGTTGCTGTATACCAGGTCAATATTAAAAATTGATCAACCGTATTTTTATATACAGTCCTCCCTTTGCACAGTTCCGACATGTACTAACGTCATTTACCGTGATTTAGTTAAATAACACCAGCCCCTTCACAGTATGGGTCAAATTTCAGTTACCATGGTAAACTAACTGTCAGTAACTACATAAAGACCAAACATTGCTGCTGGCTCTTCAGTCCACAAATCGCTACTGAAATAACAGATGAGAATCATGATCAGTGGCCAGTCATGTCACTTCTTTCAAATTCTGTTTGTGTCACTCCACAAATCACTGTTTAAATAATAGATGAGCATCAGGATCAGTGACCAGTCATGTCACTTTTCTTTCAAAATCTAATCATCTTTGGTCACTGAGTATCTATTATTTATTTCATGCGTCAACAGCCAAGAATGAAGCTGAGTTTCCTCCTTGTCTCCCAGTGAACCACTCATACGACATTTTACCAAAGAACTGGATAGTTTAAAAAGGCAATTGGCCAACAAAGACAAAAACATGCAAACAAATGACAAGAAGTAGTGCTGGAAGTGGAAATTGCAAAACGGTTTTGATGGAAAGGATTAAGATATCTCAGTGAAAGTGACACTTGCAAAAAAAAAAATTTTACACTATAGGATTCCTTGGAGATATTCATGACATAGAAGGAACAAAGAATAAAATTGTGGAAGCTGATCAACACTCGAAACTGAGAAACAAAATTTGCCAAGTCACGGGAAAAAAATGTCTACTCCGTATCACAATTAATAAGATGAGAAGAAGGCAAGAACTGTCCATACTACTCTTTTTTTTTTTTTTCCATGAGAAATTCTGGATTTAGTTTTATTTGGAATGTCACCACCTTCTCTGGCAATAATATATGGTATAATTATTTTTAGAATGTGATTACTTTATTAATATTTGAAGACATTTTTATGTTTTGAGCACTTTTCTGAAACAGTAGCTTCTATTTTAGTGAATAGTAGTGGAGAAGGTCATAATTGATGTTTTTCTGTAACATTAAGCCTAGTATTGGTAGAAACAGTTAGATAAATTCAAGTCCTTCGACTTCAGTCAGAAGACTTTCTCTAAATTACTGTGACTTTGTAAAATATTCTTAATTTGAATTTTCTTATTAATCCAATAGTTATTTACATTGATCTTAAGTAAAATTTGTATGTGGCGGCCAGGCGCGGTGGCTCACGCCTGTAATCCCAGCACTTTGGAAAGCTGAGGCAGGCGGATCACTTGAGATCAGGAGTTCAAGACCAGCCTAGCTAACTTGGTGAAATCCCGTCTCTACTAAAAAAAAAAAAAAAAAAAAAATTGTCAAGTGTGGTGGCGGGCGCCTGTAGTCCCAGCTACTCAGGAGGCTGAAGCAGGACAATCGCTTGAAACCCAGGAGGCGGAGGTTGCAGTGAGCCGAGATCACGCCATTGCACCCCAGCCTGTGCAACAGAGTGAGAGTCTGTCTCAAAAAAAATTTGTATGTGGCTAGTTATTAATTGTCAATTTCACTTTCATTGACATTTCTGCTTTCACTTCACAGTGCTTTAAAAATATGAACTCTTGGATTTCTGCTTTCATGAAGTTAATGTCATTGTTAGGCCTAAAACTTTTTCTTTTTTAAAAATTTTCATGTGTTTTTAAATTTTATTTCATTTTATTTTAAGTTCCGGGATACATGTGCATGACGTGCAGGTTCGTTATATAGGTAAACGTGTGTTGCGGTTTGCTGCACCTATCAGCCCATCACCTAGGTATGAAGCCCCGCATGCATTAGCTATTTATTCTGATGTTCTCCCTCTCCCCGTTTCCCTGACAGGTCCCACTGTGTGTCGTTTTCCCGCCTGTGTCCATGTGTTCTCATTGTTCAGCTACCCCTTTTAAGTGAGAACATGTGGTGCTTGGTTTTCTGTTCCTGCGTTAGTTTGCTGAGGATAATGGTTTCCAGCTCCATCCATGTCCCTGCAAAGGACATGATCTTGCTCCTTTTTGTGGCTACATAGTATTCCATGGTATATATATACCACATTTTCTGTATCCAGTCTGTTATTGATGACCATTTGGGTTGATTCATTGTCTTTGGTATTGTGAATAGGGCAGCAATGAACATACGCATGCATATATATTTATAATAGTACGATTTATATTCCTTTGGGTATATACCCAGTAATGGGATTGCTGGGTCAAATGGTATTCCTGGTTCTAGGTCTTTGAGGAATCACCACATTGTCTTCCACAATGGTTGAACTAACTTACACTCCCACCAACAATTTGAAAGCGATCAAACTCCACAGCCTTTGCAGCATCTGTTGTTTCGTGACCTTTTAAAAATCGCCATTCTGACTGGTGTGAGATAGTACCTCACAGTGGCTTTTGACTTTCATTTCTCTGATGATCAGTGATGTTGAGCTTTTTTTTTTTTTCCCCTATGTTTGTTGGCCGCATAAATGTCTTCTTTTGAAAAGTGTCTATTCATGTTCTTTGCCCACTTGTTAATGGGGTTGCTTGTTTTGTCTTGTAAATTTGTTTAAGTTCCTTGTAGATTCTGGGTATTAGACCTTTGTCAGATGGATAGACTGCAAAAATTTCCACCCACTCTGTGGGTTGTCTGTTCACTCTGATGATAGTTTCTTTTGCTGTGCAGAAGCTCTTTAGCTTCATTAGATCCCCTTTGTCAATTTTTGCTTTTGTTGCAATTGCTTTTGATGTTTTTGTCATGAAGTCTTTGCCCGTGCCGATGTCCTGAATGGTATTGCCCAGATTTTCTTCTAGGATTTTTATAGTTTTGGGTTTTACATTTAAGTCTTTAATCCATCTTGAGTTAATTTTTGTATAAAGTGTAAAGAAGGGGTCCGTTTTCAATTTACTACATGTGGCTAGCCAGTTCTCCAAGCACCATTTATTGAGTAGGGAATCCTTACCTCATTGCTTCTTTCTGTCAGGTTTGTCAAGGGTCAGATGGCTGTAGATGTGCGGTCTTATTTATGAGATCTCTATTCTGTTCCATTGGTCTATATGTCTGTTTTTCTATCGGTACCATGCTGTTTCACTGTCAAGTGCTGGAAAAAGAACAAAGGAACTGCCTCTCATTGTCGGTGGAAATAAAAAATGGCCCAGACACTTTGAAAAACAATTTGGCAGTTTTGTGTGAAGTTTTTTTTTTTCTTTTTTGAGACGGAGTCTCGCTCTGTCACCCAGGCTGGAGTGCAGTGGCCGGATCTCAGCTCACTGCAAGCTCCGCCTCCCGGGTTTATGCCATTCTCCTGCCTCAGCCTCCTGAGTAGCTGGGACTACAGGCGCCCGCCACCTCGCCCGGCTAGTCTTTTTTTTTTTTTTTTTTTTGTATTTTTTTAGTAGAGACGGGGTTTCACCAGGTTAGCCAGGATGGTCTCGATCTCCTGACCTCGTGATCCGCCCGTCTCAGCCTCCCAAAGTGCTGGGATTACAGGCTTGAGCCACCGCGCCCGGCCTGCGTGAAGTTAAAGATACACTTATACAGCAATCCCACTCCGGGGTATTTACCCAAGAGAAGTGAAATCCTTCTTCCCAGAAAACCTTCCAGCAAAACTTTCTTAATTGCTGGAAACATCCCAAATGCCCATCAACCGGGGAATGGATAAACAAATTGTGGTATGTACCTACAATGGAAGACTACTCAACAACAAGACAGGTCTAAGTACTGATAACATAATATGCGTGCCACAGAATGGATGACTCTCAAATACATTATGCTAAGTGAAAGAAGACATACTCAAAAGACTACATACAATGCCATTTCTTTGGCTTTATAGAAAAGGGAAAACTAGAGAGCAAATCAATCAGTGGTTCTCTTGGGCTATAGAAGACTAACTTTAAAAGGGCATGAGGACACTTTATGGAGGTTTGGACATGTTCTAGATCTTCATTCTTGGGTTGATCAGTTGGTTGCATGCTTTTGTCAAAAAGCACAGAATGATGTACTGAAAAGGGGAGAATGTTATACTATATCTCAAAACTCGGCACCCTGATGGTTATTTTGTAACCTGCATTTCTCCCCACCGTGTCCTGAATCAGCAAAAACTGTATCAGTTCTAGGGTGTGATTCCTGCTGTAATCCCCAACTCTGACAGACTGTCACCCCTGTATTCCTGATTCTGACCTGGTTTGCCTCTGATTTGGAAGATATGCTTTCTCAGACCCTCTGCCACTCTTACTCATTAACCTTACTCAGACCCTCCTGAAACTCACTCAGTGAAATACAAAGGAGGGATCCACAGCTGCACAGAGGGTGGTTGTCAGTTTCTGGCTTTTCCATGATTCTTCTGAGATGTGTTGACTAGGAGTCCCTGGACTTCATCCAAAGATTCATTCTTTCACCAAATACGTGTTGAATACTTTCCATATGCGGTGGATTCCGTCATCATTTCCTCTTTATTCTCCACTGCCTAACCCAGAACCAGATGTTCACGATGCCCAGTCAACAAACACTTCTGGAGCGCATATGATGTGCTAAGCCCTGTGCCTGGCACCAGAAAGACGGATAAATTGGAAAAGACCCTCTTTGTCATCTCTAGCCTCACATGCCCTCCATGGTGGACATAAAGATCTATTAAGCAAGTCTTTTATTTTCTGTATGCTGATGCTTTGACATCCTGGGCCTTGCTGACCCTGGAAGGTCTGCTCCTCCAGGCCTGGTAAGGCAATTATTATTATTATTATTTTTTGAGACGGAGTCTTGCTCTGTTGCCCAGGCTGGAGTGCAGTGGCCGGATCTCAGCTCACTGCAAGCTCTGCTTCCCGGGTTTACGCCATTCTCCGGCCTCAGCCTCCCAAGTAGCTGGGACTACAGGCACCCGCCACCTCGCCCGGCTAGTTTTTTGTATTTTTTAGTAGAGACGGGGTTTCACCGTGTTAGCCAGGATGGTCTCGATCTCCTGACCTCGTGATCCGCCCGTCTCGGCCTCTCAAAGTGCTGGGATTACAGGCTTGAGCCACCGCGCCGGGCCAAGGCAATTCTTAGAAATAGTAAACACCTTGCCCTGGAGCATGCTTTTCAAATGCAAACAAATCAACGCGGATGCAGTACCTCCAACCACTTCCTTTACTGGGCTCTCACACCCTGGGTCACTATCCACCTGCCCTAATCACCCCAGGACCAGGGACCAGGCAACTAGGGACAGCCCCTATGCCCCAAGGCTGTTTAAATTATTCAAACTAGCCAGTCCTAAACTGGTTACTCTGCCTTGCCTGTTCCTTCCCACAGAGGCAGAGACCACAACAAATGCTCTGGCTTGCAGTTCTCCTGTCTCCCTCTGCCCCCGGACCAACCGTGGTGCTTTGCCATGAGATTTCCCACGTCTGGGCATCCTTTCTTCTGTTCGCAACTGTGACTAACAATCTATCTCTCCAAGGCAGTCATTTCCTGATCTGTTTCAAATGTTCTACTCATCCACTCTATTTTAAAACACTCTCAGATTCCCCTTTAGGATGTTTTCCTCGCTCTGCTGGGAGTGCTGTCCGCAGACAGCCTTCAGCTACCAGCTTCCTTGGAGAGCACCTCGGCTCCAGAGAGCCTCCTTGTTTTTCCAGAGTGGCCCACATTCAGTGACTGGTGGAGGCAGGAGTATAAAATCAGACATTTTTAATCAACATAAGAAAACCCGAAGGGTCATTTTTAGCTTCAGAGTACCCTATGGAGTTGGCTGAGGGTAATGAGACCTCATAGTAGCTCATTTCCTTCCTTTTCCAAATTCTGTGTTCTGACTCTGCTCTCCACAAGTGCTCGTCCCATATGTACTCTCACATAAACATCCTGCACAATAAAATCAGTCACACAGACTATCTGTTGCAGTGCTTCAAGCATTTGAAAAATATGGTGGAGACTGTAATGGATAAATAAAATTCCATGGCTACTACTAAGCTCAATTGACACTCTAGAAAAAGACAAAGAAATCACAGAGAAATTATTATGCACTTGAAAGCCAATCGCGAAAGCCATAGGGCTTCCTTGGGATTATATGGAGACTTTCATCTCCTGGCACAGGATGGCAGAGAAAGCTTGTGATTTAATTATCAGAGAAGTAAACCTCCAAAGAAGGCTAAATTTCCTCCCCAAGTAGGACTGTTTCTCCAGGTCCAGGGCCCACATTGGGCAAAATTGAGACCCATAGTGTAGTTTGGAATGAGACTTCTAGAAACCTGAGTTTCCACAAATCTGAGGAATCTCTTGAACTGCAGAAGTGAGCTACTCCTTCTTATCATGAGCTAGCATTTCTTCTTACTTGAAGAAAATGCACAGGTTTCTCTCTCAAGTCAACATATAATCCCTTCAGGATGTACCTCCCAAACATCCCCTTGCCATAGGCCATAACTAGGGTTAAATCACAGTAAGAGAAGAAAGTACAGATGTAGGCCCACAGATAGAAATGGAGATGACAAGACCCTTAAACTGTAGAAGGCAGATGTCCGCATTTGACTGTCAGCAGCCAGGTGGATTGAATTACTGTAATGAGCCCCAAGGAAACCTGACAACAGAGAGTTATGGAAATTGTTAATAGAATGTGTTGCCACTTTACTCCTGAGTAAAATAAAGTACTCCTCAACATGTGCCATCAGAAGAAATGAAGACTGATGACAGGTAGACTGAAGAGTTTCACGGCCCTTCCAACCCCTGCCACAGGAAACTCGGGATCCTTTGTCCAATTTCTGGACCTGACTCAACTTTTTACATCTGGAACTTTTTGACTGAAAAGGAGGTTGGGTACCCAGGCAGAGAAGGTCTGTGCAGCATCACAGCCTGTGGACACAGTAATGATTCACCCAGACCTCCCCTCAAGAGGCATCCATCCATTGATTGACGTCACCATGAACTGTAGAAAGGAGAATGCCCAGGTATCTTGAGAAATATCAAACATAGAGTAGGAGTTGACACTGATACCCCAAAAGTCATTGCGGCACCCTGTTAGAAAGGGGGCGTGTGCGGGCCAGGTGATAAAGAGTTCTGGCCAAGATCTACTAGTGAGTTCACAGTTTCTGCAGACCTAATTGGAATTCATTTACTGGCTCGCAAATGTATAACTCGGATATACATATAGGGACATATTTGTAGAACACCCACACTGGTCAGTTGCCTGTGGTCTAAGATCCATCATAATTGGAAGGGGCCAGTGAAGGTGACTACCACTACTATACTACTAGTACTTCTGCTGCTTCTCCTCCTCCTCCTCCTCCTCCTCCTCCTCCTCCTCCTTCTTCTTCTTCTTCCTCTTCTTCTTCTCTTTTCTTCTTCTTCTTCTTCTCCTCCTCCTTCTCCTCCTCCTTCTTCTCCTCCTTCTCCTGCTTCTCCTTCTCCTTTCCCTTCAAGCATTTATTCTTTGAGTTATAAACAATACAATTGTATTCTTTTTTTATAATATACAGTTATTATTGACTATAATCACTTTATTGCGCTATCAAATAATAGGTCTTATTCATTGTTTCTGTTTAACCATTAACCATCTCCACCACTTCCCCAACTCCCCACTACCATGCCCAGCCTCTGGAAGCCATCCTTCTACTTTCTGTGCCCATGAGTTCAACTGATTTGATTTTTAGATCCCACAAATAAGTGAGAACATCCGACGTTTGTCTTTCTGTGCCCGGCTTATTTGCCTTGACATAACGGTCTCCAGTTCCCTCCATGCTGTTGCAAATGACAGGATCTCATTCTTCTTCATGGCTGAAGAGTACTGCATTGTGTATATGTACCACATTTTCTTTATCCATTCATCTGTCAATAGACACTTGGGTTGCTTCCAAATCTTAGCTGTTGTAAACAGTTCTGCAACAAACATAGGAGAGTAGAGATCTCTTTGACATACTGATTTCCTTTCCTTTGGATATATAGTCAGCAATGGGATTGCTGGATCATATGGTAGCTCAATTTTTAGTTTTTGGAGGAACCTCCAAACGGTTCTCCAAATGGTTGTACTAATTTACATTCCTCCCAAAAGTGTGGGAACATTCCCTTTTCTCCACATCCACGCCAGCATTTGTTATTCCCTGTCTTTTGGATATAAGCCATCTTAACTGGGGTGAGATGATACCGAATTTTTGACTTGTGTTTCTCGGATGATCGATGATGTTGAACACCATTTCATATGCCTGTTTGCCATTTGTATGTCTTCTTTTGAGAAACGTCCATTCACATCTTTTGATCGGATTATTTTTTCATATAGAGTTGTTTGAAATCCTTGTATATGCTAGTTATTAATCCCTTGCCAGACAGGTGGTTTGAAACTATTTTCTCCCATTCTGTGCGTTGTCACTTCACTTTGTTGATTGCATCCTTTGCTGTGAAGAAGCTTTTTAACTTGACGTGATCCCATTTGTCCATGTTTGCTTTGGTCGTCTGTGCTTGTGGGGTGTTGCTCGAGAAGTCTTTGCCCAGACCAATGTCCTGGAGATTTTCCCCAGTGTTTTCTTGTAGTAGTTTCAGAGTTTGAGGTCTTACATTTAAGTCCTTAATCTATTTTGATTTGAGTTTTGTATGTGGGGAGCGATAGGGGTCTAGTTGCATTTTTCTGCATGTGGATGGTCCAGTTTTTCCAGCACGATCTATCAAAGAGACTGTCCTTTCTCCAGTGTACGTTCTTGGCACCTTTGTCAAAAATGAGATCACTGTAGATGTATGGACTTGTTTCTGGGCTCCCGATTCTGTTCCATGGTTCCATGCATCTGTTTTTATGCCAGTACCATGCTGTCTTGGTTACGATGGCTCTGTAGTATTATTTGAAGTCAGGTAATGGGATTCCTCCAGGTTTGTTCTTGCTTAGAATAGCTTTAGCTATTCTGGGTCTTTTGTGGTTCCATATAAATTTTAGGAATTCTTTTCTATTTCTGTGAATAGAAATAGTATCAAAATAGGTATTTTGATAGGGATTACATTGAACCTGTAGATTGCTTTGGGTATTATGGACATTTTAACAATATTGATTCTTTCAATCCATGAGCATGGAATATTTTTCCATTTTTTGCTGTCCTCTTCAATTTTCTTCGTCAGTGTTTTATAGTCTTCATTTTAAAGATCCTTCACTTCTTTGGCTAAGTTAAGTCCTAGGTACTTAATTTTATGTGTGGCTATTTTAAATGAGATTACTTTTTAATTTTGGTTTTCAGGTAGCTCACTGTTGCCAGATAGAAATGCTACTGATTTTTGTATGCTGATTTTGTACCCTGCAACTTTACGGGATTGGTTGATTGGTTATTAGTAATTTTCTTGTGGAGTCTTTTGTTTTTTCCAAATATAAGACCATATCATCAGCAAACAAGGACAATTTGACTTCTTCATTTCCAATTTGAATGCCCTTTATGTCTTTGTCTTGTCTGATTGCTCTAGCTAGGACTCCCAGTACTATGCTGAACAACAGTGGTGACAGTGGGCATCCTTGTCGTATTGCAGTTCTTCGAGGAAAGGCTTTCAGTTTTTCCACATTCGGTATGATACTAGTTGTCAGTCTGTTGTATATGGCTTTTATTATGTTGAGGTATGTTCCTTCTATACCCAGTTTATTGAAGGTTTTATCAGGAAGGGATGTTAACTTTTTTATCAAATGCTTTTTCAGCATCAATTGAAATGATCATATGGCTTTTATCCTTCCTTCTGTTGATTTGATGTAACACATTGATTGATGTGTGTATATAGCACCATCCTCGCAACCCAGGGATAAATCCCACTTGGTCATGATGAATGATTGTTCTAATGTATTGTTGAATTGGGCTTGCTAGTATTTGGTGGAGGATTTTTTCCATCAATATGCATCAGAGACAATGGCCTGTAGTTTTCTTTTTCTGCCATTTTTTTTTTTTTTTCTAATGTTTCTTTGTCTGGTTTTGGTATCAGGGTAATACTGGCCTGGTAAAATGAGTTTGGCAGTACTCTTTCCTCCTCTACTTTTTGGAAGAGTTTGAGTAGAATTGGTATCAGTTCTTCTTTAAGTGTTTGGTAGCATTCAGCAGTGAAGCCATTGGGTCCCAGGCTTCTTTTTACTGGGAGATTTTTTCACATGGCTTTGATCTCATTACTTGTTATTGGTCTGTTCTGGTTTTGAATTTCTTCCTGATTCAATCTTGGTAGGCTGTTTGTATCTAGGAATTTGTCCATCTCTTCTAGGTTTTCCAATTTATTGACATATAGTTGTTCATAGCAGTAGCCACTAATGATCCTTTGAATTTTTGCAGTATCAGTTGCAATGTCTCCTTTTTCATTTCTGATTTTATTTGCATGTATCTTCTTTCACTTTTTCTTAGTTAGTCTGGCTAAAGGTTTGTCTCGTTTGTTTAACTTTTCACAAAATCAACTTTCTGTTTCCGTGATTGTTCAGTGTATTGTTTTCTTCAGTTCAGTTTCATTTATTTCTGCTCTCCCCTTTATTATTTCTTTTCTTCTACTGATACTGGGTTTGGTTTGCTCTTTCTTTTCTAGTTCTTTGAGAGGCATCGTTAGATTGTTTATTTGAAAATTTTCCTCTTTTTTGATGTGGGCACTTATAGCGATAAATTTCCCTCTGAGTACTGCTTTTGCCATATCCCAGAGGTTTTGGTATGTTGTGTTTCCATTGCCATTCGTTTCAATTTCCTTCTTAATTTCTGGATTGACCCACTGGTCATTCAAGAGTGTATTGTTTAATTTCCACGTACTTGTACAGTTTCCAAAATTCCTCTTGCTATTGATTTCTAGTCTTATTCTATTGTGATCACAGAAGATGCTTGATATTATTTTAGGTTTTTGGAATGTTTTACCACTTGTTTTGTGACCTAAGGTATGGTCTGTCCTTGAGAATGATCCACGTGCTGGGGGAAAGAATGTGTTATCTGCATCTGTTGGATGAAACGTTCTGTACATATCTGTTAGATCCATTTGGTCTACAGTGAAGATTCAGTCTGAGGTTTCTTTGTTGATTTTCTGTCTGGAAGATCTGTCTAATGCTGAAAGTGGGGTGTTGAAGTCTCCAGCTGTTACTGTGTCAGGGCCCATGTCTCTCTTTAGCTCTAATAATACTTCCTTCATGTATCTGGGTGCTCCAGTGTTGGGTGCACATATATTTAAAATTGTTACATCCTCTTGGTGAATCGAACCATTTATCATTACATAGTGACGTGCTTTTTCTTTTCTTATAGTTTTTGTCTTGAAATCTATTTTGTATGATATAAGTATAGCGGCTCCTGCTCTTTTTTGGCTTCCGTTGGCATGGGGTATCTTTTTCCATCCCTTTATTTTTAGTCTATGTATGCTTTATAGGTGAAGCGTGTTTCTTCTAGGCAACAGGTCAATGAGCCCTTTTTCTTCACCCGTTCAGCCAGTCTGTGACTTTCGATGGGAGGGTTTTTCCAATTTGCATCCAGTGTTACGGCTGACATGTAAGGATGTAGTCCTGCCGTTTTATTATTTGTTTTCTGGTTGTTTTGTGGTCTTTTCTTCATTCTTTCCTTCCTTCTTGTCTTCCTCTAGTGAAAGTGGTTTTCTCTGGTGATAAGATTTAGTTTCTTGCTTTTTATTTTTTGTGTATCCATTGTCTTTTTTTTTTTTTTTTTTGGTTTGAGGTTACCATGAGGCTCACTAATGTTATCTTATAACCTGTTATTTTAACCTGATAGCAACTGAACACTATTTGCACAAACAAACAAACATAAAGCAAGCAAGCAAAAAGAAAACTAATGAAAACTCTATGCCTTAACTTCACCCCCCCACGTTTTAATATTTTGTTGTTTCTATTTATATATCATTGCATTGACTATGTCTCAAAAAGTTGTTGCTCTAGTTATTATTTTTTATTGGTTCATTGTTTAGTCTGTCTACTTAGGGTAAGAGAAGTTTGTACACCACAGTTACTGTGTTATTGTGTTCTGTGTTATTCTGTGTCCTTACTATTACCAGTGACTTTTGTGCCTTCGGGTGATAATTTATTGCACATTAACGTTCTTTTCTTTCTGATTGAAGTACTCCCCTTGGCATTTCTTGTAGGATAGGTCTGGTGTTGATGAAATCTCTCAGATATTGTTTGTCTGGGAAGGTCTTTATTTCTCCTTCATGTTTGAAGGATATCTTCTCTTCTAGGGTATATACTATTGTAGGGTAAAAGCGGTGTTTTTGTTTTTTTTTTTCTCTCCCCTTCAACATTTTAAATATGTCATACCACCCTCTCCTGGCCTGTAAGGTTTCCACTGAAAAGTCTGCTGCCAGACATTTGGAGCGTGATTGTAAATGATTTGTTTATTTTGTCTTGCTGCTTTTAGCATCCTTTCTTTATCCTTGATCTTTGGGAGCTTGATTATTAAATGCCTTGAGGTAGTCTTCTTTGGATTAAATCTGCTTGGTGTTCTGTAACCTTCTTGTACTTGGATATTGATATCTTTCTCCCAGTTTGGGAAGTTCTCTGTAATTATCCCTTTGAATAAACTTTATACTCCTATCTCTTTCTCTCCCTCCTCTTTAAGCCTAGTAACTCTTAGATTTCCCCCTTCAAGGCTGTTTTCTAGGTCCTGTAGGCATGCTTCATTTCTGTGTATTTTTTTCTTTTGTCTCCTCTGACTGTGTATTTTCAAATAGCCTGTCTGCAGGCTCACTAATTCTTTCTTTCTGCTTGATCAGTTCTGCTCTTGAAGGACTCTGATACATTCTTCAGTATGCCAGTTGTGTTTTTCAGCTCCAGAATTTCTGCTTGATTCTTTTAGATTATTTCAGTCTCTTTGTTAAATGCATCCAACAGAATCTAATTCCTACTCTGCATTATCCAGAATTTCTTTGACTTTCCTCAACACAGTTGCTTTGAATTCCCTGTCTGAAAGGTCACATACCTCTGTTTCTCCAAGATTGGTTCCTGGTACCTTATTTAGCTTATTTGGTGAGGTCATATTTTCCTGGATGGTGGTGGTGCTAATATTTTTTTCTTCAGTTTCTGAGCATGTGAACAGTTAGGTGTTAATTGTACTCTTTACTGTCTGGGCTTATTTGTAGCCATCCTTTGTCAGAAGACTTTTGAAATATTTGAAAGGACCTGGGTGTTTGGGTCTAAGCTGTGTCTGCTTTAGGGGGCACCCCAAGCTCGGTAACACTGTGGTTGTTGCAGACTCATAGAGGTACCACCTTGATGGTCTTGGGCAAGGTCCGGGAGAGTTCTCTGGATTACCAAGCAGAGACTCTTGTTCCCTTTCCTTACTTTCTCCCAAACATACAGAGTCTCTCTCTCTCTCTCTCTCTCTCTCTCTCTCTCTCTCTCTCTCTCTCTCTCTCTGTTCTGAGCCACCTAAAGCTGAGGGTGGAATGACACAAGCACCCCTGCAGCCACCACTATGCATCCACCACTACTATGACTGCACTGGGTCAGACCCAAAGCCAGCACGGCACTGGGTCTCCCTCAAGGCCTGCTGTGATTACTCCTTGGCTACTGCCTTTGTTTGCTCAAGGCCCTGGGGCTCTACAATAAGCAAGTGGCAAAGCCCGCTAGGACTGTGTTTTTCCCTTCATTGGAGAGAGGTCCCCCAAGCCCCAGGTGGGTCCAGAAGTGCCATCTGGGAATCAGGGACTAGCATCAAAAACCTTAGAAGGCTACCTGTGGTTCTAAGTATTGTGGCTGAGCTGTCACTCAAACCACAGGACGCAGTCTTTCCCATTCTTTGCTCCCCTTCCCAAAGGCAGAAGAGCCTCACCCTGTAGCCACCGCCACCCTAGGCCCCGAGGAGTACTGGCAGACTACTGCCATTGTTTCCTTAAGGCTCAAGGTCTCGTAAGTCAACTGTCGTGAATGCTGCCTGGCCTGGGACTCACCCTTCAGGGCAGTGGGCTCCCCTGTGGCTCAGGGCAGGTCCAGAAATGCAGTCCAAGAGTCCAGTCCTGTAACTGGGGACTCCAAGGGTCTGCTTGATGCTCTACCCTACTATGACCATACTGGTACCTAAGATGCAAGACAACATCCCCTTTACTTTTCCCTCTGCTTTTCTCAAACTGAAGGAGTTTTGCCCCATAGCCACCACTTCTGGTTATGTACCAAGTCTCACCTGAAGCCAACAAGTCTCAGAGGTTCACCCAAGGCCCTCAGTGTAGTGCCTGGGCATCACTGCTGGTTATTCAGGGCCCAGGAGCTCTTCAGTTTGCAGGTGGTGAGTGCTGCCAGGACTAGGTCCTTTCCTCCAAGGCAGTGGGTTCGCTTCTGGCCCAGGGCATTGTCTAGGAATGTCGTCTGGTAGCTAGGTCCTGGAACAAGGGCCACGTGACTCTGACTGGTGCCCTATCTTGCTATGGCTGGGCTGGTATCCCAGATGGAAGACACAGTCTTCACCACTCTTTTCTTTCTCCCCTCCTCAAGTGGAAGGAAGGGGTCTCTTTCAGAGCCACAAGGTTTGCAGCCTGGGGTTAGGAGATGGGTGATGCCAGCACTCCCTTGGCTGCCCCAGCTGGTATCTCAGTATATCGTGTGACACCCCGCCCCCACCCCCGGTCCACTGTCTCTGGGCCTAATTCAACACTAGGACTCACCTAAGAGTTGCAGTTCTTATGGCTTAGTCTGCCTTTCCAATTTACTTGGAGACACAGAGTGCTGTAACCTGCCATGGTGAGGCTTGTGGGAACTCAAGTTCTGATCACTGGGATCAGTGATTCCCCTCTGGCTAGGGCTGCTTTAAATGCTCCCCCTGTGGGTGGGCATCAGCTGAGTTTGGTCCGGTTTTCCTCTCTGCTCTAACAGGATAGCACTGAGGTAATTGCCTCACAAGTGCTGTGGTCTCCCTCCCCCTACACCCAGAGATGCTCTCCACACCACGCTGCTGTGGCCAGGGGTGGGAGAGGGGTGGCATCGGTAATTCAGGGCTATTTTTTGGTTCTCAGGGAGAATGCTTCCAGGTTTTGGCCTTTCAGTAGGATGTTGGCTGCGGGTTTGTCCTAGATGGCGCTTATTATTTTGAGGTATGCTCCTCTGATGCCCAGTTTGTCGAGGGTTTTTGACGTGAAGGGATGTTGAATTTCGTTGAAAACCTCTTCTGCATCTATTGAGATGATATGTGGTTTTCGTTTTTAGTTCCATTTATGTGATGAATCACATTTAGTGATTTGCACATGTCGAACCAACCTTGCATCCCAGGAATAGGGCCTACTTGATCATGATGGATTCGTTTTTTGATGTACTGCTGGATTCAATCTGCTGGTGTTTTGTTGAGGATTTTTGCATCTAGGTTCATCAGGAATATTGGCCTGAAGTGTTCTACTTTCATTGTGTCTCCGTCAGGTTTGGGAATCAGAATGATGCTGGCCTCGTAGAATGAGTTAGAGAGGAGTCCCAGTTCCTCGATTTTTTGTAATCGTTTCATTAGGAATTGGTTACAGCTCTTCTTTCTATGTCTGATAGAATTGGACTGTGAATCCGTCTGGTCCAGGCCTTTGTCTGGTTGGTAGGTCTTTTTTATTACTGATTCAATTTTGAAACTCATTATTGGTCTGTTCAGAGATTCAGTTTCATCCTGGTTGAATCTTGGGAGGTTGTATGGTTCCAGGAATTTATCTATTTCTTCTAGGTTTTCTAGATTATGTGCGTACAAGTGTTCATAATAGTCGCTGAGGATTTTTTTGTTGTTGCTGTATTTCTGTGGGGTCCACAGTAATGTCACCTTTGTCATTTCTGATTGTGTTTTATTTGAGCCCTCGCTCCCTTTCTTTTCTTTTCCTTGTTTGTCTAGCTAGCAGTTTATCGGGCTTATTTATTTTTTCAAAGGACCAACTTTTGGTTTCTTTGACCTTTTGTAGGGTGGTTCACGTCTCAACTTCTTTCAGTTCAGCTCTAATATTGGTTATTTCTTTTCTTCTGCTAGCTCTGGGGTCACTTTGCTCTTGTTTCTCTAGTTCCTCTAGGTGCGATGTTAGATTGCTAATGTGAGATCTGTCTGACTTTCTCATGTTGGCACTTAGCACCATAAACATTCCTCTTAACACTGTTTTAGCTGTGCCCCCAGAGATTCTGGTATGTTGTACCTTTGTTTTCAATAGCCTCGAAGAATTTTTTTGAATTCTGCCTAAATTTTGCTCTTTACCCAAAAGTCATTCAGGAGCAGGTTGTTTAATTTCCGTATAATTGTTTGGTTTTGAGACATCTTCTTGGTAGTAATCTCTATTTTCATCGCACTGTGGTCCGAGAGTGTGGCTGGTATGATTTCGGGTTTGTTTTTGAAGTTTTTGAGAATTGCTTTATGGCTGAGCATGTGGTCGACCTTAGAGTATGTGCCCTGTGCAGATGAGAAGAATGTATATTGTGTTGTCGTTCCGTGCGGTAGGGCAGCAAGGGCCACGGAATGCATGGGCTCACCAGTGAAGCAGTGCAGGAGGGCTATGGGTGAGAGTGCGTCCATGGAGGAGGGATGCGGGAGGGTGCACTTGTCTGCAGGGGCCCGCCTGCAGAACATCCCCAACTGTTAGGCAGCATCTGCCAGTGAAAGAGCTATGGTGGTGGCTGCTGGCAAATGCCTCATCTGGGAAGCTGAGGCTGCGCTGCAAGTGGGTGCGGGCAGGGAGGGACGCTGGGATAGGCCAGCAGACAGCGGGACACTCAGATCAGACTGGCCCGATCCCGTGGCCAAGATTTCCCTGCTGTGTCCAGGTCCAGCAGCCAGCAAACACTAAAGCCACAGAGAGGAGTATGGTGAGGCTTCGGGTTGGGTGCCCATGGCCACGCTTCAGTGCAGCTGTTCCCATGCTAAACCCTCTGGACTCCATGCAGGCAAGAATTCTGTCTCTGCCAACTCTCCCGGCAATTCTCCCTGTAATCGCAAATGTCTGTGGGGGTCGTGGGGTCTCCTGCAACTCGGATTCCAGAGGTCCAGGGCGAGAATGAGCCACTCTATGCTTGTTTTACTCGCCCCTTCCCCAGGAGTCTCTCGGGCCCAAAAATGAGTCCTGGTCCTCAGCAACCTGATGCAGGGTTCCCAGCTTCCTCCCCTTTCAGCTCAGGGTCTGTGTCCTTCCTCCATCCACTATCAATGCCTTCTTTCCAAAGATCTGTTTGGAATGTGCTGGTCTTCTTGATGATCTGGTCTCTTATTGGGAGGAGTTCTTCCTGTCTGCATCTAGTCCGCCATCTTTGCCCCAAAGCCTTCAGTAATTTTTAAATCTGAGAATGTGTTAATTTCCCCTTCCATTTTTGAAGGATGGTTTTTGCTGGATATGTAATTCCTGATTGACAGGTGTCTCCTTTTTTAGAACTTTTAATATATCATCCACTGCTTGAGGACTACATATCTCTTATGAGATACGATCTCCTTACTAGTTATAGTAAGCAGTTATCAGTAATAGGAATTATCAGTAATCAAAACTTTCCAACAAAGTCAAGTCTTGGGCCAGGTGGCTGGCTTCATTGGTCAATTCTACCAAACATTTGAAGAAGAATTACCACCATTCCTTCTGAATCCCTTCCAAAAAATTGAAGGAGAGGGAACACTTCCTAACTCATTACATAAGGCCAATGTTACCATGATACCAAAGTCTGCCAAAGCCACAACAAGAAAGCTACAAAGCAATATCCCTTATGAATACCAGTGTTCAGAATCCTGGATAAAACGCTAGCAGGCAGAACCCTGCAGCATACTGAAAGGGTTACACACCATGACTGAATGGGAATAATTGCTGAAATGCAAAGATGAGTCAACACATGAAAATAAATCCATGCACTATATTAACAGACTGATGATAAAAGACCACATCACCATGTCAACTGATGCAGAAAAAGCACTAAGAAAATCCAACGTGGTTTTATAATAAAAACCTTCAACAGATTAGGAAGAGAAGGATACTCTTCTCTTAAGAGTCTAAACCGTATATGGAAATACCTATAGCTAATGTCATACTCAACGGAAAAGACTGAAAGGTTTTCCCCTAAGATCGGGAACAGGACAAGGATGCCTGCTTTTGCCACTTCTAATTCAACATACTATTGAAAGCTCTAGACAGAGTAATTAGGCAAGGGTAAGAAATAAAAGGCATCTAAGATGGAAAAGAAGAAGTTATCCCCTGTCACAGACGACATGATGTTCTATGTAGAAAACCCTAGAGATTACACACACACACAAAAAGCTGCTGGAGCTAATAAATTAACTTGTCAAAGTTGCAAGATAGAAAATCAACACACCATAACCAGTTGCATTTGTGTACGCTGACAAACAGTCCAAAAATAATTAAGAAAATAATTACATTTACAATGGCACGAAAAGAATAGAATACTCAGGAGTAGACGTAATCAACATTTACCCTGAGAACTACAACACTTTGCTTGAAGAAATTAAAGAAGACATAAATAAGTGGAAAGACGTTCTGTGTTCCTGGATTGTGGTTACTTTTGCGAAAAAGTCTTTCCTGCTCAGAGGACATAAACTTAGTCACTCTCATAATTGTTCTAATATTTTTTAAAACTTCAATAGTTTGGGGGCATACAGGTGGATTTTGGTTAGGTGGATAAGTTCTTTAGTGGTGATTCCTGAGATTTTGGTGCACCCGTAACCTGAGCAGTGTACACTGTACCCAAAGTATAGTCTTCTTTTATCCCTCAACCTCCTTCCATCTTTCCCTCCTAGTCCCCTAAGTCCATCATGTCATTCTTATGCTTTTGCACCCTCATGGGTTAGCTCCCACTTACAAGTGAGAGCATACGATATTAGGATTTCCATTCCTGAGTTTCTTCACTTACAATAATGGCTTCCAGCTCCATCCAAGTTGCTGCAGAGGCCATTATTTCGTTCCGCTTTATGGCTGAGTAGTATTCTGTGGTGTATATATGCCACATCTTCTTTATCCACTTGTTGATTGATGGGCAATAAGGTTGTTTCCATATTTTTGCAGTTGTGAAATACGCTGCTATAAACATGCATGTGCTTGAGTCTTTTTCATATAATGACTTGTTTTCTTTTGGGTAGATACCCAGTAGTGGGATTGCTGGATCGAATGGTAGTTTTACTTTTAGTTCTCTAAGGAATCTCCATACCGTTTTCCAGAATGGTTGTACTAGTTTGCATTCCCACCAGCAGTGTAAAAGTGTTCCCTTTTCACCACATGCACTCCAACATCTATTATTTTTTGACTTTTTAATTATGGTCATTCTTGCAGGAGTAAGGTGGTATCTCATTGTGATTTTAATGAGCATTTCCCTGATAATTAGTGATGGTGAGCATTTATTTTCATAATGTTTGTTGGCTGATTGTATATCTTTTTTTTTTTTTTTTTTGAGAATTGTCTATTCATGTCCTTTGCCCACTTTTGGATGGGAGTTTTCTTTTTTCTTGCCGATTTTTGTTGAGTTTCTTGTAGATTCTGGATATTAGTCCTTTGTTGGATGCATGGTTTATGAATATTTTCTCCCACTCTGTGGGAGTCTGTTTACTCTTCTGAGTATTTCTTTTGCTGTGCAGAAGCTTTTTAGTTTAATTAGGTCCCACTTGCTTATTTTTGTTTTTGTTGCATTTGCTTTTGGGTTCTTAGGAATGAATTCATTACCTAAGCCAATGTCTACAGGAGGTTTTCGATGGTATCTTCTAGAATTTTTGTGGTTTCAGGTCTTAGATTTAAGTCTGTGATCTATTTTGAGAGTTGATTTTTGTAATAAGGTGAGAGATGAGGATCCAGTTTCATTCTTCTATATGTGGCTTGCCAGTTTTACCAGCACCATTTATTGAATAGGGTGTCCTTTCCTCACTTCATGTTTTTGTATGCTTTGCCAAAGATCGGTTGGCTGTAAGTATTTGGCTTCGTTTCTGAGTTCTTTATTCTGCTCCATTGGTCTACCTGCCTATTTTTATGCCAGTACCATGCTGCTTTGGTAACTATAGCCTTGTAGTGTAATTTGAAGCCAGGTAATGTGATGGCTCCTGATTTGTTCTTTTTGCTTAGTATTGTGTTGGTTATGCAGGCTCTCTTTGGTTCCACATGAGTTTTAGAATTTATTTTTTTCGAGTTCTGTGAAGAATGATCATGGTACTTTGATGGGAATTGCACTGAATTTGTAGATCACTTTGGGCAGTATGGTCATTTTCACCATATTGATTCAACCCATCGATGAGCATGGGATGTGTTTCCATTTGTTTGTGTCATCGATGATTTCTTTCAGCAGTGTTTTGTAGTTTTTCATTTAGATATCTTTAACCTCCTTCTTTTTCCACTAAGTTTTTTTTCTTTTTTAATTTCTGGAATTTATATTTGTGTATGGAGTGAGATACCAATCTCCTCTCTTAAAAAATGGGTATAACCAATGGATTCAGCACCGTATATTGAATAGCCTGTCTTTTCTTCAGCTAGCCTTCAATGGCAAACCTCTCGTGCCAAGTTTTCCTATATTTAACGGACTCTCTATCCTATCAATTGTATTGGCCTAGTTGTGATATAAGTGAACTCTCTTACTATCTTAATTATTAAAACTTGCTATCTTGTAAGTCATGTCCCCTCCGATCCCCTCTACTTTGTTCTACATATTCTTGGATATTATGTGCCCTTGGTCCTTCAGTATGCATTCCGGAGTCATAGAGTCTATTGTTCCATAGAAAGCTGTGTTGGATTTTTTGTTGGAATCACGTCAAATACACAGATTAAGTGGAAAAAACCATCATCTTTATCATACGGGTTCTTCTGTGAGCATGCTTTATATCTGCCTAATTTGGAGCTGATAGTTCTCGATAACATTTGATAATTTTCTCATTTAAAGTCTTAAGCATCTTTGTTAGACTTATTTCTGTGTACCTTACTATTTTGTGGCAGTTATAACTGGTGCTCATTGAAGAGTTGTTTTTCCTCCAAGTGGTTGTTGCTGATTTGTAGCAATACAATTGACTTTCTTCTTAGCTGCAATTAATGCTGAGAGTTTGTTGATTATCTCAGGTTTTTCCACACAGGTAAATAATATATTGCCTGTATAGATATGATCGTTTGGCTTTTTTTTTTAATTCCAATCATTATATCTTTTATATCTTGTATTTATTGCACTGGCTAGAACCACCACTGTTGAGCACAAATGACAATATTGAGCAATCTTGTCCTGTTCTTGATTTTAAGGGTAATCCATGTTAATCGTCACCAGTGTGCACAAATGTTGGTGCAGATTATTTTGTAGATATGCATTTTTCCATCTGTTTTTTCCAGTTTGGTAAGAGTTGTGTTTTGGTTTGTTTTTGTGTATTCCATGAACAGGCACTGGATTGTATTAAATGATTTTACCCTGTCTATTAAAATGGTAGCCCAATCTTGTTTCTTTCCATTAATGTGATGATTTACATTAACATTCCTTTCTAATGTTAAAGCATTTTTACACTGCTGTGATAAACCAAACTTGTTCTGGTTTATTATCATTTCTGTGCATCACTTAAGTCTGCAGTATTTAATTTAGCATTTAGCTTGAATTATACATTTCCTTTCTCCTGTTATACTTATCTCATTTTAGAGTCAAGATTATCCTCATAAAATATACTTGGGAGTGTATGCTGTTATCTTAGTCTTTGGTAAAGTTTGTATGAACTTGGAATTATCTACTCCTTGAATGTTTAGTGGAATTTTCCCCTTCTTCCTGGTAGTTTTCTTGACTTTTTTTTTTTTAAACTAAAGATGTATTATTTTTAATGTCAACTTTTATTTTTAGATAGAATGGTTACACATACAGGTTTGTTACATGGGGATATTGTGTGATGCTGAGGTTTGGGGTGCAGATCCCATCACTCAGGTAGTGAGCATAGTATCCAATAAATAGGTTTTCAACCCATATCCGCTCCCTGCTCCCTCTAGTAGTCCACAGTAATTTCTTTAATGATTGTTAAGTCTAGTCAAGTTTTCTATTTCTTCTATAGTTAGTTTAGGCAGGATATGTTTATCTTTCAAAATTTCTACATTGTCTAGGGCTTCATTTATATCAGTATGAAATTGTTTTTGGTATTATCTTTATTGTTTATGTCTAATCATATTCTGCTTTTTAATTTTTTAATATCGTTCCTTTGTGTTCTCTCTCTCTCTCCTCGTGCCCACTGCTCTCCATCTTTCTCTCTTCACCAATATTGCCAATGTTGGCTATTTTGTCAGTCTTTTCAGAAACCGACTTTTGGTTTGGTTGATTTTGTTGATTCTCTCTAGTGTACTTTTCTTTTCTCTTTCTTGCTTTCTGTATATGGGTGTATATATATATGTGTGTGTATATATGCGCGCGTGTGTGTGTGTATACATATATATAGTTTTTTGTTTGTTTGTTTGTTTGAGAGAGAGTCTCACTCTGTCGCCCAGGCTGGAGTGCAGTGGTGCCATCTCGGCTCGCTACAACCTCTGCCTCCCTGGTTCAAGCAGTTCTCCTGCCACAGTCTCCTGAGTAGCTGGGATTACAGGCATGTGACACCACGCCCAGCTAATTTTTGTATTTTTAGTAGAGTCGGAGTTTCACCATGTTGGTCAGCCTGGTCTCGAACTCCTGACCCTATGGTCCGCCAGCCTCAGCCTCCCAAAGTGCTGAGATTACCATGCCCGGCCTCTATTGTACTTTTCTTTTATTCTTCATTGCTTTCTCTCCTCATATTATTTTTTCCTTTTTTTTTTTTTTTTTTTTGCTTTTCTTTTGCTCTTCTTTCAAACATGGGTATGACTCTACACAGCTGCACTCAGGGGTGGCCTTTAAAGACAGTGGAGAGAAAAGTAACTCCCTAGTGGGAAGGACTTCATGGGGTATGCTTGGTAGTCCACTTTGTGTGGAAAGAGAAATTGCTGGAGGTTAGAATATATGTTGACTCATAGTTTGTAAGGAGAAAAAATGGAGGCCCAGGGATAGGAAGCCTGAGAAGACACACATGGTTGGAAATATGGGAATGAGCTTGCAGTGTGAAAATTTTTATATCACAAGCTCACACTCAATGGACAGCATTCAGCATCAAAAGGCTTTGAACAACCAAGAAGACAGAATGACTCGGTCAGCTGATGTCACCTAACCTCTCTTAACTGCTACCTCATTTCTGTTAGGGTGTGAACGTGCGCAAAGCGTCAGACAGATTATATGTCTGGGCCTAACAAGATGGGTCTTTGCATTTCGTAGGCAAATCTAGCTATGCTACCGTTCAATGTCCAAACTTCCAGCAGCAGAAATTAGTGTTGAGTGTCAAATATGCGAGTGCATTGAAGAGATCTGGACTCTTCGTTGTGGAATGGCCAATGATCCTTTTGAGAGAAATACAAACATTTTCCATGCCTTTATTTGCCTTCACTTTCATCTAAGATCTTACACAATGTTTGACCCACTGTGATGGGATCCCCATAGAATATCCCAGCAGATCAGGAGACCGAATTTACAGCAATGGCCTGTGGAAATAGACCCATGAACATGAGAGCCGATGGTTGTATGACCTTTTGTGCCAACCAGAAGCTGCTTCCCTAATAGGACATCGGAATGGATTGCAGAAGGAGGCAAAATTTTAATATCATTGGGAGTCATCGTCTGAACTCAGTATACACCTGGAGTGAAGGACATTTGAAGAGCTCTGTGTCCTCAGAAATAAAATAAATAAAATAAAATAAAATAATAAAATAAAAATGGATGTGGAAAATAAGAGGTGCAAGCAGGAGTGCCCCAACTTACCATCACTCCAGTTGACCCAGTTGGGGAAATTTATACAGCTGTACCCGGGAACAATGGGTTCTACAGTGTCAGAAGCCCTGGTCCTCAAAGAAGGATCACTTTCATTAATTGTCATTAATGAGACAAGAGTCTCACTGAATTAAAAGCTACAAATTCCACCTGAGGCTCTTTTGTCCTCTCTATGCCCATCAACTAACCGACAGAGAGAGGAGTCAGTGTCCTGACAGGGGTAATGGAATCTGGTCATTGGGAAAAGTGGAGATGTTATTACACGTTGGAATCAAGGAGAAATGTATTTAGCTTCTACGCAATCCACTGAGTGCTTCTTGGTACTCCCCAGGGTTGTCAATAAAAGTACAAGGGAGCAATCCAGACTTGAGAAAGGCAGGGTGACAAGGGATGAGGGTCCAGACAATGCCACCTATAAGCCATTAAGACCATCATACTTAGAAGCTGAAGGTGAAGGGAATCTAGAATGGATGGTGAACGGAGTTAAGTACCTATTTGGCCACAGGACTAGCTGCAGCAGTCTGGTGCGGGCTAGAGTGTGTTCTGGTAACCATCTTCTTCTCAGTTTTCTTTAGTAATGCAGCCCCACTGGATCCTGGAGAAGCCCCTCCCCGGGTGCATATGGAGAAGTGGATCCAATCAGTGCAAAAGGTAGACTGTGACAGGCACAGAGACATACTTACTAGATCCCCGTGAACGCAAAGTCTTGTTGCCCCACTTGCTGGCCTGGATATCAGCAGATAGCCTTCAGCTGTCACTATTTTCAGGGATAACCCGCTGCTGAAGAGAGCTGTCTTGCCCAAGGTTGGGTCCTTCCCGCAGTATTCCACAACCAGGGACCGATCCAGGTGGGGTATAAATGCCCAGCCACTTGGGCCCAGTGCCAGCCAACTCTGGTTCAGCATTTTTTAGCTCCACAACTCCCCATGGGGTTCCCGAAAGCTGTCACTGGGCCTGCACTTGCAGACTGACTTTTCCCTTAGTGTGAGCCTACTTTCTTCCTCTCCTGCTGCAGATGTTGGCTCCAGGGAACTCCCTAGTAAACATCTAACCTACGAAGCTCCACCCCACACACTGCTTCCTGTGAACAAACTTGGGACACTCTCCAGCTTTCCTGAATAAGGATTTGCATAATTGCCTGGTTTGACTACTGCTGTGTCGTCAGCATCTGGGATGGCGCCTGGGACACAGTAGAGCCTTAATAATTATCGGTTGAATGGAAATATAAAATAGTAAAACTACCTTGAAGAACAGTTTGGCAGCTTCTTAAAAAGCTGAACTTACACCCATCATACTTTCTAACCATCTTACTCCAAGACAATTAACCAAGAGAAATGAAAACATATATCTACCCGAAGACTTCTACATGAATTTTCATAAAAGCCTTACTAATAATAGCCCATACCTGGAAACAACTGAAATATTCATCATATTATTTGGTGACTGGAAAACACTTGTGGTGTACTACTTGGTGATTAAAAAGGAAAAAAGTAACACGGTACATACACTCAACAACATAGATAAATTTCCAAATAACTATGCCTAATGAAATAATCCAGAAGAACAAAAAGGAAACAAACTGTAGGATTCCATTTATATAAAGCTCGGGAACATGCAAACTGATTTACAGTAACAGAAAGCAAATCGATGACAGTCTGGAGATCGTGGAAAGGCTGAGGGACAGAGTGGGGAGGAAGTAACAAGGGACATGAGCAACTTTAGGTAGAGATGAATTTGCTCATTACCTTTTAGTGATTGTGACTCCATGGATGTACACATGTGTCAAAACTTATCAAATTGTGCAATCTAAATGTAAGTGTATACAGTTTATTGCTTGCCAATTACATATAAATAAAACTGTTGAACTAATTGTTGCTTGAATAAAAGAATGAGCTTGTAAAACTCATAACCTAGGACAATCATTTCTCAGATTTCCTACTCAAATGCATAATCATCTGTTCCATATTTCAGAGTCCAGGAACCAGGCCCCTGAGTGTTCACTCTCTAAGGTTTCTAGGAATGGGCGTAAAAGACATGACTACCCTCTCCAGACCCATTCTTTATATGAAAGACCCAACGGCCTTGGTCAAGTTCCAAACCTTAATACAAGTGGTGCTTAAGTAAATGCTTTTCAGACAAGCAGCCCTGATCTGGCCAAAACTAGATAGCAATAAACACAGCTGATTTTTCATGGATAAATAAATAAATAAATAAATAAATAGGTTGGCTGACATTGTTGGCTCAGCCAGGAACCAAAGTTCCAGCTTAAGAAGTCTGTTGAAAAGATACACTGTGGGCCTTGGGCTCAAAGACCTATGGTGGGAAGCTCTGAGTAGGATGTGAGAAAAATCAATGTGACAGTGAGAAACAATTATTATATACAACTCTTTTATATTCTAAAGAAGGGGGTTAAGAATAAAGGTCCTTGATGTGCTGATCAGGGTGATGAGTCTGAGGATTCAGTCATCAGAACCTCACAGAGATAAATGGCTCCACAGAGAAAAGAGATTTGAAGGGAATGAGACTGTTCAGGAAGAACAGGAGCTGATGCCCATCCATCTCATGAGGGTATGAGGAAGAGAGGCAAGATTGTCTAACGCAGACTGTTTGGTGACATTTCACTGGGACACGTGCCGTTGAATCTCCCCCGTTTGTCCCCATGAAGACGTCTATAAATGCACATTGAAAGTTTTGGTAATCAGATTTATCATTGGTTTGGGAGTCGGGGGTGAATTTCAGCATCTACTGTCAAAGCAGGGCAAGAGCAAAGGTGGCTCTTGGTGCCCTAATAATACTTTGCTTCAGTAAGTTAGCTGCAGTCATTGCAAATTATGTCAGCGGAAGTCGAGTGGTTAAACATGAGCTTTACTTCAGAGATATGGAACAATTCTGAAGAAGAAGAAAAGAGAGAAGATCCAAACTTGCCACAGCCACATGCAGCAGGTTCTCCGGTCCTCTTTAGAGTGGTTTAGCTGTTTAAAAACACTGGGTGGGTTCTGGCACGTGCCTGGTGTTTTTCACTCTTACCCTGTTTATGCACCCTCTGTCCTGCTTCTTTGATCAGCTGCTCACCAGTCCTGAGATTCTCCCAACATGGATCACTTCTCAGTCACAGAGAAGAGAATACTAGAGAAGGTCTAGATCGTTATGTTCTCATTTGGCAGTTTAATTGTTAAAAGGAACATTCGCCAATATACTCCCACCTCGACACCCACAGAATGTAAAAATAAACCATTATAGGATGTGGTACAGTGGCTCTTACAGGGTCTGCTAGAGAAGAATGAGGATGTGAAGAAAACTGAGGTTCATATTGAGCCTGGGGTGGAAATCCTGGCTGTTCAGTGTGGTGGAAAGCGTAGGGGTGATTGCTCTCCCTATGATGCCTTCCTTGAATCCTCCAGTAATTATCCACATCTTCTAGTCTCTGACCATATTTAGCACCTCTAATACCAGAGTTCTGAAGTTTGTTTCTTGCTGAATTAGTTTCTGTGGTCTTCTAAGGACTTATGACTTATTCGTCTGTTTTCTAGCTTATAAAATTTTGCTAACATATTTGTCTTGGTCTGGTGTCGTTGTCTGATACCTTCTGATTTTTTTGTCCTGCTTTGCACCCGCCGTCCCCGCACTTCGTTATTAGGAGTTTTCTGGTGGGAGCATAAAAAGCATTTGCACTCAGTATTCCTGAAGTGATCAGAAGTAGATTGATAGATTCTCTAATGTTCCACTACCCTTTCATTCCTTTAACGAACCCTTTTTTAATAGACATACACTAGTTAAGTTTAGTAATAATTAATTTAGAAGTTTTGCATCTGTAATTATATATGCTATAATTTTTACTGCTCATACTGTCCTTTTTGAACTTTTAGTGTCTAATTTTACCAGCTTCATGATAGAGACTTTAAAAATAATCTCATTGACTTTACTGACAAATGTCTTATTATGTCTGAAATACAATGGATCTAGAACCTAAAAAAAATAGTTAATAAAATGCACTCAAATGAATGGAAAGTAGGATACTCTTCTACAGTTTTTAAAAATTGAGGTGTCTACTGAGTCGTATAGTGGCCCCTGCCAAATTCCTGTCCACCCTGAACCTGTAAATGTGGCCGTATTTGGAAATAGTGTTTTTTCAGACACAGTCACATTAAGATGAGATCATATTGAACCAGGGTAGGCCCTGACTCCAATATGACTGCTGTCCCTATAAACAGAGGTAAATTTGGACAAGGAGACACAGACACATAGGGGAGTCACATGGAGACACAGACGGAGACTGGAGTAAGGCATTGCAAACCAAGGAGTGCCAAGGACTACCAGCATCTACCAGGAACTAGGAGAGCTAAGAAAGGCTTCTTCCCTCAGATGGAGCATGGCCCTCCTGACATCTTGATTTTGTACTTCTAGCCCCAAGAACTGTGTGAGAATAAATTTATCTTGCTTTTAGCCACCCAGTTTGGGTATTTTGTTATGGCAGCCCTAAGGAACTAATGCAGATTTTAGTGCTAAGACGTGGGTTGTTCCTGTCACAAATGTCTAAAAATACGGAAGTGGCTTTGCAATTGGATAATGACTAGAGGCTGGAAGACTTGAGGCACATGATATGAAAACCCTAGATTGCCTCAAAGAAACCGTTGGCAGAAATATGAATGCTAAAGGTGATTCTTGTGAGAGCTCCACAAGGAAGTGAGAAGAGTTGTAAAACGTGTTTATCATCTTAGAGAACACGTATATCATTATGAACAGAATGATGCTAGAAATATGAATATTGAAGCTGCTTATGATGTGGTCTGAGATGGAAATTAGACACATGTTAATGAACACTGGAGGAAAAGTGACCCTTGTAATAGAGTGTCAGAAAACTTGACTGAATTGTGTAGAAAGCAGGTCTTATAAGCGATGAACTTGGATATGTAGCTAGCTAGGAGATTTCCATGCAAACTCTGGAAGGCGTGGCCTTGTCTCTTTATAGTAAAACGTGAGAGTAAAGAGATAAGTTGAGGAAGGAACTGTTAAGCCAAAAGGAAGCACGCTTGATGATTTGGAAAATTCACAGTCTACCCAGATAGTGCACTATGGAAACAGGGCGAAAGGTGTGGCTGAACAGCCATTTGCTCATGAGACTAGGCATGTGGACCCAACCAACCGTCTTGGCATAAGCCAGGAAACGAGATAGGGTAATCCAGGAAGGACCCACACAGAGCCTACATATCTAGTTGCGTGGATCCCCTTGGCATCCACAAAACCTGGCAAGGATTTTGAGAGTTTTATACTAGCAGAAATGCTGCCAGCCTGGACTGAAATGGCCAGAGATGGGACAGAAATGAAAGAAACGTGTCTCTGAAGGCAGAAACATGGAAGACCAGAGCAGAAATGGCATCGTCATTACCCTGGAGGGCTAGATGGACTGAGTCCCTGACCCAGAAAGTCAGGAAGATGGGGCTGCCTCCCTGGAGGGTCCCAAAATTTGGGGCTGCCTCCCTGGAGGGTCCCAAAATTTGGGGCTGCCTCCCTGAAGGGCCCATGGGGCAGAAGATTGAGCCGTGGAAGTTTACTCTCGGCCTGAATCTTAATGGACTTTTTTCCTGCTGGGTTGTGAACTTGCCCCAGAGCAACAATCCCTTTAATCTTTCCACCTTCTCCCTTTTGTGAAGGGGACGTCTAATCTATGTCCGTCCCACCGTAGTATTCTGGAAGTAGATAACTTGTTTTCTAGCTTCATAGGCCTGCAGACAGAGCGGAACATTGCCCCAGGGTGGACCTTACCCAAAGTCTACTCGGTAAGATCCTGACAATTTTAGATGAGATTTTGGATTCAGGGTTAATGCTGGAATAGGTGAAGATCTGGGGGATTTGGAGATGGGATGAATATATTTTGCTCACGGTAAGAATGTAAATATTGGGGAGCCAGAGGGTAGACTCTATTGGGTTGAATAGTGCATGCATCCCCCCACCCCCGCAAATTTATGTCTACCTGGAATCTGTGAAGGTGATTTTAATTGGAAGTAAGGTCTCTGTAGATGTAATCAAGTGACGATAAAGTCACACTGGACTAGGGCGTGCCCTAATCCAATGACTGGTATCTTTATAAGAAGAGGAAAATTGGGACACAGAGACAGACACATAGGGAGAATGCCATGTGACAACCGAGGCAGAGATTAGCGGTAAGCTGCCACAAGCCAAGGAATGCCAAGGATTGCCAGCAACCACCAGAAGCTAAGAGAGATGTGTGGTACAGATTCTCCCTTTAACTGCCACCCCCAGCACAAGGTACCAATCTTGCTGACACCTTGATTTCAAACATTTGGCCAACAGAAATGTGAGAGTATAAAATTCTGTTGTTTTAAGCCACCCATTTATGGAAATTTGTTATAGCAGCCTGAAGAAACGAATACAGCACTTGAGTCCTGTTTAGCAAGGATCAAGCTAGAGCTCTTTTGTCACTGTGTCTAGCCCGGTGAACATCAGTGGCTGCTTGGGGCAGCCATATGGACATTATTTGTGATTGTGGATCCCTGAGATGGGCCTGGGGATGAACCCCTGTCAGTTATTAAAAAAAAAAAAAAAAGAAAAGAAAAGAAAAGAAAAAGAAAGAAAAGGAAAGACCCCATCACCCCAGGGAGACTTAAGCATGGCACCAAGTTGGTTAACAGTCATTGTTTTTCAGGCGTGAGTACCACAGTTCCTGCCGTAGCATGCATTCTCCTTACCCTCAAGGGTATTCATGTGCATAGCCATGGCAGCCGGTGCCCCAGGGACTGATGATTAAATAAAGAGGGTGGTAGAGGAGGAGCGTTTGGCACTCAGCTGCTCCCACAGTGCTAAACCACTCAGCCCTTATTCTACACAGAGCTTTATGTAAGTTTCATTTAATTCTCACACCAAAGTGAGGGTCATGATGGATAATTTTGTCTATAGCTAAATAGAAAGCTGAAACTGAGAAAGGTCAAGTGTCATGAAGTAAAAGAGAGGTTCTATTAGTAATAGCAAAATGTTGGACTTCAAGTTCTGTGTTCCTTTCATTTGTTTTTAAATTTTATTTATTTTTTAATTTTACAAAATTGTATGTATTTACAGGGTACAATGTGATATTTTGATAAGTGTATACATTTAGAAAGACTAACTCAAGCTAATTAATATATCCATCATCTCACCTACTTATCACATTTTGTGATGAGAAGATCTAAAATCTACTTTTAAAGCAATATTGAAATATATGATACATTATGATTAACTCTGCTCACTATGCTGTGCAATCGATCACCAAAACATATTCCTCCTGTCTAACTGTGCTCCAGTCCCAAATCCTCAGCAGTAAATGCCCCTGTCTCTCCTCAGTGAAACCACTCTTGATTAATAAAGTAGTCTTAGTGAGGTCTTATCTGGGGCTTAGTTGTCCCAGATCTTTCCTGTCATCCACCAGAACCTCTTTGCCTGTAGAGAGTCTTCTGAACTTGAGAAGCTGCAGGATTATGAAAGCCCAGCATGTCATACACTTGCCTGCTGATTGCCCCTTCTCTCACCTTGGCTCTCTTGTCTCTCATAGCAATGTCATCTCAGTATCGGGCATCATGCACATAACTCTTCTGGCCTGTCACAGAAATGAAGTAAATAGAGTGATGGAAGGAAACACACACACACACACACACACACACACACACACACACACACACAAAAACCCCACAATACCAGTCACAAGTCAAACCATTTAAAACTGTTACTTTTGTATTAGTATCAGACAAAAAACAGACGTTGACACAACAATAATTATTTGGAATAAAGAAGGCCACCATGTAGTCATGATAGAACATTTGTCAAAGAGCTAAAACGTCTGAACTTACGTGCACTCAAAAACATAGCCAAGAAATATATAAAGCACGATGTTCAGAGTTACAAGAAGGTTGCCGCAATAAAATCTAAAAGTGCACTATTTTAGAGTTGGGGCAGTTCCAAGAAGTAGCAAGATCCAGGGAGTGCCCATGAGCATGACAGTCAAATAAGAGGTCTTGCGACCATGAGGCTTGGAATCAGATTGGTTTTCTACATGGACATTGAAATCACCCGGGATTGTGACAAGATTAGGTGTAGAAACTCTGAATGAGACGTAAAAATCTTTGACCGAAAGACCAATATGTTGGTTTTATTTTAGAAAGCCATCTTTGTAAGATGTCCAGGATGGCCATAAAATTGAATGTGTATTGGTCAGGGATATTTAAACTACAACTAACAGAAAGTGCAAGTCTCGCTGGGTTATCCAATAAGGAAAGATACTTGCTTATAGAACTGAGAGTTCAGAGGCAAGGTGAGTTTCATGGTTAACTGAGCCAGTAACTGAAAGATGTAAAGATCCAGGCTAAGTCTTGACCCAAGCATTGCTGGATTGGGCATTGGATTATTGGATTAGATTAGACTAATTCTGGACCCACTCTTGGAGCTAAGAATGTGACCATATATCCTCAAGCACATGACTCTATTGGGAGGAGATACACTGATGGAGGCGATACACTGATGGAGGCCGGAGCCCAGTCAGGAAGGTGAGGAATGTATATTGTGTAGGTAAACAAAAATGTCACCTGCAGGTACAGACTCAAATTATATATACCACTATGAGCATAGTAACCACAATATTCAGGTCCTTCCTGTTTCCTAATAGAGTGACTCTTCGGGTGACAAAGACAGATACTTTATTCAGGAGCTACCTATATTGAATTCATGAGCAGGCAGTTACAAAGCATGAGAGCTCTCCCCTGTGCAGTATATGTTTTGGAAGAACCTCAACAGGCATCCACTGTGGGATGCTTAAATCCCATTTTCATTCTTTTTCTTTTCGTTGGCAAAGTTTTCTATTCGCTGTTGTCCTGAGATGATGTCGTGTCGGGATTATTTGACCAGAGGTAAATGAATTCTTCACACTTACTGTTAAGTTTTGTCTCTCTGTAAACACGTGACACAGACTTCATAAAGATATCAAAGATCCTCAGATTTCAATATGGAACAACCTTAAAAGCCCTGGGTCTTTAGAAGAAAGTCAGGCTCAGCCGGGCAGTGGGGGCTCACGCCTGTAATTCAACACTTTGGGAGGCCAAGGCGGGTGGGTCACGCGGTCAGGAGATCGAGACCATCCTGGCTAACAAGGTGAAACCCCGTCTCTACCAGCAACACAAAAAATTAGGGTTTGGTGGCACGTGCTTGTAGTCCCAGCTACTCAGGAGGCTGAGGCAGGAGAATCACTTGAACCTGGGAGGCGGAGGTTGCAGTGAGCCGAGATCCCACCACTGCACTCCAGCCTGGGCAACAGAGCGAGACTCCGTCTCAAAGAGAGAAAAAAGAAGAGAGTCAGACTCCTATAATGTACCAAAATTGAACAACAACCTTTTCCTCTAATGCACGCATTTATTCACGCTTTGAAAAGAATATGTTTCCATAACGATACCAAATATGCATATGAAAAGAAAATTAAAAATAAGATAATCACCCAATCTGCGAATACGCAGATTTGAAAATTAATTATCAATATATAAATGGAAGCTCTTAATAAAGACGTTGTAGTATCACATAGACAAGATATGTAATGTGTTTTTGCTCATGTTTTGCCTTAGTCTGCATCTACACTGTCAAATGAGCTTAATCGTGTTCACTGGTTCATTATTTGCTAACTCCTTGATTGACTTAGCCAACTGAGGAATTCAGCCAGTGAGTCATTCTATAACTGTTGATAAACTACGTGATGTTTTAAATCCAAGGATTAAAAGAAAACACAAACATTACATATCTTGCATTTTTTCACAGGATCTAATCACTGATAATAGTTTATCAGTGATAGGCTGATCACAGATACATAGGTGTATGTATCTGTGTTCAAACCAAAAGCCTTAGAGTATGTTTAATTTAACAACGTCACAACCGTTCTGATACTTAGGGGAGTTCTAAGTAAGTAAGTAAGTTCTAGAAAGGGGAGTTCCAGTACTCCCCTTTCTCTCTTTCCTGTTAGGTAAAGCCACTCCTCCTAAAGCCACTAGCATGGATCCCCAAAATGTCCACCACAGAACGAAAAGGTAAAAGAAGGAGACGTTGTTCCTGTTAAATCCTGCCATATCACATGCAAGAGAAATGGCTTATCAACCTGTCTCACCCCAGTAAACACAGCGCCTAATAAATTCAGTGCCTAAACTGGACCCCAGACATACGAATCTTTGTCTGTAGAGTTACCTTCCCCCATTGTTTGTGTATATTAGAGCACTGACAGACTTCCATTGGTGTAACTTAAAATCCTAACAAAGTCCTGATAATCATCTCAGAGAAAGAGCGAATGATATGAGTATCAGGTCTGACAGGAGCAAACTATGACTTAACGTAAGAGTTATAATCAGGATTTTTCTTTTGGTGAAAGAATTTGACCATCATCAATACTGTGTAAGTTCCAGTTGAGCATAGGTGGGCTAGATAAAATTCTGCTGTGTCTTTTACTGGTGATCTGTTCATCTGTATGTAATGATAGAAACTGGGGCCAGGGCAGATACCAGGTCTTGAACTAGGCTTCCGTCCTGTGACTTTGTATAGATACTTCCTAAATCCAACTTGAACTTTCATAATAGGCTCTTTCATAAATATGTAGCCCCATTTTATATTCTCTATTTACATGAGTCCCATAAATAATTCTCCAGAATTATCCGAGACCCACTGATTGGCACTTCCTAGTCTTTCACTCCAAATATCATGACTTCAGTCTACGGCCATACCACCCTGAACACACCCGATCTCGTCCAAATGTCGTGACTGCCTGTGATAACCTTAGAGCCACAAACACAGCCTGTTGTCCTCACTAGTATATTCAACTTTAACTGTGGTGGAAAATTTGGTCTGTTGAGTTTTCTTCTGCTTATTTATGTAACCAGGCCACAGTGCGGGAACCTAGCAAAGTAATCCCAACGCTTGTATAGCATTGTTTGCCTCTACAAGCAAACCAGAAAGACTCCACTCCACCAAATTTATTTTGGACATGCAGATGAAGCTGCAGTTTCCCACGCAAATCAGCAAAACAGGTGGTCGTGAAATTGCGATTAACAACAACTGCAGTGTGTACTCTCCTTCTCTTTTCCCTATCCTTTCTGGGGAGACAGGCAGAATAAAAATACAGTAAAATCTAATTATAATTCAGATTCCACTCTTACAGAATTGTTGCAGTTCAGGCCAGAGCCAGGTATGATGTTTTAAAAGTGCCCATCTTTCTGTTTTCAGTAATTTTTTTAAAGGAGGAAATGTTTTCAGCTAACCTCAAACATTTTATACTGACTTTCATATACACATATTTTATATATTAATAGTAGGTTTATATGTATACATTTAAATGAATCTCCTGAGGTCCTTAATTAGATTCAGCATTGACTGGTGCTAATTACTGATAGTAATTGAAATTACTTAGTTGGTATTTCAGTGAGAACATCCAAGCACTCAACTCTCAGTAACCAGGTCTGTCTTCCAGTTTGTGTGAATTAATATGGCTGAACTAAAATTAATTTCCTTTGGAAAACCCGGGGGGTGGTCAGAACAGTCTAGCACCATACTGCCTGGGGGAGACAGCTGGTTTGCCACCTGCAATGTCTGTGACCTCTTAGGCAAGTGATCTTAACGCCTCTGTGCTTCAATTTCCTCGTCTGTAAAATTCTGTTATACTACCTACTCCATAGAGTTAGCACTCTTAAATGCGTTAACCTTTTGGAGTGTGTGGCACATACTAATCACTATACACATTTTCTTGTTCAAATGAACAACTAAAATTCATTAGGTTTGCCTTAATTTCCTTTGGCCCTGTATGAAATTAAGTCAACAGTGCTTACCTGTACGGACTGCTTAGGCTCTTGCAGTAGTGTCAACGATTATGGTTTTAGTGAGGACCTTTTTCATCGTGAAGTATTAAATTTCACGTGTTGTTAGAAATGAAACACATAAAATATATTAAAGAGGGATGGGGGACCAGGAGCGGTGGCTCACACGGTAATCCCAGCACATTGGGAGGCCAAGGCGGACGGATCATCTGACGCCAGGAGTTCGAGACTAGCCTGGCCAACGTGGTGAAACCCCATCTCTACTAAAAAAATACAAAAATTAGCCGGGCGTGGTGGCGGGCGCCTGCAATCCCAGCTACTTGGGAGGTTGAGGCAGGAGAATCGCTTGAACCCGGGAGGCGGAGGTTGCAGTGAGCCGAGATCGTGCCATTGCACTCCAGCCTGGGCAACAAGAGCAAAACTCTGCCTCAAAAAATAAAAATAAATAAATAAATAAAACGTGGGATGGGAGTAGCAAAAGCTCAAGTTTGTGTGCTGTGGAAGGTTATCTGGAGGTACCACCATCTCAGTAATATGGGCAATCTCAGAGCTCCGGGTCTCATGAGCAGAACCGTCCCCTGAAACATGCAGATCAGGAGAACTCTACAGTGGTTGGATTCTACTGTCAGGAAATTGACCCAAGCTGACCCACCTATCCTGGGTACTTGAGCCTTGCAGGATCCCAAGGCTGCAAGTCATGTGGATGCCACCATCATGTGAACACTACAATTGTGAGTCCTACTGATAGGGCCCTACTGGTCACATCAGCACCAAGGGCTCTAAAACTTTGAGGTCATGTGGCCTCTCTTGTCGTGTTGCTCCTATGGTCATGTGATGGGCCCAGCTCTTCCAGTCACTGCAGTATGGTGGACTCCTGAACCCTGTTGCTCACATGGATTCTTCCCTCACCTGGCCATTACTGGCTACCAGCATGTGGAAGTCTCAGCCCTCGAAGTCATATAGATAGATGACCTACTGTTTAGGGTCATGTGGATGTTATGGTCATGTACACTGCTCCCACCCACCCCTCCCCATGGCCACAGTGTCAGGCTCATTCCTCTCTGTCACATGAAGATTGTGAGCTGCCGAACTCTGCAGATGCGTGTGTGGGCAGCCAAGTGGCTCCTATCATCTGGTGGCAGGCAAAGCCTTTGCGGTCCTGTGAGCACCGCAGCTAACCGATGGCTGTTGTACATGTGACTCTTACGGTCACGTGGGATTCCGCACCCTCCCATTCACGTGAAGATTGAGTGCTCCAAATCCCGTCAGAGAGGTGCTTCCGGCTCCACGCCCTGACTCAGGCGGAAGTTTTATTGGACTCCAGCTCAGATCTCAAGCCTTCCGGCAACTTTCATATCCTGCCACGCTGTAAGGAAGTCTGGTACGAGTGGAACCAGCCGGTACTAGAAGTTTACTGAGAATTGGGCTTTAAGGGGTGGCTGAGCAATCTCCAAATAGCAGAGGCTCTGAGGGGGTGGGGTGGGGTGCTGAGGGGGGTGGAGGGGTGGTGATGTGGGGGGTGGGGGAGGGCGGGGGCTGCAGGAGGGTCGGGGGGTATGGGGGGTTTGGGTGAAGGTAGCGGAGGACTTTCCTAATGTGGCCAAACTTGTGAACACCTGGCAGAGAAACTGTGTGTGTGTGTGTCTGTGTGTGTGTGTGTGTGTGCGCGTGTGTGCGTGCGTGTGTGCGTGCGTGTGTGCGCGCGCGCGGGCGGGCGGGCGCGCGCATATGCACCCATGCATCTATGTCTGCCATTCGCCTTGATCCTGGACTCATAGGAGCTGTTGTTGGTAGAGAGTGAAGTGAAGGAGGAGAAAGCACTGGGGCAGAATGTGGGGTTGAGGGGATAGGGGTAGGGTTGGTAGTGGGGCAGTGGGAATTCATGAACTCGTAAGTCGTTTCTCCTGGGCAGGGCTGTGGAAGCCTGATGGGATCCCCCCCCTTCCCGCCCCCACACGAAAAACCCTACCCTTGCCAGTCACTCTGCCTGATTCACCGTCTGTGCCAGGTGATTCTGTCCTCTGCCCCTCCTCAGACCATGTTGTTATTAAGGACACTCGAGACTTCCTAGATCCCAGTTTGTATAGACGATTCCAGACCCAATCTTAGTTTCCGTCTCTTTTTCGATTATGTAAAGATTCTCTTTGTTTCCATGATTTATTTTTCTACTAAACTTTCTAAACATGGGCTCAGGGGGGTGGGCGAAAGGGAGAGAGGGGAATCGGGAATTTTTTTTAAAGAGAATTTGATATTTCAATAAAAGTGTCCAAGTCGTCATGATGTGAAGATTCAGAATTTACTTGTTATACTTTGTTTGAACTTCACTGGCTTTAAAAAGTACATTTGGGAGTGGGGTGACAATTTTTTGTGTGTGTATGCGCTTAGGATGTCTCAGTGGCTTATAGTAGTATAGCTTGACACTCTTTTGTTTCTGCTTCTTCCCCCATCAACCCCTGATTTTCTAATGATGGCTTCTTAGATTCCTTCCTGAAAACTCTCTCCTTTTTCTTCCTGTGGAAAAGTATAGTGAACGGATTTAAGTTAAACAATCATGGGTGATAACATTTGGTACGTCATGAAAGCGGTATTGGGTGAATGAAGTTGAGCAAATAGCAAGATCGTGCTTAATCTTACGGGGTTTTAAATATTGCTTGGCAGATGGTCAGAGAATGTTGTCACTTGTGATATTTGATATTACATGTAGCTTGAATAATCTATTTTTCTTTCATTTCAGCATTTCCAAGTTTGTTCTGTGAGACTCTAGGGTCAGGACAAAGCAACAACAAAATGTGCTCTACTCTAAGGAAGTGTGGGACATACAGCACTGAAGGTAAACGAATACTGTAGGGGTTTTTTAGATGACATGCTAATATACAACACGAGTCTCAAAGGGAGGGCTACTTTCCCAAACTTGTATGGGAATGGAACATTTTTTTCCACAGAGCATTTGAGGTGCCAGTGTTCTTCAGGAAATATTTGGGGAAACCCTGTTCAGACTACATCTTCTAACACTGCAAAACCTTGTGCCTTTGTTTACTCAGAACAATGGAATGTGGGTTTATAATAGTTGTAATCTATTCTGCTCATTAAGATTATTGCTTTTTATTTCATTTTTGCTCTTTAATTCAAAAGAGCAAAATTATTAGTAGATTACGTAGTTTCTCTGATTATTGCTCTTTAATTCATTTTATCTTATGTCGTCAGTCAGTCTCTGCTGCTTGAATCTTCCTACTTTTTTACTCTTCAGAGATACCGCCAAGCATGCGTCTGATACCATGGTGGTGGCAAACAATATGTGCCTAAATGCAAGTCATTAGGAAATGTTACCTGTGGCAGCAGATAAAGTGCCCCACTCTTGAAAACAAGATACAACTTACGTGTCAGGACAAGCAGATGCAGTACCTATTGTTACTTAATAATTACAGCTGCCATAGTTTGAGCCCCTGTCATATGTCGAGCACTGTGATAACCTCAGCCGTCATGCAAGTTGCTGCATTTAACCCTCAGGAAAATCCTGAGAGGGTGTTATTTTAATTGACAGATGAGATATATGAGTCAGGAGAGGCTGAGTGTAACGTCGTGCTTATTGGCCACCCCCAGACCTCAGCGGCTTATTTCTCATTCCTGCTGCGTGTTTATGGCAGGTGCAGATCCTTCGCGGGATGGTGGATGTAGGGTTCTGAGCGATTCTTATTGGAATGACTCAGAGACCCAAACTAATGGAGCAGCCACCATTTAGAAAAGCGTTACTCACTGCGTCAGGGTGGGAGAGAGCCCTAGAGGGTCTCAAGCCAACAACCAAAGGTTCTGACCCAGAAATAACCCATGTCACTCATCACTCACAACCCATTGGCCAGAGCTAGTCACATGCACGGCCCTGCCCCAAGGAAGACGGTCGGGTCGGGCAGTCCTACCAAGGTGCCTGGTACAGGGGAGAATGTAAACACTTGGTAAATGGCAGCACTGACAACTGCATGAAGGAATCGAAGCCGGGAGGGATTAAGTACTTGCCTAACATCACATCAGCCGTAAGTGACAGAATCCACCCAGGTATGATTTCTTTTACATCCTTTCTGCTTCTTTCTACACTGCCTGCTCTTCTCTTTAAGGAAGCTTACAGTAAAAATTCTTTTACATCAATGATGCAGTGCCCTCTTCCTTAATCATCTGATAGTTTAATTGAATAGACACGATGGCGCTGGTTAAAAAGACCAATATTGATAAGCCAGAGGTCTTTTCCAAACGAGGGAATGTATTGGATATTTGAATATCCATTGTATTCAACTATAAAAATAAAACCAGGTGGTAGATGAAAGGACTTTTCATTGATCATTTACTTAATATGGAATAATCTCCATGTCTTTCCATTATGTTAGGGAAAAATGATAAAAATTAGAGCCTACCTTGATGAAACTGAAAACAGATGTGAGAGAGTTGAACAAAATTGCTAGATGTCGGTGTTTCAGAAGCACAGGATAATGATAAAATCTCTGGCCACATGGGCAGAGAAAATTAGCGAGAAGGTAAGCCACTTTTGGAATGAAGATAGTGTCACACTTACAGTGACAGAAAAGATTGAAAAAGATCACATTATGAAAAAGATGTGAAAATTTGAAAACTTAGATTACGTAGATGAATTCCAGGGGAAAAATATATGTAACTTTCCAAACCCAAGGAATAGAAAACCTTGGTTTATTCAATGTAGTCTTGACAAGGCAAAATTACTAGCCAATCCCAATTAGTTACATAAACGCAAATAATATGAATCAATTAATAGCAAACTAAACCCAACAATGGGTAAAACAGATAATACAGCATAACAAGGTTGTGTTTAATCCCAAGCATGCAAGCTGAGTTTAACATTTTAAGAGATCCGTAATGTAATCTAACACATTAGCTGAATAAAGGGAGGAGGACAGGACAAATACCACAAAAGATCCAGTTAAAAAAAAAAGCATGCAATAAATTAACCAACCGGGATTGAACAACAACAATAACAATAATTCTCAGCAGATCGGTAATATAGAAAGCTATCTCTTTAAACTGACAATGGGTATCAAAACAATACACCCCATCAGACACCACCCTTAATAGTAAAACATTAGAAGTATTCTCCTTACAATCAGAAAAGGGATAAAGATGACTGGTATGTCGAATTCTGTTCAATGTCGTACTGAGTCTAGTGCAGTAAGCCATATATCATACTAGGCAGTGCGGTAAGCTGTCATACATGCATGCCTACACACATAAATTAATACATGTATAAAACTGAAAATAAAGCTGTCAATGTGACTATCTTCATATGAAACTCAAGCTACAGAAAATTAAAATTAATAATGGAGATCAACAAGTTTGTTGGATATAAGATGAATATACACAAACCATGTTAACAAATAGAAAATACCATCTTTATTGTAAATATACCATTTACAATAGAAAACATGTCTTGTGAAATATACGATGAATCGGCTTACTTGGCAACTATTCCAACATTCTTAAACATTCTTATATGCTTTCCTGTACTGTAGAGACTAGAAAGTTGGAACATGAAAGGAAACATACGTGCACATGACCACACACATGTGTGCACACACTTTCTCTTTATCTCTCTCTCTGTCTCTCTCTCTCTGTCTCTCTCTCTCTCTCTCTCTCACACACACACACACACGCACACACACACAAATACACTCTCACATACATACAATTTACCGGAGTCCCTTGCAGTTAGGGTCCCAAATGGGACACTGATTGCATCAAGCATATGTGCGAACATGAGACTCAGAGGAGGAACTGAATAACATGGGAGCCATATGTGGGGTGGACTACCTGTGATGAGGGAAGTCTCCAGTTGTCATGGGGCAGCCATTGCAGAGTTTCTAGAATTCAGTCTCTGTCATGCATGTCAATTAATGGGCAGGCAGCAGTGGAATTTCAGCAGTAGCAGTTCCATAACGTGGGTGGACTTCTCCTGGCTGTGCAGCATCCAGGCCTGCTTTTCTGGCCCTCACAGAGTTTTTGTAAGCTATGTAATATATTTTATTACAGATATCTTGTTTATATAAAAGAACTAGAGTGAATTCTGGCATAGGCAAGTTGGGACCTTGATTAACACAGTGCTTGGCAGCAAAATTGGTTGCAAGCAAAATACCTTGAAGGAAATGGGGATCTGGGATAGATTTGGCCCACAGGACATAGTTGCTGACACCCGCTCTAAGCTAATAGACTCATTGGGTCCCCAAAACAGTGCTGAGTGGGAAGTGAGCAAAATGAGGAGGCAGCTATTCCTAGGATCCTCTGGCAAGCATAAGCCAAAAGCTGAGGCTTTAGCACAGTTGTTTTCAACCTTGGTTGCACACTGCAATTCACGTGGAGAGTTTAAAAATGTGGTTGCCTGGATCTAACCACGGTTCTGCTTTGACTGTTCTGGGTGTGTCCTGGTGCTAGTGAATTGTCTCAGTGTCCCCAAGTGGCTGTAATGTGTAATCATGGTTGAGAACTGCTTGAACAATTTAAATGATAAGAATGCAAGCCTTTTACAATATTTAATTTTAAAATGTTATAATTGTGGTTTCAGAATGATAATATTACAATAATAATAAATACATAGTTACACTGGAAAATATGAAATAAAGATTCCCATGTAAGAAATCGAGACGATTGTCTTTTTCAAAGAGAAAGGAAATGGGAAAACACAGTGGTAAAGCCGAGGCCACCACAGTTTGTGTCCGGCTTGAAGCTAAACTGCCAGCAAGGCCAGAGCAAGGTATGGATTAAAGCTAAGTAAGTGTCTGTGAGCCCAGGGCTGATTCAGCAGTGGAGCCTCCTCTACAGAAGACAGCCACAACCCAGGATCAGAATGGAAGGATGGCACAAACTCAACAAATCCAATAATTGGCACTGAGGGAACAGAAAAAATGGAAGAGGCTGAAACAGACATTAAGATAATATTTCCCCAGAGAGACAAAGGAGTGATAAAGGATGAAATTGTGTCTATTACAAAAGAATAGAAGACTGCCCAAGAAAGATGGCATTTTGAAGGCAAGGATCTCCTTTCACTTCCTCCTGAGACTTCATTAAAACAACAACATAAAAGGTGAACAAATTGTGGTATATCCATCAAGGGGCTTTTACTCAGCAAGGAAAAGTCAAGAACATGGATGGGTCTCAGAAATAGTATGCTGAGTTAAAGAAGCCAGACCCAAAGGGGTACAGCTTGTATGAGTCCATTTGTATGAAATCCTAGAACAGGAAGACGAATGTATAGTAACTGAAAGCATATCAATGTCTGCATGGGGCCAAGGGATGAAGAGGAGATCAACTGGAAACCTTTTGGGGTGTGTTATAGGTTCTATATCTTGATTGAGGTGGTAGCTAGCCCTGATCTCTGATTTTTACATATAAGAAACCTGGGATGAGGAGAAGTTGAATGAGTCGTCAAAAGTGAGGTTAGCTTATTAATCAGAGAGAAGATATTCACACCTGATTATCAGTAATAGATGGTTTCCATTATGCTGTATATGGGTCAATAGGAAAAGTGCTTCTCCCCAAGCGCTTGACAAAACCCTGACCCAGCCATAAACATCCTCTTATACAAGTATAAAGCATAGGTGTGAAAGTATAACCATTCTGCATTCCAGCCACCTACTTCTACACATGGTTGACATTCTCACATGTCCCTTTACCCTGACTTGTTCGTGTTTATATTTATAAATGAAAACGTAGTTTTTCATTAATATTTTCTTCTGAGGAATCATACTGTAATATACAGTTTTATAACCTGACTTTGTTTTTCTTTCCCTTTGTATTGTGTGGTGTGACGAGTATTCTGCCTTGCTGCTTATAGTCTGCCACTTAAACCTGAAACATTTCTTGCATAATAATACATTTTTTTCCTCAAAGATTGGAAACAGGAACTTAAGCTCCCTGCTGAATCCTTCCACATAACCTGTTTCATGCTCTGAGCTTTCAGTTTTGGTTCCCTTAATCCATATGTCAGATGATTCCCCACTGGAGCCGGGGCTGCCCTGTTTTACTACTGCCGCGTTGTAAAATACATTAATAGCTGACGTGGCAACTGGATGCCACTCACTCATCTCTTGTCATTTACAGGAGGACTAATAACAACGAATGCAACTAACATGTCTTTCTCCCTCGATAAACGCCAGATGTTGTACTAAGTTCTCGACGTAGTAGTAGACAACTTATTTATAGTGCTTGTTAGGTCACGGGCATTTCTCCTGGTGCTTTTCACATATTTCCATGTGTTAACTCACTTAATTTTTTTTTTTTTTTTGGTTTTATTTTTTTATTTTTATTTTTTATTTTTTTTTTATTATACTTTAAGTTCTAGGGTACATGTGCATAACGTGCAGGTTTGTTACATATGTATACTTATGCCATGTTGGTGTGCTGCACCCATCAACTCGTCAGCACCCATCAATTCATCATTTATATCATGTATAACTCCCCAATGCAATCCCTCCCTCCTCCCCCCTCCCCCCTCCCCATGATAGACCCCAGTGTGTGATGTTCCCCTTCCCGAGACCAAGTGATCTCATTGTTCAGTTCCCACCTATGAGTGAGAACATGCGGTGTTTGGTTTTCTCTTCTTGTGATAGTTTGCTAAGAATGATGGTTTCCAGCTGCATCCATGTCCCTACAAAGGACGCAAACTCATCCTTTTTTATGGCTGCATAGTATTCCATGGTGTATATGTGCCACATTTTCTTAATCCAGTCTGTCACAGATGGACATTTGGGTTGATTCCAAGTCTTTGCTATTGTGAATAGTGCCGCAATAAACATACGTGTACATGTGTCTTTGTAGTAGACTAATTTATAATCCTTTGGGTATATACCCAGTAGTGGGATGGCTGGGTCATATGGTACATCTAGTTCTAGATCCTTGAGGAATTGCCATACTGTTTTCCATAATGGTTGAACTAGTTTACAATCCCACCAACAGTGTAAAAGTGTTCCTATTTCTCCACATCCTCTCCAACACCTGTTGTTTCCTGACTTCTTAATGATTGCCATTCTAACTGGTGTGAGATGGTATCTCATTGTGGTTTTGATTTGCATTTCTCTGATGGCCAGTGATGATGAGCATTTTTTCATGTGTCTGTTGGCTGTATGAATATCTTCTTTTGAGAAATGTCTGTTCATATCCTTTCCCCACTTTTTGATGGGGTTGTTTGTTTTTTTCTCGTATATTTGTTTGAGTTCTTTGTAGATTCTGGATATTAGCCCTTTGTCAGATGAGTAGGTTGCAAAAATTTTCTCCCATTCTGTAGGTTGCCTGTTCACTCTGATGGTAGTTTCTTTTGCTGTGCAAAAGCTCTTTAGTTTAATTAGATCCCATTTGTCAATTTTGGCTTTTGCTGCCGTTGCTTTTGGTGTTTTAGACATGAAGTCCTTGCCCATGCCTATGTCCTGAATGGTACTACCTAGATTTTCTTCTAGGGTTTTTATGGTATTAGGTCTAACATTTAAGTCTCTAATCCATCTTGAATTAATCTTCGTATAAGGCGTAAGGAAAGGATCCAGTTTCAGCTTTCTACTTATGGCTAGCCAATTTTCCCAGCACCATTTATTAAATAGGGAATCCTTTCCCCATTTCTTGTTTCTCTCAGGTTTGTCAAAGATCAGATGGCTGTAGATGTGCGGTATTATTTCTGAGGACTCTGTTCTGTTCCATTGGTCTATATCTCTGTTTTGGTACCAGTACCATGCTGTTTTGGTTACTGTAGCCTTGTAGTATAGTTTGAAGTCAGGTAGCGTGACGCCTCCAGCTTTGTCCTTTTGACTTAGGATTGTCTTGGCAATGCGGGCTCTTTTTTGGTTCCATATGAACTTTAAAGCAGTTTTTTCCAATTCTGTGAAGAAAGTCATTGGTAGCTTGATGGGGATGGCATTGAATCTATAAATAACCTTGGGGAGTATGGCCATTTTCACGATATTGATTCTTCCTATCCATGAGCATGGTATGTTCTTCCATTTGTTTGTGTCCTCTTTGATTTCACTGAGCAGTGGTTTGTAGTTCTCCTTGAAGAGGTCCTTTACATCCCTTGTAAGCTGGATTCCTAGGTATTTTATTCTCTTTGAAGCAATTGTGAATGGAAGTTCATTCCTGATTTGGCTCTCTGCTTGTCTGTTGCTGGTGTATAAGAATGCTTGTGATTTTTGCACATTAATTTTGTATCCTGAGACTTTGCTGAAGTTGCTTATCAGCTTAAGGAGATTTTGGGCTGAGACGATGGGGTTTTCTAAATATACAATCATGTCATCTGCAAACAGGGACAATTTGACTTCTTCTTTTCCTAACTGGATACCCTTGATTTCTTTCTCTTGCCTGATTGCCCTAGCCAGAACTTCCAACACTATGTTGAATAGGAGTGGTGAGAGAGGGCATCCCTGTCTTGTGCCAGTTTTCAAAGGGAATTTTTCCAGTTTTTGCCCATTCAGTATGATATTAGCTGTGGGTTTGTCATAAATAGCTCTTATTATTTTGAGGTACGTTCCATCAATACCGAATTTATTGAGCGTTTTTAGCATGAAGGGCTGTTGAATTTTGTCAAAAGCCTTTTCTGCATCTATTGAGACAATCATGTGGTTCTTGTCTTTGGTTCTGTTTATATGCTGGATTACGTTTATTGATTTGCGAATGTTGAACCAGCCTTGCATCCCAGGGATGAAGCCCACTTGATCATGGTGGATAAGCTTTTTGATGTGCTGCTGAATCCGGTTTGCCAGTATTTTATTGAGGATTTTTGCATCAATGTTCATCAGGGATATTGGTCTAAAATTCTCTTTTTTTGATGTGTCTCTGCCAGGCTTTGGTATCAGGATGATGTTGGCCTCATAAAATGAGTTAGGGAGGATTCCCTCTTTTTCTATTGATTGGAATAGTTTCAGAAGGAATGGTACCAGCTCCTCCTTGTACCTCTGGTAGAATTCAGCTGTGAATCCATCTGGTCCTGGACTTTTTTTGGTGGGTAGGCTATTAATTGTTGCCTCAATTTCAGAGCCTGCTATTGGTCTATTCAGGGATTCACCTTCTTCCTGGTTTAGCCTTGGGAGAGTGTAAGTGTCCAGGAAATTATCCATTTCTTCTAGATTTTCTAGTTGATTTGCGTAGAGGCGTTTATAGTATTCTCTGATGGTAGTTTGTATTTCTGTGGGGTCAGTGGTGATATCCCCTTTATCATTTTTTATTGCATCTATTTGATTCCTCTCTCTTTTTTTCTTTATTAGCCTTGCTAGCGGTCTGTCAATTTTGTTGATCTTTTCAAAAAACCAACTCCTGGATTCATTGATTTTTTGGAGGGTTTTTTGTGTCTCTATCTCCTTCAGTTCGGCTCTGATCTTAGTTATTTCTTGCCTTCTGCTAGCTTTTGAATGTGATTGCTCTTGCCTCTCTAGTTCTTTTAATTGTGATGTTAGAGTGTCAATTTTAGATCTTTCCTGTTTTCTCTTGTGGGCATTTAGTGCTATAAATTTCCCTCTACACACTGCTTTAAATGTGTCCCAGAGATTCTGGTATGTTGTATCTTTGTTCTCATTGGTTTCAAAGAACATCTTTATTTCCGCTTTCATTTCGTTATGTACCCAGTAGTCATTCAGGAGCAGGTTGTTCAGTTTCCATGTAGTTGAGCGGTTTTGATTGAGTTTCTTAGTCCTGAGTTCTAGTTTGATTGCACTGTGGTCTGAGAGACAGTTTGTTATAATTTCTGTTCTTTTACATTTGCTGAGGAGTACTTTACTTCCAATTATGTGGTCAATTTTGGAATAAGTGCGATGTGGTGCTGAGAAGAATGTATATTCTGTTGATTTGGGGTGGAGAGTTCTGTAGATGTCTATTAGGTCCGCTTGGTGCAGAGATGAGTTCAATTCCTGGATATCCTTGTTAACTTTCTGTCTCGTTGATCTGTCTAATGTTGACAGCGGAGTGTTGAAGTCTCCCATTATTATTGTATGGGAGTCTAAGTCTCTTTGTAAGTCTCTAAGGACTTGCTTTATGAATCTGGGTGCTCCTGTATTGGGTGCATATATATTTAGGAGAGTTAGCTCTTCCTGTTGAATTGATCCCTTTACCATTATGTAATGGCCTTCTTTGTCTCTTTTGATCTTTGATGGTTTAAAGTCTGTTTTATCAGAGACTAGGATTGCAACCCCTGCTTTTTTTTGTTCTCCATTTGCTTGGTAGATCTTCCTCCATCCCTTTATTTTGAGCCTATGTATGTCTCTGCATGTGAGATGGGTCTCCTGAATACAGCAGACTGATGGGTCTTGACTCTTTATCCAGTTTGCCAGTCTGTGTCTTTTAATTGGAGCATTTAGTCCATTAACATTTAAGGTTAATATTGTTATGTGTGAACTTGATCCTGCCATTATGATATTAACTGGTTATTTTGCTCGTTAGTTGATGCAGTTTCTTCCTAGCCTCGATGGTCTTTACATTTTGCCATGTTTTTGCGATGGCTGGTACCGGTTGTTCCTTTCCATGTTTAGGGCTTCCTTCAGGGTCTCTTGTAAGGCAGGCCTGGTGGTGACAAAATCTCTAAGCATTTGCTTATCTGTAAAGGATTTTATTTCTCCTTCACTTATGAAACTTAGTTTGGCTGGATATGAAATTCTGGGTTTAAAATTCTTTTCTTTAAGAACGTTGAATATTGGCCCCCACTCTCTTCTGGCTTGTAGAGTTTCTGCCGAGAGATCTGCTGTTAGTCTGATGGGCTTCCCTTTGTGGGTGACCCGACCTTTCTCTCTGGCTGCCCTTAAGATTTTTTCCTTCATTTCAACTTTGGTGAATCTGGCAATTATGTGTCTTGGAGTTGCTCTTCTGGAGGAGTATCTTTGTGGCGTTCTCTGTATTTCCTGAATTTGAATGTTGGCCTGCCCTACTAGGTTGGGGAAGTTCTCCTGGATGATATCCTGAAGAGTGTTTTCCAACTTGGTTCCATTTTCCCCCTCACTTTCAGGCACCCCAATCAGACGTAGATTTGGTCTTTTTACGTAATCCCATACTTCTTGCAGGCTTTGCTCATTTCTTTTTCTTCTTTTTTCTTTTGGTTTCTCTTCTCGCTTCATTTCATTCATTTGATCTTCAATCGCTGATACTCTTTCTTCCAGTTGATCGAGTCGGTTACTGAAGCTTGTGCATTTGTCACGTATTTCTTGTGTCATGGTTTTCATCTCTGTCATTTCGTTTATGATCTTCTCTGCATTAATGAGTCTAGCTGTCAATTCTTCCACTCTTTTTTCAAGACTTTTAGTTTCTTTGCGCTGGGTACGTAATTCCTCCTTTAGCTCTGATAAGTTTGATGGACTGAAGCCTTCTTCTCTCCTCTCGTCCAAGTCATTCTCTGACCAGCTTTGATCCGTTGCTGGTGATGGGCTGCGCTCCTTTGCAGGGGGAGATGCGCTCTTATTTTTTGAATTTCCAGCTTTTCTGCCCTGCTTCTTCCCCATCTTTGTGGTTTTATCTGTCTCTGGTCTTTGATGGTGGTGACGAACTGATGGGGTTTTGGTATAGGTGTCCTTCCTGTTTGATAGTTTTCCTTCTGACAGTCAGAAGGCCTCTCTGTTGGTCTGTTGGAGATTGCTTGAGGTCCACTCCAGACCCTGTTTGCCTGGGTATCAGCAGCAGAGGTTGCCGAAGATAGAATATTGCTGAACAGCGAGTGTACCTGTCTGATTCTTCCTTTGGAAGTGTCCTCTCAGGAGTGTACTCCACCCTGTGAGGTGTGGGGTGTCAGACTGCCCCTAGTGGGGGATTTCTCCCAGCTAGGCTACTCAGGGGTCAGGGACACACCTGAGCAGGCAGTCTGTCCGTTCTCAGATCTCAACCTCCGCGTTGGGAGATCCGCGGCTCTCCCCAAAGCTGTCAGACAGAGTCGTTCGCGTCTGCACCGGCTCCCGCTACTTCCCCTGTTGGTCTTCAGCTGTGCGCTGTCCCCAGAGGTGGAGACTACAGAGACAGGCAGGCTTCCTTGAGCTGCTGTGAGCTCCACCCAGTTCGAGCTTCCCAGCGGCTTTGTTTACCTACTTAAGCCTCAGCAATGGCGGGCGCCCCTCCCCCAGCCTCGCTGCTGCCTTGGGGATAGATCGCGGCAGACTGCTGTGTTAGCAGTGAGGGAGGCTTCGTGGGCGTGGGACCCTCCCGGCCAGGTGTGGGATATATTCTCCTGGAATGCCTGTATGCTTACAGCGCAGTATTGGGGTGGGAGTTACCCGATTTTCCAGGTGTTGTGTGTCTCAGTTCCCCTGGCTAGGAAAACGGATCCCCTTCCCCCTTGCGCTTCCAGGTGAGGCGATGCCTCGCCCTGCTTCAGCTCTCGCTGGTCAGGCTGCAGCAGCTGACCAGCACCGATTGTCCGGCACTCCCTAGTGAGATGACCCCAGTACCTCAGTTGAAAATGCAGAAATCACCGGTCTTCTGTGTCGCTCGCGCTGGGAGTTGGAGACTGGAGCTGTTCCTATTCGGCCATCTTGCTCCGCCAAGTCACTTAATTTTTACAGTAGCCGCATGAGGTAGAAACTGTTACTATCTTTGAGTTAGGGGGAAAACAAGCAAAAAGAACTTGAGTCACAGCGAGGTCAGTTACTTGCCTTGGATCGTAGCATTTAGCACCAGGATTGAAATCGTGATGGATCTGACCTCAAATCCTATGCCCATAACCAATAATGTGCGGCTCTGTGTCAAGGCTGAAATGAGCGGTACGACAGGGCCCACTCAAAGTCTGCTGGGCAATGATGGGTGTGGTTTCTGGAATGAATGTCCCGACTCCAGCCTTCTGTCCAAGAGACTCATCATTGCACACTGTTGCCTTGTATCATCTCTCCTTTTTTCAGACTGTGTGGGAACTGTTTCTCTGGTGTCAGAGTGAAGTAACAGGGACAGACTTGAAGTGAAGTAACAGGGACAGGCAAGATGTACATGGACAGGAAGGAAGGAGAGTTTTCAGAGGGGAGCGTATCACCAGGATGAATTCAGTTGCCTGGAGGCATTTTCAATGTGTGTTTCTTTGTCTTCTCTGTACTCACCCTCTTCTTTCTGACCCACACATCCATCCCTTGGCCTTTTCACCCTGTATGTCAGGTACTCATGCCCCTTCCTTGCCATGTCTACTTCATTCCAAGGGCAGTCATTTCTACTTCTCCCCTTGACCATATCAGCCACTCTCTGGTCCCGTCATCCTTCTGTCCCAAAGAACCTGTAAAGCACAGCCATATAATTATATGTATGTATTTAGACAGAGCGTGATTTATGTAATACATTCAAAAAGTGAAAAGTCTGGATCAAAGTGTAAGAATGACTTCTGAATGGTTAGGCATATTGCAGAAAATTAGACTCACACACGGTTAGTGGAAGTGTATATTGGTATCAATATCATTGAAAATCCTTAGGAAAATATCACTTTATGCTTAAAAGTACTCATGTGCTTCTCCTGGGAAACTGTAGAGCAGGGACTCAAAATCGTAGACCCACTTTGAAGCCCTGGCTGTGTTTCACCGGGTTTTTTGGCCACCCCCGCTGGAGGTGCTCTGCAACCCTGGTCAATCTGTGGATATTGTTCCATTACTTTTGTGTACAGGGAACTTCATTACTTTCTTATTTTAAAACTGTCAGTTCAAATATTAAAACACCGAGAGGTAAAAAAGAAAAAAAAGCACTGAAAAGCATATTCTGAACAAGAAACAAAATTTGGCCATATATAATGCATAACACATGAAAAGAAATGTGCAGTGGGATCCAGTGTTGTGTGGCAACGTGTTTACCAACATGAGTTGGAGTACGCGTATCTGTAACCTAATTGTAGAAGCATGTAATACAAAACACGAACGCTTGCATGGGCAACACGGACACACAGACCACACATTCTTCCCTTTCTCTGAGACAGAGATGATGATGCTTCCTGTCTGTCACAAGGCTGAGTGAACACAACATGCCTTTAGGTCCAGAACATTCTTCCTACAGAGACCAGATGTCCAGAAAGCTCTGTCTGCTGGATTCAGGGAACGCCTCTCCTCATTTCTGTCACCACTATTTGCAAAAGCCTCCTTCTCTGAGATCTTCAAAGCTGCAGTTCTAGCCACAGTCTGCAGGGAGGTACTCAGTTCTATTTCTAAGGATACATTAATGAAAAAATATTAATGTTGCAGAAGAAAAAATTAATTCATTCTAGTTTTGCAGGCAGGTTATGAAATAGTTCTGCAGCCCGAATAGCTCTGGAACAAATATAAATAGAGGTCGGTAGAAATGGTTCAGATGGATGTATTCTCAAAAGTGGTTTTGTCGATGATCTCAAACCTACATCACATGCATTCATTTAACAAATACTAATTAGGTCCTTCTTCTGTGCCAGACACTACCAGCCCAAAGTGACTCCTAATCTGAAAACCCATGGCCCAAACAGATTACACCCATCTGGTCCAAGACAGAGATCTCCACCTTATCCAAGACACCTGGTTCCCACCCCAACAGGAGTGACTAGCACAAAACATCACCCCTGGCCTGCTCACAAAAAATCTGTCGATGAGACCTGAAAGCTTGCCATTTCAGGGAGAACCAGTGCAGTCTCTGGAGGAACACTCAGGGTATGGAGGCAGACCAATATACATGAGGACATAATTCCTGTTCTGCCACTGACTTGGCTGGGAAATGTACCCGACATCTGTGAACCTTTTAAATATTCATGATCTGAAAAGGGACTGTGGATAGAATTATCATGGGTTTTCTGTGAGGAGGTCAAGAGAAACCTAGTGAGTCTGCCCAACACTGAGCAAATGTTGGTTGCCACTGGGCAAGGGTTGGTTTTCTTCGTATCCCGTTCTTTCCGTGCCATAGCAGGGATGCTGATGCCATGCACTCAGTGGCATGGCAGTGATGTAGGCAGAATTCCAGACTAACACAGGAAGTACCAGTAGGAACGCACGTGATGTCATAAAGGGTACCCACTACTATGTCTGTGTGGGAGGATCAGCCAGTACATGGTGGGGCCTGAGCGGAAACCCAGGCGGTCTGGATGAGAAGTACTAGCTGCTTTATAATACTCTTGAGATCACCTGTAATTCTGGCAGCACAACTGCGAGACAGGGATTGTGCTGAGTTGCCAGAGTTCAGCAAGTGGACGTGCGCCTGTGTGTGTTTTGTCTTCGGCATCTCTCTCTGTCCGGTCCCTCTGTGGCTTTTTATCACATGTGCTCTTGTCCAACACAAGGCCTTGCCTGAGGCTGTAGCTGTAGCTGTTGGCTAGCTCACTTTTACACCTTCTTCCCCTCAGTGACGTTATTTCTGAAGTAACGCGTGTTCTCAAAAATGACTCTGACTCAGGAATACCTGTGCTCCATATATTGACCATGTGCCCTTAACCCTCACTTTAATCTTTGATTTTTTTCCCTTTCATCTATGGACTTTCATGAAAATGAGTTGGTTTCTGGACATCCTCCAAATGTCACCAATAGGGGTCTTTGTTGTTGTTGTTGTTGTTGTTGTTGTTGTTGTTGTTGAGTACTGTTATGGACTCATAGCTTTTTAACATACTGATGGGCTCCAAACCCCGGTTAAAGCATTTTGAGTAAAGGAATGACAAGATTTGACTTACACCTTAAAAAGTCACTCTGCCTCCTGTGTTGAAAATAGATGGTAGGGGAGTCAAGGGCGAAAGCAGAAGGACAACTTGGAAGGCAGCATAATCCAGGAGACAGATGTTGGTGACCTGGCCAGGGTAGGTAGCAATGGAGCGGGTGAGAAGTGGCCGGACTCTGGATATCTTTTAAAGGTAGAGCCAAGAGAAGATACATCCATCCTGATCGGTTGGATGTAGAGTGTGAGAGAAAGAGAGCACTCCAGCCCCACCTCCAAGTTGTGGGGACCAAGCATCAGGAATGTCTAGGTCAGACACTCTGCCCACATTTAATTTCACTTCTAATGGCACACAGGGAAAGTCCCAACAGTCGAGAGGAGCAGGACTGTCCTGACAGTGGGTCACACACGGTGAAAGCAATGACCCCCCCTACAGAAGTTCATCTGAGGCCTGGCCGTAATCAGTACGTTGCAGAGAGGTCAGCAGTGACCGAAATTTTATTCATAAGGGTGCCCTGAGACAAGGTGTACATTTTGAAATTGGTTGAGGTCTGCTTGACGGTCCAGGAGATGGTCTACCTTCGTGAATGCTGCAAGACAGTAGAGGGGAAAAGAAAAGCGCTCTGTTTTCATTGTTGGCTACAGTGTGTTGGGTACAGTGTTTTATTTATGTCATTTAGATCCTGTTACTGTAGTGGTTTTCAATATCTGCTGATTTTCTTTCTAGTAATTCTGTCACTTGCTTAGGAAGAGTTGTCTCTTGGGCTGAAAGCATTTCAGGCTGGGCAAAAAGAAAGCTTGCTCTGGATATTTCAAACTGAGTATTGTTGAGGGCAAGGCTGGAGGCAGGAGGGCAGCTTGAGAAGCTGTTACATCAGACCCACCTGTCATTAAAGCTTGTACTACACCGGCAAAGAAGTATAACTTGCTGATTGTTCACAGAATGCATTTGGAGATTGGATTTGGGAGGTGCGAGAGAGCTTGTCTCCCAGGTGTTGGTGTGGTTGTTAGGTTAGAGAAGCCTGAGAGAAGGCAAGATTAGGACCCCTTCCAGGTGTGTGGCTAGTGTCTAGTCCAACCCATGGACACATGCACCTCTGTTCTTTATAATTCCTGCTCCATTTCTTAAGAGGTCCAACACAGTTGCTTCCTCTCCCAAGATTCCTCCCCTGATTGTGCCACCTGTGAGATAAGGCTGTTGTATCTGGACAGGCAGAGGAGTTTGTTTTCTGGGGTTTGTGTGGCGGGTTGGCACTTTACTTGCCCTACCATGGAGTTAGCTCACGTCATGGTAAGTGGACCATTGATGTGTCTCAAACGTGTCTTTTTGTTCTCAGTTGCAGAATGCCATGACCATGGTAGCCCTTTTCAAGGAAGAAAGAAAGGTGGGAATTCTTTCCGGGATAATTTTGACAAGAGGAACTGTTATCATGAACATGGTGGGTATGAGCGTCCACCTTCACACTGCCAGGAGAATGATGGAAGCGTGGAGATGCGGGATGTCCACAAGGACCAACAACTAAGACAGTAAGTGACCAGGCAGCTTGGTTTGCAAGTAGCAGCTCCCAGGACTGTGCAACCCTTTCATTCTCTGTGGTCTTCCTTTTCTTCTCTCATTAAAGCACTGAAGAATGCTGGAAGTGGAATAGTGGCTGAGCAATCCTAATTGTAGCCCTGGCGTCAGTGAGTGGAGCATGTAGAGAAGATGTTCTTAGATTTAATGGATACCCGCCTTCTCTCCTCTTCCCCACAGCACTCCTTATAGCATCCGATGCGACAGAAGAATGAAATGGCATAGTGAAGACGAAATCTGTATTACCACGTGGAGAAAGAGAAAACCTCCAGAGAGAAAAATGAGGCAGAACACACAGGATGGATACACAAGGAACTGGTTCAAGGTCACAGTGAGTATCTGGGTGGGGTCTGCATTAGATAGACTATTCTGGAACCTGATAGAAGGAAGACCACTTAAAACACCCTAAGCTGATTATTCGGAGGAGAGCTTCGGAATAGGGGGAAACGGAGTTTAGGGAATCCATATTTGGCACAAAAATAAGAAATCATGTCAGCGGTCCTTTCTTTAGAGGTCTAAGCTAAGTAGAAGGTCGGAAAAAAAGAAAAAAAAAAACAGCTGGTTGGTTCTGTTCTCCATCCTTAGTTCCATGTTGTCTCTCCCTTCTCTCCTATTTCTTCTTTTTACCTTTAGATTCCTAACGGGATAAAGTATGACAAGTCATGGCTAATGAATTCAATCCAGAGCCATTGCAGTGCCCCCTTCACTCCGGTTGATGTAAGAGAGGATGGTGAAGCCAGATGAGTGGGCACGGGGGACGAGGAGAGGCCTAGCTCAGCAGGGGCCATTGGCCTCTGATGCTGTTGCTCTTGCCTTCACTCCCTGTAGTTTCACTACATCCAAAATCGGGCATGCTTCTTCATCCAGGATGCTAGTACTGCCTCCGTATTGAAGGATGTCAGTTATAAGATTTGTGATGACGAGAACCGAAAGGTGTGTGTTGAGGGCATTCCCTGTACTTAGTCTCTGGGCAGGAAGACAGGCCAGGGGGCTGGTCGTCCTCTTTGGGATTAGAGGTCCTGGTACTTACCACGCTGCCTCCCTGCAGATATGTATATTTGTCAATCATTCTACTGCGCCCTACTCTGTGAAGAATAAGTTGAAGCCAAGCCAAATGGAGATGCTTAAGGTAATACAGACTCAAGGATCATTGTATGCTCACTTCCTGGACCCACCTCTTCTTCCCCTGGTCCCCCCTTTCCCTGTCATCACCACCACTGCCGCCGCCGCCGCCGCCGCCACCACCACCACCACCACCACCACCACCACCAGAGCCTCAGAGCCTCTGTCTTCATCTCTATCTCTGCAGCTGACTATGAACAAACGGTACAATGTCTCCCAACAAGCTCTTGATCTCCAGAATCTCCGCTTTGACCCAGGTATGGCTGACAGCAGCAATTCTAAGGCAAGTGGGGGCAGAGCGGTCTGCCTGAGAGGGAGACTTAGGGATGGCAATTTATGGAGCGGTTGGTGCTGGCTCTGGTCCAGCCATGGCCCTCCCAGCCTTCTGATTCCCTTCTCCTGGCTTCTTCAAGACTTGATGGGCCGTGACATTGATATAATCCTGAATCGAAGAAACTGCATGGCTGCCACCCTGAAGATCATTGAAAGAAATTTCCCTGAGGTGAAGCCTTAGGCCCAGTGCTGGTATTTAGTTAGAGGGGTGGAATAGATAGGGTGGAGGGCAGATTTGTCTCCAAGGCCCAAGATAGTAGCCCCCACTCTAACTCTTCTTGACCCAAAGCTATTGTCTTTGAACTTGTGCAACAACAAACTGTACCAGCTGGATGGCCTGTCTGACATTATAGAGAAGGCTCCCAAAGTCAAGACCCTGAACCTCTCCAAAAATAAGGTGAGAAGGGGGAGCCAGATCAACTTTGGATGGAGGGTGGATGGCAGTACACATCAGGATAATGGCAACAGGCAGGCAGAGGTACCTGTGGGTGACTATGAGGGCTGGGGGAATTCGGGACCCATGGTCCCAGGTGTCTCTCTTTCCCTGGCCCTCCTTCTCCAGTTTCCTCCCCATCTTTCTTAGCTGGAGTCGGCGTGGGAGTTGGGCAAGGTGAAAGGGCTGAAGCTCGAAGAGCTATGGCTAGAAGGGAACCCCTTGTGCAGCACCTTCTCGGACCAGTCCGCCTATGTAAGGTCAGTGGCAACCCCTATCGCCCTTCCTGGGCACCTTTGCTCCTTGGGTGACTGAGCTGTGTCTGAAAGTGCCCTTCTGCAGGAAGAAGCAGCCTTGGTCCTCTAGGAGGACCACAAACCTCCCCTCCTACACACACACACACACACACACACACACACACACACACACACATTCCTTTCTCTGTGTTACTCACTCATCTGTGCTTAGAGGTCTCCTTTCCTTCCTCTGACATGCTCCCCTTTTCACCTGCTCTGGGGTGCGTTTCCTGCCTGTCTCCACCAAGCTTCCTCCAGCGTGCCCTCCGTGAGTGTGCTCCAGGAAGCGGGGCTCCCCCACCTCCCCAGGACCAGCAGTGTTCAGATCCTGGTGCCCTGGACTGAGAAGAGTCCTTTAGTCCAGGGCCTCATGCTGAGACAGGCCTTCCTGCCTCCATGCTGAGATGGGGCTTCCCTCCCCTGTCCTGAGAGGCGTTCTCTTTCTCTTGCTCCAAAAATGTCCCCCCACCTGTCCTGGGCTGGCATGGGGGCTTCCCTGTTTCATACTGAGGGCCGAGGCCCTGGGTGGCTGCTGTCATGCCATCTCTTCCTCTGGCCCAATGCCAGGAGCTGGGCCCTCCTTGGGGAGAAACCTGGGTTTCCTGAGTCAAGGGACCAGAAGCGGGCCACGTTCCTGAGGCAGGAGTGGAAGGCAGAAGGCCGAGGAGGTTGGGGAGACAGAAGGACAGGCCTCTCAGGGCACTGCCTCTCCTTCCCTCCACACCTCACATTGTCCTGCCTGGGCCCTCAGAGGAGTCCTGGGTAGCCCGAGACGGGTAGCATCCCTCGGTCAAGGCGTCAGCACAGATGGGCACAGGAGTCAGTGACCATCAGAAGAGAATGCAGTGGTCGGGAGAGGGGATCCCCAGGCTCTGAACCCCATGCTGAGCTGGGGCCTGACCCTTCACTCCTCCTGGGAGAAGGTCTCCTGTCCCCGTGGCTGCTCTGTTTCCCATGCGCAGCTCAGACTGAGCTCACACAGGTGAGAAAGGCTCCAGCTGCATCCAGTGGGCCCCAGCCCAACAGGTGCATGTTTTCCTTTCCTGCCTCAGTCCCCAGGGCCAGCCAGGGGGCAGTGAGAGAAAGGGCTGCAGCAGGGGAGCCCTTTTCTCCTCTATTCCTCCCTAAACTCCACCTCCGCAGTAGAGCGTCTTTCCTTTCCCTTTGTATTGCATCCTGTTTCTCCCTTGTCTCTCCTCTCCTATGTCTCACCCATCTCTCCCTCCCCTACCTTCACCCCATTTCTGATGTCGTCCCCTCTGCCTTCCCCTTTCTGCCTCCTGAGCCCGGCCTCACTCACCTCCCTGTCCCAGCATCCTGGGCCATCCCTAAGGGCTGACGTGGTCTTGGCCAGGGCCTGGTCAGGCAAGTTGATGGACAGCCGGTGAGGTAGCAGAGCCCTGGGCTCCCACCCCATTTTCTGCTCACTGCAGAGCCTTCCACGGTGACTTGGACAAAGGGGAGGGAGGGAGGGAGGGAGGGGAAGAAAGCCCTGGAACCTGGGCTCCCAGTGCTGTTTCGTGTGGCACTGGAGTAAAGGGAGTCAGGACAGTCTAGATGGAAGCTAACCAGGAGGAAGGAGAGGGAGGAGAGTGAGAGGGAGTGGGAGAGAGACTGTGCCACCCTGAACTGTCAGTCACTTCATTCAATTTTTGGTTTTGGACAGTGCCATCCGGGATTGTTTCCCCAAGTTGTTACGCCTGGTAAGTATGTATAATACCGTCATCATTGTCTCCTCTTACTCAAGAACATGACCTCCACACCTGCCCTTAAGTCCTTTGGGTCTTGCCTAGATTACATGCTTGTATCAGACCCTCATCCATTTTACAGGCAGGGATTCCTGAAAAAGGCAAGAATATTCTCCCTGAAAATGTGTACACACACACACACACACACACACACACACACACACACACACAAATTTTCATGTAATAGTAGAGATGTCCAGCACTCCATGAGAAAGCTGCCCACTGGAATTTCCAGGCCCATTTCGCACCTGGCCTCTGATGCTTGTCTCCCTGGGCATGTTCATCTTATTGGTCATCGAGCTCCACCTCCTTGGTCTCCACTGCTGACTTCCTCTTTCCTTCTCCAGGACGGCCGAGAGTTATCTGCACCAATGATTGTTGACATTGACAGCTCTGAGATAATGAAACCCTGCAAGGTGAGGAAGAAGGACCAAGCAAGATTTGGGGTGTTGTAAGGGAGGCTTTGTCCACCGCATAGATCCAAATTGTCTTTTGATTTCAGGAAAACTTTACTGGATCTGAGACCCTAAAGCATTTAGTCCTGCAATTCCTGCAGCAGTGAGTATCCCTGGAACCCTGGGACCATGAGGAAGGGGAGGGCTGAGGCAGGCTGGGCCACCCATGCACAGGTCAGCTCATGGGAGTTTTCAAGTCTCATCAGAGGTAGCCTATCCTCACTGCTTCCCCACAGGTATTACTCGATCTATGACTCTGGAGATCGACAGGGTCTCCTCGGTGCTTACCACGATGAGGCCTGTTTCTCCTTGGCTATTCCTTTCGACGCCGAGGACTCAGCCCCGTGAGTATCACGACTCAGACCCTGCTCTGGGGCTGTGTGTCTCCCCAGCAGACACAGGCCAACTCCTGGAAATGCCCGCACTGGGCGGGCCACCCACTCCTGCTCCTCTTTTTCTCCTAGGAACAGCTTGCGCAAGTACTTTGAGGATAGCAGGAATATGAAGACACTCAAGGACCCCTGTAAGTGTGTGATGGGGAAGAGTGGGCAAGGTAAGGGGGTGTGATGGGAACAATCACAGGGGCCAAGGACCAGGGTGTGGCAGCCCCCTGCCCCGCCCCGCCCCACCCTGCCGTTCCTTGCTTCTCTTCTCCTCTACAGACCTGAAGGGGGAACTGCTGAGGCACACAAAACGTGACATTGTGGACTCCCTCAGTGCGTTGCCCAAAACTCAGCATGACCTCAGCTCCATCCTGGTGGACATGTGGTGCCAGACGGTGAGCACCTGCTTCCTCCCTTGGGCAGGCCCAGAGAGCCAGAGGTGGGTAGGAGGTTAAGGAGGATCCTGAGCACCTGAGCTCTTCCCTTTCAGAAATGGATGCTCTGCTTTTCTGTCAATGGGGTTTTCAAGGAAGGTGAGTGTCTGTATAGTCCCCTCCCCAGATCTCCCCGCTGCTCCCTCCCCCTGGCTGGGCTCCCTCTCAGAACTCCCCCAGCTTCCCTGATTTCATTCCTTTCCTTTCCTTCCTCTTCTTCCCTCCGTGTTTTCCCACCCCCACTCTGCCCTCAAACCACCCTGCTCTGACCTAGGTCCATGCCTGTCTGCCCTGCACAGCTCAGGCGTGTGTTAAGGACACAGACTGTGGAGTTTGGCAGCTCTCATCCCAGGTCCTTACTCTGTGAACTTGTGGTTGGTTACTTAACCCTTCAGTTTCCTCATTTGCAAAATGGGGCTAATGACCTATCTCTTGGGCTACTGTGAAATAGGCATTAAGTGAACTTGTGGTTTTCACAGGGCCCCACACATGATAGGGGCCCTGTCACTGGGAGCGGATTGTTCCTGTTGCTGCCCTCCCCATTCCTGCCACATCCGCCTGACTCCAAGTGAACAATTGTCCTGGTCTGCCCCGCCTTCTGTGTGAGTGTCAAGCAAGACTCTGACGGGGGATCACCGTGTGAGCATGTTAAAGCCTGTGCAACTCTAAGGTGGTGGTGTTTGTTGTCTTTGAAGTGGAAGGACAGTCTCAGGGCTCTGTTCTCGCCTTCACCCGGACCTTCATCGCTACCCCTGGCAGCAGTTTCAGGTTAGTGCTGTGTTGTGGGTGGGAGCACCCATCCAAGCTTGGGGCCCATGTCGTGGAAATGTGGTGGGTGCAGTCCTCGGGGTGTTCTCAGTATTGTGGAAGGCCAACAGGAAGATCCAAGGAACAGTCTAGCCTAGTGTTTAAGAGTGTGGGCCCTGGAGTCAGAATACAGATTCTGTTCCTCACCGCAACATTCACAAACTATGTGACCTTGATCAACTTACTCGACCTCTCTGTGATTCAGTGCCTTTTTCTGAAAATTGGAATAAGACTATCCACTTCGTTGGACTGTTGTACAGGGTAAATGCGTTGGGGTTAGAGCTAAAGGTCTAGTGAAGCTGGTAGACAGCCTCTCCAAAGGTGGACTCTGTGGGAGGGTTAGAGGGCACCAGCCAAAAAATCTGGGAGGCAGGCACAGTTAGGGATATGGAAGGAATTTGGTTGTTGAGTGGCAGTGGTTAAGAAGGATCCTGTTGTTGGGGGTGTGGAGTTATCTACCTGTCCAGTATGAGGGTGCATTTTTCTTTCCTGCAGTCTGTGCATCGTGAATGACGAGCTGTTTGTGAGGGACGCCAGCCCCCAAGAGACTCAGAGTGCCTTCTCCATCCCAGTGTCCACACTCTCCTCCAGCTCTGAGCCCTCCCTCTCCCAGGAGCAGCAGGAAATGGTGCAGGCTTTCTCTGCCCAGTCTGGGATGAAACTGGAGTGGTCTCAGAAGTGAGTGCTGGGGGTACATGGGGATGGGGAGAGTTGGGACATTAGAGGAATGAGTAGTGGAAACTCACATGCAATTTGGAAAAATAACTATCTAGATATTTTGCTTCCAAAAAAACAGGGGGGCCCATGAAAAAGGTATCATATTTTTATACTGATATATGTAAATATTTTTTAAAATGGCATAATGCCCAGATGACATTACCTTCCATTTGTAAAATCTGAAAGAATCAACCACAACAAACTACTGATAAACCAGTTCAGCAAGGTTGAAAGATACAGCATACAAAAATCATTTGTACTTCTATGTAGTTGCAATGGACAATCCAAAAAATGAAATTAAGAAAATAAGTCCATCTACAGTAGCATCGAAAATTATTAATAAAGTATGTAGGAACAAATTTAAGAGAAGAAGCACAGATCTTATACTCTGAAATCTGCAAAACATTGCTGAAAAAAATTAAAGAAGACCTAAGTACATGGAAAGACATCCCACGTTCATAGATTGGAAGACTTAATATCATTAAGATGGCAGTACCACCCAGAACACTCTACAGATTCATTGCAGTCCCTGACAGAATCCCAACTGACTTCTTTGCAGAAATTGACAAGGTAATCCCAAAATTCATGTGGAAATGCAGTGGACCCCAAACAGCCAAAACCATCTTGAAAGAGAACAACGACGTTAGAAGACTCACACTTCCAGATTTCAGAACTTGCTACAAAACTACATTAATCAAGATCGTGTGGTACCGACATAGGAACAGACGTGGGAATCAATGGAATATAATTGAGAGTCCACAGATAATCTCACATATTTATGTCTAGTTGATTATCATTCAGGGTGCTGAAAAAATCCAATGGAGAAAAAAAATAGTCTTTTTTAGCAAGTGGTGCTGGGAGACGTGGCTATCCACTCGCAAAACAATTAATTTTGACCCCTAACTCACATCATGTGCAAACACTGGCAGAAAATGGATCAATGACCTAAAATAAGAGCTAGAACTGTAAAACACCGTAAGTGTACATCTTCATTACCTTGAATTAGGCAACCGTTTCTTTCTTCTTCTTTTTTTTTTTAATATTAAAGTTCTAGGGTACATGTACATAACGTGCAGGTTTGTTACATATGTATACTTGTGCCATGTTGGTGTGCTGCACCCATCAACTCGTCAGCACCCATCAATTCGTCATTTATATCAGGTATAACTCCCAATGCAATCCCTCCCCCTCCCCCCTCCCCATGATAGGCCCGGTGTGTGATGTTCCCCTTCCCGAGTCCAAGTGATCTCATTGTTCAGTTCCCACCTATGAGTGAGAACATGCGGTGTTTGGTTTTCTGTTCTTGTGATAGTTTGCTAAGAATGATGGTTTCCAGCTACATCCATGTCCCTACAAAGGATGCAAACTCATCCTTTTTTATGGCTGCATAGTATTCCATGGGGTATATGTGCCACATTTTCTTAATCCAGTCTGTCACAGATGGACATTTGGGTTGATTCCAAGTCTTTGCTATTGTGAATAGTGCCGCAGCACAAGCAACCAAAGAAAAAAATAGGTAAATTGGACTTCATCTAAATTAAAAGCTTTTGTGCATCAGCAGACACTATCAAGAAAGCAGAAAACCGACTGATGGGAACAAGGGAAAATATTTGCAAATCACATCGCTGACAAGAAGAATCCTTACAACTCAACAACAAAGAGACAAGCCACCCAATTAAAAAAATGGGGAAATGATTTGAATAGACGTTTCTCCAGAGAAGATGTACAAATGACCAAGAAGTGTGTGAAAATCTTCTCAACATCATTAGTCATTAGGGAAACGCATATCGAAACCACAGTGAGTTACCACTTCATAGCCACTACGATAGCTTTAGTCAGTAAAAGGAAACATTACAAATGTCAGTGAGAGTGCAGAGAAATTGGAAATCTCATGTATTACTACTGGAACCATAAAACGGAGCAGTTGCTGGGCAAACGATTTTGGTAATTCCTCAAAATCTTAAACATGGAGTTACCACATGATCCAGTAATCCACTCCTAAGTGTATACCAAAAGAAATGAAAAATATATGCCCATTCAACAACTTGCACATGAATTTCCATAGTGGCATTATTCCAAATAGCCAAAAAATGGAAACACATCGATTGACCTTTAGCTGAATGGATAATATGGTACATCATACGGTGGAATATTATTGGAATATTATTCATTCATGAAAAAGGATGTAGTTGTGATATACGCTATGACGTGGATGAACCCCGAAAACATTATGTGCTAAGTGAGAGCAGCCAGTCACAAAAAGCCACATAATTATATGATTCCATTCATATGAAGTGTTCAGAATAGCCAGATCCGTAGAGACCGAAAGCAGAGTAGTGGTTGCCAAGATCTGGGGAAGAGGGAGAACAGGGAGTGATCTCTAACAGTTAAGGAGTTTCTTTTTGAGATGATAAAAATAGTTTGGAATTAGATCGTTGTGATGGTTGCACAATCTTGCGAATAGACTTAAAAGCACTGAATTGTACACCTTAAAATGGTGACTGCTACAGTATGTGCATTATATCTCAATAAAAAGAAACGTATTATTGAATTTCCACTTGTTATTTCTTGAACATCTTTCTTTATCAATGTGTATTAAGCTCCCTTGTTCATTTGAATACCCCTGTGTTTCTGATTGAATTCCAGTGGCATTAATGTCAGGGATAGCGTTTTGGTTTTCCCTAGGCCTTTTTTCATTGTTACAATAGTGCTCATATTGGTACATGTGACCCAGCAAAAAGGTAGCATAGATTAAGGGTGGCATTGCATAGTCAGCGTGTCTGTCCTGGGGTAGTAATGGAGAGCACCTGTTGTTCTCCCCACCCCAGGTGCCTTCAGGACAATGAGTGGAACTACACTAGAGCTGGTCAGGGTCTTCACTATGCTCCAGGTGAGGTCTGGGAATCAAGTGGGTAAAAGACAGCTGTCTCTGGGTCGTCAGGAGGGCCAAGAAGATGGAGGCCGGGTAGTGTGGGATGGAACTCAGGGCACTTGGCTCTACTAACATCCCAACTCCTGTTCTTTACTTTCTCTAGACCGAGGGCAAGATCCCAGCGGAGGCCTTCAAGCAAATCTCCTAAAAGGAGCCCTTCGATGTCTTCTTTGTCTTCGTTCACATCCTCTTTGTTTCCTCTTTTCACCAGCGTAAGGCCTGGCTGACCAGGAAGCCAGAGTTAACTTGCAGGCCGCATGACATAACCACCCAGAGAGCCAGTTCTCTGTGTGTTCGCCCCACTCATGATCAACGTTTTATTTTCATAATAAAGAGTGACGTTACACGTTGTACTTTGTGTGCCCTGGATTGCTCTTCCCCTGCCCCAACCGGAGCCAGCGGGGCCAGGACTGAAAGCACTGCATCCCTGTTCATCCCTGGCTGGCCTTAGCAAATACATCAATCTGGCTTGCCTTCATAGGTAATTTTGTCAATAAATCCTGATGAAAAAGGACACACGCTCCTTCCAGAGATTGGCCTTGAGAGACAGTGGGACTCTGTCAGATGCTCGACCTGGAGGCCCACAGAAGCAGCATGTTACCTTGGCACACCAGGGGCTTCCATCCACCGTCCCAACCCCTCCCTTTCCCGAAGATGCACTTTTCAAGGAGGAGTCTCAGGGTAGCACCTGCGGTGGGGTGATGGGGGGAGACTCAGGCCATCTGCCCAGCACACTCCTCAGAGAGCTGACACCGGGTGCTCCATTCCATGTTCTTGAAGGGGTTCAGCCATTTATTTTCACTTCTAAACAAACAGTAGTAGCACAGAATCTCACCCTATGGTCAGTTCTCAACAACTGGCATTATAGCAGTTCCGAATTGCAGGCAAGAGTTGAACGGAACATTTGCACAATTTATTGTCCACACTTCTGTGATGCTTGCATGTTAGACAATCAGCAGGCATACTTTTGAAATTAAAATAATAGCAGTGTGACGTTTTCAAGTCACAGTCCTATAAATGGGACATAGGAGAGGTACCACCAGTTTACAAATTATGCCTCCACTTTCGTGTTTGGCATACGTTATTTCCTGCCACTTGCCACCTTCCTACCACTTGCCACTTTTCAGTTCTTTATGTACGTGTACATTAGGGAGCCATAGTTGGAGTGTGAATTTCATAAACTAGGAAAAAGGGATAGTTGCCATTACAAAAAAGAATAATGCCAACCTTGTTCTTCCCTGTAGTGCCTCAATAGCCAAAGACAAGCTCCTGTACCCTCTAAGCCTTGGTCCTCCCACCCAGGGAACAGAGACCACACTGTGTGCTTCTCAGACTCATCGTGGGGACTAGAGATCATCTCCCATGTTACCCATCACCACAGTGTCTGTTCAGCTCAGGCTCTCAGAGCTGCCAGGGGTCCTTTGTAGATAGGACCCATGGAACCCATCACATGGCCCCTATACTTCCTTTTCTATACGTCAGGCTTCCACAGCCTTGACCTCCTTCCCCTAGCCAGCTCGGACGCCTTCGTCTTCCAGTCACTCATCCTCCTGCCAATTCCCACGATTTCCTGTGGTCCTGTGCTCCAGCACATGCTAACTCTGACACCTGAACTCACTCTCTCATCTCTCATCGCTCTACCTCTACACACACACACACACACACACACAACACACACACACACACACCACACGTCTCTCTGCAAATGGTCCATTAGGACACAATCTTGGAAGTTTAATGGTGAGGCAAAGTGTATGCTTCCCAAGATTATTGTGAAGTTAGAGGGAGGAGATATGAGTACTCACATACATTGTTTCCGAGCATTTAAATTGACATAGCCATTTTTCAAATCATTGAGAACAATTCAGTCATAAATACTTGAATACATATATATGTGCACATAATACATATATGCACACGTTTTTATGTAAAAGTAATCATAATGCAGATACAGTTTTATATCCTTTTCATTTTAGTTAACAAAGTCATTAACATAAAGCTATTCATGTCATCATGCTATAATTTTATGTAGATCTGCAGTGATGACTTTCTTTTACTCTTGACATTTTTCATTTATGTGCTAATTGTGTGGAGTGTGGAGGGGAAACTTGATTAGGACAGAAAGCAGCATATGGCAACCACAGCCAGGAGAGTCCATCCACAGCTGCTCTGTTCTTTTCCTGGGCCTTGGCACACTCTCCTTAGGGACAGGGTGGCAGGGTGGCTGGGGCTGTGGAATTCATAAGGACTCATCCCTGAGAAGAGACATTTCCCATATGTCATCTTGTTTTCCTGCCCATTGCATATGATGGCATCAAGTTTATAGACA